>NC_142610.1:17363655-18021155 GCF_041222555.1 Hakea prostrata | reverse complement strand
TAGAGCAAGGAAGAAGAAAATTACAAATACATAAATTCTGAAAAGAGGTCATTGACTTTGTCCTTGAAAGAGCTCTTACTGAGCACATATAGAAAGAAAAAAAAGTAATACAAAGGTGATGAATGATTAAACATTAAGCTATAAACATAGCCAGAGATTTCTACTAAACTTAAGAATGCTAACTCACTTACTTAAAGTTGTAGGGATACTGCGCAATACAACTGATTCAATTGTGAGACCTGGTCCAAACCCTAACAACACACCCCATTCAAAGCCGTCACCAGTTGTAGTTTTTCCTTCCTCCATGGACCTCTTTCTCATCTCATTCATGATAAACAATACTGTGGGGCTAGACATGTTACCATATTCACTCAATATTTTCCTTGATGCTTTTAGCTTGTCTTCTTTCAATCCAAGTGTCTTCTGGACGAGGTCCAATATTGCAGGGCCACCGGGGTGGCTTACCCAGAAAATGGAGTTCCAATCAGTAATGCCTACATTGCTGAATGCTTCTTCCAAACATTTCCCAATATTAGCAGCAATAGTTCTAGCGACATCCTTGGTTAAACTGATTGCAAGACCTGTTTGGCGCAAGTGACCTGCCACCATTTCTTCTGAATCTGGAAGAATTCGGGTCCCTGCTGAGATGAGTTGGAATAATGGACGTTCGATTGAGATATTAGGGTCAGCACCAACTACCAAAGCTGCAGCACCATCTGCAAAAATAGCCATCCCTAGTAGGGCATGTAAGTCTGTCTCATCGGGTCCTTTGAAGCCACTAATGGAGTTCAGCTCTGAGCAGACAACGAGTACACGAGCTCCTTTGTTATTCTCTGCAAGATCTTTGGCTACACGGAGCACTGAGCCACCACCATAGCATCCTAAATGGTACATCATCACACGTCGAACAGTTGGGGAAAGGCCAAGGAGTTTGATAAGTTGGAAGTCAACACCCGGTGCATCAACACCAGAAATGGTAGTGAATACGATGTGAGTGATCTTTGATTTTGGCTGCCCCCACTCATTGATAGCTTTGGTTGCTGCTTCCATGGCCAGCTTAGGTACCTCAGTCACCATAATATCTTGGCGTGCATCAAGGGATGGAGCTGTTGGATCATAGAGTGAAGGATTCTCTGCGATCATTTCATCACTGAGGAAAGTGTGGCGTTTTATAATTGTCGAACTTTTACCTATTAACAACACAAAAGAAAGGTTATCATTTTTAGAAGATTAAAAAGTCAATTTATACGAGACTATAGGAAGTGCAATCACTGAAAGAAATATGTTCTAGGAAACGACAGTACTTACAGATACGTTTGAACTTCTCCTTCAACTCAACCTTGTCTTCACTTTTGGTGGTTCTGAAGTAGAAATCAGGGAAATCAGTCTGGTACATGATGTTGGATGGATTGGCAGTGCCAATAGCCAGCACGGTTGCTGGACCCTCGGCATGCTGAGCTTGATAGATGTCTCCAAGGGAACCCATTGCTTTTTGTTTTGGTTTGCTGTGAATTTTGAATTGATCGATCACAAGAGAACTGTGAAAGACCAGGAAGAAGATCGGGAACAAAAGAGAATGCGATGATGAAGTAGCAGAGCTATTGCATGGGTATTTATAACGAATGGATGTTTGGATGGATTTCCTTAGTAAATTGATTAAATGGTCGCTGTGATGACTTGAGCCAGTTCCTGGATGACTAATTCAATAAAGGCAAATAAGAATGAGATTTTAAAATGGCTAGTCTTCATTAGACTTGGCGGGGTTTCCAAAGCCCATATTAAAAAGAAAAAAAAAATCAATCGAAAGATTGAGATGGAGTCAATAAAAAAGGCAAAATCTTTCTTTGACCAGAGAGGTTACTGTGAAAGTTCTTCAGAGTTTACGTAGTTGTTTCATACAGGACAGATAACCCCAGAAAACTTCTGTGGATGAAACACCAAAAAACAATGAATCTTGATTCTCTCCTACGTTACACTTCATCTTGACTGAAATTCTTTCTTTTTTTTTTACGTCACCTTTCTTTTTTAGAGGTTTTTATATGAATGGGGTGACTTAGCATCTCTCAATGGCAGACCATGAATGGGTCCGTTTCATTTTCATTGAGAAAAGGAGAGATGAAAAATATATCTTAATTAGTAATCCATTGTATGTGGATGAAGGTGATGAAGTATCCTCTCTAAAATTATATTTATTAATTGTTTCCTGAACCGGCTGACAACTCCACGGGATTGAGGACCTCTACAAATTTTTTAAATTATTTTCCCACACATTGAAGCGTAGTAATATTAATACCGCCACCTCCGTTGGTCAGTCACCCTCATATTCTGTAACAACTAGCTAATTAATTTAAGCCTAATATGCTCTATTTTGTATTTGTTTTCAATTTTTTAAATTTCCATGAAGAATTCTTCACATTTTATGAGTTTTTCTTTAGTAAGATGTGACAATAACAAAAACCAAGGAATTGAGATTTTTAGTTAATAATAGTTATGTGATAGGAGACACAGAAAATAATAGAGTATATTACCAATAAAAACGAATGAGCTATATTTTCTTTAATATGCATGCATGAGATGCATTTAATTATTGTTAAAAATAATTATGTGATAGGAGAGAGAGAGAAAATAATAGAATATATCACCAATAAAAACGAATTAGCTGGAGTTTCTTTAACATATATGCATGAGACGCATCTTATTTTTTTAACAAAGATGAATGTGATTTATATTCGTAGGAAAACTGGAAACATATCATAAAATCCGAAGACAGTGATATCTAATCCATTTTGAAATTTGAATAAATAAGAATATCTTCAGAAATGCAAGTAAAAAGGAAAATTGACATTGGATCGGGTAAGGCTGAGCTAGGTTGGCTCAAGGGCTAACCTAAAACCAGCTGACCTTTTTGTCATTTTCCATCTTTTATCTGATTCTCTTCATTTATTTCTAGGGTTTCAGAGTTGCTTGATGTTTTCATTTTTCATTTCATAAGGGCTATTTGTAAAACTTACATTTATTTTTTCAATCTATTAAAAGTAAGCATTTTGCATACCTAGCCTTTAGATGTGACATTGACCAAAATAAATATACAGTTTCTTTTCTTTCTTTCTTTCTTTTTTTTTTTTTTTTTCTAATAAACTGATTTTATTCATTGAAGTAAGTTGAAAAAAAATAATAAAATACTAGTTGATTTCCTTCAAATATGGAGTGGAAAAATAAAACTACAATGTTTTATTACCGAAACTCTAAAAATATGAGAGAAATTAGCATCAAGTAATTTTATTAGTGCAAGTGTGAATAGGGTTAACTTTCCTTGTCCCCTAATTCCTATGAAGGAATTTGAAGGTGTACCAAAGCACTAATCATTAAATAAAAAATAAAAAAGAAAAAATAAAAAAACAGAAGAAGAAGAAACAGATAGAATTAGACATGATTTGCATTGTTTCTGTTCCCCAAAAAATTATAGAAAAAAAAAAAAAAAAGAAGAGGAAAAAAGGAAAAAGAAGATATAAGAACATTACCATAAAACCCCTTTTACTTCCATGTTTGCGGACTTTACCCAAAAAAATGCATATATTTTACCCACAGCCTTAAATCATGTATCAATTAAAACTAGCTAATACAAAATAAATACCTCAAACAGGTAAAAATATCAGCCGAAGAAAAGGAAAAATACTATTAAAAAAGAAGTCCACCCCAACCAATGAAGCACTAATTAATGAAGGGATTTGAATATTTTTAGCTGAAGCAACGTGACAATTCCTGGGATAATTCATGCACTTAAGGGTATCGTCACATAATTAAGTCAAGTGGAAAGCCCAGATACAACAATCTTCACTATACCATACCAAAGTGTTTTTTATCAACAAAATTGAAATTTCCACGCATAAGAAGATATCGATCCTTGTGAAGCTGCATGCATGGTAGCGTCTGCAGTCAAACAAAGATATTGCCCTATTTCGTTGACTGTATCGATCTACCAGCCTCTTTTGACTGGACTTCAGAAAAACAATAAACAATGACAGTAGGGTCACCTTGCCAACATATCAAGGAAGTCATCTGATCTTCTGAACAGGTTAAGATAAGGCGGCCATGACTTGGTTGTAGAATTATATTGTTCTCCTTGTCTTGTCTGTACAACACATGTTAAATTGTAGATTAATGAGACGAAGTCGCGTTATTGTTAAAGAAATGGTTGTATTTGTCAAACCTTCAAACCATCCTTTCATTATATATACCCAAGCGTTGGGTCTTCTACTTCATCATCGCCGCTTGCTGTTGGGTTTTCATCTAGCTTCATTCGTCTTTCCTGTCTTTCAGAGTACTTCTCTTGTGATCACCTCACAGCAAAGTAATGGGTTCTGTTGGAGACATCTATCAAGCTCAGCATGCCGAGGGTCCAGCAACCGTGCTGGCTATTGGTACTGCAAATCCATCAAACACCATGTACCAGACTGATTTCCCAGATTTCTATTTCAGAACCACCAAGAGTGAAGACAAGGTTGAGTTGAAGGAGAAGTTCAAACGTATCTGTAAGTACCATCATTTCCTTCCCCCGTCTTCTTCAGATTATGGCAAAGCCGATAGTTTTGTATAGACTTAATTTTTGGTTTTCTAAAAATGATGAGACTTTTGATGTTGTTGATACAGGTAAGAGTTCCACAATTATAAAACGCCACACTTTCCTCAGTGATGAAATTATTGCAGAGAATCCTTCACTCTATGATCCAACAGCTCCATCCCTTGACACACGCCAAGATATTATGGTGACTGAGGTACCTAAGCTGGCCATGGAAGCAGCAACCAAAGCTATCAACGAGTGGGGGCAGCCAAAATCAATGATTACTCACATTGTATTCACTACCATTTCTGGGGTTGATGCACCGGGTGTTGATTTTCAGCTCATTAAACTTCTTGGCCTTTCCCCAACTGTTCGGCGTGTGATGATGTATCACCTTGGATGCTATGGTGGTGGCTCGGTGCTTCGTGTAGCCAAAGATCTTGCAGAGAATAACAAAGGGGCTCGTGTACTCGTTGTTTGCTCAGAGTTGAACTCCATTAGTGGCTTCAAAGGACCCGATGAGACAGACTTACATGCCCTACTAGGGATGGCCATTTTTGCAGATGGTGCTGCAGCTTTGGTAGTTGGTGCTGACCCTGATACCTCAATCGAACGTCCATTATTCCAACTCATCTCAGCTGGGACCCGAATTCTTCCAGATTCAGAAGAAATGGTGGCAGGTCACTTGCGCCAAACAGGTCTTGCAATTAGTTTAACCAAGGATGTCGCTAGAACTATTGCTGCTAATATTGGGAAATGTTTGGAGGAAGCATTCAGCAAAGTAGGCATCACTGATTGGAACTCTATTTTCTGGGTTAGTCATCCTGGTGGACCTGCAATTTTGGACTTGGTCGAAAAAACACTCGGCTTGAAGGAAGATAAACTGAAAGCATCAAGGAAAGTGTTGAGCGAATACGGAAATATGTCTAGCCCAACAGTACTATTCATCATGGATGAGATGAGAAAGAAATCCATGAAAGAAGGAAAACCCACAACAGGTGATGGTTTTGAATGGGGTGTGTTATTAGGGTTTGGACCAGGTCTTACAATAGAATCTATTGTTCTGCGTAGCATCCCTGCAACCTCAACTCCTTGACTTGGCAATGAATGATTGAAATGTAAAGAAACTTTGGTTTCTAGTTATACCTTCATGGTTTTATTTTTTTTTATTTTATGTAATTTTATTAAATGTTGCTATCTAAGTACTTTGTAAAGACATAATCTAAATAGATTAAAATAAAAGAAAAGGCATGGTACCATACTTCACCCCATTTTGTATTTTTGTTACTCTCCGAATCATTTTATGTGCTTCTGGTTTCAAAATCTGGTCCTCACCACAGATCTTATGAGTACATCTATTAGATTCTGAAGTATAAGCCCTTCTATTAGGTTTTGTTTACTAATTTTGGTCCCTATTTTTAACTCTTAAACCAGAATATTGCTCTCCTGTTTAGATCTAACTATTTCTCTAAAGTTTGGATTCATTGATTTTGTGAAAATCCCTATCTTATATTTGATGCTTTTGTGAAAACCCTTAGACTTTCTAGGTTTCAAGCACTGGTTTACGTTTGGTGGGAAGCTCAATCTGACAACGATAAATCGATGCTTTATTGGTTTTGGGTCTTGAGTTCAGAGTGTGATTATTCTTTATCTCAGTGGTTACTCTTCTTCTTCTTCCTTGTTCGAATTCCTATCTATTTTGTTTCTCTTTTACTTTTTCTTTTGTGCGTGATTCTTCTGCTCGAACTGACGTATGCCTTGTACCCTCCCCTTTAAACCCTTTTAGAGACCTATCTATGAACAACATTGATGGGGACATTCAATTTTCAATCTCTAAGTTGAAACAAATTAGAAAGCCTATAAGTTTCACATTTTCAATACTAGGTTGTTGGTTTGCTAGTCCTCCCTGCAATATCTATATTTGATCTATGTTTCAGGATTTTGAAAAATAATCAGTTGATAGGCCCCATTCTGTTAACCTTGTCTCATATTCCAAGCCTGAAAATCTTGTAATTAAGTTGATTCTCATGGCATCTTTTTCTCCTTTTATTTCCGTTTCAAGTATATATGGATGAGAGTCATGAATTCCATTGCCATGCACTGTTCAGAGATCTAGCCAGAATAACTTGACCGGTGAAATTGTACCTAGACTTATCTACTAGAATGAAATGTTACAGTATATATCTTCGAGTATCTTAAGTTAGCATTAGGGAGATTCCTGTGGGGAAAACATTCAAAGGCCTTACTAGCAGTAACTTTTTTTACTTTTAAATTTTGCATTCATATTAAACAATTTTTTTTCTTTCCTTAGTGTCATTTCAGATATACTGGAGCCCAAACTTTCATAATTAGTGACGGTTATAACCATTGCCCAAACTTGCATCTTTCACCACAGTTATTTCCGTTGCCCAAATATTCATTTTTTGTGACGGTTGTAACCATTGCCAAAAATGTTTTCCCAGTGAGTACCAAAAAATTGTCGCCCATTTTTTGCGACAGTGGTATAGACGACAGAATGGAAAGTGTAGTGCTTTATTTTGAGCAACTATTTTCGTCTTTTGGCGACATTTTTGCACCATCACAAAAAAACAACTTTTTCAAATTATGATTATCGTTCAAGTGCAGATTTTTTTTTTTCCTTTGGAAAAATTCTAGGGACACCCAAAAATGAATAGCAAAAAGCATAGACACCCCATAACATGTCAACTTGGTAAACACACTCCAAAATGTCTCTTAAATTTGCATAATGGAACAAATTCCGTTAAGTTATGATTGCATTATCTCTTAATTCCTAAGTTGCTCTTATTGTCTTGTGAATTTACAATATTGTCCTTAACCTTGGATTTTTATGTATTCATTTCCGAACATGTTTAAAGTATTCCACAATACGATGATTTGATATATTCTCGTGATAATTTTTACTTGTATGTCACTCATCTTAAATGAAATGATCATCCCAAGCAAGGCTTACTATATTTCACGATACAACACAATATTAGTCTTATATGTTTCCATATTGGATACAAATAATATGATATATCTATGTACATCTCTCTTTTCCTAAAGGGCACATATTGAATTGCACTAGAATATGTTGAGCAGTACAATAAAATACTCGATACAAGATGATACGTTTCTTAAAATCATCTGACCAATATAATACTCCACAACGATACTTTAAACCTTGATCACAAAGAAGTAACCTCCTATTAGGTGAAGCGCAACAGCACCCTTTGACATGAAAAGCATCATTCTCAAAGATCAAAGAATAAAATATGACCAGCATAGCGTAACAGCACCCTTTGACATGAAAAGCATCATTCTCAAAGAATAAAAGCGCAACAGCACCCTTTGACATGAAAAGCATCATTCTCAAAGATCAAAGAATAAAATATGGCCCCCAGTGGGTTTTGGGTTTTTTTGAATTTTTGCTTCTCTAGTATAGTTCAAACTAAGTTCAGAAAATATTATGCCGACTATCCTTTTGTCTTTGCTATCCTCTTTCCCTTTATTTTTTTTTTTTGGGGGGGGGGGGGGGGGGGTGGATGTTAAAAGAAGTGTTAATTTTTGTAAAATGAGTTTAATTTATGCGGTGAAAATTTAAGAATTAACTACACATAGCCCTTTAAAATGGAAAATAAGAATTCGCATGGAATCAGTGTTCAAAATTTCAAAGGGAAAAAAGTCTTTGAAAGGTAGACGGAAATAGAAGGAAAAAAAATAGAGGATGTGCTGGCAAGAACCTATAGAATCTCTTTTTTTTTTTCTTCTTCTTCTCTCTTCTCCTTCTTCTTCTTCTCCCTTTTTTTTTTTTTTTTTTTTTTCGGAAATTTAAACTTGAAAGGCTCGAAAAATTGTTCCACAACTCATGTTCTGACAAATTTTTTTCCTTATTCAAATTGTGATACATTCTCTCCATTTTTCAGAGTATTTTTGAACGAATGCTTGGTGTACTTTATTGAATCACAAGGAGGAAGAAAATTACAAATACATAAATTATGAAAAGAGGTCATTGACTTTGTCCTCGAAAGAGGTCTCACTGAGCACAATATAGAAAAAAAAAAAAAGTAATGCAAAGGTGATGAATGATTAAACATTAATCTATAAACATAGCCTGAGATTTCAACTAAACTTAAGAATGCTAACTCACTTACTTAAATTTGTAGGGATGCTGCGCAATACAACTGATTCAATTGTGAGACCTGGTCCAAACCCTAATAACACACCCCATTCAAAGCCGTCACCAGTTGTAGCTTTTCCTTCCTCCATGGACCTCTTTCTCATCTCATTCATGATAAACAATACTGTGGGGCTAGACATATTACCATATTCACTCAATATTTTCCTTGATGCTTTTAGCTTGTCTTCTTTCAATCCAAGTGTCTTCTGGACGAGGTCCAATATTGCAGGGCCACCGGGGTGGCTTACCCAGAAAATGTTGTTCCAATCAGTAATGCCTACTTTGCTGAATGCTTCCTCCAAACATTTCCCAATATTAGCAGCAATAGTTCTAGCGACATCCTTGGTTAAACTGATTGTAAGACCTGTTTGGCGCAAGTGACCTGCCACCATTTCTTCTGAATCTGGAAGAATTCGGGTCCCTGCTGAGATGAGTTGGAATAATGGACGTTCGATTGAGGTATCAGGGTCAGCACCAACTACCAAAGCTGCAGCACCATCTGCAAAAATTGCCATCCCTAGTAGGGCATGTAAGTCTGTCTCATCGGGTCCTTTGAAGCCACTAATGGAGTTCAACTCTGAGCAAACAACGAGTACACGAGCCCCTTTGTTATTCTCTGCAAGATCTTTGGCTACACGGAGCACTGAGCCACCACCATAGCATCCTAAATGGTACATCATCACACGTCGAACAGTTGGGGAAAGGCCAAGGAGTTTGATAAGCTGGAAGTCAACACCCGGTGCATCAACACCAGAAATGGTAGTGAATACGATGTGAGTGATCTTTGATTTTGGCTGCCCCCACTCGTTGATAGCTTTGGTTGCTGCTTCCATGGCCAGCTTAGGTACCTCAGTCACCATAATATCTTGGCGTGCGTCAAGGGATGGAGCTGTTGGATCATAGAGTGAAGGATTCTCTGCGATCATTTCATCACTGAGGAAAGTGTGGCGTTTTATAATTGTCGAACTTTTACCTATTAACAACACAAAAGAAAGGTTATCATTTTTAGACGATTAAAAAGTCAACTTATATGAAACGATAGAAAGTGCAATCCCTGAAAGAAAATATGTTATAGGAAACGACAGTACTTACAGATACGTTTGAACTTCTCCTTCAACTCAACCTTGTCTTCACTTTTGGTGGTTCTGAAGTAGAAATCAGGGAAATCAGTCTGGTACATGATGTTGGATGGATTGGCAGTGCCAATAGCCAGCACGGTTGCTGGACCCTCGGCATGCTGAGCTTGATAGATGTCTCCAAGGGAACCCATTGCTTTTTGTTTTGGTTTGCTGAGAATTTTGAATTGATCGATCACAAGAGGACTGTGAAAGACCAGGAAGAAGATCGGGAACAAAAGAGAAAGCGATGATGAAGTAGCAGAGCTATTGCATGGGTATTTATAACGAATGGATGTTTGGATGGATTTCCTTAGTAAATTGATTAAATGGTCGCTGTGATGACTTGAGCCAGTTCCTGAATGACTAATTCAATAAAGGCAAATAAGAATGAGATTTTAAAATGGCTAGTCTTCATTAGACTTTGACGGGGTTTACAAAGCCCATATTAAAAAGAAAAAGAAAAAATCAATCGAAAGATTGAGATGGAGTCAATAAAAACGGCAAAATCTTTCTTTGACCAGAGGGGTTACTGTGAAAGTTCTTGAGAGCTTACGTAGTTGTTTCATACAGGCCGGACAGATAACCCCAGAAAACTTCTGTGGATGAAACACCAAAGAAACAATGAATCTTGATTCTCTCCTGCGTAACACTTCATCTTGACTGAAATTCTTTTTTTTTTTTTACGTCACCTTTCTTTTTTAGAGGTTTTTGTATGAATGAGGTGACTTAGCATCTCTCAATGGCAGACCATGAATGGGTCCGTTTCATTTTCATTGAGAAAAGGAGAGATGAAAAATATATCTTAATTAGTAATCCTTGGTATGTGGATGAAGGTGATGAAGCATTCTCTAAAATTGTAGTTATTAATTGTTTCCTGAACCGGCTGACAACTCCACGGGATTGAGGACCTATACAAAATTTTGAAATTATTTTCCCACACATTGAAGCGAACTAATTCTAATATCGCCACCTCTATTGGTCAGTCACACACTTGCGGAAAGATTAGATTAAAACAATTTCCCAAACTTCATAAAAGCCTCCAACAATCAATGTAATTAAAAAACGATTTCCCATTACTTCTTGTTTTGCTTTGCTGTGAGGTGATCACAAGAGAACTGTGAAAACCTGGAAAGAAGAATGAAAACACAAGAGCAAGCGATGATATACTAGCGGGGCTAATGCATTGCTGTTTATAATATAAGAATGATTGGATGTATTGGGAAATACATGCATTTCGTCAATAATTATGGAATCGTCTGATTAAATAATCATTTTGAGATGAAGAAATGGTCATTGACTCATTGTGATATGTGCTGCTTTCTGCTGGAAGATCAATTCAATAAAGGCGTACAAGAATAAGTTTTTAAAATCAATGTCAGTGCAAAAATCAATCTTGTCGGTTCTCCAAAGCCTTTATCTTTATGATTTCTTCCAAAAGGTTGGTGAGTGAGTTGAAAGTCATTATTTATAAAGTCCATGCATATATTTGGAAGTCCAGTCTGTTGGAAGGACATTTCTATAATTATTTTATTGCTTGATGGGTGGTGCTTCTCCATCTTTACTTAAGACTGAAAATAATCAGTCAAGAGGGGGAGGGTCAACGAAATATGGCAAAATCAATCCATGATCATGGAGGTTAGTGTTGGTTCATGGAAAGATGTTGCCTAGCCATTTGAATTATTTGGATTATTTTGAAGAAAATTAGAGGTGAACATGGTCAAGATAAATCCAATACAATTGTAGACATGTCATTGAACTTTTACAATGGAAAGGATTCTATTTTAAGGGTTACTAAAGGGAATGTGAAATCAAAATGCTTACAATTGTATCACACCTCCTAAGAGATTAGGGCACAATTAATAGTAACAAGAAATTGTTGGAAATTAAGCTTCCGCTGCTAGTATATAATGCATCCTTTCTCTTTTCTTTCCTCTTTTATATATATTTTTTTTTTAATTTTTATTTTGAGTGAAAGAACAAGAATTTATTGCTATAAGGAGAATAACTAAGCACCAGATTATTTGAAAAAAAATTAGCAGCAAGAGAGAGAGAGAGAGTTTCAAGTGCAAATGCTCCATGGTCGCGGCTGATCCAACTTGCTTTGAAATGGGAGCCAGCAGGCAATTCCAGTTTTCAATTTTGCTACAAGGGCTCATTCTATTAAGTGTGCATGGAATCCACTACAGAATTATGGTGAGTTTGGTTGTATTGTGTGCAACTACCGTTGTGGGATGAGTGACAGTGGTTCCTTGACATGGTGTGATTATTGTAATTAGTAAATTTTTTTGTTCCGCTCTATTAATACAAAAAAAAAAAAAAAAAAAAACAAACAAACAAAAAACAAAAAACAAAAAACAAAAAAACAAAAAAAAAAAAAAAAAAAAAAAAAGAAAAAACAAAAAAACATGATTTTATTAAGAACCCAAAACTTTGCATTGTGACATTTATATTTTTGGTTGAAAGATATTATTTCAAAGAAGATATTCCATTATTAGGTGCAAAGGGTATTATAGAGACAAGGTGAAAAAAACTTACAGGGAGGGGAGGTGAGAGTATCTCTCTTTGTCAAAAGAGACCTTTTAAGCTTGGCCTTGGTTTCTCAAAAAACTTTTGAACTTTGGGGTATTTCTGTCGTTTTCTTTCAATTTTGTGACTCTTTATCAACATATTTTCCAGATTATTACCCTTTTTTTTTTTTTTTCCCTTTTTGTCGTTTTCCATCTTTTATCTATTTCTCTTCATTTATTTCTAGGGTTTTAGAGTTGCTTAGATGTTTTCATTTTTCATTTCATAAGGGCTATTTGTAAAACTTACATTTTTTTTTTTTCAATCTATTAAATGTAAGCATTTTGCATACCTAGTAGCCTTTAGATGACATTGACCAAAATAAATATACAGTTTCTTTTCTTTCTTTTTTCCTTTTTTAATAAACTGATTTTATTCATTGATGTAAGTTGAAAAAAATAATAAAATACAAGTTGATTTCCTTCAAATATGGACTGGAAAAATAAAAATACAATGTTTTATTACGGAAACTCTAAAAATATGAGAGAAATTAGCATCAAATAATTTTATTAGTGCAAGTGTGAATAGGGTTAAGTTTACTTGTCCCCTAATTCCTATGAAGGAATTTGAAGAGTGTACCAAAGCACTAATCATTTAGGGGGAAAAATATATATATAGGAACATTACCACAAAACCCCTTTTACTTCAATGTTTGCTGACTTTACCCAAAAAAAATGTACACATTTTGCTGACTTTACCCAAAAAAATGCATATCTTTTACCCACAGCCTTAAATCATGTATCAATTAAAACTAGCTAATACAAAATAAATACCTCAAACAGGTAACAATAGCAGCCGAAGAAAAGGAAAAATACTATTAAAAAAGAAGTCCACCCCATACAATGAAGCACTAATAATGAAGGGATGAATATGTTTAGCTGAAGCAACGTGACAATTCCTGGGATAATTCATGCACTTAAGGGAATTGTCACATAATTAAGTCAAGTGGAAAGCCCAGATACAATAATCTTCAGTATACCAAACCATAAGTGTTTTTTATCAACAAAATTGAAATTTCCACGCATAAGAAGACATCGATCCTTGTGAAGCTGCATGCATGGTAGCGTCTGCAGTCAAACAAAGATATTGCCCTATTTCGTTGACTGTATCGATCTACCAGCCTCTTTTGACTGGACTTCAGAAAAACAATAAACAATGACAGTATAGTAGGGTCACCTTGCCAACATATCAAGGAAGTCATCTGATCTTCTGAACAGGTTAAGATAAGGCGGCCATGACTTGGTTGTAGAATTATATTGTTCTCCGCCTTGTCTTTCTGTACAACACATGTTAAATTGTAGATTAATGAGATGCAAGTCGCCGTTATTGTTAAAGAAATGGTTGTATTTGTCAAACCTTCAAACCATCCTTTCATTATAAATACCCAAGCGTTGGGTCTTCTACTTCATCATCGCTTGCTTTTGGGTTTTCATCTTCATCCGTCTTTCCTGTCTTTCAGAGTACTTCTCTTGTGATCACCTCACAGCAAAGTAATGGGTGCTGTTGGAGACATCTATCAAGCTCAGCATGCCGAGGGTCCAGCAACTGTGCTGGCTATTGGTACTGCAAATCCATCGAACACCATGTACCAGACTGATTTCCCAGATTTCTATTTCAGAACCACCAAGAGTGAAGACAAGGTTGAGTTGAAGGAGAAGTTCAAACGTATCTGTAAGTACCATCATTTCCTACCCCTGTCTTCTTCAGATTATGGCAAAACCAATGGTTTTGTATAGAATTAATTTTCGGTTTTCTAAAAATGATGAGACCTTTGATGTTCATACAGGTAAGAGTTCCACAATTATAAAACGCCACACTTTCCTCAGTGATGAAATAATTGCAGAGAATCCTTCACTCTATGATCTAACAGCTCCATCCCTTGACACACGCCAAGATATTATGGTGACTGAGGTACCTAAGCTGGCCATGGAAGCGGCAACCAAAGCTATCAACGAGTGGGGGCAGCCAAAATCAATGATTACTCACATTGTATTCACTACCATTTCTGGTGTTGATGCACCGGGTGTTGATTTCCAGCTCATTAAACTTCTTGGCCTTTCCCCAACTGTTCGGCGTGTGATGATGTATCATCTTGGATGCTATGGTGGTGGCTCGGTGCTTCGTGTAGCCAAAGATCTTGCAGAGAATAACAAAGGGGCTCGTGTACTCGTTGTTTGCTCAGAGCTGAACTCCATTAGTGGCTTCAAAGGACCCGATGAGACAGACTTACATGCCCTACTAGGAATGGCCATTTTTGCAGATGGTGCTGCAGCTTTGGTAGTTGGTGCAGACCCTGATACCTCAATCGAACGTCCATTGTTCCAACTCATCTCAGCTGGGACCCGAATTCTTCCAGATTCAGAAGAAATGGTGGCAGGTCACTTGCGCCAAACAGGTCTTGCAATCAGTTTAACCAAGGATGTTGCTAGAACTATTGCTGCTAATATTGGGAAATGTTTAGAGGAAGCATTCAGCAAAGTAGGCATCACTGATTGGAACTCTATTTTCTGGGTTAGTCATCCTGGTGGACCTGCAATTTTGGACTTGGTCGAAAAAACACTCGGCTTGAAGGAAGATAAACTAAAAGTATCAAGGAAAGTGTTGAGCGAATACGGAAACATGTCTAGCCCAACAGTACTATTCATTATGGATGAGATGAGAAAGAAGTCTATGAAAGAAGGAAAACCCACAACAGGTGATGGTTTTGAATGGGGTGTGTTATTAGGGTTTGGACCAGGTCTTACAATAGAATCAATTGTTCTGCGTAGTATCCCTGCAACCTCAGATCCTTGACTTGGCGATAAATGATCAAAAATGTAAAGAAACTTCGGTTTCTAGTTATAACTTCATGTTTTATTTATTTTATTTTTTTATGTACTTTAATTATATGTTGCTATCTAAGTACTTTGTAAAAGAGATCATATAAATAGATTAAATAAAAGAAAATGCATGTTACCATACTTAAAGGCTATATGTCATTATGTCACGCAAATCAAGCCATTACTCAGTTTGTTGAGAAGTGTTAAATTGAATTTTCACAATACTTAGTTTGTTACTTTGAATTTTCTTTGGTTTTTTTTAATTTTATTTTTAATTATTGTTTTGATATGGCATAATTTTCTTATATGAAAGCTATTAGTGTACTTTACATTCAACCCAAAGTTACAACTTTTGAGAATATCATTTGAGCGAACACTACTAGAAAAGGGCTTTTCGGTAATGGTTTTTTCCTTGATAGTTACAAAAATGTTGCAGAAAATAATATTCACGGACAGTTTTCTCACAACCATCAGGAATGAAAAAATAAAAAATAAAAAATGAAAGAAAGAAAGATATGGCAACAATCCTAAAAACTGTGGAGAAATATATATAATCGGCGACACTTAATGAAAAGCGTTGCAGTTTGTGTGTCTTTTCAACAACGCTTTTTGAACCATCGGAGAAAACAACATTTGGTGATGCTGATGGATAACCGTCGGGGAATATTGATTACGGGGACAGTTTTAGATGAACGTCGGTAAAAATGTATAAAGGAGATTGTAAAGGCAAAACATTTTAGGCGACGGTTCTAGAGAAACATCGGCGAAAATGTTAAAGTAGATTGCAAATGTGAATATTTTTTACAACAATTTTACTGGCAATAATTGTGAAATCCATTGGAACCCCCTCCCCCCCCCCCCCCCCCCATCCCAAAAAAAAAAAAATAAAAACCTGTTTGATTCTCCTGCTTTTTTTTTTTCTCTCTCTGATGTTTTATTGCTCTACATATCTTATGCCATATATATGTGTACAGGTGAAATAGTACGCAGTCTTCCCAAATAGATCACAACACCAAAACAGAAAGAACTCTCGTAATCTAATAAGTAGAAGGCAAGCAAATAAAACAAAATCTGGACAGAACAAAATCAGATTTAATCAAATTTAGAGTGGAACCACATAGTATGATTATGAGTTATCATTATCACTGAAGTGGTCGGTCATGCATATCTTGACAAGTTCTTCATGTAATTTTTTCCTATCTAATCTTTAGGAATGACATCAGCTCAAGAACTACTTTGAATTAATTGGCAAACTTGGTTTGGTTGAAATTGTCAATACTTCAAATTCTCCCAATCTTTTAAGTCCCCAAGAGACAACAATGAACTTGTTCCTGTTCCTGGGGTATCAACAAATGGGGGGTGGAGAAAAGAAAGGGGCTTTTGTTGTCTTTGGTGTCTTTCATTGGTTAAAAATGACTTGTTCTTGCACTAGAAAGTTTTTAAGAGATTTTGGCCTTGGCTATCTAAATGAACATTTATTTCATTTGGGAACAGAGGTGGGCAATTTTCACTCAATGCTTCACAAAGTTTGGTCTCTTTTGAGATATTTCTTATTCATAATACTAGGAACTAGTTGCTTAAATTTTCAACTCGTGAGTATTCTCCCATGCTGGTTGGAAGGCAATGATCCATGTAGCAAATCCCATTTATTTGGGACGAAGCTTCTTGTTGTTGTTGTTGTTGCAGTATCCTTCACTGATGTCATGTAATATGCATATAATATCATTGAAACTTTTTTGCAATTTTATACATCATAATATCTTTGTTCAAGTAGGAAATCCATCATCAGATCCTGAGTTATTGTGTGTTCTTTTTTGCAGTTGTTTGGATTTTGAGTTACTGAGGATCTCATCATGTTTGCATTTTTAGGAAATAGGGGATGTTCTAAAATTGCTAAGCAAACTGAGACACTCAGCTGTGTATTTTGTTTTTGGATTCTAAATTATTTTGTTGGGTGTGGTGTTGTACAACATGTGTTGGCTTGTTTTTTTGTTTAGTTCTTGAAATAGCAAATAACATTGTATATAACCAGGTGGATGAATGAGTTTAAAATAGGATTGCAGGTTCTTGGCCATAATTATGATTATTGTTTTTTTTTAAAGATTATGTATGTTTTGTGAAGGTTCCGAAATTGTCGCCAAAGGTCTAGACGCTTCCAATACACTATTTTTGACGATGATTCCTAAATATGTGTTGCTAAAAATGTTCGATTTGCCCACACATTGGCCATCGTCAGGAACAAGGATTTTTGGCGTTGGTTACCACCATCTCCCAAACTTTCATATTTAGTGACGGTTATAACCATCGCCCAAACTTGCATCTTTTACCATGGTTATCTCGTCGTCCTAACACTCATTTTCCGTGACAGTTATAACCATAAACGAAAATGTTTTCTCAATCAATACCAAAATGTTGTCACCCCTTTTTCACGACAGCAGTATAGACTACGGACGCAACAACGGAATGGATAAGAGTCGACTTTATTTTTTGTGACAATTTTCATATTTTTTGCAAAGCTTTTAAACCGTCACCAAAAAATGACTTTTTTGGCAGTGGAATTAAAAAGTGTGAAAGTTTTAAATCGGAAAAAAAAAAATTATGTTTCAAAGCCTCCCAATGTTGGACCGAGGTGGGCCGGATTTCTCCAAACCTAATACTAGTCTTGAATGCTCCCAACTAAGCCTTGTCTTGTCTTGATCCTAACTTAGGTGTAAAAATATTGTCCTTGACCCTAAACCCTAATAAGCAATGCGAGGCCCAATGCCATCCTGATTGTATACAATTGGGTTGGGTCAAGAAGGATTGTCTCGACCCTGATTGGCCATGTCCTCGTCCCTAACCCTATTGGAACCTTGGCCCTGACATTAACCTTTAATATGAATCCTAACTCTTGCAAATCTGATATAAAAAGTATATATCTCAATTAAATTGAAAACGATATACATAGTCACACAATGAAACTTCCAACATCTCACCTATTATATAACCAGTAATAAAATATAAAAAATAATAAAAACTATTATTATTATCCATGTATTGCATAGCAGGAAATTAGAACTTTTATCGTCTAACTTGTTAAATCTAAATCATTTACTACAAAAATAGAAAGAAGAAACAGATAAATAAATTACAAAAAGAAAAATTCCACCTACAAATTTATTTTTTTTAAATTATGATTATCGCCCATGAGCGGATTTTTTTTCCTTTGGGAAAATTCCAAGGACACCCCAAAATGAATAGCAAAATGCATAGACACCCCAATAACATATCAACTTGGTAACACACCCCAAAATGTCTCTTAAATTTGCATAATGGTACAAATTCCGCTAAGTCATGATTGAATAATCTCATAATTCCAAAGTTGCTCTTAATGTCTCGTGAATTTACAATATTGTCATTAACCTTGGATTTTTATGTATTCATTTCGGAACAGATTTAAAGTATCCCACAATACAATTTGATATATTCTTGTGATGATTTTTACTTCTACGTCACTTGTCTTAAATGAAATGATCATCCCAAGCAAGGTTTGATGTATTCCACGATACGACGCGATACTAATCTCATACGTATCCATATTGTATACAACCAATACGATATATCTATGTACATCTCTCTTTTTCTAAAGGGCACATATTGAATTGCACTAGAATATGTTGAGCAGTACAGTAAAATACTTAATACAAGACAATACGTTTCTTAAAATCTTCTGACCGATATAATACTCGGTAAGGATACTTTAAACCTTGATCACAAGGATGTAACCTCTTATTAGGTGTAAGCACAACAGCACACCCTTTATTATGAAAATGGACCGTGCATCATTCTCAAAGATCAAAGAATAAAATATGACCATTAGAGCCTTGAGTTGATTTAGAAATTTCGACTTCTTCCAGTATCAGCTCAAACTTGTTAGATTATGTTCAGAAAATATTATGCCGACTAACCTTTAGTCTTTGCGATCTTCTCTCCCTTTTGTTTTTTTGGTGGGGGGAAGTATTTAACGAATTTTGACACAATGGCTGATTAAAAGAAGTGTTGATTTTTGTAAAATGAGTTTAGTTTAGGCAGTGAAAATTTAAGAATTAACTATGCATAACCCTATAAATTGGAAAATAAGAATTCGTATGGAATCAGTGTTCAAAATTTCAAAGGGAAAAAAGCTTCTGAGAGGGGAAGGGAAAAGAAGAAGAAAAAAAAAAAAGGTTCTTTAAGACCTTTTCTTTCTCTTTTCTTCTTGTCTTTTTTTTTTTTCTTTTTTTTTTTTTTTTTTTTTTTTTTTTTTTTTTTGTATATTTAAACTTGAAAGCCTCAAAAAATTGTTCCACAACTCATGTTCTGACAATTTTTTTCCTTATTCAAATTGTGATACATTCTCTCCATTTTTCAAAGTATTTTTGAACGAATGCCTAGTGTACTTTATTGAATAGAGCAAGGAAGAAGAAAATTACAAATACATAAATTCTGAAAAGAGGTCATTGACTTTGTCCTTGAAAGAGCTCTTACTGAGCACATATAGAAAGAAAAAAAAAAAGTAATACAAAGGTGATGAATGATTAAACATTAAGCTATAAACATAGCTAGAGATTTCTACTAAACTTAAGAATGCTAACTCACTTACTTAAAGTTGTAGGGATACTGCGCAATACAACTGATTCAATTGTGAGACCTGGTCCAAACCCTAATAACACACCCCATTCAAAGCCGTCACCAGTTGTAGTTTTTCCTTCCTCCATGGACCTCTTTCTCATCTCATTCATGATAAACAATACTGTGGGGCTAGACATGTTACCATATTCACTCAATATTTTCCTTGATGCTTTTAGCTTGTCTTCTTTCAATCCAAGTGTCTTCTGGACGAGGTCCAATATTGCAGGGCCACCGGGGTGGCTTACCCAGAAAATGGAGTTCCAATCAGTAATGCCTACTTTGCTGAATGCTTCTTCCAAACATTTCCCAATATTAGCAGCAATAGTTCTAGCGACATCCTTGGTTAAACTGATTGCAAGACCTGTTTGGCGCAAGTGACCTGCCACCATTTCTTCTGAATCTGGAAGAATTCGGGTCCCTGCTGAGATGAGTTGGAATAATGGACGTTCGATTGAGATATCAGGGTCAGCACCAACTACCAAAGCTGCAGCACCATCTGCAAAAATCGCCATCCCTAGTAGGGCATGTAAGTCTGTCTCATCGGGTCCTTTGAAGCCACTAATGGAGTTCAACTCTGAGCAAACAACGAGTACACGAGCCCCTTTGTTATTCTCTGCAAGATCTTTGGCTACACGGAGCACTGAGCCACCACCATAGCATCCTAAATGGTACATCATCACACGTCGAACAGTTGGGGAAAGGCCAAGGAGTTTGATAAGCTGGAAGTCAACACCCGGTGCATCAACACCAGAAATGGTAGTGAATACGATGTGAGTGATCTTTGATTTTGGCTGCCCCCACTCATTGATAGCTTTGGTTGCTGCTTCCATGGCCAGCTTAGGTACCTCAGTCACCATAATATCTTGGCGTGCATCAAGGGATGGAGCTGTTGGATCATAGAGTGAAGGATTCTCTGCGATCATTTCATCACTGAGGAAAGTGTGACGTTTTATAATTGTCGAACTTTTACCTATTTTAACAACACAAGAAAGGTTATCATTTTTAGAAGATTAAAAAGTCAATTTATACGAGAAGATAGGAAGTGCAATCACTGAAAGAAAATATGTTCTAGGAAATGACAGTACTTACAGATACGTTTGAACTTCTCCTTCAACTCAACCTTGTCTTCACTTTTGGTGGTTCTGAAGTAGAAATCAGGGAAATCAGTCTGGTACATGATGTTGGATGGATTTGCTGTGCCAATAGCCAGCACGGTTGCTGGACCCTCGGCATGCTGAGCTTGATAGATGTCTCCAAGGGAACCCATTGCTTTTTGTTTTGGTTTGCTGTGAATTTTGAATTGATCGATCACAAAAGAACTGTGAAAGACCAGAAAGAAGATCGGTAACAAAAGAGAAAGCGATGATGAAGTAGCAGAGCTATTGCATGGGTATTTATAACGAATTGATGTTTGGATGGATTTCCTTAGTAAATTGATTAAATGGTCGCTGTGATGACTTGAGCCAGTTCCTCGATGACTAATTCAATAAAGGCAAATAAGAATGAGATTTTAAAATGGCTAGTCTTCGTCTTACTTTGACGGGGTTTCCAAAGCACATATCAAAAAGAAGGAAAAAAAATATTAGTCGAAAGAGTGAGATGGAGTCAATAAAAACGGAAAATCTTTCTTCGACCAGAGAGGTTACCTTGAATGTTCTTGAGAGTTTACGTAGTTGTTTCATCCAGGACAGATAACCCCCAGAAAACTTTTGTGGATGAAACACCAAAGAAACAATGAATCTTGATTCTCTCCTGCGTGACACTTCATCTTGACTGAATTTTTTTTTTTAATATGCATGCATCTCATAAAAATAGTTATGTGATAGGAGAGAGAGAAAATAATAGAATATATTACCAATAAAAACGAATGAACTGGCTTTTCTTTAACATGTATGCATGAGATGCATCTCATTCTTTTAACAAAGATGAATGTGATTTATATTCGTAGGAAAACTGGAAACATATCATAAAATCTGGTGACAGTGATGTCTAATCCATTATGAATAAATAAGAATATCTTCAGAAATGCAAGTAAAAAGGAAAATTGACATGGGTCGGGTAAGGCTGAAGGCTGAGCTAGGTTTGCTCAAAGGTTAACCCAAAACCAGCCGACCTTGTCAAAACTAATTATTTTATAACCCAAACCTTTCTTCAAGTTAAAAAGTCAAATTGGGTTTGGATTTGATTAAAAGCAGATTTGAACTAGTTTAGGTTGACAGAGTTTATTGACATTCTATGTTAAGCTGCCATTCTCTGTAAAAAGATGTAGAATTTTTCATGATCTTTATTAGAAAAATGAAAAGAAAAAAAAACTCTAATCGGATTGAATTTTTTTCTTCTTTAGTAAAAAAAAATTGTAACATTTTGAGGAAAGATTAGATTAAAACAATTTCCCAAACTTCATAATACCCTCCAACAATCAATGTAATTGAAAAACAATTTCTCATTGCTTCTTGTTTTGCTTTGCTGTGAGGTGAACAAGAGAACTGTGAAAACCTGGAAAGAAGAATGAAGATGAAAACACAAGAGCAATCGATGATGTAGTAGCGGGGCTAATGCATTGCTGTTTAAAATATAAGAATGATTGGATATATTGGGAAATACATGCATTTCGTCAATAATTATGGAATCGTCTGATTAAATAATCATTTTGAACTGAAGAAATGGTCATTGACTCATTGTGATATGAGCTGCTTGTTGCTGGAAGATCAATTCAATAAAGGCGTACAACAATAAGTTTTTAAAATCAATTTCAGTGCAAAAATCAATCTTGACGGTTCTCCAATGCCCGTATCTTTGTGATTTCTTCCTATAGGTTGGTGAGTGAGTTGAAAGTCATTACTATAAAGTCCATGCATATATTTAGAAGTCCAGTCTGTTGGAACGACATTTCTATAATTATTTTATTGCTTGATGGGTGGTGTTTTCTCCATCTTTACTTAAAGACTGAAAATAATCAGTCAAGAGGGAGAGGGTCAACAAAATATAGCAAAATCAATTCATGGAAAGATGTTGCCTAGCAATTTTGAATTATTTGGATTATTTTGAAGAAAATTGGAGGTCAAGATAAATCCAATACAATTGTAGACATGTTATTGAACTTTTACAATGGAAAGGATTCTCTTTTAAGGGTTACTAAAGGAATGTGGGAATCAAAATGCTTACAATTGTGTCACACCTCCCAAGGTATTAGGGCACAATTAATAGTAACAAGAAATTGTTGGAAATTAAGCTTTCGCTATTTATTTATTTTTTATTTTGAGTGAAAGAACAAGATTTTATTGCTATAAGGAGAATAACTAAGTAACAGATTATTTGGAAAAAAATTAACAGCAAGAGAGAAAGTTTCAAGTGCAAATGCTCCATGGCCACTGCTGATCCAACTTGCTTTGAGATGGGAGCTAGCAGGCAATTCCAGTTTTCGATTTTGCTACTAGGGCTCATTCTATTAAGTGTGCATGGAATCCACTACAGGATTATATTGTATCGTGTGCAACTACTGTTGTGGAATGCGTGACAGTGGTTCCCTGACATGGTGTGATTATTGTAATTTTTTAAATTTTTTGTTCCGTTCTATTACTACAAATGACATTTTCACAAAAAACAAAAGAACATGATTTTATTAAGAACCCAAAACTTTGCATTGTGACATTATATTTTGGTTGAAAGATATTATTTCAAACAAGATATTCCATTCTTAGGTGCAAAGGGTATTATAGAGACAAGGTGAAAAAAACTTACAGGGAGGGGAGGTGAGAGTATCTCTCTTTGTCAAAAGAGACCTTTTAGGCTTGGCCTTGGTCTCTCAAAAAACTTCTGAACCTTGGGATATTTCCGTCGTTTTCTTTCAACTTTGTTACTCTTGATCAACATATTTTCCAGATTATTATCCTTTTTATTTTTTCCTTTTTTGTCGTTTTCCATCTTTTATCTGTCTCTCTTCATTTATTTCTAGGGTTTCAGAATTGCTAGATGTTTTCATTTTTCATTTCATAAGTGATATTTGTAAAACTTACATTTTACTTTTTCAATCTATTAAAAGTAAGCATTTTGTCAACACAGAGCTGTTCTAGTGATGAAACCAACACCTATTAGTGAAGAGATTGTGGGTTCGACTCTTACTGAGGCATATGAATATCCTCATCCCCGGCTTAATAAAACCCGCTTGTACCCAAAAACGGTGAACAATACTGTAGGGCTAGACATGTTGTCATATTCACTCAATACTTTTCTTGATGGCTATTGTTTATCCTCTTTCAAGCCAAGTGTCTTTTGGACCAAGTCCAATATTGTAGACCCAATAGGGTGGCTTACCTAGAAAATGGAGTTCCAATCTGTAATCATTTAAAGTCAGTTGAAGAGTGTACCAAAGCACTAATCATTTAGAAAATAAAGAAGGAAATGAGATATAAGAACATTACGATAAAACCCCTTTTACTTCAATGTTTGCTGACTTTACCCAAAAAATACATATATTTGTAAATCATGTACCAATTAAAACTAGCTAATACAAAATAAATACCTCAAACAGGTAAAAATAGCAACCGAAGAAAAGTAAAAATACTATTAAAAAAAAAATCCACCCCAACAATGAAGGGATAGGAATATTTTTAGCTGAAGCAACGTGACAATTCCTGGGATAATTCATGCACTTAAGGGTATTGTCACATAATTAAGTCAAGTGGAAAGCCCAGATACAATAATCTTCACTATAACATACCATAACTGTTTTTTATCAACAAAATTGAAATTTCCACGCATAAGAAGACATCGATCCTTGTGAAGCTGCATGCATGGTAGCATCTGCAGTCAAACAAAGATTTTGCCCTATTTCGTTGACTGTATCGATCTACCAGCCTCTTTTGACTGGACTTCAGAAAAACAATAAACAATGACAGTAGGGTCACCTTGCCAACATATCAAGGAAGTCATCTGATCTTCTGAACAGGTTAAGATAAGGCGGCCATGACTTGGTTGTAGAATTATATTGTTCTCCTTGTCTTGTCTGTACAACACATATGTTAAATTGTAGATTAATGAGATCAAGTCGCGTTATTGTTAAAGAAATGGTTGTATTTGTCAAAACATCAAACCATCCTTTCATTATAAATACCCAAGCGTTGGGTCTTCTACTTCATCATCGCCGCTTGCTTTTGGGTTTTCATCTAGCTTCATTCGTCTTTCCTGTCTTTCAGAGTACTTCTCTTGTGATCACCTCACAGCAAAGTAATGGGTTCTGTTGGAGACATCTATCAAGCTCAGCATGCCGAGGGTCCAGCAACCGTGCTGGCTATTGGTACTGCAAATCCATCAAACACCATGTACCAGACTGATTTCCCAGATTTCTATTTCAGAACCACCAAGAGTGAAGACAAGGTTGAGTTGAAGGAGAAGTTCAAACGTATCTGTAAGTAACCATCATTTCCTACCCCTGTCTTCTTCAGATTATGGCAAAGCCAATAGTTTTGTATAGAATTAATTTTCGGTTTTCCAAAAATGATGAGACCTTTGATGTTCATACAGGTAAGAGTTCCACAATTATAAAACGCCACACTTTCCTCAGTGATGAAATAATTGCAGAGAATCCTTCACTCTATGATCCAACAGCTCCATCCCTTGACACACGCCAAGATATTATGGTGACTGAGGTACCTAAGCTGGCCATGGAAGCGGCAACCAAAGCTATTAATGAGTGGGGGCAGCCAAAATCAATGATTACTCACATTGTATTCACTACCATTTCTGGCGTTGATGCACCGGGTGTTGATTTCCAGCTCATTAAACTTCTTGGCCTTTCCCCAACTGTTCGGCGTGTGATGATGTATCATCTTGGATGCTATGGTGGTGGCTCGGTGCTTCGTGTAGCCAAAGATCTTGCAGAGAATAACAAAGGGGCTCGTGTACTTGTTGTTTGCTCAGAGCTGAACTCCATTAGTGGCTTCAAAGGACCCGATGAGACAGACTTACATGCCCTACTAGGAATGGCGATTTTTGCCGATGGTGCTGCAGCTTTGGTAGTTGGTGCAGACCCTGATACCTCAATCGAACGTCCATTGTTCCAACTCATCTCAGCAGGGACCCGAATTCTTCCAGATTCAGAAGAAATGGTGGCAGGTCACTTGCGCCAAACAGGTCTTGCAATTAGTTTAACCAAGGATGTTGCTAGAACTATTGCTGCTAATATTGGGAAATGTTTGGAGGAAGCATTCAGCAAAGTAGACATCACTGATTGGAACTCTATTTTCTGGGTTAGTCATCCTGGTGGACCTGCAATTTTGGACTTGGTCGAAAAAACACTCGGCTTGAAGGAAGATAAACTAAAAATATCAAGGAAAGTGTTGAGCGAATACGGAAACATGTCTAGCCCAACAGTACTATTCATCATGGATGAGATGAGAAAGAAGTCTATGAAAGAAGGAAAACCCACAACAGGTGATGGTTTTGAATGGGGCGTGTTATTAGGGTTTGGACCAGGTCTTACAATAGAATCAATTGTTCTCCGTAGTATCCCTGCAACCTCAAATCCTTGACTTGGCGATAAATGATCGAAATGTAAAGAAACTTTGGTTTCTAGTTATAACTTCATGGTTTTTTATTTTTATTTTTTTTTATGTAATTTTATTATATGTTGCTATCTAAGTACTTTGTAAAAGAGATCATATAAATAGATTAAAGAAAAGAAAATTCATGTTACCGTACATAAGCCTATATGTCATTAATCATGTCAAGCAAATCAAGCAATTACTCAGTTTGTTGAGAAGTGTTAAATTGAATTTTCATAATACTTGTTTGTTACTTTGAATTTTCTTTGAATTTTTTTTTAATTTTATTTTTAATTATTGTTTTGATATGGCATAATTTTCTTATATGAAAGCTATTAGTGTACTTTACTTTCAACCCAAAGTTATGAACCTATTTATACCATTATCTTGACAACTTTTGAGAATATCATTTGAGCGAATACTACTAGAAAAGGGCTTTTTGGTAACGGTTTATTCCTTGATAGTAGTAGAAGAAGAAGAAAGATATGACAACCGTCCTAAAAATTGTGAAGAAATATTTATAATTGGCAACACTTGGCAACGCTTATGGATAACTGTTGGGGAATATTTATTACGGGACGGTTTTAGATGAATGTCGAAAAAAATATATAAAGGAGATTGCAAAGGAGAAACGTTTTAGGCTTCGGTTCTAGAGAAATCCAACGATGAGATATGTTAAAGTATATTGCAAATGTGAATATTTTGGTAACGAGTTTACTCTAAGCGAAAAAGAAAAAAAAAAACTGTTTGATTCTCTCTCTCTGGTTCCCCACTGCCGCATCAACCTCCTTTGCCATCGATCAAAAAGGTTGAGAGAAGCTTTTAGATTAGATTCCAACACTCTCGGTTTTTTTTATTTTTCTCCTCCCAAGCCTCTTAAGAGAGAACAGGAAACGGTTCAGTGGATGTGGAAAGAAAATACCAGAAAATCTATTCCTCAATCAAGTGTTTTTCGGAGAATCCAGACTGGAATTGGTTCATCTGTTTTTTCCTTCTGTCGTCAGCTCTTTTCGTTACTTAATCTTGGTCAGTAAGTTATCATACTTTCCTACTTTTGATGGTTTGCATTTTGTATTTTTGTTACTCTCTGAATCATTTTATGTGCTAGTGGTTTCAAAGTCTGATCTTCACTGCAGATCTTATGAATACATCTACCAGATTCTGAAGTATAAGCCCTGCTATTAGGTTTCGTTTACTAATTTTGGTCCCTATTTTCAACTCTTAAACCAGAATATTGCTCTCCTAGTTAGATCTAACTACTGCTATAAAGTTTGGATTCATTGGTTTTGTGAAAACCCTATCTTATATTCGATGCTTTTGTGAAAACCCTTCGACTTTCTAGTTTTTAAGCACTGGGTTTATGTTTGTTGGGAAGTTCAATCTGACAATGATAAAAATCATAGGGTGATTATTCTTTATCTCAGTGGTTACTCTTCTTCTTCTTTCTCATTCCTCTCAGTGGTTACTCTTCTTCTTCTTTTTCATTTCTACCTATTTTGTTTCTCTTTTACTTTTGCCTTTTATGCGTGATTCTTCTGCCCGCACTGAAGTATGTGTTTATCCCCTCCCCTTTAAACCCTTTTAGGGACCTGTCTACGAAAAACATCAATGGGGACATATATACCATTTTCAATCTCTAAGTTGAAACAATTAGAAAGCCTGTAAGTTTCACATATTCATTTTCAATACCAGGTCCTTGGTTTGCTAGTCCTCCCTGCAATATTTATTGATCAAGTCTCAGGCTTGAAAATAATCAGTTGATAGGCCCCATTCCATCAACCTTGTCTCAGATTCCAAGCCTAAAATCCTGTGTTGTTCTCGGACCTTTCCCTTTGTTTGTTTCGTATTTGGATGACGCGGTTCCTTGCTCGTTCAGGTGTGCCGAATCTGCCGGTGACCGTTTCGGTGGTCGTCGCTGCGTAAACATTTGATGTCTGTACAATTCATATATTTTCTTCTGAAACCATTGGATTTATTCATTTGGTGTCTTCTCTCCCTGTTTTCTTTTCTCACTCGGTGCTTTTATGGTATAGCATCTTCTGATCCTGAGATGGTCTTAATACAGGGAGACAATTTGATAGGTTCACTCTTTCCTGACATGTGCCAATTGACTAGGTTATGGAATTTGTAAGTCATTTCATGTGCTCTCCGATGTTTTTTGGTGGGGAGAGTATTTAACGAATTTTGACACAATGATTGATTAAAAGAAGTGTTGATTTTTGTAAAATGAGTTTAGTTTAGGCAGTGAAAATTTAAGAATTAACTACGCATAGCCTTATAAATTGGAGAATATGAATTCGCATGGAATCAATGTTCAAAATTTCAAAGGGAAAAAAAGCTTTGAAAGGTGACGGAAATAGAAGAAAAAAATAAAGGATGGTCTGGCAAGAACTTATAGAATCTCTTTTCTTTTTCTTTTTTTTTTTTTTTTTATAACTTTAAACTTGAAAGCCTCGAAAAATTGTTCCACAACTCATGTTCTGACAATTTTTTTCCTTATTCAAATTGTGATACATTCTCTCCATTTTTCAAAGAATTTTTGAACGAATGCCTAGTTTACTTTATTGAATAGAGTAAGGAGGAAGAAAATTACAAATACATAAATTCTGAAAAGAGGTCATTGACTTTGTCGTTGAAAGAGCTCTTACTGAGCACAATATGGAAAAACAAGTAATGCAAAGGTGATGAATGATTAAACATTAAGCTATAAACATAGCCTGGGATTTCTACTAAACTTAAGAATGCTAACTCACTTACTTAGAGTTGTAGGGATGCTGCGCAATACAACTGATTCAATTGTGAGACCTGGTCCAAACCCTAATAACACACCCCATTCAAAGCCGTCACCAGTTGTAGCTTTTCCTTCCTCCATGGACCTCTTTCTCATCTCATTCATGATAAACAATACTGTGGGGCTAGACATGTTACCATATTCACTCAATATTTTCCTTGATGCTTTTAGCTTGTCTTCTTTCAATCCAAGTGTCTTCTGGACGAGGTCCAATATTGCAGGGCCACCAGGGTGGCTTACCCAGAAAATGGAGTTCCAATCAGTGATGCCTACTTTGCTGAATGCTTCCTCCAAACATTTCCCAATATTAGCAACAATAGTTCTAGCGACATCCTTGGTTAAACTGATTGCAAGACCTGTTTGGCGCAAGTGACCTGCCACCATTTCTTCTGAATCTGGAAGAATTCGGGTCCCTGCTGAGATGAGTTGGAATAATGGATGTTCGATTGAGGTATCAGGGTCAGCACCAACTACCAAAGCTGCAGCACCATCTGCAAATATTGCCATCCCTAATAGGGCATGTAAGTCAGTCTCATCGGGTCCTTTGAAGCCACTAATGGAGTTCAGCTCTGAGCAAACAACGAGTACACGAGCCCCTTTGTTATTCTCTGCAAGATCTTTGGCTACACGGAGCACTGAGCCACCACCATAGCATCCTAAATGGTACATCATCACACGTCGAACAGTTGGGGAAAGGCCAAGGAGTTTGATAAGTTGGAAGTCAACACCCGGTGCATCAACACCAGAAATGGTAGTGAATACGATGTGAGTGATCTTTGATTTTGGCTGCCCCCACTCGTTGATAGCTTTGGTTGCTGCTTCCATGGCCAGCTTAGGTACCTCAGTCACCATAATATCTTGGCGTGCGTCAAGGGATGGAGCTGTTGGATCATAGAGTGAAGGATTCTCTGCGATCATTTCATCACTGAGGAAAGTGTGGCGTTTTATAATTGTCGAACTTTTACCTATTAACGACACAAAGAAAGGTTATCATTTTTAGACGATTAAAAAGTCAATTTATATGAAACGATACGAAGTGCAATTACTGAAAGAAAATATGTTATAGGAAACGACAGTACTTACAGATACGTTTGAACTTCTCCTTCAACTCAACCTTGTCGTCACTTTTGGTGGTTCTGAAATAGAAATCAGGGAAATCAGTCTGGTACATGATGTTGGATGGATTCGCAGTGCCAATAGCCAGCACGGTTGCTGGACCGTCGGCATGCTGAGCTTGGTAGATGTCTCCAAGGGAACCCATTGCTTTTTGTTTTGGTTTGCTGTGAATTGATCGATCACAAGAGAACTGTGAAAGACCAGGAAGAAGATCCGAAACAAAAGAGGAAGCGATGATGAAGTAGCAAAGCTATTGCATGGGTATTTATAACGAATGGATGTTTAGATGGATTTCCTTAGTAAATGGATTAAATGGTCTGTGATGACTCGAGCCAGTTCCTGGATGACTAATTCAATAAAGGCAAATAAGAATGAGATTTTAAAATGGCTAGTCTTCATCAGACTTTGACGGGTTTTCCAAAGCCCATATTGAAAAGAAAGAAAGAAAAAAATCAGTCGAAAGAGTGAGATGGAGTCAATAAAAACTAGCCATTTTCTTTGACCAGAGAGGTTACCGTGAAAGAGAGTTTACGTAGCTGTTTCATACAGGACAGATAACCCCAGAAAACTTCTGTGGATGAAACACCAAAGAAACAATGAATCTTGATTCTCTCATGCGTAACACTTCATCTTGACTGAAATTCTTCTTTTTTTACTTTACCTTTCTTTTTTAGAGGTTTTTATATGAATGAGGTGACTTAGCATCTCTCAATGGCAGACCATGAATGGATCCATTTCATTTTCCTTGAGAGAACGAGAGATGAAAAATATATCTTACTTAAGTAACCATCGCATGTGGACGAAGGTGATGAAGCATTCTCTAAAATTATATTTATTAATTGAGGAGCTCTACCAAATTTTGAAATTAAATCACATTCAAATCCAGTTTAATTATTTTCCCACACATAGAAGCGTAATAATACCGCCACCTCCGTTGGTCAGTAACACTCATATTCTGTAACAACTAGCTAATTAATTATTTAAGCCTACTATGCTCTATTTTGTATTTATTTTCAATTTTTTAAATTTCCAAGAAGAATTCTCCTCGTTTTATGAGTTTTTCTTCAGTAAGATGTGGCAATAACAAGAACCATGGATTTGAGATTATTAGTTAATAATAATTATGTGATAGGAGACACAGAAAAACGAATGAGCTACCTTTCTTTAATATGCATGCATGAGATGCATCTAATTATTGTTAAAAATAGTTATGTGATAGGAGTGAGAGAAAATAATAGAATATATTAACAATAAAAATGAATAAGCTGGCTTTTCTTTATGCATGAGATGCATCTTATTTTTTTTAATATATCATAAAATCTCAAGACAGCTTTGATGTTTAATCCATCTTGAATAAATAAGAATATCTTCAGAAATGCATGTTAAAGAAGAAAATTGACATTGGATCGGGTAAGGCCGAGTTGGGTGGGTTCAAGGGCTAACCCTAAACTTGCCGACCTTGTCAAAACTAGTTATTTTGTAACTCAAATCCTTTCTTCAAGTTAAAAAATCAAATTGGGTTTGGATTTGATTAAAAGCAGTTTGGACCAGTACGTTTAGGCTCACAGAGTTTTATTGACATTTTATGTTAAGCTGCCCTTCTATGTAAAAAGATTAAACTTTATCATGGTCTTTATTAGAAAAAAAAAACTCTATTCGGATTGATTTTTTTATTTTTAATATAATAAATAAATAAAAAGATGGTCACATTTTGAGATAAGATTGGATTAAAACAATTTCCCAAACTTCCTAATACCCTCCAACAATCAATTTAATTAAAAAACAAACAAATTTTTGTTACCCAAAAATAATTAAATAAACCCATTTTTTTATAGAGAAAGAAAGATTTGGCCCCATTTTGTTGACTCCATCTTTTATTGACTTGCCAATAATACTTTTGATCCACCCACCAAAATAGAAGAAGATATCACAAAATTATGTGCCTTGGAAACCCTTCAAACCTCTCAAGGCCTCCTTGACTTAGCTGTAGAATGGTACCAACCTCCATCCTTTTGTCGGGCTAGTTTATCATCACTCATATTCATTCTTAATTTTCTCCAGTCTTCACAGTATTTGCTAACAATATTTCTAGCACTTCTCCAACAACCTTGGTTGACCCCAAGGTTGCCCTAGCCGCCACACCATCTCCGGCCATCAAGAGTATTTTTCAGAAGACACATGGATAAACAACAACCCCAAGTGAACCCTATTCCTCAGAAGCAGATAATACTCGGTGTTTAACTCTTATCTAGAACATAGGTAATCTTAGAAGTCTATATTGTATCCAATATAGTTTTAGCTTCAAAAGTCTATATTATCTCAAAAACAAACGGTTTTCAGAATTGTAACTTATCACAAACATACGAGAAACACAGTCAATGCAAAATCTTAATACCTAACTACACTTGTGTAAATAGAACTCTACTAGAATGTAAGATTCTTAGACTCATGACAAACAATGACTCTAGTTTATATATATAGAGATGTATCAATATCACTGAATCAAGGAAGCACAATTATTATCTCCGTAAACATAGGTTGCACAAAACAACCAAACCACATAACCCTAATAGGGAAAACACTATCCGCAACATCTCAACTTTTCCTAAAAATCTCTTGGACAAACTTAAGGACTGAAGGATTCTCCCCTCTAGGATGGGATCTAACATACATAAGTGATTGGACAGATGAATGATTTATGAAAATTTTCATGCAACCTACCACATGACCGGCCAAAGCCTTTGATCTAAACTGGTTTAGAAGAATTCTAGCTTCCCCAGAATCTCAACACCGGTTCCAATCTCTTCAGCTTCATCAGAAATAAACAAGAGAGGGTAACATGATCACCCCCAAAATGGTGAAAGTCAGAAGAAATATCTTCTAGTTTGGAGAATATCCTTGAATTGATCACTAATAGTGCATGATCTGAATATAAGAACAATAAAAAACACGTCGAGAGAAATCATGAAACTGATGCAGCTACCTTTTAATTTATTGCAAACACTATGAACCAAGCATGTCTAGTTCCTGTGTTTAACACATCTAAGTACATTTATTTCCCAAAAAGGGAACACAAATCGATTCAAAAGCATCAATCATAGTTCAAACTCTTGCGGCCAAACCTAGATTAAGATTATTTTCGATCTTGATAAAAATAAATCTAGCTTTTATTGAACAAACAACTATTATGTAAATTACAACTGTATGAATCCAGGAATTAGGCCACTGGGTTTGTCCTTCAAATGAGGATCAAATACACGTAAACAGAGAGCTCTTACTGAGCATAGTAGAAAGAAAATAATGCCAACGAAATGGTTGGTTATAAAGCCATAAACAGAATCTGAGACTTGATGTTTACTGAGCTGTGGTTGTTGGAATGCTTCGCAATACTATTGATTCTATTGTAAGACCTGGTCCAAACCCTAATAGCACGCCCCATTCAAAGCCATCGCCAGTTGTAGATTTTCTTTCCTTTATAGACTTCTTTCTCATCTCATCCATGATGAATAACACAGTAGGGCTAGACATGTTACCATATTCATTCAACACTTTCTTGATGCTTTTAGTTTATCCTCTTTCAATCCAAGGGTCTTCTCAACCAAGTCCAATATTGCAGGCCCACCAGGATGACTTACCCAGAAAATTGAGTTCCAGTCAGTAATGCCTACTTTGTTGAATGCTTCCTCCAAGCATTTCCCAATATTGGCGGCAATAGTTCTGGCCACATCTTTGGTTAAACTAATTGCCAGACCTGTTTGGCGCAAGTGACCTGCTACCATTTCTTCTGAATCTGGAAGAATTCGTGTCCCTGTTGAGATAAGTTGAAACAATGGACGTTCAACTGAGGTGTCAGGATCAGCACCAACTACCAAAGCTGCGGCACCATCTGCAAATATTGCCATTCCTAGCAGAGCATGCAAGTCTGCTTCATCGGGTCCTTTGAAACCACTAATGGAGTTCAACTCTGAGCAAACAACGAGTACTCGAGCTCCTTTGTTGTTCTCTGCAAGATCTTTAGCTACACGGAGCACTGAGCCACCACCATAGCATCCAAGATGGTACATCATCACACGTCGAACAGTTGGGGAAAGACCAAGGAGTTTAATAAGTTGAAAATCAACTCCTGGAGCATCAACACCAGAAATAGTAGTGAATACAATGTGAGTGATCTTCGATTTGGCTTGTCCCCACTCATTGATAGCTTTGGTTGCAGCTTCTACGGCCAACTTAGGTACCTCAGCCACCATGATATCTTGACGTGTGTCAAGTGATGCAGCTTTTGGATCATAGAGTGTCGGATTCTCTGCAATCATTTCTTCAGTGAGGAAGGTGTGGCGCTTTATAATTGTCGAACTTTTACCTGATCAATAGCATAAAAAAAATTATCATTTTGAGAAAGTTAAAAATCATTTTCTATTTTTTTGAATGAAATGAGAACATTTGCGTTGGGAAAAAATTGCATTGTTGGATTAAAAGGAAAAACTTCAGCTAGATTATCTAATATATTACCATAGGAAATGATAAGTGGTACTTACAAATACGTTTGAACTTCTCCTTCAACTCAAGCTTGTCCTCACTCTTGGTGGTTCTGAAGTAGAAGTCAGGGAAATCAGTTTGATACATGGTGTTGGATGGATTTGCAGTGCCAATGGCCAGCACTGTTGCTGGACCCTCGGCATGCTGAGCTTGATAGATGTCTCTGACCGAACCCATTGCTTCTTGTTTTGCTTTGCTGTGGGGTGATCACAAGAGGAGAACTGAACTGTGAAAGCCTGGAAAGAAGAGTGAAGATGAAAACACAAGAGCAAGCGATGATGTAGCAGCAGGGCTAATGCATTGCTATTTATAATATAAGAAGGATTAGATAGATTGGGAAATACAAGCATTTCGTCAATAATTATGGAACCATTTGATTAAATTATCGTTTTACATGTGCGACAAGGCAAGAACTGAAGAAATGATCATTGACTCATTGTGTTATGAGCTGGTTTGCTGCAGGAAGACCAATTCAATAAAGGCGTATAAGAATGAGACTAATGAGTTTTAAAAATCAATGTCAGAGTGCAAAAATTAGTCTTCGTTTTCTTTTCTATAAATTTGACGGGTTCTCCAAAGCCCATATCCTTGTGATTTCTTCGTACAGGTTGGTGGGTGACTTGAAAGTCATTATTATAAAGCTCTCATGCATACACTTGGAAGTCAAGTCCGTTGGAAGGACGTATTCACTCTTTCTTTCTATAATTAATTTATTGCTTCATGGCAGGCGCTTCTCCATCTTTTCTTAAGACTGAAAATAATCACTCAAGAGGAAGAGGGTCAACAATGTATGGCAAAATCAATATTTGACCATGGAGGTTAGGGTTCGTTCATGAAAGGATGTGGCCTAGCAATTTCAATTGTCAATGAAAATCATTCAGGGGTACTTGTTGCTGAAATGGTTAGTAAAACTGTAATTGTAGTCGAGGGCAAGGTATCAAACAGCTTCTTAACAAAAATGGTCGAAACGACTCGTAGAAAAATTATTCACCCCCTCCCCCTCCCTCTTTCAAGGCTTTGTTTATGTAAAAATTTCATAATCTTAGAAGGGATTTGTGAGCCTTAAGGTAGGGATGAACCATCATCTACGAATTTACCCTTAAAGAAATCCTTCACAGGTTTTATCAACTATTTAGGTCAAAACTAGTGCAATCCAACTAATTGGACATCCATCGCTCTGATGAAGAAAGATTTTATTTCAACGGCTGTAATTGGTTCCGAAATAATATGAGGATTCTTTTGGAGAAAATGGGAGGTGAACATCATATATTTAGGTCAAGATAAATCTAATACAATTGTTGACATGTCATTGAAATTTTACGAAGGAAAGGATTCTATTTCAAGGATTACTATTGGCCAAAGGGAATGTGGGAATTAAGATGCTTATAATTGTGTCACTATCTACACCCAGGGGATTAGGTTGCAATTAATCATACCAAGAAACTTTGTTGGAAAACTTCTGCTGCTAGTATATAATGCATCCTCTTTTCTTTTTTTCTTTTTCTTTTTTCTTTTCATTTTATTTATTTGAGAGAAAGAACAGAATTTTATTAAGAACCCAAAATTTTGCATTGTAACATTTATATTTTCGTTGTAAGATAAAAATTTTCCATTATAAGGTGCAAAGGTTATTTTAGAGACAAAGTGGAAAACAAAAAAAAACACTTATAAGGGAGGGGAGGTGAGAGTTTTTCATTTTGTCAAAAGAGACCTCTGCAGACTTGACCTTGCAGACATGGCCTTTAAGGTCTCTAGGAAAACTTCTGAACCCAAGGGTAAATTTGTAGTTTTCTTTCAATCTGTGACTCACTGACTCTTTAACAACGTATTTTTCAGATTATTACCCGTATTATTTTTTTTTTTTTTCCTTTTGGTTGTTTTCCATCTTTTGTCTGTTTCCCTCCATTTATTTCCAGGTTTCAGAGTTGGATGTTTTCATTTTCCGTTTCTTAAGGGCTATTTGTAAAACTTACACTTTTTTTTCAATCTATTAAAAATAATCATTTTCCATACCTAGCGTTTAGATGTCATTGACCAAATTATATATACAGTTTCTTTTCTTTTCTTTTTTAATAAACCGATTTTATTCATCGAAGTTCAAAAAAAATAAATAAAAAAATACAAGTAGATTTCCTTCAAACATGGAGTGGGAAAATAAAGTATAAAAATAAATATACAATTTTTATTACCAAAACTTTAAAGATATAAGAGAAGTCAACATCAAATAATTTTATTAGTCCGAGCGCGAATAAGGTTAAGTTTACTTGTCCCCTAATTCCTATGAAGGAAGTTGAGAATAATTCTTGTTTAACATGCAGTTTACATGGCCGGAAAAGTAATAGAATCTATAACAAATGATGAATGGTTGACATTCACTTTATATTGATAACCACTAAGTTATTAACAGAAATTGAGCCATTGTCTCATTTTTAAGCTACTTAGCCTTAACTCAATAAGCTGAATGTCTAGGGACACTACGCAACACAATTGATTCGATTGTATGACCTAGTCCAAACCCTAATAACATGCCCCATTCAAATACATCACCAGTTGTAGCTTTTCCTTCTTCAATGGACTTCTTTCTCATTTCATCCATGATGAACAATATTGTAGGGCTATACATGTTTCCATATTCACTCAATACTTTCCTTGATGCCTTTAGTTTATCCTCTTTCAAGCCGAGTGTCCTTTGGACCAAGTCCAATATTGCAGGCCCACAAGGTAGCTTACCCAGAAAATGGAGTTCCAATCGTAAATGCCTACTTTGCTGAATGCTTCCTCCAAGCATTTCCCAATATGGCAGCAATAGTTCTTGCCACATCCTTAAACTGATGGAAAGACTTATTTGGCGCAAGTGTCCATCAATCACTTCTTCTGAATCTGGGAGAATTCGAGTGCCTTCTGAGATGAGTTGGAATAGCGGACGTTCGATTAAGGTGTCAGTTAGCACCAACTACCAAAGCGGCTGCACCATCGGCAAATATTGTCATCCCTAGTATGGCATGCAAATCTGTCTCATCAGGTCCTTTGAAGCCATTGATGGAGTTCAGCTCTAAGCAAGCCACGAATACTCGAGCACCTTTGTTATTCTATGCTAGGTCTTTTGCAACTCGAAGCACAGAGCCACCACCATTGCATCCAAGATGATACATCATCACACGTCGAACAGTTGGGGAAAGGCCAAGGAGTTTAATGAGCTGAAAGTCAACTCTTGGTTCATCAACATCAGAAATGGTAGTGAATACTATGTGTGTGATCTTCAATTTGGGTTGTCCCCACTCATTGATGGCTTTGGTTGCTGCTTTCATGGCTAACTTTTGTACGCCAGGCACCATAATATCTTGGTGTGTGTCAAGTGATGGAGCTGTTGGATCATAGAGTGAAGGATTCTTTGCTATCATTTCATCAATGAGGAATGTGTGGCGTTTTATAATCGTCAAACTTTTACCTGTTTCAGCAACATAATGAAAGGTTATCAATTTGAGAAGAATAAAAATCAAATTTATACGAAATGATAGAATTTGTAATCACCGAAAGATCAAATATGTCGTAGGAAGCCATGTTACTTACAAATACGTTTGAACTTCTCCTTCAACTCAAGCTTGTTCTCACTCTTGGTGGTTCTAAAGTAGAAGTCAGGGAAATCAGTCTGGTACATAGTGTTGGACGGATTTGTTGTGCCAATGGCCAGCACCGTTGCTGGACTCTCAGCATGTTGAGCTTGATAGATGTCTCCTATTGGGTTTGTGATGAAAATCACTTTATCTTTTGAGTTCAAAATTGAACTTGGTGGATCCCACTTAGTGTTAAACATGGGTTAGGTGTTTGGTATCATTAAGAAAGCATTGGGAGAGGTAAATGGGGTGAAAAAAAGAGAATTTCTAGTAAGTTCTAAAGTGGATTTTGAACAAAAAGGGGATTGAACTTTTGGGGTCTTCTTCTTGTGGTTTTGCAAGAAAGGGATTTCTTCTCTCTTGTATTTTTCTCCATTGCAACTCCATTGAAACTTGAGCTTGGATTGAAGGGTTTTCTCGAAGAGCTTGAAGGTGGAAGGGCAAAGAAGTTTGAGAGGTGGTGTGGCCGGTTGAAATAAAATAGTGGCTTCCCTCTCCATGGATATAGTTAATCTCAAACATTTCGGGTTAGTGAAACACATAAAATTATTGTGTGTTGTTTGCATTTCTCTTTCATTCTTGTGGTGGTTTGTTGTTATTTGCTTTGTGATTGTCTTCAACTTATTTGCACTAGAACCTTGGTTTATTTTTTTTTAATTTGGGTGATTCGTTCAATTACCCGGATTCTTGAATTGGGTTTTGTCTTCTACATCTCCAACCAAACCCATTGCTTGTTGTCTTCTTTGCTATGAAGTGATCACAATAGGAGAACTGTGAAAGACTTGAAAGGAGAAAGAAGAGGAAAACACAAAAGCAAGCAGTGATGAAGTAGAAAACAATGCATGTTTTTTTATAATGAAATGATTGGTAGATGGATCGACAGTGTTAAGGAGATTACATAATTGTCACTAAGTATCTTTTGTATGCCCATATGGATAATTTTATTGTAAACGTGTATTGGATTTATTATAAATAAAGGTAGTTGTGAACTGGTTAGTTCACATTTCACTAACATGGTAGTTGTGACAACCATTTCTTTAATAATAACGTAACTCTGCCTGATTATTAATATGAAGCACCAAAATAATTGCTTCATATAACCCTACCTGTTAGTATGTTTTTTGGGATGAATAACAGGTAGGCTTATATGAAGCAATTATTTTGATGCTTTACGTTCCACACACGTTAAATAATAAATAATCAATTAGTATTAATCAATGCTGAAATGTTAATCTCCAAGAACACTCGGACAAAAGACGTTACGTAAGCATTTGTATCTCTAAATAAATTTGACGACTTCTCCAAAGCCCAGCTTCCTTGGTGGTTTTCTTGTGAAGACCTGAAGTTCATTACTGTGAAGTCAGTAATGAACTTGGGAAAAGAGGAGAAAAAAAATCCTCGATCACTAGCCATTGTTGACCGTCACTGAGGAATCTTTTGTTGGTATTCGTTAAATCCATATTATACAACAATCATATATCACTGCACACGTTAAGTGATAAAGAAAACAAATCTGAAATCTTTGCATCTGCCAATCAATTCAATCATTCTGTCTTTATAAATACCAATGCATCAGCCTTGCTACTTCACCATCTTCTTCAATCATTCTTTCTGATCTTTCATCACAATACTCTTCCGTCTAGCATTACTTCACTGCTGTTGCTCCAAAATCTGCCTGCATGCTGTTTGGTCCACTGCTGGCCCGAACCAGATTCCTGTGGATCAACTCTTCTTCTTCTTCTTCTTCTTCTTCTTCCCAAAGGATATTACTAATATAGGTGCCGCCAGATGGGTGCAAACTCAAGACTTCCCCATGGGAGCCCTCCCCATGGGAGGTTGGGCTTTTAACCGCTAAACTAAACTACCATTGGCAATGTGTGTGTGGATCAACTTCATACCTCTGTTATTGTGAAGACACATCTTGATCGTAGGATCTCTTTTATTGAGATGAAAGGTTGAGATTGACGGTGGTAGATAACTTAATCAACAAGTTATGAACTCAAATCTTCCTAGAGAAGCTTTGAGCATGTTTCACCTTCTCCCACATTGATCATTAGTTCAGATTCATGTGGGCTCAGATGTGACATCTATCCCTTTAATCTCCAAACAAATCGTAAGGGAACAACACTCGAAAAGACCTGAACAAATGGGAGGCTTCCTGATGGGCGTTGGGCATTTAATGCACCTCAGAGCTTTTAATGCTAAATTTAATGTTCTGACTAACGTTTGGATAAAGATGAGCCGAATCCCTTCGCAGTGTTACTTTTTTCAAGAAGTGACATTTCGAGCGCCACGTAAAGTCTATGCTGAGAAGTCCCAATGTCACGTGGCATTCACTGAAGGACGTTCCTCAAGGCCAACATTATTCCGAGAAGTGGCTTACCAAAAAGTGCTTGAGCAACTCTTCAAACCGGGTCTATGTAAAGGTCCCCAACCGACCAGTTTGTACCGGTTTTACAGTCTAGACCATAGTGTCCATAAAAACTGCCAAAGCGAGGAAAAACAAAAAGCAATGGGACCTAATGGAGATGTCTATGAATGTCAGCATGCCGGAAGTCCAGCAACTGTGTTGGCTATTGGCACTGCAAATCCATCCAACATCATGTACCAGACTGATTTCCCTGACTTTTACTTTAGAACCACCAAGAGTGAGGACAAGCTTGAGTTGAAGGAGAAGTTCAAACGTATATGTAAGTAATTATCATTTCGGCAACATACTTTCTTTTAGTGATTGCAAATCCTATCATCTCATATAGAATGATTTTGAATTCTAACCTTTTTGGTGTTCTTGCTATAGGTTTATTGATTGCAAATCCTATCATCTCATACAGAATGATTTTGAATTCTAACTTTTTTGGTGTTCTTGCTACAGGTTTAGTGATTGCAAATCCTATCATCTCATACAGAATGATTTCGAATTCTAACTTTTTTGGTGTTCTTGCTACAGGTAAAAGCTCCATGATTAGAAAACGTCACACCTTCCTTACCGATGAAATGATTGAAGCAAATCCTGCACTCTACAACCCAACAGCTCCATCACTTGACACACGCCAAGATATTATGGTGGCTGAGGTACCTAAGTTGGCCATGGAAGCTGCAATCAAGGCTATCAATGAGTGGGGACAACCCAAATCAAAGATCACTCACATAGTATTCACTACTATTTCTGGTGTTGATGCACCAGGAGTTGACTTCCAGCTCATCAAACTCCTTGATCTGTCCCCAACTGTTCGTCGTGTGATGATGTATCATCTTGGCTGCTATGGTGGTGCCTCTGTGCTTCGAGTTGCCAAAGATCTTGCTGAGAATAACAAAGGTGCTCGTGTACTCGTTGTTTGTTCAGAGTTGAACTCCATCAATAAATTCAAAGGGCCTGATGAGGCCGACTTGCATGCCTTACTAGGAATGGCAATATTTGCAGATGGTGCAGCAGCTTTGGTAATTGGTGCTGACCCTGACACCTCAATTGAACGTCCATTATTCCAACTCATCTCAACAGGGACTCGAATTCTCCCAGATTCAGAAGAAATGGTCGCTGGGCACTTGCGTCAAACAGGTCTTTCAATCAGTGTAACTAAGGATGTGGCCAAAACAATTGCTGCAAATATTGGGAAATGCTTGGAGGAAGCCTTCAGCAAAGTAGGCATTACTGATTGGAACTCTATTTTCTGGGTAAGTCACCCTGGTGGGCCTGCAATAATGAACTTGGTCCAAAAGACACTTGGACTGAAAGAAGACAAGCTAAAGGCATCAAGGAAAGTACTAAGTGAATTTGGTAACATGTCTAGTCCTACTGTATTGTTCATCATGGATGAGATGAGAAAAAAGTCTACGGAGGAAGGGAAAGCCACTACCGGTGATGGGTTTGAATGGGGTGTGCTATTAGGGTTTGGCCCTGGTCTTACCATTGAGTCAATTGTATTGCGTAGTGTCCCTACAACTTCAGCTCAGTGAGCAATCATTAAGTTGCCTACAGATGAGAAGAAGTCTCACCAATTTCTATTTGTTTCAAATGTTCACCATTTCATTGTAATATTTTTGTTTATTTCCCAATATTGGCAGCAATAGTTATTGGCACATTCTTAATTAAACTGATGGAAAGACCTATTTGGCGCAAGTGTCCACCAACCATTTCTTCTGAATCCGGGAGAATTTGAATGCCTGTTGACATGAGTTGGAACAGTGGGCGTTCGATTGAGGTGTCAATTAGCACCAACTACAAAAGCAGTTGCACCATCAGCAAATATTACCATCCCTAGTATGGCATGCAAGTCTGTCTCATCGGGTCCTTTTAAAGCCACTGATGGAGTTCAGCTCTGAGCAAACCATGAGTACTCAAGAGCACCTTTGTTATTCTATGCTAGGTCTTTTGCAACTCGAAGCACAGAGCAACCACCATTGCATCCAAGATGATACATCATCACACGTCAAACAGTTGGGGAAAGGCCAAGGAGTTGAATGAGCTGAAAGTCAACTCTTGGTTCATCAACATCAGAAATGGTAGTGAATACTATGTGTGTGATCTTCAATTTGGGTTGTCCCCACTCATTGATGGCTTTGGTTGCTGCTTTCATGGCTAACTTTTGTACGCCAGGCACCATAATATCTTGGTGTGTGTCAAGTGATGGAGCTGTTGGATCATAGAGTGAAGGATTCTTTGCTATCATTTCATCAACGAGGAATGTGTGGCGTTTTATAATCGTCAAACTTTTACCTGTTTCAGCAACATAATGAAAGGTTATCATTTTGAGAAGAATAAAAATCAAATTTATACGTACGAAATGATAGAATTTGTAATCACCGAAAGATCAAAATATGTTGTGGGAAGCCATAGTACTTACAAATACGTTTGAACTTCTCCTTCAACTCAAGCTAGTCCTTACTCTTGGTGGTTCTAAAGTAGAAGTCAAGGAAATCAGTCTAGTACATAGTGTTGGACGGATTTGCAGTGCCAATGGCCAGCACCGTTGCTGGACCCTCAGCATGTTGAGCTTGATAGATGTCTCTTATTGGGTTTGTGATGAAAATCACTTTATCTTTTGAATTCAAATTTGAACTTGGTGAGTCCCAATTAGTGTTAAACATGGGTTAGTTATTTGGTATCATTAAGAGGGTCTTGGGAGAGGTAAATGGGTGAAAAAAATAGAGTTTCTAGTGAGCTCTAAAGTGGGTTTTGAACAAAAACGGGAATATTGAACTTTTGGGGTCTTCTTCTTCTTATGGTTTGCAACAAAAGGATTTCTTCTCTCTTGTATTCTTCTCCATTGCAACTCTATTGAAGCTTGAACTTGGATTAAAGGGTTTTCTTCAAGAGTTTGAAGGTGGAAGGGTTTCTTCAAAGAGGTTTGAGAGGTGGTGTGACCGGTTGAGGTAACATTAATGTATTATTCTCAAATCTTGTACTAATTTAAAGATTAAAATGGTGAAATTCCCTCTCCGTAGATATAGCTAATCTCGAACATTTCAAATTAGTGAACCACGTAAAATTCGTGTGTGTTGTTTGCATTTTTCTTTCATTCTTGTGGTGGTGTGTTGTTATTTGCTTTGCGATTGTCTTCAACTTATTTGCACTAGATCATTGGTTTATATTTGTTAATTTGGGTGATTCATTCAATTACCCGGATCCTTGGATTGGGTCTTGTCTTCTACATCTCCAACCGAACCCATTGCTTGTTGTCTTCTTTGCTATGAAGTGATCACAAGAGGAGAACTGTGAAAGACTCGAAAGGAGAAAGAAGAGGAAAGCATAAAAGCAAGCGGTGATGAAGTAGAAGAGACAATGCATGGGTCTTTATAATGAAAGGATGAGCAGATGGATCGACAGTGTTAAGGAGATTACATAATTGTCACTATCTTTTGTATTACCATATGGGTAATTTTATTGTAAACGCTATATTGAATTTATTATAAATAAAGGTGGTTGTGCACTGGTTGGACTAACATGATAGTTGTGACAACCATTTCTTTAAAAATAACGTAACTCTGCCTGATTAATTATTTTATTATTTAACATGTGTGGAGCATGAAGCACCAAAATAATTGATTCATATAACCCTACCTGTTAGTATTAATCAATGCTGAAATGTTAATCTCCAAGACACTAAGATAAAAGACGTTACTTAAGCATTTGTATCTCTAAATAAATTTGACGACTTCTCCAAAGCCCAGCTCCCTCGGAGGTCTTCTTGTGAAGACCTGAAGTTCATTACTGTGAAGTCATTCAATAGATCATGCAAGGAGACCTGAGTCAATAAAATATGGCACCGCGGAGTTTACTATGACTTGAGAAAAAAGAAATCCTCGATCACTAACCATTGTTGACCGTCACTGAGAAATCATTTGTTGGTATTCATTAAATCCATATTATACAGCAATCATATATCACCTCATTTGAATTAGTCGTCAAGGATCGCCTCACATATCTGACTCGGTTTTACAGCAATTAATATTGTTTCTGGTGGTTCCTATACACTGCACCTGTTAAGTGTTTAAGTAAAGAAATATGAAATCTTTGCATCTGCCAATCAATTCAACCATTCTGTCTTTATAAATACCAATGTATCAGCTTAGAGACTTCACCACTTCAATCATTCTTTCTGATCTTTCATCACAATACTCTTCCTTCTAGCAATTACTTCACTGCCAAAGCAAGGCAAAACAAAAAGCAATGGGATCTAATGGAAACGTCTATGAATGTCAGCATGCCGAAGGTCCAGCAACTGTGTTGGCTATTGGCACTGCAAATCCATCCAACATCATGTACCAGACTGATTTCCCTGACTTTTACTTTAGAACCACCAAGAGTGAGGACAAGCTTGAGTTGAAGGAGAAGTTCAACCGTATTTGTAAGTAACTATCATTTCGGCAACATACTTTCTTTCAGTGATTGCAAATTCTATCATCTCATATAGAATGATTTTGAATTTTAACCTTTTTGGTGTTCTTGCTACAGGTAAAAGCTCCACAATTATAAAACGTCACACCTTCCTTACTGATGAAATGATCGAAGCAAACCCTTCACTCTACAACCCAACAGCTCCATCACTTGACACACGCCAGGATATTATGGTGGCTGAGGTACCTAAGTTAGCCATGGAAGCTGCAACCAAGGCTATCAATGAGTGGGGACAACCCAAATCAAAGATCACTCACATTGTATTCACGACCATTTCTGGTGTTGATGCACCAGGAGTCGACTTCCAACTCATTAAACTCCTTGGCCTGTCCCCAACTGTTCGACGTGTGATGATGTATCATCTTGGATGCTATGGTGGTGGTTCTGTACTCCGAGTTGCCAAAGATCTTGCTGAGAATAACAAAGGTGCTCGTGTACTTGTTGTTTGCTCAGAGCTGAACTCTATCAGTGGATTCAAGGGGCCTGATGCAGCAGACTTGCATGCCTTACTCGGGATGGCAATATTTGCGGATGGCGCAGCAGCTTTGGTTGTTGGTGCTGATCTTGACATCTCCATTGAACGTCCGTTGTTCCAACTTATCTCAGCAGGCACTCGAATTCTCCCAGACTCAGAAGAAATGGTAGCTGGGCACTTGCGTCAAACAGGTCTTTCAATCAGTTTAACTAAGGATGTGGCCAGAACTATTGCTGCAAACATTGGAAAATGTTTGGAGGAAGCATTCAGCAAAGTAGGCATTACTGATTGGAACTCTATTTTTTGGGTAAGTCACCCTGGTGGACCTGCAATATTGGACCTAGTCCAAAAGACACTTGGACTAAAAGAAGACAAGCTAAAGGCATCAAGGAAAGTACTAAGTGAATTTGGTAACATGTCTAGTCCTACTGTATTGTTCATCATGGATGAGATGAGAAAAAAGTCTATGGAGGAAGGGAAAGCTACCACCGGTGATGGATTTGAATGGGGTGTGCTATTAGGGTTTGGCCCAGGTCTTACGATTGAGTCAATTGTATTGCGTAGTGTCCCTACAACTTCAGCTCAGTGAGCAAACATTAAGTTGCTTACAGATGACAAGAAGTCCCACTAGTTTCTATTTGTTTCAATTGTTTACCATTTCAATGTACTATTTTGTTTATTTAGCACTATATGAGATTAATAAATTTTACCATGTAAAAGCATGTACAACAAAATAAAAGTAAGTTTATTTTATCATCTTAAACATATATACTCAATTCAAGAGAAAATATAGGTACAAAATCAAAATCTAACAAGATGGATACCTAAATCAGATACAATCACCAGAATTTGGGAAGCTGCTTTCTTCAAGATCACTGCAATAGTTGGTGTCTTTTTGTAATGCAAAGTGAGGTGCTGGTAAAATGAGGCATTTTTACATGGAGTAGTTTGGAAAATATAATGAGGTTTTTTTATTCACTTTCTTAAAAATAATGAGATATTAAGCTTTTCAACATTCAAGTTTTTGTCCTTTTGATAGAACAAATTCTTCCAATGTAAATAGTAATGTAATTTCGCATATATACTCACAAAATATGCATGTAATAACATTTTTTTAATATTGACTGGATGAGTTCATTTTCAACTTCGTTTTGAAACCCTATTACTTTCCTTTCTTAAAATCATTTTTAGAATAAAATATGTAACTAATAGAAAAGGGAGAATTTGTATGTCTACTTTGTACTTGTTATTCTCTATTTAGTCTTTCCTTCCCTTTCAACAGTTTCTCTCTTGATTCCCCCAAGAAAAATATCTCTCATTCTTGCCTGATATTTTAAAATGGCAAACTAGCCTTTGTTTTTAGGAAAAAAAAATCATCTGTTGTGCAAATCGTCTTCAGTGCACAACGGTGCACTCTCTTGGAGTGCCACATGTAAAATTTTAATCGTACGGTTAAAATTGTTTGGGAGTCATTTTACCCAAACAGACCCATTTTCTTGGTTACCTTTTACACCCGAATAAGAAAACATTTTAGACCCGAATCAAAACAGGAAGTTTGTGTCACAAGGGTTCCAAAGATCAGTCTCAGGGATGTTTTCTTCCTCGTCGAAGGCATCTTCGTCGTCAACAGGTTTTATTTATTCTGGTTCGAGTTTCTCCACAGGGTCTACTGGTCTATTCCATTTAGCTTTTTGAGACATTGAGAGGGAACTTTCTCTATGCTTGAAGCCTAATTAGAGAGCGAAGGAAAGAGGGATTCATCAACCCCTAAAAGCATGAATTTTTTTTTTCCCTTGTTTTTATCCATTTAATCGATTATGTTGATTTTTATTTTTTTAACTGTTTTTTTTTTGTTTTTTTTCTTCCTTTCACCCCTCTTTGTAGGAATACATATCTAGAGTTTTGGATGCATTTTTTTAATGTTTTGTATTTTTTTCTTTCATCTTCTATTATAAAAAAATTTTATATTTTTTCTATGTCTTTTATAGGAAGCCATTAAATGTGATTAGATGTATTTACTTTTTCTTCTTCGTTTACCAATATCCACTAAACATGATTAGAATTTTTTTTTTTTTTAAATCTCTCTTTTATATGAGTGCATCAAATGAAAAATGTAAATATAAATAAATAAAAAATAAAAAAAACTTCTATGAAAGAGAGGAAACACATATAATGGATTCTTCTAAACGAGAAAGAAAAAAATGGAGAAAAAATTGATCAAAAAAGAAAGAATTTATTTTAATAGGCTAAAGGGACAAAATATAGGGTAATTAGACCATTTAAAAATATCAGGGGAGAAGAAGAGGCAAGATTCACCTTTTGCAAGAGTTCACCTTTTTTCAGGAAATCAGATGTGAAATTTTTGAGAAGGGAGGTAAGAATAAATAGAGTGGAAGCACAAGAAAAAGATAGAAATTTTTCCAACAGAAAATTAAGAGTAAATAGAGTGTAAGTAAAAGAAAATACAGAAACTTCCCAATATCCGTCCATATCAGTCCATATCGGTGTCTTTTAAATTCTTTTAAACATAATAAAGTTTGAATGTGCAAAAATTCTCCTTGGCTATTTTTTAGTGTTTCTTGGTGTTTGATTTCTTTCCTATTCATGGCTTTGTCAAAGATGGACGAAGAGGCCAAGGCAAATATGACTACAAATAGTTTCTTAAATGTTTTATTTTAGGCAACCAAAAAAAAATGTTTTTTTATTTTTTTCCTCAAACTTGTATACAATATTTATCTATTTTTTTAACATGAAGCATTGGTTACCAAACGAGAGATAAAAGAATGATTTTGTTGAAGGGGAAGACCTATTACATTTTTTCCACATAAAGATTTATTTTTAGGATATGACCTATTACATTTCAATTTAGGATATGACCTATTACATTTTTTCCACGTAAAGATTTATTTTTATTACCGAAAAATAAAAACAAAAAAACTACACATGATGATAGACATGAAACTGAAACAAAAAGAGGAAAGTCGACTATTTCTACTTTCAGCATCGCCATCAATGGGAAGGTTAACTTACAAACCAAACAAAGCAAGATAAAAATGAAACAACAGCGGAATTTTCTGAATTAATTCCACAAAAGACAACAGTAAATATTCAACATTATCCAAGAACAAAATGAAATACACAGAAACACCTTCCAAAAATCTTAATTTTTATGAGAAGTTATTAAAACAGAAGAAATCCTATACATTTCACATATACAGCCAATCCAAACTTAGCCCAGTGTCAGGAACCATCGCAGAACCGGATTTTCCTCCAAGACAATAATAAGCTTGTTTATAGCTACAATAAAGATCTTGCCATACATTGTTGACTCACCTTTCTCTTCTTACTTTGACTGACTACACAACGATGACTTCTAGGGTTACCTCACTAATAACTTATAAAAAAATTCATGAACTTTGGAAAATCCGTTAAATTTGGAAACAGAAAATCATGGAAGAAAAAAATGCCATCCTTTGTTGTTGTATGGTTCGTCCTTGATTGTATCGAAGTGTGAATACAATTACTCAAAAATTAAGATTGCAGTTAGAAATTTAGTGGAAATTATGATTTTTAAATTGGTTTGTAATATAATAGGGACGTTTGAGGTGTGAACCCTCACTAAAAACAACCACTCTTCGCCTTTATTGAGTTGGTCTTCACGAACTGCCTCACATTCTTCTTGTGCAAAGATTAAAAATTGGCTGCTTGACCTTGGAATAGGACACATGGTGAGTAATAAAATAATCAGATGGAGCTGCATTATTGTTAACGAAATGGTTCTGGGTCAAACCATTCAACCCTCCTTGAGTTATAAATACCCATGCATCGGTTCTTCCACTTCATCATCGCTTGCTGTTGTGTTTGTGTTTTCCTCTTCGTTCTTCGTTCTGCGTTCAGGTTTTAAACAGTAATCTTCTTGTGATCAACTCAAAGCAAAGCAATGGGATCAGTTGGAGACATCTATCAAGCTCAGCATGCCGAAGGTCCAGCAACTGTGCTTGCCATTGGCACTGCAAATCCATCCAACATCATGTACCAGACTGATTTCCCCGACTTCTACTTCAGAACCACCAAGAGTGAGGACCAGGTTGAGTTGAAGGAGAAGTTCAAACGTATTTGTAAGTACTATAGTTTCCTTCAACATATTTTCTTTCGATGATTGCAAATTCTATCACTTCTTTCTTATAAATTGGATTTTTTTTTTTTTTTTTTTGGAAGGTTATAAACTTGATTTTCAATCTTCTCAAAATGATAATGTTTCTTATGTTGCGCTAAAACAGGCAAAAGTTCAACGATTATAAAACGCCACACCTACCTCAGTGACGAAATGATTGCTGAGAATCCTTCACTCTATGATCCAACTGCTCCATCACTTGACACACGCCAAGATATTATGGTGACTGAAGTACCTAAGTTAGCCATGGAAGCAGCAACCAAAGCCATCAATGAGTGGGGACAACCCAAATCAAAGATCACTCACATAGTATTCACGACCATTTCTGGTGTTGATGCACCAGGAGTCGACTTCCAACTCATTAAACTCCTTGGCCTGTCCCCAACTGTTCGACGTGTGATGATGTACCATCTTGGATGCTATGGTGGTGGCTCTGTACTTCGTGTTGCCAAAGACCTTGCAGAGAATAACAAAGGTGCTCGGGTACTTGTTGTTTGCTCAGAGCTCAACTCTATCAGTGGATTCAAGGGGCCTGACGCAGCAGACTTGCATGCCTTACTCGGGATGGCAATATTTGCTGATGGCGCAGCAGCTTTGGTTGTTGGTGCTGATCCTGACATGTCCATTGAACGTCCGTTGTTCCAACTTATCTCTGCAGGTACCCGAATCCTCCCAGATTCAGAAGAAATGGTGGCTGGACACTTGCGTCAAACAGGTCTTGCAATCAGCTTAACCAAGGATGTGGCTAGAACTATTGCTGCTAATATTGGGAAATGCTTGGAGGAAGCATTTAGTAAGGTTAATGGCATTACTGATTGGAACTCAATTTTTTGGGTTAGTCACCCAGGTGGACCTGCAATTCTGGACTTAGTGGAAAAGACACTTGGCTTGAAAGAAGATAAATTGAAGGCATCAAGGAAAGTATTGAGTGAGTATGGTAACATGTCTAGCCCTACGGTATTGTTCATCATGGATGAAATGAGAAGGAAGTCAAAGGAGGAAGGAAAAGCTACAAGTGGGGATGGATTTGAATGGGGTGTACTCTTAGGGTTTGGACCAGGCCTTACCATAGAGTCAGTTGTGTTGCGCAGCATCCCTACAACTTCAGCTCATTGAGTATTGATCCAACAACTTACAAATGAGAAGTCTCACAGAGTCAGTCTTTTTATTGAATTCTACCTTCTAGTCATATAGATGCCAAAATCCAAAATCCCTAAAATTTGGGAACCTATCTCCTTCAAGATTACTGCATTGATTGGTGTCTCCAACTTCTCTATTCCATGGGTAGAGTCTCTTAGGACTCTTCATAACATTATTCTTGTAATATGCCTATCTTTATATGGGGTTAAATCTTTGATGTATTTTCCCTTTAATTTTTTTCTTTTTTAAGCCTATCTGTATTGTTTATTTTGCATTCTCAAAGTTTATTGAATACGTGATTTATTCTTTGGGGGTGGAAATTGTATTTCATGTATTTGTACTAAAATAAGTGAGTTAAATGCACTTTTTTTCCGTAGAAAAAACATTTATTGTCTAACAAAGGCATTACAAGCAATGGCATCCTCATCACATAGATTTTGGAGCCATAGAGTTGTGATATCCCCCACTTGGCTAACTCAAAGGATATTGAATACTCAGGGCTTGAAACAACTACGGTTGCTAAGGTGTGGGCCCCCAAGTGAAAACCCATCCTGGGTCATCTGACTCTATAAGGACTTCACAATATAGGAGAATACAAAAGAGATTAGTAACATTAATAAGGAACCCTAACAAGCCCCAATGAAAGGCCCATGGCCCTAGGGCTTGGGAAAATAAGAGAATTGAACCATGAAACTACCAAGCCAAGAAAGGTGAGCAATACTGGAACCCATAGGAGGCAATTGCCAATAGTAAAACCAGCCAGTTGATAAGGGGGTTGATACACACTATCTTACTGCCTTATCATCCCGGTCGATGGCAACTAATGCATGCATGGTGAAAAATGGGAAGAGACACCTTGTCTTTATATAACCCTAATACGAAGAAAACTGCATTTTCATCATTTTGTGTAGACCAGAATTGAGCTTAAGAAAGAGAGGAGAGGAGAGCAAGGCTTGGCAGTTGGCTTGCCAGATTGGGAGCTTAGAGGCTTCTGGATTGCTAGGAAAACAGTGGGAAAGGTAAATTTCACTCTACTCTATCTCAATGTATTATTTTCATTAAGTTTGGGTAAGATGGGCCCATTAACAGGACCATTGATGCTAGAAAATGGTGGGAAATAAAGGGGGTTTTAGAATTAATAGTTGCTCATGTTTACTACTCTTAGAATAGCCTATTGATGTGTTTACCATGAGTGAGCCTAGGTGGACAGGAATAGAGTCACGCTAAGCATGCAACCTGGGAGTTTGGATCCTCTTCTGGAGGGGCTAAATGAGTTGGAGAATCTACCCACATGAATTTTCTGATATCAAACGCCTAGGTAAATCTAATGAGTTTCGGGACACATTTAGAGGGAAGTCCCACAATACCCTCGATCAAGTGCCATGCTCAAGTATAGTGGAGAACCTTCGTTGGAGAACACACACAATAACACAAAAATTTTACTTGGTTTGGACTTGACCCTAGGTCCGGGGTGTAGAATCTTACCATTATATACTCAATACAAACCTCTATCTTAAAAAGCATTTATTATTTTGTCTTCTTGTACTTATTTGGAAGTGCACTTTTTTTTTCTTTGGGATGGATGATTTGGAAGATGGAGTTGCACCAACATATTAGGATTGGCATCCATACCCATTTTTAAGAAATCTATGGTAGAGCGGACCCATCATTGATTTGAATCCTGCAGAGGAGAAGTAATACATATTTGGATGGCATAACATACATGTTGAATGTGATTGTTTTCCCCTCAAGAGTTCGGTGGAACACATCCTTTGAGAGTTCTATCTCTCTCTTAGATTGATACTACTTATTGAGAAATTGGGATTGTACCGAGGGTGTAGAGAACTGCAACCAACGTCTGGCTAGGTTGTGAATTGTTGAAGCTTCCATATATGAAAATTCTTCATCGCCATTAAAAAACATGATACGTTGTTTTTATACATTTTCTTTCATTTGATCTCATGTGGCATATGTTCAAACACATTAACTAAGTAAGATAGAAGCTTGAAATCAAATATCAGAAACAGCAACAAAGAGTTGAAGCACTCATGAAGGGAGAGAGAGGAGAAAAAGAGAGCCCATTCAATCCAAACAGCAGCTCTAATGCAATATGATAAAACCCTGAACCAATAAACCTGTACAATGACCAATAACAACACACGTAAAGCATGTAAATGATAACTATGACCCTGAACCAATTAATGTATTTTCCAAAACGAACCTAATACACGTGATTTTAAACCACATTACAACAAAAATATTACATGTGATTGAATCCTATAACCTGCGGATGCGGTGTTAACAAGAGTCCCTTTGACCAAACAGGGTCAAATGCCTCAGGCTGACAAACTACAGTTTAGCTGGGCTGCAACCTGACTGAATTGCTTTAGCTGGTAGTCATAAATGCCTACCGTTAAGGCAGTCATGTTTGCTTGTGGTTGTTACTTGTACTCAAAATATATAAGAATATCTATCATTCCCATATACTAACACTTATTTATTATTACTCTCTTCCTCAAACTTCCGCACCTGCCTAACCCAAAAAGACATAGGTTTACCCACCAGGCCACCTCCCTTTGTATTTTTTTAGAAACCAAATCACCTCTATTTTCCTAACCAAATCATCTCTAGTTCCCTGGTTCTCTTTCACACTGCATTGGTTCACGTCTTTGGATCAAACCAAATAACCTGAATTTTCCCAGAATTTCACAGAACTGAAATAATTAATGTTCCCATTATGAATCTACGTCCTTCAAATTCAATAAATTCAACTAATCAACCCTGCCTTCTCCTAGAACAAAAACTTTGAATCATAGAAGGAAAAAAGAAAGCGTGGGAAAGGAATTACTATGACTTCTACGGTTCTACCTCCCTCTAAAACCTTCTGTTTCAGTTCAATATTCGTTCAGGAATTACATCTACTACCTTATTTGTTTCGATTAAGTTGTCTTCTTGTCTGATGATTAACAATTAACCCAGCTTGCCAATCTCTACGGAAATGAACCATCTTGGAAGTCCTCATATAAGAACAATTTCTCCAGGTTATAGACGTAAGCATACACGTAACAGCTTTAATAAAAATAAAAATAAAAAGCCCTGCCTTTCTTGACTATATTTTCTATTTGACTTTAGAGTCACCGACCGACCTACAAAAATATAAGACACTGGTATGGGCTTTGGAAGCCCCGTCAAATTTAGATATAAATAAGGTTTTGATTGGAAGTTAAGTAGAGATTAGCATTTTGAAATTGATTTCTTACCAAGTCCATCTTAGAAACTTTCTTGTACGTCGGTATTGAATTAGTCCTTCAGTGGCTCACATTCTTCTTGCGAATGATTAAGATAAGGCCTTTGTTTGACTATGTTATTCAACTATACTATTCTCTTCCTTGCTATGACACATGCATAATGTTAACTTAATCAAACGGAATTGCATTATTATTAACGAAATGGCTGTATTTTCCATTCCATCCAACCTTCCTGTCATTATAAATACTCATGCATTTGCTAGTTATACTTTCATCTTCATTCTTCTCTCTGGTATTTCACAGTAGAGCTCTTCCATTAATCGCCTTGCAGAGAAAGAAGAAGAAAAATATAAAAGCAATGGGTTCAGTTGGAGACATCTATCAAGCTCAGCATGCTGAAGGTCCAGCAACCGTGCTTGCCATTGGCACTGCAAATCCATCCAACGTCATGTACCAGACTGATTTCCCTGACTTCTACTTCAGAAGCACCAAGAGTGAGGACAAGCTTGCGTTGAAGGAGAAGTTAAACCGTATTTGTAAGTACTATCATTTCCTGTGAAAATATATATATAGGATAATCTTGCTGTAAATTTTTTTCATCCTATTATTGCAACAACATTTTTTTGCGAAACTTATCATTTCATATGAAAAGATGCATGTATTAAATGATCTTCAACTTTCTAATGACTATTTTGATGTTGTTGAAACAGGTAAAAGTTCAACCATTATAAAACGTCACACCTTCCTCACCGAAGAAATGATTGCTGAGAATCCTTCACTTTATGATCCAACAGCTGCATCACTTGACACACGTCAAGATATTATGGTGGCTGAGGTACCTAAGTTGGCCATGGAAGCTGCAACCAAAGCTATCAATGAGTGGGGACAACCCAAATCAAAGATCACTCACATTGTATTCACTACCATTTCCGGTGTTGATGCACCTGGCGTCGACTTCCAACTTATTAAACTCCTTGGTCTTTCCCCAACTGTTCGACGTGTGATGATGTATCATCTTGGATGTTACGGTGGAGGTTCTGTGCTCCGTGTTGCCAAAGACCTTGCGGAGAATAATAAAGGTGCTCGTGTGCTCGTTGTTTGCTCTGAGCTAAACTCTGTCAGTGGCTTCAAAGGACCCGATGCAGCAGACCTACATGCCCTATTAGGGATGGCAATATTTGCAGATGGTGCAGCAGCTTTGGTTGTTGGTGCCGACCCTGACACCTCTATTGAACGTCCATTGTTCCAACTCTTCTCAGCAGGGACCCGAATTCTCCCAGACTCAGAAGAAATGGTCGCTGGGCACTTGCGTCAAACAGGTCTTGCAATCAGTTTAACTAAGGATGTTGCCAGAACTATTGCTGCAAATATTGGAAAATGCTTGGAAGAAGCATTTAGCAAACTGGGCATTACTGACTGGAACTCTATTTTTTGGGCAAGTCACCCTGGTGGGCCTGCAATTTTGGACTTGGTCCAAAAAACACTCGGCTTGAAAGAAGATAAATTGAAGTGTATCAAGAAAAGTGCTGAGTGAATATGGCAACATGTCAAGTCCCACAGTACTATTTATCATGGATGAGATGAGAAAGAAGTCTCAAAAGGAAGGTAAAACTACAACTGGTGATGGTTTTGAGTGGGGCGTTTTGTTAGGGTTTGGACCAGGTCTTACTATAGAGACAATTGTGTTGCGCAGTATCCCTACAACTTCAGCTCATTGAGAAGAAAAGAAATCTCATCTCTATGCTATTTAAGAGCTGTATATCAAATGCTCGTCCTCTGTTTATTAGTAGTTGTTCGATCCACACTTGAAGGTTAAAGGCTTCTTTTGTTGGATTCATAAATTGTTGTAATTTTCTTTCAATTTTGTTTATTCAATAAAATATTATGTTAAATTTTCTTAAGAAAAGATTTAGGTTCTTTTATTCTCTCAATCTTGTTGTAAGAACGGAATATGTGAACCAGGGCCTCCTGGCACCATCATGCTATAATGATTGCACTATGCTGGAACAATACTGGAAAATGGTAAAAACCATTTACTCCAAAGACATCAAAAAACACAAAGAAACAAAACTTAAGCAAAGATGACACAAAGATATAGCATTGGTTCAAAACCAATATGATAATTCATCACATATTGACATCTTTCTACTCTGATTTCTAAACAATGTTCTCATTGTTAATTAAGAATATATTTTTGTATTTTAAAAATAAGAATGTTCACCAAAGGAGACTTAATAAATGAATATAAGAGAAAGTCAGAGATCTAACAAATTCAAACATTAATAATTCATCTCCAAAAATTAAATCTGGGTAGTTATAAATCTTATTAATTATTATTTAAATCGTCTAAGAATGAATTATAAACTATGAACATTTCAAATATGACAGTGGCATGTTTGATCACCTATTCTAAGAAATCTTACCAAACAATAATCTCAATATAAAATGAAAACTTTTAATGATCCTAAGATCCCAAGTGGAAGGTTACATTTGTTATGATTTGTTTGAATGCATTATCAACAATGCATTCCAAAATATATACAAAACACAGCCCTAATTCCAAATTAGAAAATAATCAGTAAACAAACTATTACTTTTTCTTTTCTATTTTTTTTGGGTCAAAACCAAACAAACTAAATTGGTTATGAGTCCGCATACTTGATCTAAATTGGATCTAATTTGATCGATATAAATATCAAGACATCCTCTGGGTCTTTTATAGCTGTTCGTATGAAAGCAGGTTGGGCTCTATCAGCACCGCAGTCAGAACTGGAAGAGATGTATGACATCGTTCAACTTGCTTTTACTATAAGGATAAAGAATATCAAGGTTTTTTCTGATTATCAGGCCGTGGTCTCCAATTTACATGGTGCACCTAGTGCTTTGGATTGGAATTGTTCAAATTTGGTTCAGTTCATTAAGAACTTTTTGCTGGGGTTTGACACTTGTGTAGTAGTCCATATTTTGAGAGTAGACAATGTTTCTGCCGATTTGTTAGCTAGAGGTGCTCATTATTTGGGTATTTCTAAAGTTTGGTGGATGCAAACACCATGAGGCCTTGATCCTTTGTACTCTTCCTACTAGGAGGATTTCTCCATACTTGTTTCTTTGAATGAATTTCTTTTTCTATGTTTGGTCCAAAAAAAAAATTTGTTCTAAATAATGGAATTGAAATCTAGATCTGGATCAAGTCCCAAAGTGATTCTGGTCAGCCGATTTGGACCTTGTTACAATACGGTTTCCTTATACGGTTATTATGTCCAATTTAAATTTGACCATACCATTTAGTTCTTATTGGATTATTTCACGAGATAAGTTAAAATACCATATAAAGATCAAAATATATAATTTACTAGGATGAAATACTACAATCTTAATTGACATTATTAGATGGGTCTTAAGTTGTGGAGTCACTTCAAGGAGAAATATGAATCTCTCCTTTTTACAAGTCATTTGTCAAGCATTTGATTCATGAAGTTAGATATATATATATATATATATATATAGTGAAGAACAAGCACTTGATGCGTAGGAAGCTTATATTTAGTAAGAATCGGATTTTTTAGATATAGGAGACTAAGCCCTAGGGAGGGTAAGAAGGGGTTCGAGGCGGATCTAGTTGACATTAGTCTCATAACGATTCAATGTAATGTGCGGAGGAGGCCCCCCCTGTTTCCGCTGGCTGGGTTTTGACATAGTTTGATATAGGGTGGCGTGGGAAGGCTACGTTGGAGGAATGGATTAAATGATGGAAGGATAAGGGTAGGAATATGGCTTAAGAGAAGGCATGGCTGAGATGTTTTGTTCTGGTCATATATACAAATGGAAGCAAGGTATTTTTGGTAGTTATGCTCTTATTCTGGTTGAGGTGGAAAAGGAGGTGGAGTGTGTGTTTGAAATTCAAGTCAAATGAAAAGTACCTGACATCGGAAAAGTTTTCAGTCTTACTCAATCTATTGAGTATGAAGATGCATAAAATATGTGTGGATCTTGCAGACGCACATCTAGCAGTGTTATGTTCGTTCAAAGAAAGAAAGAAGAAGAAAAAACCTAAAAATCTTGTGGTGAAGGAGAGGTTGCTAGCACTGGAGAAGTTAACGCACGACAAGTCCAGGAGGTCTCGAGATTTTTCTAGAAGAATTGGTAGAAACTCCAATTATTTCAAAAATCTTTGGAGCATAAAGGCCATCTGATTCGTCTAGGTCCTATGAAGAAGGGTTTGGGCACGAAGCAGATTTAGGTGAGTCAAATTTTTTTAAATTTAAATATTGTAAAAAAATGCAGAGTGAGTTGTTGCCTACTCAAGGACTCACACTCCTCAAGATAAGGGGAGTCAAAGTTTGTCCCTTGTAGAAACTTTGATTCCCTTATCACCTAATCCAAGAGAGGAGATGAATTTAGGTGTCATGGACTCTAATAATTCACGGGAAGAAATGGATGATGAAGCGAACTCCAAATATTTAAATTTTGAAAATGCAGAATATTTAAATTATGGAAATTTAAAATAATGATAAAGCAATAGACATATTGCCAAAAGATGGGCCCACACATAGGAATTTGTGCAAGAGGGGGAATCTCAAGTTCGGTTTATGGGGAGAACTTGGAGTCTACCAAGATTTAGGGGTTGATCCAACGGTTGGGTCGAACGTTGCAGCGAGGCCAAGACGTTCTAGTCCAAATTATGGGATTAACCAATGGGAGAAAAAATAGAGCAATAACTTGGTGGGTAGGGGGGAAGAAATAGTCTTGCTTAGTGTCTGCGGGTGCAGATGAAGAAAATGTAATCTCAAAAAGTAGGCAAAAGGAGATGGATTTTGAAGAAATTACAAAAATTGATTGAGTCTTTATGGAGAAAGAAAACAGTAGAATGAACAATCAAACTTAGATAATAGGCTCTTTGATAAGGATGGGTTTTTTTACTTTTAAATTTTTTATTATGATATGTTCTTTTAGAATATCTAGGGGTGTGAGGAAGAAGGCAGAGGGATCAATGCTCTGCAAATGTAACTTTTCCTAATGTAAATGTTTCTTTTTATTTTGTTATTCTTAATACAAATGACTATTTAGTGAAAGAAAAAAAAAAAAAAGGGGAAAATTTAAACCAATTGAATTATTGACGGTTTTGTGCCTATTCATGTTCTTTCAATTTGCTTTCAGGAAGGGTTGTGAAGATCAGGATGCCATCATGGCAGAAGCCTTAGCAATTTGTAAAGCCATACAGTGGGGAGCTAATATGCAGATATCACAGCTTCTAATTGAAAGTGACAATCTATTTCTAATCAACATCCTTAACAGCGGATCTCAATCACCATGGAAGATCTATCATATTATTGATGATATTCAACGATGATACCTATCTATATCACAAATTCAGTTTCACCATATCCATCAAGAATGAAACTTTTCAGTAGATTCTATAGCCAAACATTTTGCCCTTCAACAGGAATTTTTCATTTCTCTTATTCTTCGACCTTGTATTAAATGATTTTTACTTTTAGATATTCTAGACTATAATATTTATGTGATTTCTCTCCCTTAATATCAATTTCTTTTATCAAAGAAAAAAACTTGATCCGAATTATAAAACTATTTATAAATCCAATACTTACCCATTTTTAAATTCTCCCCAAGATTATCCAAAATATTCTATTTGTATCGAGATTTAGATTACTCATTGACTTCCTCAGTTTGATGTCATATCACAATTCACAAGATTTTTATTTTTATTTTAAATTCAGTATTTTCTTGGCAAAAATAAAAAAATTCAGTCTTTCTTTTTGTAGAAATAAAAAAAATTCAGTATGACTGCGTGTTTTCCATGTACAAAGCAATGCCATCCCTTGTTGACTCTCTCCCACTATGACTGACTTCAGTCACCCCACCAACAGCAAGACACCACAAGGATGATGGCCTTCGACTTTGGAGACCCCGTCAAATTTGGAGATCAGAAAAAATAAATAAATAAGAAATTTGATTGAAATGGAGATTCACATAGCCTTATAAGATTACGTGAGTCACCTTTGTTGAATTATTCTTCCGTGAGCTCCTGTTTCTTCCGTTCCTTGCTTTCCCACAAGTTGAAATGATAAATTAATCAAGTGATTCCATTGATATTAACGATTTCTTGTTTTTCCCAATCCATGCAACCATCCATTCAGTATAAATAGACATGTATTAGCCCTGCTACTTCGTCATCGCTTGTAGTTCTATTTTCATCTTCATTTCTTGTCTCCTGCCTTCACAGAACTCCTCTTCCGATCACCTTAGAGAGAAAGAAGAAAAGAAAACCAATGGGATCCATGGAAAACATCTACGAAGCTCACCATGCTGATGGTCCAGCAACTGTTCTGGCCATTGGCACTGCAAATCCATCCAACATCATGTACCAGACTGATTTCCCTGACTTCTACTTCAGAACTACCAAGAGTGAGGACAAGCCTGAGTTGAAGGAGAAGTTCAAACGTATTTGTAAGTAACCATAATTTCTGCAACATAGTTTCTTTCAGTGATTGCAAATCTTATCATCTCATATAGAATGATTTTGAATTTTCAAAAACTAATAAGCTTTGGTGTTCTTGCAATAGGTAAAAGTTCCACGATCATAAAACGTCATACCTTCCTCTCCGATGAAATGATTGCAGCGAATCCTGCACTTTATGACCCAACAGCTCCATCTCTCGACACACGCCAGGATATTATGGTGGAAGAGGTACCTAAGTTGGCGATGGAAGCTGCAACCAAGGCTATCAATGAGTGGGGACAACCCAAATCAAAGATCACTCACATAGTATTCACTACTATTTCTGGTGTTGATGCACCAGGAGTTGACTTCCAGCTCATCAAACTCCTTGGTCTGTCCCCAACTGTTCGACGTGTGATGATGTATCATCTTGGCTGCTATGGTGGTGGCTCTGTACTTCGAGTTGCCAAAGATCTTGCTGAGAATAACAAAGGCGCCCGTGTACTCGTTGTTTGCTCAGAGTTGAACTCCATCAGTGGATTCAAAGGTCCTGATGAGGCTGACTTGCATGCCTTACTAGGAATGGCAATATTTGCAGATGGTGCAGCAGCTTTGGTAGTTGGTGCTGACCCTGACACCTCAATTGAACGTCCATTATTCCAACTCATTTCAGCAGGGACTCGAATTCTCCCAGATTCAGAAGAAATGGTTGCGGGGCACTTGCGTCAAACAGGTCTTTCAATCAGTTTAACTAAGGATGTGGCCAGAACTATTGCTGCAAATATTGGGAAATGCTTGGAGGAAGCATTCAGCAAAGTAGGCATTACTGATTGGAACTCTATTTTTTGGGTAAGTCACCCTGGTGGGCCTGCAATATTGGATTTGGTCCAAAAGACACTTGGACTGAAAGAAGACAAGCTAAAGGCATCAAGGAAAGTACTAAGCGAATTCGGTAACATGTCTAGTCCTACTGTATTGTTCATCATGGATGAGATGAGAAAGAAGTCTATGGAGGAAGGAAAAGCTACTACTGGTGATGGGTTTGAATGGGGTGTGCTATTAGGATTTGGCCCAGGTCTTACCATTGAATCAGTGGTATTGCATAGTGTCCCTACAACTTCAGCTCATTGAGCAAACATTAAGTAGCTTTCAAGTGAGAAGAAGTCTCATCAGTTTATATTTGTTTTACCATCTCAGTGTTAGTATCTTTATTATACTCAGCATCATATGAGATTAACTTACAAGATTTACCATGTAAAAGCATGTACAATAAAAGAAAATTAAGTTATTCACCTTCAAGACCTATGGTAATATAAAAAGAAGTGCCCGTAAAATGACGCATTTTTACATACAGTAGTTGAGAAAATATAATGAAATGTTTTTATTAGTCACGCTCTTCAAAATAATGAAATATCAAATTTTTGGCCATTTGATAGAACAATTTCTTCCAATGTGGATAATACTCTTTGTCTCATTTTCTTACAAAAGATTATGTAGACATGAAATTCAAACAAAAACAGCAAAGCAACAATAGCTCAATAAAGATGAAGCAACAGTTGAATTTTCAAATTATTTCTATCAAAGATATCTCTAGACAACAATAGATATTCAACCTTACCCTAGCAGAAGATGAAATGCACAGAAAAACCGCCAAAGAAAATCTTAATTTTTATGAGAAGTCATTACTATTCTGTAAGAATTTAACACAATGGAGATCTCAGTATATTCCACATATACAGCCAATTCAAACTTAGCCCAATGTCAGGAACCATTGCATCACTGGATTGACCACCAAGACAATAAGTTTGTTTGCAACTCCGACTGACTACGCAACCATGACTTCTAAGGTTTCTACACCAACTTGTAAGAAAACAACCCATATTCGGCTTTAGAAAAATCTGTCAAGTTTGAATTAGAATATCATAGAAAAAAGAAATGTATTCTCTTCGGTTTTAAAAAAGAAAGAGAAGAGAAATGTCATCACGTTGTCCTGGATTGCATCAAAATGTAAATTACAACTAAGCACGCAGTCACTCAAAATTAAGATTCTAGTTTTTTTTTTTTTTGTTCAAATAAAAGATTTTAGATGGAAATTTAGTGGAAATATTTATCATTTTTATATTGGTTTGTATTATAATAGGAACGTTTGAGGTGCAAACCGTTAGGATATTTTTTTTTTTTAAATCATTTTTCGCATTTACTGGATTAGTCTCCTCGGACAGCCTCACATTCTTCTTGTTCAAGAATTAAAATATGGCTCGTTGACATAATAAGGTTCATTAACAAAGGTATCCAATTTTATAATTTGATCCCATAATCAGATGGAGCTGCATTTTTTTGTTTTTTGATGGATTAAAAAAGGTAAGAAGTAACAACCATAAGGGAGGTTAACCACTGGGACCAGTAGGTCCACATCGTGGCACCTACACTTCCAAGAGGAATAGTTCTTAGTATCAAACCATTCAGCAATCCCTTCGTTATAAATACCCATGCATTGGTTCTTCTACTTCTTTATCGCTTGCTGTTGTGTTTGTGTTTTCATCTTTCATTCTTCTCTCTGGTTTTAAAGAGTGATCTTCTTGTGATCAACTTACAGGAAAGCAATGGGTTCAGTTGGATACATCTATGAAGCTCACTATGCCAATGGTCCAGCAACCGTGTTGGCTATTAATGGAGCTGCAAATCCATCTAACATTTACCAGACTGATTTCCCTGACTTCTACTTCAGAACCAGCAACAGTGAGCACAAGGTTGAGTTGAAGGAGAAGTTCAAACGTATTTGTAAGTACTATGGTTTCGTTCAACATATTTTCTTTCAATGCTTGCAAATGCTGTCATATTTTCAATCTTCTCAAAATGTTCGACAATTATAAAACGCCACATGTATATCAGTGATGAAATTACTACAGAGATTTCTCCAATCTATGATTTAACAGTTCCATCACTTGACATGCGCCAAGATACTATGGTGACTGCGGCACCTAAAGTGGCCGCATGGAAGCCGCAACAAAGGCTATCAATGAATGGGGACAACCCAAATCAATGATCACTCTCATAGTATTCACTACCATTTCTGGTGTTGATGCATCAGGAGGAGTCGACTTCCAGCTCATCAAACTCCTTGGCCTTTCCTCAACTGTTCAACGTGTGATGATGTATCATCTTGGATGCTATGGTGGTGGTTCTATACTACTGCATGCTTCCAAAGACCTTGCAAAGAATAACAAAGGTGCTTGTACATGTACTTGTTATTTGCTCATAAATCAACTCTATTAGTGGATTCATGGGGCCTGATGCAGAAGACTTGCATGCCCCACTAGGGATGGTAGGGATGGGACTATGTGGAGATGGCGCAGCAGCTTTGGTAGTTGGTGCTGATCCTGACATCTCCATTGAACGTCCATTATTCCAACTTATCTCTACAAGTACCCACATTTTCCCAAATTCAGAAGAAATGGTGTGGCTGGACACTCGTGTCAGGCAAGTCTTAAAATCAGTTTAAGCAAGGATTGGCCAAAACTACTACTGAGAATATTGGAAAATGCTTGGAGGAAGCATTTAGCAAAATTGGTATTAATGATTGGAACTCAATTTTTAGGGTTACCATAGAGTCAATTGTGCTACGCAGCATCCCTACAACTTCAGCTCATTAAATATTAATCCAACAGCCTATAAATGATAAGAAAACTCATATGCTAAAGTCCTAAATCCCTAAAATTTGGGAATATCTCCTTCAAGATTATGACATTGATTGGTGCCTCCTTAATTCCATGGACTAAGTCTCCAAGGAATCTTCTTCATCACATTTTTCCTCTTGGAATATGCCTTCCCTTTATTTGGGGTTAAATCTTTGATTTGTTTTCCCTCTAATCTTTTTCTTATTTTTGCAGCCTATTTTTAGTGTTTATTTTGTATTCTCAAAGTTCGAAGAAAAATGATATTTTCTAGAAAAACGAGAATTGTATCCTTGTGTATCTATGCAGAAATAAGTGCTCCACGAATTGATTCTATCATATATTATCCCTTTATAATTTGCATAGCAAAAAATTATTATCGTTATCACAACATTAGTTCTCATCCAAGAGCTATTCTTGTATGGATGACTGAGCCACTTAGATGGAATCCATGATAAATAACTCTCATATAATAGGTTGTGGTGGCTTGTACCTTGAGGGCTAGCCTGGACCTTGTGCAAACTAGCATGCAATGTGTGTACCCATGAATGACCCAGGTGGACAGGAGTACGTAGAGAGCCTCAAGCGGCATGCAAGGCATATGCAGCGCTAGCCAAGGGTTTGAGTCCTCTCCCGAGGAGGAGGTTTCCGAATAAGTGCCAAATGAGTTATGGGACTTTGTCACATGAAATATTCAAATCCAGGGACTAATATAAATCCAATGAATGCTCTTAGATTAGAATACTACTCATGACTAAATCCTAACTCATTGGGCATGGTAGTTTCCCTCCAAGGAGAGAAGCTGATGGATACAGCTTAGCTGGGCTGTAACCTGACTGAATTGCTTCTGTGGGCAGTTTATAGACCATGGTTGCCTCCTTAAGGGTGTAACTCCAAATTGCCAATCTCTGCAGAAATAAACCTCCTATGATATTCTCATATAACTAAGAATAACTTCTCTAAGGGGATCTCCGCTCCAAGTAAATTTGAGCCTAATTAATGTAGAAATGACAAAGTTCTCAAATTCATCAATGCCAAAGCGATCTCACCCATCAAAAGGTTATTAGAACTTGTAGTGAACCCTACAACCCATGCAAGTGGCGAAGGTATGCCCTCGGTTAATTCATTATAAATACCCTGTTAGAACAAACATCATGAAATCACGAATTGAAACAGAAATGAAATGGAAAGAACATTGAGAATTAACGTGGTTCACACAAATGTTGTGCATGTGCTACATGCATTCCATTATGTAGAAGAAGAAGAAGAAAAATGGAGATCTCTCAACCAATCGCCAAGACTTTACAAAATTCTTACCCGAAAATCTAAGGCAAAATTCCAAATATCACAATATAACCTCATTGGAGAACGTTAAATTACAGATATAGATTTTAATCAAGTAAACGGATCAATCCATCAAGTCAAGTTGTCCATACCACAAGGGCTATGTGCTCATGGATTCAAATCCTTTGCAACACCCAAGTGAACAACTATCTAGCAGCCAACTCTCAATGAGCAACATGTGTCCCCTATCTATTTCCAACCCTTGGATTATGAAATTTTCAATCCAACATGACAACTTTGGTCATCAATCAAACCAAATAATGAAGAATCCAAGGGTTAAAAATAGATAGGGTACACGTGGTACTCATTGAGAGATGGTTGCTGGATGGCCGCTCACTTGGGTGTTATAGAGTATTTGAATCAATGTCCCCACACCCCTACCGAAAACCAAGATCAGCGATGAGCTATGGTAGGCTGCTTCTATCATAGATCCCCAAATCGGGTCATTTAGGTCGCCGCCAAAATATATATATACAAGTCCATCTTCAAAATGAGGTAAAAAAGTTTGAATCATAACATAACAAACCCAAATGCAAGGTTCAAAGTATCCCACGATACGATACTAACCGATACATATCCATATTAGATACAATCTAGACGATATGTATCTCTATTGGATTGCACTAGGGGTGTCAATTTACAATTCGAACCGTTAAAACCAGACCAAATTAGCATGTTATAGCCCAAACCGGCCCGAACCGAACCTTAACAAGCTGTGTTTGAGTTGAGTAGCCCCAGCTGTGGTCCGCTAGCTAGAACCAATTGACTCCAAAACCGAACCAGCTCGTTAAACCCATTATAAATAAAATAAGTTAATATGTGAAATGAAACCCAATTCATTATTCATGTCACTATTCCCTCCATTATGAAGAAATTCTGAGTCGTTCTATTTTATTTTTTGTTCTCCTAGTGGAAAAGGACGAACTTTGTTCCCAGATTTGATAGATTTTGGTCACTTGTGTAGACTTGCTATTTCTCAATTGATAATCTCATAATGCAGAATGATCACAATGATCTGAACTTGCCTGTGTTCCTTTGTTTTATTCCATTGCAGATGTTACTTATAATATATGCTAATATGTAATTCTATGAAGACCTAGGGCTCATATTGTCTACATTGAATCCTTTGCAGAAACTATCTTTTCAATTAGTTACAACCCAATTTGGACCTTTATTTCTTGCAATAATTAAGAGTAACGAATTATTCAGGGATTGTCTTCAAAGCCAAAAATAATAATCCTATATGATTAGGTTACAAAAGTTTTAATTTAGTCCAAACCATTAGTCCAAACCGAGTTCAAACCGATTCCAAACCGTTAGTCAATCGGAACTCAACCACACCAAACTAAAACCGGTCTGAAACTGTTATTTTGCTATGGAACCGTGTTTGGACTGAGTGTTTTTCAACCCAAAATCGTTAAATTCAAGCCAAAACTACCCCAAGCCACACTGTTGACACCCCTAGATTGCAGTAGAACACATTGACCAGTATCATATAATACTTAATACAAGATGATATGTCTCTTGAAATCATCCATACCGATGTTTTGAACTTGCCCAAATGTGTTGAGGATTTACTTTTGTTTCGGTTGTATTTGCAAAGATTTTGTAATTGACGTTCAAAGAGCCAACACCACCCCCAGCTGATTTTATGATATAAACGTAGGCACACACGCAACAGGTAGAGCCTAGAAGCCACCGCCTTCCACGAAACAACTAACAACTTCATGGGCACCTCCACGGTCAAAGTAAGGTTTTCGCAATATTTTGTTGACTCTATCTTCTCTTTGAATTTAGAGTCACAGCCACTGACCAAACTACAAGAAAACAGAACACTGATATGGGCTTTGGAAGCCCCGACAAATTTAGATATAGAATTAGATAAGTAAGGTTTTGATTAGAAGTTAAGTGGAGATCAGCATTTTGAAGTTGATTTCTTGCCAAATTCATTTTAGAAACTCTTTCATGTTCGTCATTATTGACTTAGTCCTTCAGTGGCTTGCATTCTTCTTGCGGGTGATTTAAGATAAGGCTTTGTTTGACTAAGTTACTCAATTATACTATTCTCTTCCTTGCTTATTCCACACATGATAAATTTTAAATTGATCAAATGGGTTTGCATTATTATTAACGAAATGATTGTCTTTTCCACACCATTCAACCTTCTTGTTGTTATAAATACCCATGTATTGCGTTTGCAAGCTCAACATCACAGGCAGTTATCTTCTAATCTTCATTATTTTCTCTGGTCTTTTACAGTAGTTTTCCTCTTCCATTAATCAGCTTGCAGAAAAAAAAGAAGAAACATATAAAAGCAATGGGTTCAGCTGGAGAGATCTATCAGGCTCAGCATGCTGAAGGTCCAGCAACTGTGCTTGCCATCGGTACTGCAAATCCATCCAACATGATGTACCAGACTGATTTCCCTGACTTCTACTTCAGAACCACCAAGAGTGAGGACAAGCTTGAGTTGAAGGAGAAGTTAAAGCGTATCTGTAAGTACTTTCATTTCCTATGATAATATATAGGATAATCTTGCTGTGATTTTTTTCATCGTAGTAGTGCAACAACTTTTTCTTCCAATGAAGGCAAATCTTATCAAATGATTTCCAACTTTCTGAAATTGATGATTATTTTGATGTTATTGAAACAGGTAAAAGTTCAACAATTATAAAGCGCCACACTTTCCTCACTGATGAAATGATTGCCGAGAATCCTTCACTCTATGATCCAACAGCTGCGTCACTTGACACACGTCAAGATATTATGGTGGCTGAGGTACCTAAGTTGGCCGTAGAAGCTGCAACCAAAGCTATCAATGAGTGGGGACAACCCAAATCGAAGATCACTCATATTGTATTCACTACTATTTCCGGTGTAGATGCACCAGGTGTTGACTTCCAACTTATTAAACTCCTTGGTCTTTCCCCAACTGTTCGACGTGTGATGATGTATCATCTTGGATGCTATGGTGGTGGTTCTGTGCTCCGTGTTGCCAAAGACCTTGCGGAGAATAATAAAGGTGCTCGTGTGCTCGTTGTTTGCTCTGAGCTAAACTCTGTCAGTGGCTTCAAAGGACCCGATGCGGCAGACCTACATGCCCTATTAGGGATGGCAATATTTGCAGATGGTGCAGCAGCTTTGGTTGTTGGTGCCGACCCTGACACCTCTATTGAACGTCCATTATTCCAACTCTTCTCAGCAGGGACTCGAATTCTCCCAGACTCAGAAGAAATGGTTGCTGGGCACTTGCGTCAAACAGGTCTTGCAATCAGTTTAACTAAGGATGTTGCTAAAACTATTGCAGCAAATATTGGGAAATGTTTGGAGGAGGCATTCAACAAAGTAGGCATTACTGATTGGAACTCTATCTTTTGGGTAAGTCACCCTGGTGGGCCTGCAATTTTGGACTTGGTCCAAAAAACACTTGGCTTGAAAGAAGACAAACTAAGTGTATCAAGAAAAGTGTTGAGTGAATATGGTAACATGTCAAGTCCCACAGTATTGTTTATTATGGATGAAATGAGGAAGAAGTCTCTGAAGGAAAGAAAAACTACAAGTGGTGATGGTTTTGAGTGGGGTGTTCTATTAGGGTTTGGACCAGGCCTTACTATAGAGACAATTGTGCTGCGTAGTATTCCTACAACTTCAGCTCATTGAGAAGAAAATAATCTCATCCCTATGATATTTAATAGTTGTATATCAAATGCTAGTGCTTTATTTACTGGTATTTGTTCCTCACTTGAGGGTCAAAGGCTTCTTTTCTTGGATTCATAAAGTTGTAATTTTTTGAATTTTGTTTATTCAATAAAATATTTTGTTAAATTTTCTTAAGAAAAAATTAATTTATCTTTCTGTTCTAGATCTTATTCTAAGAAGCAAGGGAAGATGTGAATGAGGGCCTTCTAAGCACCAGCAAGTTATCATGGTCCATTAAATGAAAACAATAGTGAAAATAGTAAAAAATCATTTACTCAAGACATCCAAAACACAAAGAAACAAAACTCATTCAAGCAAAGATGACACAAAATTTTAGCATTGGTTCAAAACATGTTTTTTCACCACATCCATTGGCAAAGTTGAAAATTACTCATCAATTTTTTTTCTCCGATCACCAAGATGACTCATCATTTGATGGAAGATAGTTTTCAAGTACAGAATTGGTCCGAGGCTGAAATTTCCCAATCCAACCTAGGTTGCACGAAAGTCTTAAAAAAACTCAACTGAATCAAACTCATTAACATCCTTGTATTCTAATTTTAAACAATGTTCTCATTGTTAATTAGAGAATACATTTTGTATTTGTAAGATAAGAATGTACATTATTTTACCCAAAAACAAAATGTACACCAAAATAAGACTTAAACAATTGAATATAAGAGAGAGTCAGACATTTAATTAAAAACAATCAAACATTAATAATTGATCTCCAAAAGTTAAATTTGGGTAGTTAATTAAAGTAAAAATTACAAATTATTATTTAAAATCGTTTCAGAATGATGTATTGTACCTACAAAGTTATAAACTCTTTTTAAGATTTCAAATACAACACTTGGTAAATTTTTATATGCTTTGTACCCGAGATATTCCTGATCTGAAAATGACACTACTCGGTAACAAAATCGGTTGATCCATTTCTTTCACTTTAGAATCATTCTTTGGAATGCAATCTAGGTTGATAAACTATTCTAAGAAATCATAACAAACAGTAATCTCAATATGTATTTTAAAATTTTAATGAATTTTTTTTAGTGCATTCCTAGAATGCATACCAAACAAAGCCTTAAATTCTATATTAGAAAATAATTGGTGAACAAACTATTCAATATTGTACAAATTGCTTCCCCCTAGTCAACCATACAGTCCCTTTCAGGACAAATAGAAAACTACCAAGCTTAACAGAAACAAAATCAAAAATGGTGTTCTCAAAATGGAAATTGAAACCTCAACTAACTAACTTTGAATTCGCAGAAAAGATAACTTTACTGCTAATCTTTTTTCTCTAACTTTCTCCCAAGCATTTAAATACAGTTGTTTTTCTTAAGATCTTAGTTAGGAAAAAATGATGAAATCCAACAGAATGTTTCCAAAAAGCTTTAGTAGGTATGAGCACAAGAAGTTCAGGCTCTGGGCAGTTATTGGATTCTTCCTGCTTCCAATAAGCTTCTTCACTCTCCTTAGAACTTCTTTTAATCCTCTTCCAAATTGTAAGTCATTTCTTCCTCTGTTGTTGCAGGAAAATGAAATCTATAAATAGATATATAGGTTATGCATCTATTAATTCCATCCTCTTATTTTGAATTGGTTTTGAACAGGATTGGAGAGTTTTGCAGAAATAGATACCAGGATGCTTTAAAGTTTTCCTCACTAATTTCATTTGTTCTCTATGTGAAGTTTCAGGTAGAAATGTAGTAGTGAGGAAGCAAATTTGCAATGTTTCAGACCCAAAATTTGATTACTGTGATGTTGAGGGAGATATTAGGATTCGTGGGATATATTCCAAAGTCTTTCATGCTTCATCTCAAATGTATGATAGGGTAAGAAATGGATCATGGACTATAAAACCTTATCCTCGAAAAGATGATCATTTCATGATGGATTTCATAGAGAAATTTTCAGTGCATGCGATTGTGGATGATGAAGAAGCCCCAGCTTGCGATGTAAATCATAGTGTTCCTGCTCTTGTGTTCTCCATTGGAGGATATTCCTCAGGAAACCATTGGCATGCTTTCACTGACACGCTCGTTCCTCTTTTCCAAGCTTCAGCTCAATTTCATGGTGAAGTTCAGTTTCTTATAACTGATTTTGGAGAATTCTGGATTACAAAGTACCAAGCAATACTAAAACAACTCTCAAGGTATGAGATCATCAATATTGACACTGACTATAATGTTCATTGCTTTCCAAGAATGATTGTTGGTCTTAAGTATTACAAGGACTTTAGGATTGATCCTTTAGCAGCTTCAAATGGGTATTCAGCAAAAGAATTCAGAAAGCTCATAAGAGATGCCTACTATTTGAAGAGATCAGATGCAATCAACATTGGTCTTCAACCAAAAGAGAAACCAAGGCTTCTGATCATAACCCGAAAAGAAACTCGAGCATTTATGAATGTCGATGAAATAGTCGAATTGGCTAAGAACATGGACTTCGAAGTAGTTGTAACTGATGCTACAGGTATGGATAAATTCTCACACGTCGTGAATTCCTGCGATGTGATGATGGGAGTTCATGGAGCAGGGCTCACAAACCTTGTTTTCCTTCCTAACAATGCAGTGGTGATACAGATACTTCCTTGGGGCACACTATATGAATGGTTGGCTTCAAATTGTTTTGGGGAGCCTGCCATGGATATGGACTTAAGGTATCTAGAGTATAAGATAAAAGCAGAAGAGAGCTCTTTAATTCAACAGTACTCACTAGATCATCCAATTTTTAAGAATTCCAATTCAAATGAAAATGTTGATTGGGAATCCTTTAAATCTATCTATTTGAAGCAAAATGTAAAGGTTGATGTGGGCAGATTCAAACCTACATTGGCAAAAGCTCTTGAGCTTCTCACTCACTAGATTTGAATGTATTCTCAGCCTAAAAACCTTGTAGCCCATCTCTGAAAATAGATCTTGGAATAAACCCATTGTATACTTTGATGGTGTAACTTTGAAGATTCAACTTATGTTTAGATTCTCTCTCTTTTAAAAGTTAATTAGACAAAAGGGTTTTTTTACAAGGCTATGTATGGTGGCATGATTTTGTTTTCAATTATTGAAAGAGGAAGAAAACCATGTATGATGCAAGGTTGTCTCCTTCCAGTGATCATGATATGATCATATATACACCAACGAATCAGAATTTCATGAATATAACTTGTTCGAAGAAGGAAAGAAATTTTTCTGTACAGTCTTTCTTCAACAATTTTTACTGAGTCAATACCTAAACCTTAGACTACAATTTTGATCCACCAATCATTATGCAAGGCCTGCTCCAAGCAAGTTTATAAAAACATCATGCTTCTAGTTGACCTTTTGAGGGGAAGTTGTGAGACGTGACAACTTATCAACATATGGGGACCATGATACATGCAAAAATCCTTTTTTAAAAAAGAATAAAAAAATCACATTTGTGTCCTCAATAAATGGAGATGAAGAACACCATGCCAATTGCCACCTCATTTTGAATTGAATTGAGAACCACCCTCCCTAGTCCATCAAACAGGACTGATGGCATATAATAACCTTCCATTTATGAGCAAGAATTCAATTTCAACTCTTCTCTCTTACTTCTCCAAAGCTTTCAAATACAAGATGTCTGCTGAAAGCTTCAATTGGTATAAGCACAGGTTGTGGTCATTAATTGGATTCTTCATCTTCCCATTATGCTTCTTCATTCTTCTTATACCTCATCTTGGTCCTCTACCAATTAGTAAGTTGTTCCTTGCTCTTTTCTTGCCTGCAATTTTTTCTGTTTTAACATAGTTTGCGAGCTTTGAATCTATCTTAAGACCCATTGATCTCTAAAATGAGTAAATTCATCACCAATTGAAGTGTTGTGCAAGCATTCCTAGTTTTCTAATCTTTTATATCTTTCAGTAAATTTGCAGCACTCCATGGATGCTGGTCTCACAGTACAAGGAATTGAGAATTCAAACACATCTCAGCCATCAAGTAATCGAAGTTCTTTTTAACCAGACATGCTAGTGCTCTTCCATTATGCTGGCTAATTTTATTCTTTTACATGTGAAATTTCAGGTGCAGAGGTAATAGAGAGAAAGCCGATTTGCAATGTTTCAGACCCAAAATATGATTTTTGTGATGTTGAAGGTGATATTAGGATTCATGGGAAGTCCTCCAAAATCTTTGTTGTTTCATCCCAAACGGATAATTTGCTAGGGAATGAATCATGGACTGTAAAACCTTATCCGCGAAAGAAGGACCAATACATGATGGGAATGATCAAGGAATTCTCAGTAGTTGTGACTCTGGGTCATGAAGAAGAAGCCTTGCCTTGCAGTCTAAATCACAGTGTTCCGGCCATCGTCTTCTCGGTTGGAGGATATGCCGGAACAAACTACTGGCATGCCTTCACAGATATACTAGTTCCTCTCTTTGCAGCTTCAGCTCAATTTCATGGTGAAGTTCAGTTTCTTGTGGCAAATTTTGACGAACGTTGGATTATGAAGTACCAAGCAATACTAAAGCAACTTTCAAGGTATGAAATCATCAATATCGATGCCGAAGATAATGTCCACTGCTTCCCATATTTGATGGTTGGTCTTAAGCATTTCAAGGAGTTAAGGGTTGACCCATTAACAGCTTCAAAAGGGTACTCCATGAAAGAGTTCAGGAAACTCATAAGAAATGCCTACTCATTGAAGAAGTCAACTGCAATAAAGACTTGTCCTGATTCAGAAAAGAAGCCAAGGGTTATGATCCTCTCAAGGAATGACACCCGAAAATTTTTGAATATCAAAGAAATAGCCGAATTGGCTAAAAGCATGGGTTTTGAAGTAGTTATTGCTGAGGCAATGGCAGATTTGGATAAATTCTCCCACATTGTGAACTCATGTGATGTGATGGTAGGGATTCATGGAGCAGGGCTCACAAACCTTGTTTTCCTTCCCAGCAATGCAATAGTGATACAGGTACTTCCTTGGGGTGGATTTTTTGAATGGTTGGCTTCTAATTGTTTTGGCGACCCTGCCTTGGATATGGGGTTAAGGTATATGGAGTATCGGATAAAAGAAGAAGAGAGTTCTTTAATAGAACAATACCCACTTGACCATCCAGTTTTTAAGGATACTGAGTCAATTCATAAGGGTGATTGGGTAGTATTTAAATCTGTTTACTTGGATAAGCAAGATCTGAAGCTCAATATCAGTAGGTTTAAAGCTACATTGTTAGAAGCCCTTGAGCTTCTCCATCTAGATTGTGTTCATTAACTGTTCGAAATTATGTCTACAAGAATTCATCAGAGAAGGATCCACACTGGAGATATTTGTTTGATTGGGAGAACTCTCCAAACCTGCATATTTGGATGTGGGTAGATACAATAAACTTCTGCTCTTTCTGTATTTGATTGTGTTTTGTTTGAGACTATGTTTGCAAGAAATTGTTTTCAGCGAAAAAGGAAAATTGAAATCGCTTGCTTCTCATTCTAAATGACTTCTGAATGACAATAACAGGTATATATGATTTCTGGTGATTTTAAGACAGAAAAGAATGTTGTCTGATCATGTGGATCCTGTGTCTAGACATAGGATCATGCAAATAACCACCCCATCCTCGAACTAAAAAAACTTCTGGTTCCTTCTATACTCACATTGGCCCCATGCTTGTCAAGGATTGCATGACCATTGGGCTGCAAGGGTTCTTAGATTGATAAATGCTGGGAAAGAAGAAAACAAAGCAATCACAATTTTGATTTTTAACTTGTTTCAACCCTTTTTCACAATTGCATCATAATAGGTTTTGAGCTCCAATGATTTTTTTGGTATCACTGTTTCTTTTAATTTCATCTGATCCACAGGAACCAGATAGATTTTGAAAGCTCCAAACATATTCTTGTCAGTATACTGCAAAATCTCTCTCGATGGATTACTGATCTTCAGTTATCTCCTTGATTTCAACTTCTCCTCCTTGCTCCCCTCAGCTTAATGCTTTTGCTACCATTCTTAATTTTACAGATTTTCTTGCTACTAATTATCATTATATTTCATTTGCTGGCAATTTTAACAGTCTTAAGATACAAGCCGGACTTCATGTATTTTATTTCAAAATCAACTTTACCTTATTTGGGTTGGAGTATGGCATAGCAGGAGGTGAGATTGCGATAAAAGATCCTCTCAAAGAAACAGAAGGCTACTGTGTTAACCTGGTTTGCTGTCTTTTGATAGAGCTGGTGACTCCAGCTTGACTATCCTTCTAAAAGTATATCTCTCCACGGACATATAGATCCTTTGAGGCATAAAAAACAAAAAAAATTGCAACCCAAATCTGTACTTCATGAACAAGATTAAGCATTGCTAAAAGGCAGAAATAAATAATTTTACTATTTCTGGCTGTAGTTCAGATCACAGTCACGTTACACCATAACCCTTTTCAGCTGCGAGTGAGAAAACCACGAAGAGAACCAGCTGTTCCACGTTTCTTAGCCTGGTGAGAGCATTCAAAAGGGGAAACAGTTTTAGGTTTCTCTTCACAGTAATATAACTGGAACATAGAAAGATATATTTATCCTCACCTTCTCACTGTTAAACAAGTCTTCTGCAATTGCTTCCATATGCTTTCTTTTCTTCTCTTCTTTCACATACTCCCCCAAATCTTCACCCCCATAATCAGATTCTCTACCAGCACAAATCAGAGAATGAAATATGTAAGCTTCACGGTCTCCCACAACCAACAAAAATATCCAGACAACGAAATGGAATCAAGAAATGTGCCTTACTCGTACGGATGTTTTGAAAAAGGAATTAGATCATTGAAGCTATTCCCAGACTGAACTTCTCTCTACAAGACAACATAACAGTGAACAAAACCGTTATCAAATATCCTTCTGTTTCCTCATTGCTCATGAAAGATAAAGATTCAAGAATGTCAAGACAAAAATATGATTAGGACTTGCAACGAATAAATAAGACTTGCTACTAGTGGAGCCCAAACTGGGATATGTTGAACTAAACTTGTTTGTGGGTCTTAAGTCGTCAACTATAAATGACAACCTAATGACAACTAAATTTGAAGACAGTCTAATGTCTTGGTACCAGTTAAGGGAAGTTAGGTATTATGCTTTATTTGCTTCGTTCTTATTTCCCTATTGAGTCTCTTAATACAAATTGACTGAAGTGGGAGCTCCAACACTACATGGAACTCCCAAGGATTCAAATACATCAAATCTTCTTTTTTCTCTTTTATTATTACTTACATGTTATCAGAGCAAGATCTTTATGGACTGCTAGAACCTTCATTGCATCCTGTCTCTGCTCTTTCAAAGTTTCAACCATCATTAATTGATTCATTTCAGTTCAAGGTTTGAAAGTTTTTTCAGCTTTTTGCCTGGAAAGGGAAGTGCAACCTATGCTGCATTTTGGGAGCCTTTTAAACTAGTTCAGCATTGAAGATTGAGAACTAGGTTTCCTCCACTTCATAGCGATTTATTTATGGATTCAAGAGCTAAGAATGAAGTTTTGGATCAATTTTTAGGGCAGAAGTAGAGAACAAGTTTTCCAGGTTTTGCAATTTTTGCAGAAGAGATATGAAATCGACTTTCTATCAGGGTTTCGGATGGAATTTTTTTTTTTTTCCTTGGAGATTGATTCTACTGAGTTAGAAAATGAAAATCAAGCTTGTTTTAGTTTTGAGATCAAGAATCAACTTTTCAGGGCAATGCAGATCCTAACTAGGGCCCTCAGATTTACTACGCTGTCCTTAGAAGCCTAGTGAAGCCCCAAGGCTTGCTGCCAGGCAGCACTAGAGCTTCAGGCTTGCTGCCCTGCAGCACTAGAAGTCATTATTCTTTTTCCATACTCTAGCTATTTTTCAGTTTTCCAGTAATTACAATGGCAGCTTAATAACTTTGCCCAACTTTAAGTCAAGGACAGTAAAGGAGTAAAGGACATTTAGGTTATTTGCCTTTATTTGAAGTCAGATTTTTATTTCAAACAAAGCCAGTGATTTGGAGCCCATGGTCCTCATAGACGTCTAATTATAAAGACCTAATAAATTGCTGTTTAATTTCCTAGTTTCAATCTGATTCCAAGTCCTAATTTCGATAAGGATTCTTTTGTGAGGCTATTTTAAGCCACACCCCCCCCCCCCCCAAAAAAAAAAAAAAAAAAAAAAAAAGAGATTGGAAAAGACACCAACTTATTTTATGAAATTCTCTCAGCCTTGTGCTCTGAATTTATGATCTCTTTACTGTTTTGTAATGAGAATAGTGTCGTCAACTCTTGGCAAGGGACTCCAAGTGTTAACCTGCAGCAGTCGACTCCAGCACCTCTGCAGTTCAAGACAAGGCTCCTACATTCAGGTAGCTAGCATACCCCCATTGGCCCATTTCCCTTCTCTCTCACCCTTTTTTCTTGAATTTTCGGAATTCTTATAACCCTAAAACCTTGGCACCCCAAATCTTGTAGTTTAGTCATTTATTCCCAACCAAACTTCAAGGATCATATCGCTGTATCATCACGTACTTTCCCTTGATGATTCAACCCATTCTGACCAGCCAAACCATAGAATTCCAAATTCCAATACCTTGGGATTCAACCATGGGAAATTCGACCAACTTTGTGAGCCTCTCCTAGGCATTAGAACCTAGATCCTATCCAAGTTGCCAGCCAAGCTGAGAAACCTAAATCCCAAAAACCTGACTCAACAAGTTTACTCTGAAATCTTCCCTAAGAGGAACTTTTCTCCTTAACTAAACATTCACCATTGCATTCACAGCCCTATCAAAACTATGTAAACCCCCTCATCTCCCCCCCCCCCCCCCCCCCCCCCCAAAAAAAAAAAAAACCCTTTTTCCCAAAAACGACCCCAATAGCCTGCAACCAAAATTTCAAGAAGTCTTCCTTAAGACTGTAAAATGTTGGTTTTGCTAAGATTTTGGAAGGGCTTGGCCCTCATTCAACTGGGGCTACATAAAAGTGAAACCAACCTTCCAAGGTTGTGTGATGAGATTGACGTTTTCAGGTTTTCATTGTGTCTCCTACAGAACAAAAATGTGAAGAATAGCAGAAGGCAGAGATGCATGAGACAAGATTTAGCATGGTTCACCCTAAGGCTACGTCTATGGTTGAGCATATGATGGTTTCACCATAAAGAAGGAATAAGTAACAGTTTTACAGCCTTCAATGTTTTCGATCGAAATCTCAAACAAATGAGAAATATTTATAATGAAACCAGAAGAAAACCCCAGCCTAGGAAAAAGACCAAAATATCCTACCCAGAAAAAAGCCAACCCCCTTAACAATTTGGGGCCAACAACCAATCATTTTGAAGCTCTCAAAATTCTAAACACAACACATCCGCCTACACAGTGGTGGTGTTCACTGTTTTTTGACATTCTGGGTGTGTGTTAAGACTCCAAAATAGGCACCAAAAGAATTCTAGCTAGGCCAAATTGGTTTTCATCAATAACAAAGTCGCAGTCAAGCTAGGGTATTCAAGATCCGGGTTAGGATTTTAAAAAGCCCAGCCCCAACTGATCTTGTTTCAGCCCTAATAAGAATCATAATTAATAAGGGGGGAAAAGAAGAAGAAAAATGCTAATTCCCTTACACCATGGTAGACAAACAACAACTAATAACTTGATACACAATGTAGATGGTACTTGTATATAAACACTATATTCCAGTATGCTGAGGAAATTCTTCTTCCAACAAATCACGCTTGTCCTCCACAGATGCTAATTTAATTTGCCAATTAAGAAGAATGGATGCTGTCAACAGGGAGATTCAATTATTGTTGATCTCATAGGCGTGTACATCATGATTCAATAGTCATTCAGGAGGGAGATTCCAAATTGGTATTGATATACAAAGAATCAAAATATTTTGAACCTGACTTGCTGTCTAACCAAATAAAGTCAAGTCCATACATAAAAATAATCTTTTTTTTTTGGGAGAAATATCAGAAAGTAGAGAAAGGAGATAAGTAGAATAGCACAAGTGCATAAACAAATTGCAGTGCAGGAGATAGAATATTATCAGTTACCTTTCTGAAGCGCTTGAAATTGACCACTCTGCTATTTGTGGTAGAATAAATTGAAGCAGGTATCTGAGTATCTTTAACGATCAAATCTTGACTGTATATAATATCTAAGAATTGGTTCTTAGATGTATCTGATTCATCAACCTTGTCCCTTCTGGTGATAACATCTTTATCCTCGTAATTGAAGCTTGGGATTGGCATGTAGTCTGATTTAGTACCAGCATGCCCTCCAGGTATCTCTCCTTTGACTTCTGATTTGTTATATTCAGATATTTCCTCTTCAATCTCGGTTTTTATGGCTGCTTCTGCTTGGACTGCTTCAGCTACACAATCAGATGCTGCCATGTCCACTTCCTCCTCAGAATCCGCCACTATAGTCTCATCAGTGGAGCATGAAGAAGAAATGACAACTGCAGAAGGACAAATGAATAAGGAACCTAACTTGATAGAGAATGTGTTTCCTTTATATAATAAAACTAAGAGAATACACTTCAAGAAGAATAAATTGTAAGATAAAGGCCTTGAGTAAAACCATTAGAAAAACAGAGGATCAGCAAGGATTTCCTTAGGGGGAAAAAAAAAAAAAAAAAAAAGAGGAGGGGGGGGGGGGGGGGGGGGGGGGGGAAAAAAAAAAAAAAAAAAAAAAAACAAAACCCACCCCGGGGGGGGGGGGGGGGGGGGGGGGGGGGGGGGGGGGACACCCCACAACACAAAAAAACGAACAACCCGGGGGGGGGGGGAGGGGGGGGGGGGGGGAGAGAAAAAAAAGAAAAAAAAGAAAAAAAAGGGCCCCAAGGGGGGGACACGCCCCCCCCCCCCCCGGCGCCCCCCCCCCCCCAAATTGGGGAAGCCAAAAAAAAAACGGGCGGGCCCCCCCCCCCCCCCCCAAAAGGCCCCACCAACCCCCCCCCCCCCAATCCCCCATTTCTTTTGAAAACCGGGCCCCCCCACCGCCAAGGCATCTGAAGACAGTATGCTGGAGCTTGAAAACAGAATGAACTTCGTCCTGGTCAGACAAGGAAAAAGACCTCAAGATATCCAGAAGACACCAGATTCATCAGGCAGGAAGAGGAGTGGCAAGAGCCACTCCGAAATCTGGACTGAGCAAAGAAGAAGAGGCCAGGTGAGACAACTTCTTAGGATACAGAAGGGTGCTTATACAATTGCTGCAGTAAAAGCGGTTAGCAGAGGATGGAGGAGCTCCACCAATGGCTGAGTAGAGCTATAGATTGACAGTAGGAGAGTTTGAACTGCAGAGTTACCATGAGCAGAACCATTCTAAGTGGCAGTAGCTGGGTAGTGTTCATTTCTTTGCCCTTTTAACCATTGATTGAAGTTTTCATAAAATAAACCCTACGGCACGTCCATGGCATGAAGTAGGTATTCTTACAGGCAGCAGACTGAAATATGGCCCTTTTACTTAAATCAGTTCTCCACCACATATGAGAAGGGGGGAGAGGGGGAAAAAGAATTTATTAATCAGTCTCCACTCTCCATGTGACTTTGACACAACTCAGTGAGAATATACGGAGTATTTGGGCATCTTACAGATGTCAATTTTGTACAAAGTATCTAGGAAGTTTGCCACCAAATATGACCCATAGATTAACAGATGAGAAGATTTTAAGGGAAGTTAATGTAAATCAAATAAAATCTCTTTATAAAGCACCAGACGAAAACATTTACCAGAAAAGGGAACAAAAGAATTTCAAGAGTTATTTTGTAAAGAAAAGCCTACAAAATTTCTCAGAAACACGTGAGAAAAAACGTACCAGATGGTGGTTCCACACTCGATGGATCCAGATACCCAGATAAAACAGCAGAAACCAAATTCTTGTCAATTACTCTGGACAGAGAACGGACATGATGCAAGCGGTCAAACTCATTTATTGATCCTTGAGGGATCACTAGTACCACTTGATTATTTTCTCCATCTTCAGAGGCCTAAAAGAATGAGCAAATTATGAAGTCTCAGAAAGCAAGACTAACAAGGAGGGGGGAAAAAAAGTGAATCTAAAATGAAATTCAGGTATCAATTGTAAATCTCTCTTTTCTAGAAAACATATTAAGTAGGGAATAATCTACAGCACAAATATGAGAACAGAATTGTTGTAAAGGAAGTGATAGTTGTACAACAAAAAGACGGGGGGGAAATACTGAAGATCAACTACCCCCAACGTTCTTGTAGGAAAAGTGCACCATAACAGATGGCCCAAACAGCTTGAGTACATTCTTGGGAATAAATTGAAATACTGCTGCATCCCTCCACGAACGTGCTAAAGGTGAGAGCCTTGTGCACTAGCTATGGCTTTTTATTATGTTAGATAGATATTAAAACCTATATAACATTGTACCGTTGATTTGCTCACCATGCCCTCAGTTTTCGCTTTGACACTATCAATATCTAGAACCACATTCCATCACTTCAGACGGACCTCCCAAGCATCTTGCACAACAACTCATTAACATTTCCACCTTCCCCCCCCCCCCCCTCCTCAAAAAAATAAAAAAAAAAACAACCAACCTTCCATCCAGAAGGCAGTGGGGAGGCTTGTCAGCCTCTTCCAACACAAGTGCCTCACAAAAAAAGCTCATTACAAGGAAACCACAGGGAGAATGATGCTGCTTGCACATACAATGCAGGCTCCAATGAAGAAAGAACCTTTTAATTAAAACCTACTTTTGTTGGAGAACAGACATGCAGACTGACTGCAGCCAAAAATAGCTGCTTTTTCGTACAAGCAAATAACAAGACCATAGCATACCCACCAAAAAAGAATAATCAAACCTCAAGCAAAACACTAATGTATTCCCCCAAAATCTTTCATAGAGAGTACAAGCACTATCAAGGTCAGTATCACGTACTTGGCTACCAGCAAAGAATTCATCAACAGTAAGTGCCTTTGCGCCACCAACATCCAATAATGACTTCAACCTATCACCATATTTATACTGCAATCAGAAAATACACATGATTACATCACTACCAAAAAAAAATTTACAAGTTATTTTGGATGGGTAGAAATGTAAATGTTTAATTATAACTGCAACTGGGCAGCAATATTTCTATATACTGACCTTTTTGATCAGGTAATGCTATATCCTTAGTCATAATAAGCATTTTTGGATGAATAAAAGTTCATCACTGCAAGGAGAGAAAATACAAGGAAACCCCCAGAAAAAGGGTCAAAAGAAAAAGAAATTACAGCAATAAGAACAAATACAAAATGCAACCCTTAGGAAGTGGGAACAGAGGGTTGCAGGCTTGCAGCAAGGTGGGAGAGCATCCCTACGAAATAACATAAGGTCGTTCCATCAGGAATCAACACACCCTGAGCAAGGTTTAAAGTATCCTACGATACGACACTCGCCAATACATATCCATATTGGATACAACAGATACGATACATAGCGATACGTCTCTCTATTGGATTGTACTAAATACATTGACCAGTACAATACAATACTCAAAATGAGACAATACATCTCTTCAAATCACCTGACTGATTTTGATACCCGATACCAATACTTTAAACCTTGACCACACTAAGAGTTTGCTTCTGATCTATCAGGTGACAGAGTCCCAAGTTTGCTAAAAAGATCCAAAATATGGTGAATGGCAGAGCACCACAGGCTTACCCACCCTTCCACAGTTACACTTACCAGCAAAGGTCATGTCAACCAAATACAACCTGAAATATGGTAAATAGCAGCACAAAACGCAAGCTTACCCACCCTTCCACAGATGCACTTGCCGGCAAAGGTCATGTGACTCATGTCAAACCAAATCCATTTCCTCTTGAATCACAAAATCTTTTCCCTTTCCAAAGCGGTGAGAACGAACGTGTAAAGAATAGATGGTCCAAACAGCACATTGGGAGCCTAGAATCAAGCAACGAATGAGAAAGGACTGCATTGAGAGGAAGTTAGACAGGGCCCACCAAACAGTGAAGATGTGACAAGGGATATGGACCTTAAATCACACCAAATTTACACCATGGAGATATTGAGCCACAAGCTATGATGAGATCCAAGACTTAGAGGGAAAGGGGACCAAACAACAATATCCCCAGAGCCATTAATATAGATCAAATGACTGGTTGCTAGTATTCCACCAAAGAAAGAAAAGAAGAACCAAACTGGTCTAGCAGCAACAGTCCATTGAACCAGATTCTAATTGGCCACGGCTAGACAAGCTGGAGCCATTGTAGCAGTCTAGATCGAGCCAGCCAAGGAGTGCTTCAAGAAGACCTAATAGTACCACACAAAGTTTCTTGCAATGAGCCTTTGGCCAGTCAACCTCAATTGTCTTTGAATAGTTTCTAATTGGATTGTCCTCGGACGTATAGAAGGCTGGATCATAAAGCCTTTAGTAGGTCCTATTCCCATTTCCCAATCAGTATCTACTTTCAACTAGTTACTATTTCATTAGTTCCTATTTTTACTTTCTAATTTTGTAAGTTGGCCAAAGTCATTAAAGCAACCAGAGAATGAGAATGACAATGAATTAGTGAATGAAATTTGAAGTTATTGGTTGCAGTTTGGTTTGGGAGAGAATTCACTGTTCAACAGCTTAGATAGCCATATTTTTCTTCTTCTCTGTCTTCAGCTCCTTTACTTTTCGCTCTTATGTGCTCTCTAGCTGGTATTTCAATATAACTATTCGACGAGAGTTGTTGCTGCCAAGCCCTCTGTTATTGACTGAACACAATCTCCATATGTGTTCCTGATGTCTGATGACCAAGTTCAAAACCCACCTTCAACCCAATGAAGCCCTCCTCCTGTGCTATTTTTCTTGTGCTAAACTGTTGCCAAGCCCCTGCTACCTTGGCAAGAAGACTCCAATATGCTGTTGAAGATCATCCATAATATCAGTCCTTAGTCTAATCAATCCTCAGCTGCAACCTGGTTTCTTCTGACTTGAGCATTGATTGGGGCTTATTCTAAGCTCTATTCATTACAGGATTTAGGATTTTATACTTTTACTATACCCTTAAAGAGGCCTAGACAATCCCCGTTTGACACCTATTTGTTGCTGCTACAATTTCAGAAATCCTACTGCAAGTACTTTAAGTTCTCTTACTTTGCAAACACTACTTCCACATCTGATTATTTTGTTCTACCTCATTAAACTTTGGAGCTTATTTTTGGGATGTAACCTTCAGTAGATAGTCTTACATTAATCATTGGGCCTTCCAAGAATGTTAGGATTGTGCTTTAGAAGGAACCCAACCGCAGAGTGGAGGTAGCAAAGCATTATGCTGAAAAGGATGTCTGCAACCATACACCATTCACTAAAGCCCAAACTGCATATGGCTCTAGCACCAACTGGATGCGGTGAACATGAACACCCATGAGAAGCCAGTAGCCTAGCGAAAGTCTAGCAGAGGCACCATCATCAATCAAGGAGATAAGAACAAAAGCAAGACGCCTAAGCTTTAGGATCTTTCACCAGCATGGTGGGAGATCCCGCGAGATATCTTGTTTTTTCAGCTTGGCAAGACAAGATGGAGAGCGAGAGCAGCCCCCCTCAAATCTTAGGAAGATGTCTTTGTGGGCCATCTCGGTAGAAGATATGGTGTTTGACCCAAAACCCATGGATATTGTGATGGTGTTTCCTTTGGAACCTTTTTGATTTGGTGTTGAACTATTTTTTGTGAGAGTTTGGTTGTGGACCTAAGCTTAGTTGGACCTAGTTTGGACTTCCCTCCATACTAGGTAGTAGTATGATGTATTGAAAGAAGCTCATCCAAAAATATTGAAGTTGGCCCATTAAATCCCTATTTTTGAATAGTTGTCCGGCAGTGGCATTTTGGTAAATATCTGTTTTGAAGGTTTTCGAAGCTTTATTTCTTTTAATTTCGTGGTAAACTATTTCCATTATGTTTCTAAACCTTTAGATAGTGTGGGATCGACCTTTGAACTTCCTCTTTGGCAACCAATCAACCATCGGGGTCGGTTTGGCGGTTTGGTGAAACCCTAGTAACTCTTGAACTCTTTGTGCTATTTGGGGGAACTCCATGTGTTTCACTCTCAATCTGTTTCTAAGCCTTGGGAGACGTGGGGATTCCTATAACCTCTCCTTCGAAGCCAAGAAAGATCCTCAGCATCTCTTCGATTTCTTCATCGGTTTCTCTTCTAAAATGTTGGTATTCAATTCGCTTCTTCTTTAATTCATTCTTTCCTCTCTACTTCTGATTTTCTGATCATGAGAAGGGTGTTACACTACTGTAATGACCTCTTCTTTAATTCTTTTAACCATAGAGTGAATCCCCCAATTCACTCTATGATCTTGAAGCCATATGGCGATGATCCTTGATTTTGATTCCACCAAAGCTCTTAATGATACTTTCCCTAATTTCCTACCTATCTTTATTATTGTGGGGAAGGTCTCATATTATTACCATGACCTTCCCTTGTGTCCTCATGATTGAGGAGTTGATCCTTGTTTTCCTTGGAACAATTGGCAACCCTTTTATTTTCTATTAATTCTTTGGACTCTCCCCAAAACCTTTCTTGATTGTAAATTCCTTGCCCCAAGGGTGAATCTTTATTCTCCCTAGTCTTTTCGTGGGATACACGGATTCTTGTTAGTAAATCCCTAATTGTATGATTTGAATTTGTTTCCCTTCACTTTAATTGAGAACCTTATTTTCTCTCATTGGTAGACCCTTCCTAATTCCATTCTTTATTTTGAAATACTAATGAGATGCTCCTTTATCTATCTTGGGTTGTTTTTGTGAGAATTAATTATGGGTAACTCTCATGAGAGGTAACCAATTCTTATGAGAGGTAACCATATATGAAACCCTATTGTTCTTTTATTTGTTGGAAACTTCCCAACACCTTTTCAGATTGTGCATTCTTTGTTTCTTTTTCCCATGGGTGAATCTTGATTCGTTGTTTCTCTTTCCTTTGGGTGATATTTGTGTTAACCTAAACTTGATCACTATATTTTCTTCATGATCCATGTTTAACCTAATTAGGATTTCTAATTATTCTTTCTTCGTTCTTGTTCTTGATTGAGATCAGGAAGAAGATGATGCATTCTTGCAACCATCTATTCCATGATCTCATTCTATTCTTTGAGATCTATGATCATCATCATGATCTTAACCCTAGCTAATAGATTCTTGAAACCTTAACCCTAACCCTTGAATGATCTTTCTGGAAACCTCTTGTTAACATAAACTAGATTTCCTATGGTTTCTTGTTATTTTCTTGATAACAATCATTCCCTCTCTTTCCGTGATCATAACCTTTTGATGAGCCATATGTTATGGTGAAACCCTAACCTCTTTGTTACAAACCTATTATGATTGATTTTTCGGACTATGATCTCCCCCATGTCTTCATTTGGGTTTGGTTGTACTTGGTCTTCAACCCCATGAGCAAAGCACCCTTGTATAGCAATATACTTGGGGGCGGTTACTAGTGGCGGTTGATTAAACCAAGCGACCTCCTTAAGCGACCGCCCGGTTCTCGCTTTGGGGAAAATGCCCTATTTTGCCCCCTGTTCGTTATAAATAGCATCCCTCGCCCTATTAACGCATTATTATGTTCGGGATTGCTATTTTGGGCGATTAGGCGGCGTGGAAACGTGCGGGATTCAGGTCGAAGTGTTGTTAATGATATGAAACCTTTTCTCTTCTATTCTTGGTGATTCTTATTAAGGTAATGAATCTCCATCTTCTATTCTCTTCTTTTTAACCTCTGATTGATATGAACCCATCCCCATTTTGTTAGTGGTTACCCAATTGATTTGTTGTATCTCCCTTTTCAATGTTCTTGATGAGATCCTGTCCGAAACGAACCCCGCATTTGTTTAATGGATGGATCCCATCAAGGGGAATGATTTGGGTAATAAATCTTTGTTAATTCTAGGGTTTCTTGTTACCCCCTTGTTCTAGACTTATTAAGCTTGAATTTCGGACTAAGATCATCCCAAAACGGATTGAAATCGGATGATAAAAAGTCTGATTTTCGGAGTTGGAAACTGTCGAACGGGGCGGTCGCTTGTGGAGGTCGCTAACTTAAGCAACCGCCACAAGCAACCGGCTGGTTTCCGAAGATCGTGTAGGTTTGATTTTTGAATTGTTTTGACTCTTGACTCTTATACATTCTTGTAACCCTATGCCTAGGTGTTCTCTGTTTCAAATAAAAGTCTTATAATAGTTTTTGGATTACAAGTTAGAGGACTTCTACTAAATTACAGGTAAGGACATGCATTCTTATTTATATGCAATTACATATACATGATGATTCTGTTGTTCTATTTACTATTCTTTGATCATGTAACTTGCTGTAGTTGTATAAAGTATGTGAATCTTATTGTACACTTGCTGTTTGTGGTATTCCTTGATGTACTTCATCTTTCATGATATTGCACAACTGTTCATGGTATGATAAAGAGTGTTGTAGTGTGATTGTGATGGAAGGGGTATTCCATTGGGATATCTTGGCTTGGGATATCGAGGTCTGTGGAATGGGACACATGCCTGCTGATGTCTCCAAGACTATCATGATTACTTGATGACATACTTAGGGAGTCTAGAATTGCATGGCTAGGTACCCCACATGCTATTACCCTTTCGGCAGGGGAATTGAGCCGGGTGACCCGTGGCAATGGTGACGTGACTATGTTTCATCCAACAGCGGTAACCAGTCCGTGAGGAGACTCGGTGGTCCACTTTGGTCATGTAATGGTAGGGTTGCATATGTTAGGGTTGGGCTCATGGACGTCCAAGGAGCGGACCGGGTGTCGCGAGGAGTCATGAGAGCATCCGCCCAATAATATGTGGATGACCATAGGGTTAAGGAGTGGAGTCCAACAGAGGTAGCCAGTCCGTGAGGATTCTCACTCCTAGGTTGCGAAGGATACTTGAACCGGTTGGTTGGTGCCATAGGGGAAGTATCTGGACTTCATATAGTATGTTACCATTATGACCTTGCATTGGATTAGAAACCCCGACATGCGCCGCACTCATTGCCAATGGTCGTGGTGAGAGGTGTTGACTTAACCCCCCCACGGTTTTGAGAGCCGTGTGGACTTACCCCTTTGCCCGATCCCTACGGGGTACCGTCCTGCCGGTCGGTGATGAGACTTACCCAAAGGAGGGCTGGTGTATATCTTAAAGCATGTCACCGTTAGAGACTTGCATAGTTAGATCTTAGTAGCATTCATATTTCGCTATCTCCATATCTTTCATTGTGCATTCGTGGATTGTGTTGACATATATTGAGATTGCTTGTTCCTTACGAGTTCGTTGGAACTCTTCCTTTCATTGTATGTATTATATAAACGTCGGATGGTTGCACACGTCGGTTGGAGATGATTCGTAGAAAGAGCCTTCTCGTTTCAAGCCGATGTGGCACGTGGTACATGGCTCGAGCTGGCCTCCCGAGATGAAGATTATCTAGTTATTTTTTGCTCCGCTGACTCGATATTACTTTGATTCTTGATTCTTTCCTTTGATTATTTCTGGATTTTCGGGTATGTGGCTCCGTCCTGTTTATTATTTTGCCTTTCTGCTCTTGTTCGTTTTGTTTTTTTTTTGTGACTGGGCGGGGGGGCCGGGGGGGCGGGGGGCCCGGGGTGTGACAGGGGGTAGGGGGGGTTTGGAGGGGGGGGGGGGGGGGGGGGGGGGGGGGGGGGGGGCCCGGGGGGGGGGGGGGAAGGGCCGGCCCGGGGGGCCCGGGGCGAGATCTCTCTCGAGAGCGAGATCTTCTACCATGTTCACCAGACACTAGAAGCATCAAAGATGGAAGGAGCAGTCCAAATAGAGTAGATTCGAAGCAGCACAGAGTATATTCAGTCAACCCAGATACTTCTCTTCTCAGTCACAAATTCCAGATCAACCCGAGGATGCCAATAAAACTGACCTCCTTCTCAAATCAAGATAACACTCCCCAACCCTTCCTTTCTTTCAGGATGTATACAAAGAAACAGCCCATAGTGTGAAAGAATCTGTTTACATCTGAAATTTTCCAAAGGCTACAAGGGACCCCAGATCCTTAATGGTAGACAGCAAACTGAAAATACCAGACAAGTATAAGAGAAGTAAGGGACAAATCTGATCAACTCAAGTCAAACAGCAAAGGAAAGAAGCTTGCCCTTCCATAGTTACAGCCTTTTCCTTGAGAGTTCTAACATACAAATATAGTGATAACTTATCAACTTGGCAAAATGTGGTCAATCTTTGTTGATCTGGCTGGGGTTGAACTTTGAAGAAAAAGTTTCTGCAGGGCTTTGATGATGTCCACATTGACCATATAGAGAAAAAGAATCCCATATAGAAGCCATTTGGACAAAATGAAATGCCAATCCAATAGCAAGGTATATGTACTAAAACTAAACACAGACATTTTTCAAGCAGCTGAAAGGAGTCAGAATCTCACCATGTGCATTGATCCCAATATAAAAGTATATCCTGCCAAACAGTTTTGTCGCACTTTAGGGTCTACAACTTTCACTGCAACCCCTTCCACCAACAGGGTTGGAACATACCTGAAGAAAGCACCTGGTTATAGTAGCTTCCTAAATTAGGTAATAGCATAAATTTAATCTGCACTGGGTGAAGACAGAACTTACGGAGTGCAGATTGGAATTTCAGTACAAATATTCTTCTCCGCAACAACCTGAATATTGTGTGTATTAGTAACCTCATCCTTAAACAACTACTGCAATAAGAAGAACAAAACTACGTGGTAAAGGAAAACAAATAGTAAATCAGAGAAACTAGAACTTTGACCTCATTTACAATTACAAGAGAAACAAAGAAGAAGAAGTGGAAGAAGAAAGAGAAAACCGAACCAACAAGGAGTAGCAGTTCCCCACGATTATGGACCAGACCACCAGAATCGCAGGCTTCTTCTATTTATAATAAAAGCCTTCAAAAGTACATACTTGGAGGATAAGTAACCACCTTCTAAAATAGAAACTTAGTTACAAAGAAAAAAGGGACAGACTAAACTTCTAGAAAATCTGTCCAAAAAAGCAAAGAACTAGAAAATCGAAAGTAACTAAACAGGAAACATCAGAACTTCATTGTGACTTCCTGAACTCAAGCAGCCACTAACTCTAACTTGTGCACCAAGGATTCTTCTCTAATAATAGAAACTCAATTACTTGAGCACCAAGGCTGCTTAATTCTCAACACTCCCCCTCAAGCTGGAGTATGTACAAAGAAAACTCCAGCTTGGACAATAAGAATAAACTTGAAAGGCAGCACCAATCTTGAACCATGTAGCAATAGCAGACGCCGATAAACTGAGAGAACTTCACCCAGGAGTTAATAACATATAAAAAAATAAAAATAAACCCTTTTCATGTCGAACGAACCATCCAATAACGAAAACAATCAGCAAAATTCCTAAGTACAACAGCATCTAAGGTATTATCCAAATAATGCCAGTAGTAGGGAGGAATCTCCACACTGATAGATAAAATATTGTAGCTTCAATGGCCACACATAACCTCTTGCAAAAAGGCTAAATAATAAGCAAAGGTATGGGCAAGTAAAAGGTTGTATTGGTTATTGTAGACAAAATAGGTAGATAAAAGACAATATTGGTTATTGTGGACCAAGTGCGTAGGTAAAAGGCAGTATTGATTTCTGTGGACCAAGTAGATAGGTAAAAGGCAGTACAGGTTACTACGGACCAAGTAGGTAAGGTAATATTGGTTAAGCAAAATCCCTAAGTACAACAACATCAAAGGCACTATCCAAATAATGCCAATAGTAAGGAGGAATCTCCACACTAACAAATAAAATATTGTAGCTTCAATGGCCACACATAACCTCTTGCAAGAAGACAAAGGTATGGATAGGTAAAACACAATATTGGTTATTGTGGACCAAGTACGTAGATAAAAGACAATATTGGTTATTGTGGACCAAGTACTTAGGTAAAAGGCAATATAGGTAACTGCAAACCGAGTAGGTAAGGTAGTATAGGTTACTACAGACCAAGTAGGTAGGTAAGGTAGTATAGGTTACTACAGACCAAGTAGGTAGGTAAAGGTAGTATAGGTTACTACAGACCAGGTAGATAGGTAGGTGGTGTTGTATAATACCATCTTAGGATAAGTAGGTGTTGTTGGTAAAGAAAAGCCTACCATCTTGTATAATACTCATATTTATGACGCACGCTCTAAGCATATCTTCCAAAATTTGTATGGTCCTTTCCGATTGTCCATCAGTCTGAGGATGATGAGCAGTACTCAAATTCAGCTGAGTACCCAGAGCTTTCTGCAGACTATTCCAGAAACGCGAAGTAAACCTCGGGTTTCTATCCGACACAATGCTAACAGGAACACCATGCAGTCTCACCACATTATCAACATAAAGTTGGGCCAACTTATCCATAGTATAGGTGATCTTCATCGGAATAAAGTGTGCCGATTTGGTTAATCGATCCACTACCACCCACACTGAGTCATTCCCTTTGTTAGTTTGGGGTAGACTTGTGACAAAGTCCATAGCAATGTCTTCCCACTTCAAACTAGGTACTGGAAGAGGATGCAGAAGGCCAAACGAAAGTTGCCGGACAGCTTTCACATGTTGACAAGTTCCACATTTAGCAATGAAGTCTTCTACATCATTCTTCATGCCAGACCATCAAAAATACCCTTTCATATCATGGATCATGGTACATCTTCACACTTCCGGGATGAATAGTAAAGATGGACTGATGAGCATCAGTTAAGATTTCTTTTCTAAGGTCTTCAACAGCAGGAACACAAACTCTTTATCTAAAAACAAGAGCACCATCAAAGGCTAGGGAGAAATCTTCCACGTCCTTAGTCTTCGAAGTGATCAGGTCAATCTTCTTCAATTCCGGATCAGTCGACTGCAGAGCAACAATTCGTCCCTCAAACTCGGTCGAACTGACACAGCATGCCTAAATAGCAACGGAATCTTTCGACAAAATCTCAAGTCCAAATTTAACAATGGAGAACAATAAAGGCTTACTGAGAGATGTCAGATCCACACTTTCTCGATTACTCTTTCTACTCAAAGCATCAGCAACCACATTAGCTTTTCCTAGATGATACTGAATATCACAATCATAGTCCTTCACCAGTTCTAGCCATCTTCTCTGTCTCATATTCAACTCCTTTTGAGTAAAGAAATACTTGAGACTCTTGTGGTCAATGAAAATCAATATCTTTTCACCATAAAGATAGTGACGCTAGATCTTCAGAGCAAAAACCACAGCTGCCAATTCTAAATCATGAGTAGGATAGTTATGCTCGTAGTTCTTCAACTGCCTAGAAGCATAAGCTACCACATTCCCATGCTGCATCAGAACGCAACCCAAACAAACTTTAGAGGCATTGGTATACACTGTCAAACCTCCAGACAGTCACCGACCCCACCCGCCGGATCTTGCAAAGGTATAGAACCCGAAGGTCCGAGAACCCGAAGGTCTAGTCGGGTAAATTTGTGGAGTGTCCGGATAGAAGTCCATGATCCATACCCTGAACCCATGGATCTGGATTCTCTGACTGAAGAGCCTGCCTTGCTTGGTAGTTGGACTTCTGGAAGGCAAGTGATGTCTGGAGATGTCCGAAATGAGGGTAAGATCTCCCCCATGTCTTCTTTAGGGCTAGGTTGTACTTGGACATCAACCCCCCTAGCAAAGCACCCTTGTATAGCAAAATATATAGGGGCGGTTGCTAGTGGTGGTCGATTGAACCAAGCGACCGCTTGGTTCTGGTTGCGGGATTTTGCCCTATTTTGCCCTATTTTGCCCCCCGACTTCTATAAATAGTAACCCTCACCTATTTTACGAATATTTTATTCGTGGTTACCGTTTTTGGAGGTTAGACGGTTGTGGAGAAGTGCCGAAAGCAGATCTGAAGTGTTGTTAGAGTCCCAGAAGGTTCTACTATCATCCATAGTCAATCTAGTTGAGGTAAGTGATTCCCTGTTCACTTATGCTTCACCACTTGCTATAATAAAAGTAGATTTGTACTTCTCTTTGGTTGTTCTTGATCCTTTTATTGCATCGCCTACCTTTTTGTTAATCTTGGTGAGATCAGATCCGAAAACGAAACCCTGCTTTCGTGAAAAGGGCTGATCTAATCAAGAGGGAGGTTTCTGGATAACCAAATTGATGTCTTTGTTTAGGTTTAGTATCACCTGTGGTTATGGGAGTAATAGATTTGAAATTCGAACTATGATCATTCAAAATTCGGATAGAAAAAGGATGATCAGAAGCCTGAGTTTCGAATTGAAACTCTCTTTTGGGGCGGTCACTAGTGGCGGTCGCTCAACTTAAGCGACCGGCTAGTTTCCAACGACCAAATGGCTTTTGGTTTTGATCCGATTTGATTCATTTGACTTTTACCTTATTGTAACCCTGTGTATATGTGTCCTCTGTTTGAAGAGAAAGTTTTATAATTGTTTACGGATTACTTTTTACGGACGAATTACTTATATGCAGGTAAGGGCATACAATCCTGTCTTTATGAATTGACTTGAACATGCTAGTCCAGTGTCTGTTATGATTAATCTTTCTTTTCATATGCTGCTGCAACCATGTTTCATCTGTTGATCTTGTTATATAATTGTTGTTTGTATTGTTTATACATGCACTTTGTTGATTATGAATGTGATATGATGTTGGTTGATAGTACGTGGTTCTGATGGAATAGATATTCTAATTGGATATCTTAGCTTGGGATATCAGAAGGCTGTGGTATGGGACACATGCCTGCTGATGTCTCCAGCACCGTCATAACTATTGGATGACATACTTAGGTAGAGTCTAGAGTTGCATGGCTAGGTACCCCACATGCTACTACCCTTTCGGTAGGGGAATTGAAACCGGATGACCCGTGATGACAGTGATGTGACGTTGGTCCATTGTTAGTCATTTAAATGGTAGGGTTGCATATGTTAGGGTTGGGCTCATGGACGTCCAAGGAACGGACCGGGTGTCGTGACTCGTGAGGAGTCATGAGAGCATTCCGCCCCAACAATATGTGGATGACCATAGGGTTATAGAATGAAGTCCAATAACGGTAGCCAGTCCGTGAGGATTCTCATTTCTAGGTTGCGAAGGATACTGAACCGAGTTGGTTGGTGCCATAGGGGATGTATCTGGACTTCATGTAGTATGTTACATGTATGACCTTGCATTGGATTAGAAACCCCGACATGCGCCAGTACTCATTGCCAATGGTCGTGGTGAGAGAGTGTTGACTTAACCCCAGCCATGGTTTGAGAGCCAGGTGTGGACTTTCCATTCTACCCAGGATCCCTACAAAGGTAACCAGTCCTTGCCGGATCAGAGTGACTAGACCTACCCAGAGGAGGGCTGGTGTTATATCTTAAAGCATGTCAACTGTTAGAGACTTGCATAGTTAGATCTTAGCAGCATTCATACTTTGCACTCATACATATCATATATGCATTTATGATTTGTTGGACATATGGATGGGAATTGTTATTGTTCTTATTGAGTTCTCCAGAACTCATTCCTTTATTTGTATATGTTTTATTAGTCTGCGCAGATGGAGGAAATGTGTCAGAAGATGGATTGGTTTCCTATGAAGGAACCTTCCCGTATAAAGAAGATGTGGCACCGAAAATGGGAAATGGAGATAGCCTATGCGGGAGCTCCTGTGAGTGCATGGAATGCTTTTATTGCACCCATTGATGGGCGGAGGAGACAAGTTGCCAGACAATTTGCTCACCGTATAGAGGAGAATTGGAGGACCCCTCATCTTGATAAACTTGAGTCTAAGTTTATAGCTTTAGAAAAAGAAACTGGAAAGAAAATAATTTAACTCTTTTTTATTGCTTCCGCTGAACTCGTATTCTTTTGATTTATTTTCTTTCATTGATTATTTTATTGGAGTATTTGGACTCCTGTAATCCTTTAATTCATTAATTGAACTATTATTGCTCTTGATTGTCTTTATTTGTATTTATTATTGTTGATAGACTAAAACCGTGGATCCTGTGACGGATCACTCGCACGGGTTGTCGGGCGGGTAACCGAGACCGGCGGGTGGGGTGTGACAGCACATCTTATATATCTATCGTGTAAGACTAGGAAGTAAATATGCAATTTGTCAATAATTCATTCATTTGACATTAATGAAAATCTTATATCTAATTGTGAGTCTTTAAATTGTGCCAACCGTTTGGGGTTAAACACGAAGTTAATTGAGGCGGTGATGGCCATGGTTGTAAAGTTGGATTAGGACTCAATGCTCCAGTCCCTCTGTAACAATGAGGTGAGATGGTAAGGACCTAGGACTTAGGAATTGCATTTGAATTTTGAAAGAATTTAGCCAACCATTATTACAAATGATTGTATATCAAGGTTTTAAGGGACGAATTCGGGTCCTTTGGTTCAAAGGTTATTGTGCAGGGACTAGAAACGCACAGATCCAGTAAATAATTTGTTAGAAAACAAGCTTTAAATAATCAAAATAGCAGTTGAACTTGAACAGAGAAAAGAGAGAAGAAGAAGAAGAGAAGAGAGATGAAGAACCAGTAGAAAAGACATGTGATTCTTAGCTAAAGAGTCTAGAATCACAGAGCACTTTTATTTATAGCTTCTAATGAATCTAATACAACTTAAGAGACAAGTAATTGTCCTCTAGAAGAAGGAAACAAACTATTACAGCTTTAGTAACTTCCTAACTCCTAAAATAGAAAGTTCTGAAAATAGAAACTACCACCAAATTAGAAACTATGCTTTCTAAAAACTCCCAAAACTTATTTAGCAAGATTCCCACACTAGAAATAGAAAATATAATCAAAACAATAGCATAATACTGTTCACGTGAACAGTAAAACTCTCAAATTTACGTATACTTCAACACTCCCCCTCAAGCTGGAGCATACAAATCTCCCATGCCCAGCTTACAACAGATAGACTAAAAACTTGGTCTAAACAAAGCTTTGGTGAACAAATCAGCTAGTTGATCAGTAGAGCTCACAAAAGGAGTTGTTATAAGCTTCTTCTTCACTGCATCACGCACAAAGTGACAATCTACATCTATATGCTTTGTTCTCTCATGGAACACTAGATTACTAGCAATGTAAGTGGCTGCCTGATTATCACAAAACATTTTCATAGGGGCAGAAACGGGAAATCCTATTTCCTCTAACAATGAACGAAGCCACATCAATTCAGCAGCGGTGTGGGCCATAGCCCTATACTCAGCTTCAGCACTAGATCGAGCAATGGTGGACTGTTTCTTACTCTTCCTAGTCACAAGATTTCCACCAAGAAAAGTACAATAACCTGTGGTTGACCGATCAATGACGGATCCAGCCCAATCTGCATCAGAAAAGGCAACCAAGTCCATACTCCGATTTGATCGATAGATGAGCCCTTTTCCGGGCGCACTCTTGAGGTACCGAAGCACTCTCATCGCTGCATCCCAATGAGCCTTCCTAGGAGACTGCATAAACTGACTCAACACACCAACAAAATAAGAAATATCAGAACGAGTAACAGTAAGATAAATAATTTTCCCAATAAGACTCTTGTAACGATGGACATCATCTAACAAGTCACCATCATCACGTCCTAACTTCAACTAAGGATCAATGGGAATGTCGCTAGGTTTAGAAGCAAGCATGCCAGTCTCAGTCAAAAGATCTAACACATATATTCTTTGTGACAAACATACTCCTTTTTTACTGCGGATCACTTCAATCCCCAAGAAATATTGTAGATCACCTAAATCTTTGGTTTGGAAAGATTTTTGTAAGTGTGCCTTAACTGTATGGATTGCATCAACATCATTGCCTTAAAGGACAATATCATCAACATAAATTGCCATAATGACAACACAATCACCCTACCGTCTAACAAACATAGAGTGATCAGAATAACACTGTACAAAACCAAAAGACTCCACAGTCTTGCTAAATTTCTCAAACCAAGCCCGTGGAGACTGTTTGAGTCCATAAATTGCTTTATGAAGCCTGCAAACACGAACACTGTCCTCCCCCTGAGCAACATACCCTGAGGTTGCTCCATGTAAACTTCTTCATGAAGATCAACATATAAGAATGCATTTTTTATGTCAAGCTGAAAAAGAGTCCAATCATAATTCACAGCCAAAGATATCAAGACACGGACAAAATTAAGTCTTGCCACAAGAGAAAAAGTCTCAAAATAATCTACACCATATGTTTGTGTATAGCCCTTAGCCACCAAGCGGGCCTTAAGCCTTTCAACCGTACCATCAAAATGGTACTTAATAGTATACACCCACCGATAGCGGACCACATCTTTCCCAGGAGGTAAGTTGACTAAAGACCATGTATGACGAGAATGTAAAGCATCCATTTCCACATCCATAGCAGCTCTCCAGCCAGGAATTTTCAGAGCTTCGGTATGATGGGTTGGAATATGAACGATAGACATAGACAAAGCAAGGCAACGAAAGCTAGGAGGGAGATGAGAGGTAGAAACAAAATTGGAAACGGGATAAACAATGTTAGAGTGTAAAGTGCAAGTACGAGTACCTTTCCTTAAAGCAATTGGTAAGTCACCTGAACGCAGAGTGGGATCTCCACTAGAAGAATCCGCCGGTGGAGAGGATGAAGAAGGAACATCCGTAGGGCCAGCTTCAGGCTCCACTAAAGGAGAGCCGCTAATATTGTTAGGAGGAACTCTACTATCCACAATATGTTCTGGCAACTTATGTCTTCGCTGATAAACCTGTAGAGGAACATTGCTAGTGGAAGGAACTAAAGAGGGAATAGGAGGAGTATCATCCAAAACACAGTTTCAACATGACACGATTGACTTAGATAATAAGGAGTGTCTTCAAAAAAGGTCACATCCGCACTTGTAAATTGTTTGCGAAGAACCGGATCCTAACAGCGAAAACCTTTTTGAGTGCGTTAGTACCCAAGAAAAATACACTTAATAGAACAGGGGGAAAGTTTATCCAAAGGATGTGGTATGTGAACAAAACACACACAACCAAAAATTTTGGGTGGAACTGAAAACAGTTCTCTATTGGGAAAAACAATTGAAAAAGGAGATTTTTCAGAAAGCAAAGGCATAGGCATGCGGTTAATTAAATGATCAGCAGTCAAAATTGCATCACACCAGTAACTCTTTGGAACATTCATCTGAATCAAAATAACGCTTGCAACCTCCAAGAGGTGACGATTTTTGCGATCAGCCACTCCATTTTGTTGGGGAGTGAATGAACAACTGATTTGATGAATCATTCCAAAAGAATCACACAAGTTAGATATATCATTTTGCACATATTTTAAAGCATTATCAGACCGAAAAATTTTAATAGGAAGAGAAAATTGAGTCCGAATTTCATGAATAAAATTTTTAAATGTAGTTAAGAACTCTGTCCGATCCTTTAAAAGATACAACCATGTAAGACAGGAGAAATCGTCCACAAAAGTAACAAAATATCAAAAACCATGCCTATTACTAATTCTACAAGGGCCCCAAATATCGGAATGAACAAGAGAAAATAAGGACTCACTACGAGAGATAGAGCGTGGAGGATAGGTGGCACGATGATGCTTCCCTAACTCACACGCTTCACAATTTAATCTAGACACTGATTTAAAAGAAGGAAATAAAATTTTTAATCTAGGTAAAGACAGATGGCCTAAACGACAGTGCCACTGGAGAGCATCTACACAATCATCAAAAAGAGCCGCAATAGGGGTAGCATAGTCCAGATAGTAGAGTCCGTTCCTTTCACACCCTCCACCAATCGTCTTCCTCGTGTGAAGGTCCTCGGAAAACACAATAAGTGGGAGTAAAAGTCACGGAAGCAGTTTAGTGCTTTAGTTAATAGACTAACAGATAATAAGTTAAAAGGAAAGTTAGCAACATGAAGTACGGATGATAAAGTAAGAGAAGGTGTAGGAGAAACATTTCCAGAGCCTAGAATAGGTGTGGAAGTCCCATTAGCTATGACAACAGAATTTTTAGTGGTAGATTTAGAAAAAGAGCTAAAAAGTGATGACTTACCAGTCATATGGGAAGAGGCCCCTGAATCGATGATCCAAGGGGTGGGAGTAGAAGTGAGAAGTGCTGTGTTACCTGCATGAGAAAGTGTGGCAGCAAAAGTACTAGTGGATGTGGAAGCGCCAGTTTCAATATTTTGCAATCGGCGAAGGATTTGGCTTACATCATCTCTTAGAGTCTTAGACAAGTCCCCTGAAGAAGATCCAGAACCACTATCGTTGTTTGCTACAGTATCAGTACCACCATCAAAAACGGCATGATTGGCAAGGTGTTTGGCCCACTCTGGTTTTCCATGTTTGGCCCAACAAGCTTCCACTAAGTGCCCTGTTTTACCGCAATGAGTACAAAGTCGAGATGTCTTATCAGACAGTTGAACACCACGACCTCCAAAAGACCTACTAACTCCCCCTGAACCACGACCACGTCCCCTTCCATAAGAGGTAGTGAAGGCTGAATTTTCTCCTTTAGAACTTTTTTTTTGGAGAACTCCCTTCAGGCAAGGCAATACGTTGAAGTCTAGAATATGCTTCACTAAGATTAGGGACATGCTCACCAGCAAGAAGATGTCCTTTGACAGATTCAGTTCAGGGTTCAATCCTGCAAGAAACTTAGACAAAAAATTCATTCCGTTGGGCCTTAAGCTTCTCTATATCAGTGGTGAGAGGTTGAAAGACATTCAACTCCTCCATCATGCCTTTAAAGGAGTTGTAATAATCCTGCAGAGACTTGTCAGTTTGCTGAAATTGAAATAGCTTTTCATAAATACTAAAAATTCGAGTCATATTTTTAGCTTGGGAATAAGTCTCTTGCAAATCATCCCATATTCCCTTTGCAGTCTTATGGAACATAACATTGGTTGCAATATCAGGTTCCATACTATTCCACATCCAAATTTTGATGATCGCATCATCTTGGATCCAACTAAAATAAGATTTGTCAGTCTCAGCAGGAGGTTCATCCTCAATGAACTTAAGCTTACCTTTAGCAAGTATGTACACCCAAACCGCTTGTGACCATAACAAGTAATTAGAACTACCATTGAGCTTGATAGATGTAATTTGAACGTTTACATGATCTCCTTGAGATCCTTTTGATTCAACCGTACTCATGATTGAGTCACGTGTAAGTGAAGACATTAAACTGAGGTAGATATCACTCAAATCAGTTTTCCAAAACTTGAAGTAGAAAGAACACACAAAAAAAGTCTGCAACCTTAGGACAGAATAGGAGAAAAAAAGAGCTAACAAAGGTATTCAAGTTTTGGAACGTGTAAGAGTAAGGTACTAGGTAGAGAAGATCAGTTCACATGAATATCTGATCTAACAATCCATAATATACAGCATTAGGTGGCTGCACACCAAGGAAACAAAAGAAAAAAAAGAATTTCAGAAGAGAATATTGAGAACAACACTATTTTGATTCAAAAAAGCTCAAATACCATGTTAGAAAACAAGCTTTAAACAATCAAAATAGCAGTTGAACTTGAACAGAGAAAAGAGAGAAGAAGAAGAAGAGAAGAGAGATGAAGAACCAATAGAAAAGACATGTGATTCTTAGCTAAAGAGTCTAGAATCACAGAGCATTTTTATTTATAGCTTCTAATGAATCTAATACAACTTGAAAGACAAGTAATTGTCCTCTAGAAGAAAGAAACAAAATATTACAGCTTTAGTAACTTCCTAACTCCTAAAATAGAAAGTTCTGAAAATAGAAACTACCACCAAAATAGAAACTATGCTTTCTAAAAACTCCCAAAACTTATGTAGCAAGATTCTCACATTAGATATAGAAAATATAATCAAAACAATAGCATAATACTGTTCACGTGAACAGTAACGTGAACGGTAAAACTCTCAAATTTACGTATACTTCAACATAACTCATTATTAAATTTTACAAATTATTTGATTATTGAGTAATAACTTAATGTTTTTATCATAATGCAGCTGAGAAGTGGGTTCTCTGTGGCAAAAGCGCAAAGAACCTTAGGAGAGTGCCGATCAAGGTCCTCTCACAGACTTGCTCCACCTCTAGATGTGAAAAGGAATTGGAGCACCTTTTCCTTGATCTACTCGAAGAGGCAAAAGAGATCGGGATCTCAGCACCTAAATGACCTTGTCTTCATCCACAATAACATGAGATCGAAGATGCAGCATATATGAACCTAGTTGGAGATGATGGGAAGCAGAACACCATCGATCTCACAGATATCTTCCTTCTGTACTGAGATGATGAGGACCCCCTTGTCAATTGGGTGAGGGACAAGGGTGAGTTGGTATTGGACTAGCCTAAAAGGAGGCCTGACCCACATATTGCCTGGTAGGCAAGCATTAATGTTGATGAGTTCATGGCTGACAAGGGTCAGGTACATGCACAAGAGGCAACTAGTATTGCAAACGAGGATTGGATGATGGACCCACATACAATGAGGTTGTACCTTCCACATACACATAGGATATGGACGAAATCCAACCTCTTAGTCAAACTCAAGTCAGGGATGATGACGATGGCGGTGATGATGTTGAGGGCTGTGATGATGATGATGATGATGACAATGATGATGCTGATGGTGATGGTGGTGGTGGTGGTGGTGGTGGCGGAAGATTTCCAGGGCATATGGCAGTTTCACTATCGGAGACACAACGGAGCCCTATTAGATTCACCATGGAGTCACAGTTTACCCATGACACCCAAGATGAGCACTATGGTGGCATACCTCCTCATAGGACCAGGAGCTCCACATAGGAGGGGTTACTCTAGAGGGCACTATGGCCACTTCCACCCACCAGGGCAGAAGAATGCTGACGTGCCTAGCTTAGCAAACTCAATAGGATCCATGAACTTGGGTGGCAACGAGAGTGTGGGGTCTGCACCATATGGGGTTTATGGGCCTAGCTACGGATGTGGATATGGATATAGGGGAGTGTATAGCAAGGCATATGGTGGTTCATTTGCTAATTCGAGTGGTATGTCTTCATATGGATATGGGGATGGATCAAGGGGACCATTTGTGGAGTCCATCGTTCGATATCCATCAAGGCCACCAATACCAAAGTCAAAGCCAAAGCCAAAGTATCCAGTTTCAAGCACGGTTATAGGAGTCATTTCCCTCATGAAACATTACCTAACATAGGATCATCTATTTTATGTGCATGATCTCACATATATCAGGAAAATGAATGACTTCTCGGATAACTATAGGCATAACATGAGATGGGCTAAGTATGTGTAGCATTTAGAGAGCTCCCAGGCTCAAGGGATGGATCCAACCTGCCACACCAACTATCATTAGGTTAGAGTAGGCTTCCTGTGCATTGTTAACTTCTTAGTTCTTATATGTATCTCCTCATTCATTGTAAATTGTAAGTATTTACTATTGAGTTCTACACTCTGCTTGTACCGGTATATTGAACTTTAGTTGTATTTTTTGTTGCATTTTAATGAAAAACAGAGTTCCCTTGCATAATATCCATATTTACATTTGTTAAAATTCATGTTCCAAACTTCCAGTTTCATCTGCATACAGCCGATCAAGAACACCACTTTGAGTTAGGTTTTAGGCAAAAATAACAGTTCCATTGTGTTTATTGGACTCAAATTAGGCTAGACACCAAAAACCAAGCCAAAATAACCCCACAAAACCCACGAAAACAACAACAACAATAAGCCTTGTCCCAACTAAATAAGGTCGGCTACATGGATTTTTGCCTTCCAATCAGTTATGTTCGAGGCCATGCTAGATACCAAGCTTAAGCGATGCATATCCTTTCTCACCACTTCTCTTAGGGTTATCTTAGGTCTACCCCTAGCTCTTTTAGTTCCTTCAATCTGGATTATATCACTTCTCCGTACAGGGGCATTTATAGGTCTCCGTTGAACGTGGTTGTGCCACCTCAAACGACTTTCTCGAAGCTTATCACTTATGGGAGCAACTCTCAAACCAACTCTAATATGATCATTCCTTATCTTATCCATCTTAGCATCCTCATTTCTGCCACACGATGATTTTTTTAACTGCCCCAACACTCGCACCGTACATCATAGCTAATCGAACAACAGTTCTACAAAATTTTCCTTTAAGCTTTAATGGAATACGCCGATCACACAAGACCCTAGACGCACATCTCCACTTCATCCACCCTATTTTAATTCTTTGGGAAACATAATCCTCTAAATCACCTCTTTTACTTATGATTGAACCTAGGTACCTAAAACAATCACTCTAAGGAATCTTCTTATCATCAAGTATCACCACATCATCGTCTACCCGATCATGACTAAAGTTACAAAGTAGATATTATGTCTTCGTTCTACTTAGTTTAAAGCCTTTTGATTCCAAAGCTACTCTCCATGATTCTAATTTGGTATTAATCCCCACTCGAGTCTCATCAATCAACACAATATCATCAGCAAAAAGCATACACCAAGGGACCTCATCTTGAATGTCTTTGGTTAATTCATCCATTACAAGTGCAAATAGATATGGGCTTAAAGTTGATCCTTGATGTAGCCCAACTGTAATTGAGAATTCATTACTTTGTCCCCACTATTCTTACACTTGTCACCGAGCCATCATACATATCCTTAACTATATCTAAATATTTACTTGCAACACTTTTTTTTTTGTAGTACTTGCCAATTAACGCTCTAGGGACTCTATCATAAGCTTTTTCTAGGTCAATAAATACTATATAAAGGTATTTCCTACATTCTTTATACCTTTCCATAAGTCTTCTAATTAGGTAAATAGCCTCCATTGTAGATCTTCCCGGCATCAACCCAAAACTGATTCTCCATAATTGTAGTTAAGTGCCTCAAATGGGTTTCAATTATTCTCTCCCATAATTTCATAGTATGGCTCATTAATTTAATGCCCCTATAGTTATTACAGCTTTGAATATCTCCTTTATTTTTGTAAATTGGAACCACAACGCTTCTCCTCCATTCATCTGGCATTTTTCCTGTGCTCATAATCTTATTAAACAACCTAGTCAACCAAACTAGTCCATAGGTTCCTAAGCTCTTCCATACTTCTATTGGGATTTCATCAGGACCTTGTGTCTTGTGAGTTTCATCCTCCTTAGTGCTTATTTTACTTCGGACATCGAAATTCTACGTATATAAGTTTGAAAATTGGTGCCTTGGTGAAAGGTGTGATCTTCCGAATCATAAGTGCTTGAAGTATGCTCATTTAGTAGACTAGAGAAATAGATTTCCCGTCTTTTCTTAATGTCCTCATCACATACTAGTACTTTACCATCTCCATTTTTAATACATCTAACACGGTCAAGATCTCTATTCTTCCTATCCCTCATCTTAGCTATCTTATAAATAGATTTTTCCCCTTCCTTCGTGCCCAACTTAATGTATAACTCTTCATATTTCTTTTTCCTTACTTTTCCCGCAATTTTCTTAACTTCATTTCTATCCAACCTATACCTTTGAAGATCCTCAACATCCTTAGTTCTTTGCCATGTCTTAAAACTAGCTTTCTTATTCCTAATGGCGGCTTGAACCTCACTATCCCACCACCAAGTCTCTCTATAAGAATGGAGCTTTCCTTTTGATTCACCTAGAACATCTTTAGCCACCTTCTTAATACACCTAGCCATCTCATTCCACATTGCATTAGTATCCCCCGTAAAATCTCACTTTCCTTGTTTGACCACTTCATTAACGAAGGATTTCAAGCACTCTCCTTTCAAGTTCCACCATCTTATCCTGGGATAGTTAACATTGGACCTGTTATGAGTTTTTGGGGTTAAGCACATATCCAAGACCACAAGTCTATGTTGTGCAATTAAGCTTTCCCCCGGTATCACCTTGCAATCCTTGCACAATAATCTATCAATCCTTCAAGTTAAGAAGAAATCTATTTGGCTTCTATGATGTCCACTTTTGAAGGTAATTAAATGTTCATCTCTCTTTTTTAAGTAAGTATTAATAATAGATAGATCAAAAGCAATAGCAAAATCTAAAATTGAAATCCCTTCCTCATTCCTCTCTCCAAAACCATATCCTCCATGTACACTCTCATAACCTCTTTGGTCTTTTCCAATATGTCCATTTAGATCACCTCTTATGATAATCTTTTCTCCTTAACGAATTCCTCGCATTAATCCATCCATATTTTCCCAAAATTCTAGCTTTAGACTTTCATCTAATCCTAGTTGAGGTGCATATGCACAAATTATATTTACAAACTCTTTCTTCATTATAAGCTTGATAGCAATAATCCTATCACCCACTCTTTTAACATCCACCACATCATTTTTTAAATCTTTATCCACTATTATACCTACTCCATTTTTATTTATTTTATCCCCAGTGCATTGAATTGAAATAAACCAAAAAAAATCAGAAATTTTGAATGATGACTAAAAGAAACATAAGGAGGAAAAGGTAAGATGGCGAAGAAAGAAGCTCAGGGCATTCAAAAGCATCTAAAATTTATTGTTGTATAATAAATGATGCACTGGCCAATAACACTCCATAACACAACATTTTGACCAAGGAAAATAGATCAACGAAGACGATGTCAGTCAAAGAAAGAATACAAAGAAACCAACATTAAACTTGCAGATCGTATGATATGAGGGCACCATAAAAACTATAACAAATTAACACAAATGTATGTGCGTGGGTTGGTGGGTTTATTTGTGCATGCATAAAACTTGAAGGTACCTCCACCCACTGACTGAGGATGACAGGTTTACGAGCCACAACAGCACTGACAATATCTTCGTTGACTGGGGAAGATTCATCAACCAGTACGTGTGTGCACTCTGCGCTCCAACTGTAAGTAGTACAAGCACCTATATACATAACGGACAACCAACAGTAATTCTGATTACCGGGTAAAACAAATCTGATCCACTGACTAAAGAAGAGTATTTAACATACAAGATCCAAAAAGGTAGACTGAAAGAAGAAAAAAATGAATCAAGTTATCCTAATGTCATCTTTTAAGTCCACCACCAAATAATTTAAGAATGCCTGTTTATGCTGCAAACCATTTCGGACAGTAAGTTCCAGGAAGTGAAATGCTAGTAAGCAGACCTATAACTGGACAACAGGCAATGGTTTTCTAATGATTTTAAGCTTCAATTATGAGACTGAAGGTTACATCTCTTTTTTCTAAACAGCAACAGTCTTGCAACAAAGTCAGAATCAGATGAGATGTAATGAAGACCAAACTCCAACGATTATCTTACAAAATCTTCACCTGCTATGAACAATAGAACTTCTAAATTGCTTTCTTGGGCATGGAATATTATGGAGCTTTCTGCAGATATCAATGTACAGTTTCAAACCATAGCCAAAGTTGTTGATAATGATCTCAAAGAAGCTCTTCTAAATATAAGAATATGTTCCAGATTATATGGTTTATATGAAAAGTTCTTTTCTTTAAAGCAGCATGGCAGATGAGTCGGAGACTCAGACTACTAAAGCACTTGTGGGAAAACTCACTGTAGCCACTTTCTAGATTCAACCGATAATGACATTCATGAATCTCAGAGCTTTGAATTTCCAGTTGCAAAACTTGTCCAGATTAGACTATTAACTTGAGCCTGGCAACAGTTAAATATTAGCCAATGAGAGACTCCCTCTATGAATGAGGCTTGCTACAAGAATAATCATAGTAGTCATGGTGCCTAGGTGATCCAAAGCAAGGTTTAAAGTATCGGTATCGAGTATCGTATCGGTCAAGTGATTTTAAGAGACGTATCGTCCTGTATCGTGTATTGTATCGCTTTAACTAACGTATTTTAGTGTAATTCGATGGAGAGACGTATCGAGATGTATCGAATCGGTTGGGTCAAATATGGATACGTATCGGCTAGTATCGTATGGTATCGTGGGATACTTTAAAACTTGATCCAAAGCATTGGAGAGAGCCAAAAAACAAGGCACCACCAGTAGGCAACCAAGACCCTGGACACCTAGGCATAGCCTTGACAACCATGGATTCAATAGTTTTTATCCCACCACGTCCAAATCTAAATCCAGAACTTCGTCTAAGGACAATTCTGTTTTCAACCAACGGTTAGTCCCTTAAAAAAATAGCATTCCTGTCCTGCCAATGCACTTAAGGAGGCTCAGTCATTCCTGTTCGTGCTATTTTTCTTCCTCCACCTCCAACCCCCAAGAGGGGGGGGGGGGACACTGTTGATGTAGGTAACTGCACAAGCTTACAAAAAAGCCTAGAAAATCTGGTTAGTCAACCATAACTTGCTTAGGTAACATTCCTTTCATGCTATGATCAGAGGTTTATGCATTTCCTTGTCCACAAATAACCATCACTTGCCTCAAAACAAAGGCGTCAGCTCAATACAATGTCAAACCTTCTTGCAATAACTGCCTGATGAATCTATATTTTTCGTATGGTAGCCAGTGACTTGATTACCATCAAACATTCTAAAACATGAACATGCCCTTCAGAATAGAAATACTACTTATGAAAACCATGTACCCAATGCATTTACAGTCCTAATCGCTGTGCAATGTCAATTATATTTTCTTTAAAAGGCAAAACCTAAGGAACAAAAAGAATTCATCTTATTATAGGCTTACAGCTTTTCATGCAGAACTCAATTCGATCACTATTCCAGAAGCAAGACACACATAAAAGAGTCTGAAATCTATTTAAAGTTTTCTGAAGTCGTATTACACTTTACACACTGATCTGCTAGATTATATAGCAGTAAACATTATGATGAACACCATCAGTAGGAATAGAATTCAGTCTTTGCAGTCAACCTAACTCCAACTCCACCCCCCCCCCAAAGGAAAAAAAAGAAGGCATTTGAGGCAAGATAACTATTTATATCCTACGAGCATGGTGGGAGATCTCGCGAGATATCTCGTTTTTTCAATTTGGCGAGACGAGATGGAGGGCGAGAGCAGCGAGTTGGGATATCTCGCTCGAGATCTCGCCATATCTCGCCATATCTCGCTATATCTTGCCATATCTCGCCCTGGATCTCGCCGGAACTCTCAATTTTCACCTTTTTATGGATTTTGGCTGAATTTTCACTTGCAACTACTCTTAACACATCTACAACAAGGAAGATCAATCATTATTTACTTGTCTTATGAATTTATGATTTAATGACTTATATAGAACTTCTAATGGTTTTATAATTATTTTATTCTTGAAAATTGAAATTTTGATACTCATATGGATGGAATTTTGATAATATTTAAGTTAATTGATGCATTTGATATACTTGATTTTCATTTATATGCCTTAAAGGTTCTATATTACATGTTGTATAACATTGCATTCCCTAATTCTACTACATTTCGGTTTCACACTATGGGTAGACTTAGAAATCATACATAGGGTTGTTTCTAACAAATCCAAGGCCATCAACGTGTTCAAAAGGCCTTAAATAAACTAAATACCAAGTTTCAACTCAAATGGGACCCTAAAACCCACCGAGTTGACGCCAAAAAGTTGTATATCTCGACCGAGATCTCACCAAGATGGTCGAGATCTCTCTTTTTCAAGGTGGCGAGATCTCTCTCGAGAGCGAGATCTTCTACCATGCCTACAAGAAGATTTGTGGATCCTTTCACAAACTTGTTAGTTGCACGCCCAATCCAAGAAGGATGACCAAATACAAACTCAAAGAAACATTATCCCCAAAAAATTTGTTGTCTACTGTGACTCAATATGACAGCAAAGGAAGTCAAGAAACTTTAAGATCGTGATGTGCTGATATACACCCATTAGGAAGGGGATACCTTTTTCTTAAGGCTCCATTTGCACAAGGAAATTGAAGTACAAGAAAGCAGTAAAGTGAAAGTAAGGAAAAGCAAAGCAAAGAAAAGAAAAGAAAATTTCACTTCCAGCTATATAGCTGGAAGGAAGATTCACCAAAATGGGGATATCCTCTACATTCCTCTCACTGCCAAAAGATCATACAAATGGAGAACTAATGCACTTTTTGAAAAACAGAAACTGAGAGATGAAATTTCCCTCCTACCAGATATGAGAAGTCCATAAAAATAAAAAAATAACATGTGCGCATTTTGTTCACCCCCCCCCCCACCCCCCTTCTTTTTCAAAACAAAGGGATGTCTAAGTGTAAAAAGAAATGTAAAAAGATCTGTGAATCCTGAATAACTTACAGAAAAGAATTACAAAACTGGTTTTTCAGAAAAAGAACAATCAGATGTCAACAACCAAAAATGACATAAAAATTGAGAGAGGCTTTGATCTAATATGGGATGATTCACAAACCTATTGATGAAATTTTGTCTTCAATGTAATGATTCACTTGGGAGGGCTTTGAGCAGTGAATGAAAAACACCAGTCGAACATAACAAAGCCTACAACAAATAAGTTGCTGATTTCAGAAGAGGAAGCAAATTCATTTGGAACAGAATCACAGTAATCTAGATGGAACTAAATGTATTAAACAGAAAAAATACAAAATAAATTTCTATGAAGGCCACCAAGTTGGTGGTGACAACTGTTTATGACAGCTAATCTAATCTCCCAGAAATGTATTCATGCAAGAACTGCACACATTTCCAGATGTAAATTAAAAATCACCTGTAGGTAGCATTACCAGTTCCAAATATCACCAGATCCCCTTCTTTTAAAGTAGCCTCCTTATTTGGTTTCTCATGAACTTTTGCATTTGATCCCAGTTTCTTGTTTATAAATGTGCCATACTTTGAGCAATCTCTAATGGAGACTTGTGAGGAGCAGCCTGCAGATATTTTCTTTAGAGGATCAAAGGAAGTCATTGCATCCACAATTAACTCAGCATGAATCCGGGAGACACCCTTGTCTGAATTTATAATCACATCACAACCTACAAAAATCAAGTGTAGCATTAATAAATATTAACAACATGAAAATTCGAGTATTCAACTCTATTAGTCTGGGATAAAGTACCAAATTACTATAAGGATAGTACCGGTTCAAGTGCTCATATCTGGGAAAGACATCATTATCTAAAGAATATAAATAGAGCTTTCGAAAAATATCTCTTCAAATGATCAGCAGGAAAAATTCTAGCTTATTAAGTTCATAAAACCTTTAGGGCTTTGTGCCACACATATTGGTTCTAATCCCACCTTCAACCTAACCAATTAACAGTTACCTGTCAAAAAAACAAAAAGGAATATGTAAAAATACTGGCTGTTGTCTTCCATGTTCATATTGCATGAGTTCTAGATTGGCATTTAAAAGAACTTCTTGCAACAAAGAGAGTTATTTCCCAACTATTTTTTTGGCAGGTAAATGTAATATTGTGTTGTCGGGTGACTTTTGTCTGCTAACACGGTATGCCTTCCCCATCCAGTGGATGTATCAGCCACATGCCAGTTAAAGTGGTTTTCAAACTTCACAGGTATCTCTGTGTTACCTACCAATCATGATTTAGTAACTCGATTTCAGCCTGATTTGACTGTCACATGTCAAATAAAGGACCTAAATAGACCATGAAATCCAAAATGCAGCCAACACAATTATCACATCAACAAATGCATGAACACTTCAAATGAGCACCGGAACTAGGAGTATAAATAAGTTGGAAGCTATTATGCTCCTCTGTCTCCTGTCCATCTAGTCTAGATTGAAAAATAGCATTGTGGTGCTGACCCCTAGCATAAGCAAGAGTACTGAGTTGGGAAATCCATGTTCAATTTCAATTTCAAGTGCTGGGGGAAACATTGTAAAATCAAGGGAAAATTATCAAAGCATCTATCTTAATGAGGAAACCAAATAATAGGGCACACAATTGAAATTTGCAAAATCAAGGGAAATTATCAAAGCATCTATCTTAATGAGGAAACCAAATAATAGGACACACAATTTAAATTTGCAGACAATATGATAAAAATGGAGAAACTGATGATTTATCTAAAAAGTTCAGAAATCATTTGCTGAGGCACCACCAGGTTTGGGACATAACATGAGCATGCTGAAATACTACAGATGTTTACGGAAATTTTTTATGGAGTTGGTAGCATATTGACCCACCAATGGCATTCTGATGGGCAAAATATGCAGTAATAACTTAGAAAACTATTACTCTCTGATAAGTGATAGGGCTCCAGTTTTCATGCAGAAGCATACTCCATGATAGCTCCACAGAAGTCCATATAAGCATGGAGAAGTTCCACATATAATAGGCCTTGGGAATCCATCCAGCAGAAAGGATCATTTCCATGATAAAGTTGCTAAAATAGTATGAAGCAGCAGATGAACCAATGCACATTTGCAACACCAAAAGAAAGTTTAAATTATTGAAATGTTATTTTGTGTTTCATTGTCAAAGGGATGTAACTTGTAAGAAGTGTGAAAATGAAACATGGCTGTGAGAAAATGTAGGATGGTGGAGTGGTGTTAAATAAAGTGAAAGAAAAAAGAGCTTCCAACTTTGATGGGCAATTGCACCAAGGAAGAGAAGGGGGAAAAAATGGGTGGATGGCTCTCTCAGAAGTTACTCTTTCATTTGTCCAAAGGGCTTTATTCTCATAAAATTCTACCTAAGATTACAGTATTATGCTAAAATGCACCATACGGAAGAAGAGTTTTGGTTCTAATAACTTGGTATTATTATTTATAGGCTGAAGACAGCTGCATTTTATAGAGCTGGAGTATGACAGCATGCATCAATACTTAATTTGGGAGGCTCAATTGAGTTGCATTATTATAATAGAAAGGGAAGAAAGATTTCTAAGACTACAGCTTCAACCTAAACCCAAATCTTTGAGAATGTAGAGCAAAACAAAACAGTAGCATTCTATGCCAGTAATTAAATTGAATAAAGCTTAGATGGCCTGCAATATCAACAGCAAAATGAATGAGAAATTCAAATGGCAAAGGAAAGTAACCTCCTATCAATGAAGAAAATGGGTATAGAGGAAGGCATATATACAAATAAATGAACAATCGGAAATGAAAGAAAATGCGGTACATTAATCCACTTATTTATAAAATTCGAGCTTAATGCAATTTTTTCATAAAAATTTGAAAATTTTGCTTGTGTAAAAGTGGTAAAGAAGGACAAGCTTATTCACATGAGTTCTATCTCAGGAATACCTTTTCGACCCACTTTATATTTCCCTTTTGAGAAGATAAAATACTTCTGTTCACCTGCCAAAAGAATCATGAATATGATAAATCAGTGGGACTGAAATTTTGCACTTTTTACTTCATTTACCTTCAAATATCAATTCGAATGACACAACACATTCCCAAGTAATCCTAACATGGGTATATTTCGATTTTAATTTTTCTTATGCTGAAGACAAAAATCATCAAATGCATACCCATGATATCCTATGAATGCCTATAAATCCAGCATGATTAATATAAAAAATTCAGTACAGTTAGAAGCACAAGCCAACTAGGCAAACTCGTTAAGCGATATTGGCACTATAGACTAACAAAAAAAACCTTCGGAAAGTTTGTTTTCAAGTCCAATTGCCAGCTCTACAGTAGGAATTACTAGCAAAGGGAATGGCAATGCTGAACCAGAATCAACTAAGTAATCAAACCCACATTAACCATCAATTTTGCAGCACAGAAAAAGGAAACTCTATAATATACATTTGAATTCTCAAAATCTATCAATGAAAAGCTCCAAAGTACGAAAGATAATCTATTGGTTCAAACAACGCAACAGCGGTCACCAAGGAAGATTATTACCTGGGAGAGATTCAGCGGGGAACAGTCCCCAAACCATGTTTATCTGGCGTTGTTGCGCAGTAATTAAATTCTTGAGAATTACGGAAGATGGTTCTCTGCAAATGGCATAGAAAAACACAACGATGAGGTGCAGGCCTAGCAGGGCAGCGGGAACATTACAGGTCAAGATGAGAGTGAAAGATAGTGCCAGCGTACTCTACACTCCCAACCAAACATTAGTGTACGACTTTTATTTGCTGCAGCTGCGTCCGCAGCCAACGGACGTGATTACGCCAAGTGTAAAGTAAATGATCCGACCGTGTTAAATAAATTGCAGGAATACGAATGTAAATATGTTTTCAGTTTTTGCTTGATAAGGATGTATTTGTGAACAAGATCTGATTACGTTTGTTTAACAAAAACACTTCCCAGAAAATAACTTGTCTTCTGATTTGCATTTGCATCTCATTTGTAGCTAGCATCACTATTTTCGTTATCTGAAGTTGAAGCATTGATGGATAGATGAAGGTTTTTTTTTCTTTTTTGGTTGCCAATCCCGGTTTCCAAGGCTTTGCCCCGACTAATTCGGTGTTTGACCCGCGGTAGCACACTTGGCGTGGTGGGTGAGTCTCCCAGTGAGAAATCCAGGTTTCCAAGGCTGAAGGTTGTTTTTTCTTTTTTGGTTGCCAATCCCGGTTTCCAAGGCTTTGCCCCGACTAATTCGGTGTTTGACCCGCGTAGCACACTTGGCTGTGGTGGGTGAGTCTCACAATGGGAATTTTTTGCATCCACAAAGTTTCGATACTGTAACATTGCTTAAGCGGACCAAGCTGCTTACCACTTGGACCAACTCCCGTTTGTTGCTTAGATAAAGATTTTTAAATGGGAAGAATTCCATTTGGGTTGAGAACTACATCACAGCTTGCATACTTTTTTATTCGTTTATGATATTCTTTTCAACCTTTTCACTTTATTAGAATAAATGTAAAGTCTTTCTAAAAAAAAAATGTGAAGCCCGAGGCATTTGGCCATTACGATATGCAGTTGTGGGTTCATGGGTAGTATAAACCCTAGCAAACAGCCATTTGAGGAAATCATTCAATCGGAGCAATCAATTTATGTGGGTTTATGGGTATTTTAAACCCTAACAAATAGCTATTGAGGAAATCAGTCCAACTGGAGCAATCGATTTCAAATTCAATATGTTTAGTGGAATCCAAATGCAAGGTATTGTTCGTGCACCCATTAGAGCAATCACATTTCTTCTTCCTTCGTCAAGAAACAGTGCACCCAAAAAATACCTTGTTATATAGTGGAATAATTAAATTAGTAGTGCAGACCCCATGCCAATCGTACGACCACCATCCATCTTAGCCAAGGTTTAAAGTATTCCACGATACCATACGATACTAGCCGATACGTATCCATATTTGACCCAACCGATACGATACATCTCTCCATTAAATTACACTAAAATACATTAACCAAAGCGATACAATACTCTCTTAAAATCACCTGACCAATACGATACTCGATACCGATACTTTAAACATTGATCCTAGCTGTGACATTGGAGCCGAGTTTGGTAGCACCACCGTGGTTCTAAGTGAGACAGTTGTGGTGGTTGTCGTGTTTGATGGAGGGTAGATCCAATGATTTGGTTTTATAAATTCGTATAATATAAAATACTTATACTAAATGTAAAAATAAAAAGTTATATTTACATATGTATTCCTCTAGTTTATTTAACACCATCAGATCTCTTACTTTACACGTGGCACAAATCTGGCCGAAGTTGAATTCGTGAAAAGGAATCCCCTTTTTTACCAGGAAAAAAAAAAAAGTAACACCTCGTACAAAAACGTTGTGCTTGGCACTATTTTTTGCTGGAATAAAGATGGGATAAGAACCAACTGGGGTTGGTCAAAGTGGTGAGCAACTTGGTCCACTTAAGTAAGGTTCCGGTATCGAAACCTTGTGGATGCAAAAAATCCCTGCTGAGAGACTCACCCACCCGGTGGGACTGCGGGTCGAACACCGGATTAGTCAGGGCAAAGCCTTGGAACGCCCGGTCGGCAAAAAAAAAAAAAGATGGGATAAGTAAAAAAGGGAGGAAAAAAGTTTGAAAAAATTTAAATTTCATGTTATCCCAAAAGTGTGGTTTTGTTAATAGGGTGGAAAAGTTGGCAGATTGTCTAGAAAAGTGGCATGCTAATTTTTTTAGTGCAAGCATTCTTAAAACCCCACAAAATATGTTGAATTTTGTAGAAAATAACAACGGTACTCACATGTTTTTTCTTCCACCATTTTTCTCACCTCACCTTTTCAAACAAATGCAGCCTAAATTTTTTAAATCATATAGTAAGGAGTGTGGCCCACATGGCACCCACTAAAATTTGTACTTTTGATTTTTTTTTTTCCCAATATTTTTAAGTGAGCCACACCCTGTGATGTTCAAAAGTGTTAAGGGTGCACATGGTGATCCAGACTTCTTAGGGTATGTTTGGTTACTTGAATCCAGATATTTCAAATATCTAGATTTTGAAATCTCTGAATTCATGAATCTGAAAATTATACCCGTTTGGTTGTACAAATCTCCAGATTCATGAAATCTATAGATTCACCTTTTTACACTAAAAACGTGAATATGTAGAGTTATGAGTAAGGGGTGAAATCCAAAGATTTCAAAAAAGCTATACATTTGCACATTCACAAAAATTACATCGATCAAATCGTTTTTTAGGATGAATCCACAAATTTCATTACACAACCAAACATTTAATTTTATAAATTATGACTCCATATATTTGAAATCTATAGACTTAAACAAGGTTTAAAGTATCGGTATCGATATCGTATCGGTCAGGTGATTTTAAAAGACGTATCGTTTTATATTGAGTATTGTATCGCTCTGGCTAATGTATTTTAGTGTAATTTAATGGAGAGATGTATCGAGAGTCATGGTTGGGTCAAATATGGATTTTTTTTTTAGTTGTTGTTGTTGAATTTTGGAATGAAATTCGATTATCCTAGAAAATATCTATTGTATGGATCAACTTTAACCCTTGGATTTAAAATCTCTAGATATTTTGTGTAAAAATCTCCAGACTCACGAATCTAGGGATTCACACAACCAAACAAGTAAACTCCCATTGTGAATCGAGATGACGCCCGATTACATACACGATACATGCCCAGCTCACGTCCACGTGCTCGTTTGTTAGACATATAGATGGAATCCAGAAGAGGTGGATCCCACGTTAGGGATTCCATCTGGGCGTCTCACATGCGTTCTCGTACGTTAAGTACGTGAACGTGAGCCCAGTTCAGTATACGCCTCTCTCGGTTCTCCTCCGTTAATTGATACACATCAGAACTCTGTGTTTCAGGCGTACGAGAAAAGTTACAGATTCTCCAACCGTTTATAGCAATCAAAAGCTTTCGCTAGTTTCATTCGAGGATTTAAAATCAGGGCCCAAAGGCTCGATTTTCCTTATAAATTGATCTACACTGTGATCACTGAATCGCTAACGATGGAGGAGCCGAGGATACAGAGCGCAGTACCTGGTACACTTCACGCTCTTTCCTTCTGTTGCTGCAGCGTTTCATTCTTATTCTTCGGTGGTTGTTTGCTCCGTTTTATTATTCTAAAGGGATCTCTCTGTATTTCTCTCTTTGCGTTTTTGTGTGCTTTTCTGTCTGTTTCTGTTTTTTTTTGTGGGTTGGCGTGGGGGTATAGATCTACCGTGCTCGACTGATTAGCAAGGGTCCGACGTGGTAACCGGCACACTTGATATTTCTTGTTGAATGAGTGCTTCAGAAAAAACTGTCATTTTCGATTGAGATATGGGATATGAAAGGGAAAAATGTAGAAGATAAAATTGTGGTTTGGACAACGAATTTAAGAAATGTCGGCATCACAGAGGTATATATTATGGAAGCTAACTGATCAGTATCCTGTAGTAGAAGGTTGATGAAGTTTAGCTGAAAATTAGACTATAGCAGGTGTTAAGTCAAGCTTAGAAACTGGAGTGAAAATGGTATGTTGCAGAACAAGAAGAAAAGGAGGGTTGAAGTAACATTGAAGACCAAACAACATGAGAATCTACCCAGAACCACTTATTGTTAGGAACTCAATAAGTAAGGTACACAAGCATATGAACTCTTTAATCTCTCACTATGAATAGGCTTCTTGTAATCTTAATCTTAATACACTAAACAATTAAGCCCGACTCTTGTTATACCGAAACAATCACTGTTATGAGTTATGACATGTAATTACATCATAGAGGTTATGGGACCATGTGTACCTCTATTCTTTGAACAGATAAAAAGTTTTTATTATTATTTTTCTTCTTATCTTACCTTTTTAGAGCGCAATCCTCTGATTGATGAGAGGCAGAGGTTTATCCAGTTTATGTCACTGGTGACGTCTATTGCCCTGCCCCCCAATCCATCCTATTCTCGCTAGGATGCTACATGGCCATCAAGGGTTGTATTTCATGTCAGTTTTCTTTCTTAATCTTTAATAACAACCCAACCTCCTTAGAAGATGAACTGGCTAGTAACTCCCTATTGATAGAAGGAATCATAAGTCTATGCCCAATCATCCATTCAACCATCCTATTCATAGTGTCTTTAGAGTTGTTTTAGCGTCTAATGACTAACAAATGTCATGAAAGCACTGAGGAGTGCATTGATATAAAAGTGAAATCCAGAGTTGTAATAACTATACAGGTATAAATATAACGAGTCATATGATGAAGCTAATGGAGATGGATATTGAAGCCCACTTGAGAAACTAAAATTACTATAGAAAGATATAGCAAGCACAGGGAGGATCTCCATATGGTTTTTATTGACGTAAAATTCCTATGGCGGAGTCTCTAGGGAGATGCAATAATTGGAGAAGAGAAGGGTGTCTTGTAAATTTGCAGACATTGTGTATGAGGGTGTAATGACTAGTGACTACTGACTACCAGAAGAACTGAGTCAAGGTGGTGAATTCCCTCATACCCTCCCCCCTAAAAAAAGAAAAGAAAAGAAAGTTTGTGAATTCCCAATTACAATTGGGCAACACCAGAGATCAGCCTTAAGTCTCTATTTGTTTGTCCTTATCGTGGACAATTCAACTAGATGTATACAAGATGACGTTCCTTAGTGTATTGCTCTTTTGATGTATAGCTTTTGGTGGATCTGACGAAGGCAAGGATTAATGTGAAGTTGGATCATGGAGATCAACCTCGGACCCAAAAGTTCCTAAATAGAACAGCTATGGAGTATGTGGTTTGTGCCTTCAGCAGCGATAGGACGGGTAATGTAGTGGTGAATATTGTTGAGAACGAGATCCCACAAAGTGACTCTTCTAGAAGATGATGTTTCCCAAAGTATAAAATAAGAAGGATGAAGTAAGTGATGCTCTGCAGTGCTTTGTGATCTGTATAATTCTTAAATGTTTAGGTCAAAGTTTACTGGATTGTTGACTGTTGTATGATCGGCTATCACGTATGATGCAAAATGTTGGGAAGCTTAGAAGAATCATATAGATAAACTAAATCTATCCAAGGTGAAGGTGTTTAGATGGATGTGTGCCAAAACCAGGAAAGATGGAGTAAGGAATGACCATATGAGAGCTAAGTTGGTAAGCCCGTATTCATGATAATCTATGAGAGAGTTGTTTGAGTTAGCAGGGCCATGTCCAATGGATGCCTTCAGATGCTCCAGTATGGAATAGTGATTTGATTCAGATTGAAGGGCCTGACAAAGTTAGGGGCAGGCCTAGATTAACCATAGGAGAAATGGTGAGGAAAGGAATGCATAGATTAGGCCTTGTATCATATATAACGTGAAATCGAGCTGATTGTGGAGAGAAAGGGTCCATGTGGCTGATCGCATTTATTTGGAATAATGGTATATTGTTCTTGATGGTGATGATGAGAGCACTAAGGTGGAATAGGAATTGTGTAGGAAAACTAGCAAGGTAGGTTGTAATCATAATATTTTCCTTTTTTTAGCTTGTTATGTTGGGTTGTGACCAATTTGACCATATGTCCTTACCAATTGCTTATGATAGCTTGCGTAAGTGGAAAATAAAAAATTAGAATTTAGCAGGTGTTTTTGGCCCCATGGGGGTTGGGGTGTTTTTTTTTTCGGGGGGGGGGGGGGGGAATTAGGCAACTCATGGAAAAATTGATTCATAGAGATTCTAGACAGGGTGGAAGCATGTACATGTTGCGTCAGTGTCTTAGAGTGTAATGCTGTCCCAGGATCAGGTTTTACTCTTGTAGAACTATAGTTTGAAATATGATGTGAGTTGTTACTTGGAGACCTATGAAGATGGAAGCATGGAAATCATGGAAATGTGTGGGCAGATAAAATGCGGTACTTGTCAAGAATATCCAAATCAGCAAGCAATGGTTCCTTTTTTTAATGTCTTTTTAGTTTGGTGTCTAGAAAAATCATGGTTTTCAAGTCTATATTAAAAAACTCAGCATGATCTAAAAAATTTCAAGAACTTCGACCTTCTTGAGACGAGATGAGATATGAGAAACAAAAAATGCACAGGTTTGAATAACTTGACTGGGATTTCATATATTTTGACAATATTGGTGAATTATCATATATCTGGAGATTTTCATACTCCTTAGTAGGTGGTTACGTACTCATAGAATTGTATTGTTGAAGATTCTTTTAAATTTTTAGTATTTCTCAAGTTATTAAGTGTCTTATATACTTATTGCATGGTCATATCCCATATATTTATTGCATAGTCATGTCTCATAGCACTCAAACAAGGTGTAGAACAGGCAATTTAACCTTCAGGGTTTGACGTTTACTACAGTTAAGGATGCAAAACCAAATCAACGAGTTGGGTGTTTCCCCTCTTACATTTTGAATTAAAATAGGTTAAGATCAAAACAGGCTTCCCTTAAAGTTTCAGCCAACTATAGGCATGTGCCCTCCAAAACATCATTTTGAAACTAAACACCCCCCCCCCAAGAAGGGAGGGGGGGGGGGGGAAAGAAAAAGAAAAAGAAAAGAGCACAAACTTGGCTAGATTTTGACAAACTTGACCAGGTCAAGATGAGTTTTTGAACTTTATCATGGTGATGCCGAGGTGATCGAGGCATCTTGTAGGTGTCGTCTAGAATCTGTGACAACTATGATATGGATAACATGATATCTGTAAAACAATATATTTACTTCTATGATGCATTCCACTACTGTTTCATGAGAGATTTAGGTGAGTAATCCATAGGATGGAACTGCAGTGGATCAGGTCTAGGAAGTAATAAGGCAGAACAGGGAAAATCATTAACTCAAAAAACCAGTCAGCTGATGGGAAATTGATTGATGGTTTAGTTATGCTGTTGTTGTGTCTAAAATATGAAAGAAGGCCAATTGTCAGCCTAAGGGTAATAAGCATGAACAGGGAATAGGACTTTGTGAAGCCAAAAAATGGAAAATTAACAAGATCAAGTGATATTTCCCAATTCCCAAGTCTGACAATCTTCAAATTATCAAATATTCAGGATTTCAGCTAAATCTTTTGGATGGATTGGCTGGAACTGTCATTGAAATCAGGGACCAGAATAGAGTTGTTCCTGCTAATCGCAGTGTCTAAAATATAAATAGATTGTGGAAACAAATGGGTTAGTCCAAAACAATAGTAAAGTTGAAGGAACTGATTCAAGTTCCAAACGAGAACATAGGTTTCAGATCTGAGAAACACCCATGCAGGATTTGATGTGCTTGTGGGAACTTGAGAAGTTGAATAAAGAAGGAAGAAAGAAAGAAACAAATTGTGACTTTGCAACTACCACCAAAGCCTGTGGGATTGGGATCACCAACAATGGCTGGAACCGGGAGGCACGTCACCAGTCAAATGACAGCTTCACCAGAGACCAAAAGAGTGGAAAACCCATTTCTCAATAAATTTGTTGCACTCTGTGCTCCCTTCTGCTTTATTTATAATATGTACTATATTACAAAATAAGTAACTCTATTTCTAAACTCTTTTAGAAGGAAGATCTAATTGCAAAATAACAACCCCTAGCGCACTCTTGACTTAGAAACTAAATCTGTTACAAATAGAAATTAGAATAAAGGAACTGTCACAAAATGAAAACTGCAGTAGTAGTACATTCAGTGGTATAATTAGCTAGCATTCCTCTAGATTATCTCCTCTCCACACAAACCACTTGGGAACACTCAAATGTTCATTTAACATTCTAAAAAATATCCACTCGTGTAGGTTGTGTGGGGCTTACTAGAACCAGAATCAGCTCTAGTTTTTGGCCTAGTTCTTTTTCTTCCTACACTGGTACTGTTTCAGCTGTGAGTCATGTTATATAAGCATAAAGTCAGATAACTTGTTGAAATAAGACACCCATTACTCTATACGAAAGCAACAGATAAATCTCTTTTTTCCAGATTTTCCTAATAGTGTAAACTAACTTATGTTCTTACCAAAAAAAAAAATTAAAAAAATAACTTATGTTGTATTACTACCAAAGGTGTTTCATAGTATTGTATTTATTTTTGACATATGTAGTGGAGAATGGTTTATATTTTTCTCCCCATCTCATACTGAGCTCTATGAACAAATGTCAGCCACTTCTCAGTGGGAAGGGCATCAAAGAAATTCAGGTAAGCTTTTTGGCTCATTTTCCAAATTCAGACTTCATTGTTTTACAGTGTCTAGTGGCCTAGCTTTGGTTGCAACGGTTAAGTTGCAGTATTACTACTTGTTGGTTGATGGTTTGAAACTTGGAAACAGACTCTCTTACGAAGTGGCAACTGAGTTGGGGGGGGGGGTAGGTTGGATATATATGGTCTTCCTGGACCCTGCAATAGCAGGAGCCTTGTGCACTGGGTTTTTTTTTTTTTTGGGGGGGGGGGTAGGTGCATATATATGGCCTTCCTGGACCCTGCAATAGTAGGAGCCTCGTGCTCTGGGATTCTTTTTTGTTGCTCTGCAGTCTCTGAATGTGCCAATGTGGTACCAAGTCAATTCATGCTCAAAATAAGAATAAAACGACAAAAAGGAAAATATTATTGTTATTGTTGCATTTGCACTCATATCTTGCAACCATGATTTTGTTTGGCTACAAGTGTCTGTGGTTGGAATTCTAGTATTATTTTCTTGATATGCATCCATGGAACAAAATTGGATATTATAAATTCAGTCTCTTCACTGCGTGACTGGGTTGACACCAAATGCAGGTGGTGATGTGGCACAAAAAGATGAACCGTCAGTTGCATCTGCCCAAGAAGTTGCAGAAGTTGATCAAGTTCCCAATCCTCAGGCTCAACATGAAGAAAATGGTACGTATGTAGGTATTTTTCTTTTCTAGGCATTTTATGTATTGATTTATTTCCTGAATAATCTTATTATGGGTACGCCCATTTATCTGCTACGCTTTGAAACATTCTTGTTGCACAACTAGGTAGGCATTGACATTATGACGCTGATACCGCTCTCCTGCATCTATTTCGTCGCTGCTATGTGTATGAACTTCACAGACTTCTAGGCTAGGTCTGTTTTGCTGTAAAATGTATTATGGGGTAAAAATGTTGTATGAATTTGATTCCTATTTCTATTTCCTACTTTTGATGAAATTGTGGAAGATACTTTTCTACTCGATTTTCAGGTGCTTGGATTTTGGTAAAAGATCTTAAGAATAATGAATCGTTGTAAATATGTGATTCATTACACTTTAGGTTACATTAGGTTTCAACAAATCATTGGTGGATTTATTGTCTTTTAAGGTAACGCTCATAGAGCTGTCAATGTAAAACAATATGGTGCCACATTTAAAAGTTGATCCAGATAATTCTTCTTGGAGTTTGAACTGATCTAACTAATTATGATAGTGGGGGAAAGACCTAAATAATTATGATAATGGAGAAAAGGAACTCTCTTTTTTTGGCAACTATACCTAGTACAATTTATAGGAAGAGGACAAAGCTACTAGATCAACCTGGTCCGTGATGGTAGCTTTCTAGGAGGAATACTAAATTTGTTTGTATGATGCTTCTTTAGTACCCAATATTCAGATAATGAATCTTTCCAGGATGTATAACTGTCCTGTACATTTCTCCTTTGATTTAAAGCACTATTTTGATCACATGCCACTCCAACACGCCTCTCTACTCTAATTCTTTGTGTAACTGATAGGTCCCTAGTATCACGATTCACGAGTCTACATTCAACAGGGAAAGCAAATCCCTAAATTCTAGGGAAGGAAATGATTGGCAGATTTGAAGAGTCCTATTGTATTCAGGTTACTTTTTAGGATTAGATTGAAGAGTCATATTACATTCAGGTTAGAGTCATTTTACATTCAGGTTACTTCTGAAGAGTCCTATTCGAATTCAGGTTACTTTTGAAGAGTCCTATTCGAATTGGGATGATTCTGTTAATTAATACTGTAGGAACGTAATTGCTATAAATAGGGGGAAGGAAGAATAGAAGAGACATGTTTTGAGCATTGGGAAAGTTTATGTGAGAGCAATTGCTCTTGGGTAGCCGTAGGAATCACCCACTGCTGGTAGTATGTATTGTTTCTTATTCAACTTTTATTCAAAGTCCCTCTTTTCTTCTTGAGTTATTCCACCTTGTTAAGTAGCCTCATTTAGGTACCTAACAGTAACATTTTCTATTTTCCCATTTTTACTTATGGTTGAAGGGGCATCTAATGTTTTCACTTCGTGCTACTTCCAAGTTTTCAATTTTACCATCTCACCTCATGCCCTGTTGTTACTAAAGTTACACACTATATATTTGGGGTGCAACCATTATTAAACACCAGCCAAATCCTAGGTCCCCTAGGCTCTACTCAGGCCCAGCCTAGCCTGAGTTTGGGCTTGGGCTTATCAGGCTTCAGCCACTTTGTAGTGGCTTTCAGTAGCAAATTCTGAGAGAAGACTTCCTCTAACTTTTTGTGATGTCATTTTAAAATTAAAAAAAAAAAAATTCTTCTCCAAATTTTCTATCCCAAATTTAATCAAGGGGCAAAGAAAATCATGTAAAATGTTTTATCAAATTTGATGTTATTGAAAAATGAATACAGCCTTGGGTGGATATGGCTGGAGTGCCTGTTGGAGTTAGATAAGTAATGTGGATCCTAGTATTTTGTTTCCAAGAGGAACATGTAATTAGGTTATGGCTTCCTATTTCATAGAAGTTGTGTTCAATAAAGCAAGAAACCTGTACGTGGTGGTTTCCAGGATAAACATATGATGAGGTTATATTCCATAGTAGCTGTATCCTAGTAAGGGTGCTCTCTTTAAGAACATTGTGGCTACTGATGCCTTAAGATGTGATTTCAAAGTTAGCACATCATATTAGATAGGAGGTGGTGCTTCCATTGTCATTGTGCCCACATTTTAAATGCAAGTTGATGTTCTTCTTCATGTTGCTATAGGCATCGAGCGTTTTACATGATTCAGTTGAAAGCCCTATGCATATGCTATGGTGGCGCCTCCTTGTTACTCTTAACTTCAGTGGAGAGACATATCTGCTTCTTTTTATGGGAGGAGAGAGATAGACATGACCACATGGGAGTTGCTAGCATATAGCAAGCACAAATGCAAGTTGATATTTCCATTCTTGTTGCTATAGGCATCAAGTGTTTTGCAGTCGAAAGCACTATTCGTATGCTACATTAGTGCTCCTTTTTCTTACCTTCAAATCTTCAATGAAATGACATGTCTGCTTCGTACAATGGAAGGGGAGTGTGATAGACATGGGAGTTGCTAGCATATACCAAGCAGCTGGACAAGGAATTCACTCCCTTCTTGTTTATAAACAAAAATTGAGGTAAAAAATTTAAACTCTTTGGGTGGGGGGAGAAGGGTAGACCCAATAAGTAAAAGCATCAGTCTACAATGAGCTTCAAGAACAATCTAGCCATACATGCAATGAAACTCATGCATTAAATGAAGCATGCATTTTATTTTAGCATAGTAACCAGTCAGCTTTACCTTCTTCAACTTAAATTTAACACTAGTTGGAAATGATGTTTCTTTATTTCACACATGCATTTCAGTGCACTGTCTGCACCGTCAAAGTAACAATTGTTCTAGTCCTCAAGCATTTCGTTAGTAGTAGTAGTCTTTGCCTGTTTGAAAAGAAAACACTGCTGACCCAATTTTGGACATAATCATTGCTTTATAAATAAAATGTGCAATTTTTTTTTTAATGTTCGGTTGCTCTTGTTGTTGCAGAAAGGAAAGCCCGGGTTAATGCTGTATGGGAACAACTAAATAAGGGTGTATCAGTTAAGATTCCTCAGTCATTTACGAAACAGCCTGCTTCAGTTGGTAAAAAGATGGAGCAGAAGACTTCCCATGTGAGAGGGTTTTGTTTCTCTTCTTGTTGATAATTTTTAAAGAGCTATTATTGCAACTATTGTGTAGGACCATGTTTGACCTTCATCTTGTTTTCTAGAGTTGGATGACTTCTCTTGGACTGGGCAAGAAGGCAGGGCTGCCTGGGCAAGACTTGCCACAAAAGAGGCCTACTATTTCACATAATGGTACTAGCGAGGAGGCGAAGAAAATTGCTGCTGCTGCCTTATTGGCTGTCAAGGATGCTACTGCAGCAGCTGCCAATGCTGCCCTGAACAGGGGAAAAATAGAGGTAAATGCAGTTCAACGGTCCACCTGGAGTGACTCCGAGGTGTCTTGATTCTATTTTTCTGATGGGCTGTTGAGTTTATATAAAATAGCCTTTGGTAATTGGTATGAGTTATATGACATAATTCATGTTAGTTTAACTTCCCAAGAAAAGTTACTACACAAATTTCAAGTTTGTTGGAACTTGAGTAGCTATTAGAAGGAAGCTTAGATTCTACAACCCCCCCCTCCGGGGGAAAAAAGGGAACGAAACATAGAAAGTTCAAGATTTCATTTTGATTTTGACCTATAGCAAAGTTCATGTAAAATCATGAGATTAATACCATGTTATACTCTATTGCTGTCAAACGATATATGCAATAGAATGCCTGTTTCTTACATGACCCATAGGAACGGTGTCCTGTAGTGTGCTGCCCGTATATCACATGGCAGCCTGCTTCGATGGGACCAAAAGTTGTGGTCAGGTAGGCACCAACGTTATGTTTGAGCGGAATTTACCAGTCGCCAAATTGAGCCTTGAAAATTCAGGATCATGGAAAGTGTCCTAGAGGTCATGCCTGGGTGCAGTGATAAGGTTGCTCCATTGTGACCAGGGGGTCATGGGTTCTAACCTAGAAACAGCCTCTCTGCTAAAGCAGGGGTACAAGGGTAGTTTGTGTGCATTATGATCCTCCCTGGATCTGACAGTAATGGGAATCTCATGCCTTGGCTGGGATACACACTTGAAAAGTGCCCGACATGGTACTGTGGTAGCATATTTGATCGAAATAGGCTCTGAAGTTTGGCATCTAGGTAATCCAGTTTCCAGACCATATACTTTCTAGCTGATGGTCAGAATACCTGGATCATAATTCTGTGTTGCACACTATAGTGAGTCATCAAAGAGGCCTTCCTATGTGGGCCATCCAAGAACTTTTTGCGTTCCCCATATTTGAGTGATATCCAAACCAAGTTTTGTGTACCCTGATTTTTTGTATTGTTAATTATCAGATACGATATTGTTTGATTTTTAAATGGATTAATGGTGAAGACAGAGAAACATTCTGGCTGAACTACAATGGTATTTACTCACTAATTTGGTCCTGACGTAGCTGTTGCTACTGGATAATTTTTTTTAGTTTTCAGATAGAGTGCCTCTTTACTAAGCTTTCGACATAACAACAGCATTCTGCAATCTGTTTATTTCTTGAGTTTTCCAATTTTAAAACCATCAATCTATATTGAAAATTGCAAATAGATTTGGTTTTAGACCCATAGTTTGGAGGCTGCAACATAATTTAGCCTATACTGGCTTACCTGGTTATTTTGTTTGGCTTTACATAAAAATGAAATGATAATGAGATAAACAAGTCAAAATGGTTAGTTTGCTTCTGTCCCCTTCTACATTTGGGTTATTGCATGCAGTGAATTTAATTTTGGGAGCTCTTAGAAGTTCTAAATATTTTGATATACGTGTTAAGAGCCACTTCATCAACAATGGGTATTATAATTTGCTCTTACAAATCTTTGGTTCTGCGTGACAGATTAAGGAGGTCCGAGATTTCGCTGGTCAGGAAATTGAAGTGAAGAAGCTGGTCGATGCCAACTCGGAGGAAGCAGCTGAGAAGGCCAAAGTGTCTACTGGACCGGTCTCTGCTGTTGACGCCGTTCTTGAACAGATCAAGAAGAAACCAAAACTTAGTGTACTTGACAAAACAAAAAAGGATTGGGGAGAGTTCAAGGAAGAAAACAAGGGGCTGGAAGATGAGTTGGATGCTTATAAGAAGAGCTCCAACCAATATCTGGACAAAGTTTCCTTTTTGCAGAGAGCCGATTACCGGGAATTTGAGCGTGAACGGGATAATCGTCTAGCTATGCAGGCTAAGAGGAGGCCAGACATGCGGGAGGAACCATAGCTCTACTATCAGCCTAGGTTGCTTGACTCTGGTTACTTTTTGGTGAACTGGAACTGCTATTTCTGCCTGAAGGGATGCAACATGGCTAGAGGTCAAGGAAATGAGAGATTGTAGATTATTCGATGGAGGTCCATGTTTTTGGGGAAGAAGGCCCACAAATTCCTTTTATGAGGACACTGACTTGGAGTACATGTGTGTTTAGAGATCCCTTCAACATTGTTTGGTTTCCTGAGGTCTCTTCAGGAGTTCACTAACGAACGAAATTCAGCTGGAAAGAAATGAAAAATGGCTGTTGTCAATCCATGGAAGAAACAGAGCTGTTCAAATTAGTTTTTGATCTTGATAAAATATGTCAAAATAGACTTTCTTTTAGTCTTCAATCGAAATATTTTTCTTTGATTTGATTTGCATATTATTTGCAATATGGAAGATGTTTACTAAATCCAGATTCAGGCGAATGCAATCTCCTTTGGCTGTGCTGAGGCGGCAAGATAGAGGAGAGGATAGCGGTGAGGGTGCGAGGGAGCAAGAGACAGGAAGGATATTGGATCCATGTGGTTGCTGTTTAACTGTTTTTCGAGTAATAGTCCCACCTCGGTGGATAAGAGTAAAATTGATGTATAAGTTAGTGTTACATCATATTATGTCTTGAAGGTGGTGAGGGAATGGGACTAATTGTTACACCTTTCCCTGAGGTGGACAGTATTCCACATGGATTGCGGCCATAGGCCCAAGCAATGAGAAGGGGAGTAGGGATCAGACCAATATCATGTCCATTTTTGACAATGATCCATTTCCTTGTAGATGAGTGACATGAGTTTCAACAGCAAATCAAATGGGTGAAATTCATTTATACATCACATCAATCAATTATTGATGTGATGTGATATTATAAATGAATGTCACCCATTTGATATAGTGTTGGGACACCTGTTGCACATCTATTAAGGAGATGGATAAGATAAATTTTCAGATTTCCAGTTGGGATCACCTTCCCATCAGGGAGCTTCGACTATCCCAACCGGGAGGTGATCCGGAGAAAGAAAAAGGGCGGGGGGGGGGGGTCGGGGGTTTGTTAGGTGTGAAGGGACAGAGGTATAAAGCTAAAGCCTCCTTGAACTTCTTGTCTCTATAAAGTTCTGATATTGCGACCTTGATGGGGAGCACTCTTCCCGGATGCTTCCCAACCACAGAATTGGGGGGGGGGGGGGGCACAAAGGGTATCATGTAGGTCACACTCTTAAAATTTTTTGTTCTTTTATTTGTAGATCACCTGATTTGTGGTTGAAACCCCCGTCAAGGGAGATGATCTAGATTCGCATCTCTCTATATAGGAGGTACCTCCATTATCTAAATACATCTTTTAATTTTCTTTTATTATTATTATTATTATTTAAAATTTTTTTTGAGGAGGGGGGTGGGGGTTAAAGCAAAACTTATATTGATGAGTTGCGGATTCCCTATTAGCTTGATTATGGGTCGATATAATAAGTGACTACCATTGAAGGGTTGCTTAGCCGTTAATGATTGTCAATTCTTAATAAAGAGGTCATTAGTAATATATAGAAGTCCTCAACCCCCAACAAATATCCTTTCCACCCAGGGATAGTGTCTGACCATCTGCCAGCTCTTTTGATGGATGACATGTAGCTACATGAATACCAAGCAGTCTCGTATCATCTAGCCAGAGAGTTGGCCAGATGGGTAGACACTATCCTTGGGTAGAGAGGAGCTGGATTCCCACATCCCTTTATATGAAACCACTATTTCAACCAATTGCTCAGTTGGTAAAAAACCAACATGTCCAAGTGAAAAGTTAGTGTTAGAATCACTTTAAGGCCATGGGCAAAGTTATGCCTTATGTTTAAATTACATGTAATAACTACCGCCATACAATTTTGCCTAACTGTAATATGCTCGAAAAAAAGAAAAAGAGAGTACCAACTACCAAGTCGAAAACGATAAAAAAAAAAAAAAAAAAAGGAAAAAGGGGAAAGAAGACTAGAAAGATGAGTGTGCTTTGACCTGGGTGGGGCCCGAGTCTAACTCAAATTGGTAACTTCATTCGGAACTCGGTAGTCGTGTGGTTTCCCACCATTTCTCCTAGTCGAACAAGGGAGAGAGGGGATGGTGAAAGCTTCGAGGGACAAAAATGCCGGAAAAGCTGACGAAAACCCAGAGTTGGAAGAACGGAAAAGACTTAAGAAGCTTGCGTTCTCTAAGAAATTACTCTCTCAAACTCCTGCGAGGCCGATTGCTCCTCTCAGCCCGTCGAATATAGTTCGCAAACACCATGGGAGAGACATAGTGAAGAAAGCTCAGAGAAAGAATAGATTCCTCTTCTCATTCCCTGGTCTTCTTGCTCCAGTCACTGGTGGGAAAATGGGAGAATTGAAGGATTTGGGAACTAAGAATCCCATATTGTACCTTGATTTCCCTCAGGTTTGTTGTCATGTCTCTCTCTAGTTACGCTGCACTTTGACTTTTTATTTCGTTCATTAGGGTTCGGTGGTGTGTTTTCTTCATTTGCTTTGGCTTTGATTGTTGATTGTTGTAATTTCAGGGTCAGGTGAAGTTGTTTGGCACCATCGTTTATCCAAAGAACAGGTATTTGACTCTGCAGTTCTCCAAAGGAGGCAAGAGCGTGACGTGTGAGGATTATTTTGATAATATGGTTAGTTCTCAATTTGGTACTTTGGTGTGGAACAATGTTATTTAAGAGAAAAAAAGAAAGAAGATAATCAGTTTCTTTGTTTCACTTAGAAGTTTAGTTTGGGTATTTATAAACCACAAAGGTGCTTCTTTTTCATTTTGGTTGTGTGTGTAACCAAGTCTTAGGAATTTTTTTTTCTGGGATTGACTTGGCTGAGTTGGTGAAAAATAGAATACAGAACGTATGAGACATAAAATGTTATTGGGTTCTATTATGATTACAAATGGTACAGAGGCAGATGAAACTTAGCACCTCCCACAGAACAAAGAATCAGATCAAGCTCAAAGCTTGGAATTAGTGTGTTTAATCTGATCTAAAGTATATGTGTCATCACAAAGTGGAATTAATGTACCGCATTATTCCACATGGCTGCCCATAATGTTTTATCTCGCTAAATGAAATCAGGAATTCTCAGTATATATATTTCATGTTGTGGACATAGAATTTGAAAAACAGCATATGCATCATCTCGTCCTGTCTCTTTATGAATCCATAGATATATAAATTCACATCATCTGTGAATACCAGATTTTTTAAACATCAGGGTTTTGAGTTTCAATTCAGATGTATCGATTTTGGCACTAACTGATATGAAACCGATGGATATGGCTTATGTACACTGTCAAAAACCTGAGCCTGTCAAAAATAACTTCACTAGAGAATCTGGACTGTTGATGGCTTCAAGTAAGTAATACTAATAATATTAAAAAATCTAAATACATACTCTTTGCAAAGCTTGCACCAAGCTCTGATTTCATCCACTCAGAGTTGAAAGACCCTCTCAAGATATTCAAGTTTAAGTATGAACTCTTTGAATGCTCCAGTAAGGAAGGGTGATTTGATTCAGATTGAAGAAGCTTAAAGAGCCAGGGTTAGGCTTAAATGACTCTAGGTGAAGTGGTGAGGAAAGACATGGAAGCTTTGGACTAGTAACAAGTATGTTTTCAATTGAGCTGATTGGAGGAGAAGGTTCCATGTATCTGACCCCATGAGGTTGGACAAGGCTGAGTTTTGTTCAGTTTTATTATCATTATTACTGTTATTACTATTGCTATATGCTTAAACAATATGTCAGAATTTGTTCCCTTTCTATGGGTATGGTAATGAAGATATTAATGATCACTAGCTTATTTTTACCTAGATTGTATTTTCTGAAGCATGGTGGATTGGGAAAAAAGATGAGAATCCCGAGGAGAGCCAACTTGATTTTCCGAAGGAGCTGATAGAGGTTTGACGCCATGAAATTTTCTCCATAATTTCTTCTCTGATGCTATGTAATAATTTCTTCTTCTTACATTTTCCACGAATGATTCTTTGTTTCAGGGACAGCATGTGGGTGTTGACTACGATTTTAAAGGTGGTGCTGGTTTGACTTCTGGGGATAAACCTGGTTCTTCGAATCCTGGTAAAGAATATGTTGATCCGAAGTCACCTAGAACTGATTCAGAAGATGACAAATCAAAGGATTCTGATCCAAACACTGGAGATGGTGTGAATAATATTATGGATGTGACACCAGTACGACATTCAGCAAGGACAACTGGCAAAAAGTTCAAGTACTACTTGCAGTTATTTTACTTCAATTGATAAGGAATATATTTAATTTCCATAATCTTTTAGCAAAAGACTGGCTTCTGAATCTTAATTCTGCATATAATGCATGCACAAGTTTTTATTGAACTAATTTTTTGTAAAAATTCTAGTCATTCTCTTTCTCAGTGGGAAGTGACTCAGTATGGAAAGGATTGGGCTCCTCAATCTGGCTTTCCCCAATTGCAAAGACATCGTTGCTTTCAACTCTGCCTTGAGGCATTTCAAAGCTGTTTTAGTTCACCTAATTTCTTGTGAGAGACTTTACAAGTTTTGGCAAATTAGGTAACTTGTAGTGCCAGATGATCTTCACTAAGAATTTATGCAGAACTTCAATTGATGTGATGGCATCAAGGTCCTCTTCCCTAGGTCCTAATTGAGAGAAAATAATCAATAGTACCTTCCATAGAAAGAGACTTCAAAGGAAATGGTGCTATGCACTACAGTAATGGAATTTGAGTGTAGAAGTTGTAAATGGTTTACTACTGTGTGCCAGATGAAAATTGTGTTCCTATTCCAAATTTCCAATTGTTGTAATCTAATTTAATCAAATACCATGCCATGTATATGATGCGTTATTAATCTTTTCAGCAGTTGGTGTATGTCCGTACTTCTTCCTGTAATATCTAGATTATCAAAGACTTATTCGTCACTTAGCAAACTCTGTTTGGGGCCTTTGTGCTGAGTCTGGACAGGTTGGCAGGGAACCTGAGGTCCATTTATCCATGAAATTTGCTCCCCCCTCCTTGATTTTATTCTGGCAGATTCCATGGATGTTTCTGAAAACCGTGGTCAGTGTTTACAAACAGCTGGTCTCGAGAGTCTCATTTTGTTTTTAAAGCTGTCATAGTCTCATAATAGGCTCATATATCTTTTAAGGTGTTGAGATTGATGAAATTTATTTTGGTTTACCAATGCTGCTATAAGTAGCAGTTGTGCAAAATTTATTTTGGTTTACGAATGCTGCTTTGAGTAGCGGTTGTGTGGTTGAGTTCGTTGTCCTATTTTTTTCCCTTGGATTTGGTACTCTCTATCATCTGGTACGAACTCCTGGTTGTCTTTCCTTCACATATTTTATTTATTTTGCTTCCTTTTCCCTCAGTTGCTAAATGCACTCAATACCCTATCCTGGCCCTCCTGGGCATATTTCCATTCCTCATCAAGGGGACCTAATTCCTTCTTTACAGCCCCTTTCACCCTGATTTTTCTCTTGACTTTTTGTTCTGAGTTTCATTATATTTTCAGTTTACCTCAGTAACTCATTAATTGAGATATCAACTGTTCTTGTGGGCTGTTTTTGTGCCCTTCCATTTCATCTCCGCTCTCCAGCATCAAGTATCTATTACAGAACCTGGAAATATCTATGATGCAATACTGAATCTCCCTGACTAGGTACTCAATTTCTACTCATGCCAATGCCACCAAGTGTGTCCAAAACTTAATTCCATTCTTTTCTTTTTGGTCCTTCAGTAATTAAATATTAGGAGTCTGGTTATTATTTATTTGGGGATAACCAAATTTTTGTGGCGAATGCTGGTTGTGATTTCAGTGTGTTGAAAAACACTTATTTCAGTTGAAATGAGTATTAGGAACTCGAGTTTCTCTAGCTTAAATAGATTAAGTTCCATTTTGATGATGATATATTTCCATCTTGTAATATGTAAACCTTAGATCTGTAGTCTTGTGTAATTCTTATTTTGTGCTGATGGAGTGAAAGTTAACATTGACAAATAGCTGTTGTCTCTTGGAATGGGAAATCTAGTGTTTTTTTTTTCCTTTAAATTTTTGTCAGTCTGTATATTGGGTGAAATAATTGTTATATCTCCTTTAAGTTTTTAAAATAAAAGTTCTAACCTTTTTATTTCATGTCTACCCTTTTCGGTATAGCTTTGCAGAAGCTTCTTCTAGTGATGATGCAGAAGTCTCTGCTAACATGGATGCAGACATACCTGAAATTGAGGAAAAGGCATCAAGTGAGCATCTTGATGATTCAGGTTGAAGATGTGTCTTTGCAAATCCTTACTATTTATGATATTTCTACCATTTTTGACTGAAAACACTGGAAAATCCAGCTTGGTAATCTACTTTACTAAAAGTGAGAATATTGTAGGGAGGACTCCTGTTTCGGATAAGATTGAAGACTTCTCGTCTGTAAAGAAGTCTAGTGAACTTCCACCTGGTAAATGTGGTTCTCTTGTTCAAACTACAATATCAACAATGTTCGCAAAAATGGAACAAAAGGTAAGGCTTTATAACCTTTGGTCAGAGATGTGAAGATGTATTATCATTTTGATGAGAGACGACAACAGAAATACACAGCTTATGTTATTTCTTGAAGTTGAGGTCCTTGTGTATCCTTGTTGTTTGACAAAGTTACAATCCTCATCCCATTTTCCCAATCTTGATGTAGTTTACTCCTTGCATTATTGTCTCCTTAAGCATTTCCATGTGCATTATGGATGTCCCAAAGCTCGTTTCACTTAAGGTCTCACCCAAACCATTGTCCATCCTTCATCTAAGCTGCCCAAACCCTATCCATATAATCTGCCAGCTGGTTCCCACCACACAATTTTATACCTATTAGTTCCTAATGTATATTTTAATTCCCCTCTCTTTTCCATCCCTTTTTTCATCATCCCTAAAACCTCCCATACCATGCAGGCTTCCTTGGTCACCCTAGGATAAGTTTGGGTTCCCTCTAATCACACCATATTAATTTTGTCAAACCCTTTCCTTCCCAAACCCCAATGTAGTCAATCCCATTTCCCTTTGGGTATCTCAAACCCCTCTCTTTGGAATTTGTTAAAACCCTAACATCTCACAAACACTTCCCATATCAACCTTAGTTCATCCCATAGGATCCTTATTATCCTAAAATCAACCCATTAGCTTTTGTCAAACCCTAGGTTTGAGTATCCAATTGCTGGTTCTACAAAGAAAGATTTTGAGTTAACCCTAAATTCTAGGGAATTATTTCAATAAACCCTAACCCTAGAATTGGATTACATCAAATATACTCTAAAATCCTAGGGTCCACCTCATCCAATGAAAACCCTAGGGTTCAATGAGAATTGCCATTTTGGGAGTCTGTGTTTTACAATATAAGAGTATTACTATGCCGGAGGGCTTGAAATGGGATTTCCCTGTAGTTTGATGACCTAATTTGGTGATTTAGGCTTTGAAACCAGCAGGTGAAACTTGAAATATTTTTGTTTGGAGCTAGGTTAAAACATGGCTCAAAACTGAAACTTCAAACCTTGAGGGATTCCAGCTTGCTCGAGGTTCATGTGTATCTGATGTTAGATTTAGGCTTACCATAGCTTAGGCTGGATTCCACTGATCTTTATTTATTATTTATTACATTGTTGTTGCTGCTTGATTTGAGATTTGTTGGAATTTCAGTAACTGTAATGAGCCTAGGGATTGAAAGGAAATTCAGAAAGAAGAAGAATAGAAGAGGACTGAAGAAGAAGAGAAGAAGGGAGAGAGCTTGCATGTATGTTTTGCTCTCCCCTGGTACTTTATTTATAATGTAAAATCAAGTCTTAGTTTGGGAAGTTGTAAAAAGGAAAATTACATATTGCATTGAATCTCCCAGTTTTACTAAAAAGGAAACTATCATAGGAAGATTACTTGTCAACCAAGCAATAAGAAAATTAGAAAGTAACTGAAATAGAAAATAAACCAAAATAGAAACCCTGATTTTTCAGAACTTGTGCACCAAGGCTGCTTCTCCAAAATAAAAAGTTGTGCAACTTGTACACTAAGGCTGTTGCAATTTTCAATACTCCCCCTTAAGCTGGAGTATACATAAAGAAAGCTCCAGCTTGAACAATAATAATAAACTTGAAAGGTAATGCCAGTCTTGAACAATGTAGCAATAGCAGATGCCGATAGTACTTTGATTAGGAGATTATTAACAACAACTTAAGTAAACAATCTTTATGTCGACGGAACCAACCAACAATGAGAATAATAGGCATGGTGAAGATGAACCCTGTCCATAAGTATAGCAACAACAATTACATCAAGGGCACTATCCAAACAATGCTGGCAGCCTGGCAGTAGGGAGGAATGTCCACACGTGAAGATAAAATTTGAGCCAAAAGTTGCATATCATAGGTAGGTAAGGTGCAGCTCCAATGTCTGCACAAGTAGGCAAGGTGCAGCTCCATTGTCCATGTAAGCTCTTTGTAAGAAGGCAAGTGGTAGGTACAGTATGGATAGCTAAAAGGAAATATTGGTTACTGTAGACCAAGTGGGTAGGTAAAAGGCAGTATTGGTATTATGGATCTAGTAGGTAGGTAAAAGGCAGTATTGGTATTATGGATCTAGTAGGTAGGTAAAAGGCAATATAGGTTACTGCGGACCAAGTAGATACTGTAGCATGGATTACTATGGACTAAGTAGGTGGATTAAGGTAGTACATGTTACTACATATCAAGTAGGTAGGTAGAGTAGTATAAGTCACTGCGGACCAAGTAGGTAGACAAAAGGCTCCAATCTCCCCTCGCGTGTAGCATTACACGTGGACGAATAATGACAACCAATAATATAAGTCAGCAGCATCGGTAGGCAACAATTGCAGTTGACTCTGATAAATAGGACTGCAATGGCATTGGTAGCCATTAAGGTATACTATAGAACCCAATAATGTAAGTCAGCAACATAGTAAATCGTACTAGCAAAATGAGTTATTATTCACTAAATAAGCCAAACAGGGCAGCAATAAATTAAACTCGATAGACCAGTTCCTTTTTGCACCAAAACAGTAACCCGAGCAACAAAAAACAGCTGGGCAAAATAGTTTCTATAACAACAGTGGTAATGCTAGTAAAAGATGATCCTGACATTACCACAAAGAGGCAGCGAAAGTGTAAAATATAATCCAGATGAACCCAGAATTTGGTGAAGGTTAATGACGCAATCCTAGAGATTCGAAACAGAGCATATGAATATTCATTAAACCATTGTGCTATAATTCCATAAGATTTGAATCTGAAGTCCTAACGAAATCACTAGATCTTCAATAGTTGTAGTAATAAATACAGATCACTTCAAGGGCGGTAGCAGTAGCAGTAAAAAATAGTAGTAGTATGTTTTCTATTTACCAGAAGATAAGAATCTAAGGTTGATTCTAGTAAATAGATAACAAAATAGCAGCCAAACAATACCCTATCAAAACCCCTATTTACTAGAAGATTAGAGGTTAAAATCGGTTCTAGTAAATAAAATATTAACCAGCAAGGGCAGTAGTAATCACAATAAGAACACCAAGGAAAATAGAGTATTTTGCAAATACAGAAACCATGAAAACTCATAGTGTAATCGATCATGCCAACCCGTATAGTAAATTCTAGACAGTACTAATAGAAGACCAAATAAAACACAGAGTATTTCCAAATCCATAGGGGAGTTCAATATGGGTGGATCCAGCCATCAACAATAGGCTAAACTTGCATAGTAGTCTGCATCTGATATGGAGAAATCTTCCTTAAACAAAATAGCTTCATCTGATGAAAAAACTAGCTGCAACTACTTGAAACCAGTAATTGAAGCAATAGGGAGGTAATACAGCATCAACAGAAATTTTCAAAGTAGAAAAATCCAATAAAACAGGGAACCAGTAGTATATCTTGCAGCAAAATCAAATACGGCATTGGCAATATTTTTCAGAGCATAAAACAAATTGACAAGCGGTTGTAGTTGAAGAAATCATATGAAATAAATTTTGTCCAGGCAATAGATGCAGTCAAGAGAAGCACAACAGAGTTGATTGGAAGTGAAATAGATGTTCAGGTTGGCGAAGAGCTGTAGCAAGTTAACAGGTGCTTCTATGTCCAAAAACGTTACTAATCTCTGGATTCTGCAGTAGTGGTAATAGTAGGTATGTAGATCACTTCATGAATTGTGAAGAAGAATCGAATATATCATTAATGCAGCAAGGGTTGGCTGCGCACCAGGTAGAAAGAAAAAGAAAAAAAAAAACAAACAAAGAATATTGAGAGAGAAGAAGCAGTCCTTAGGCTGATTAAACACGCTCTGATACCATGCTATAATTTCAATAACTATGTTTACCCAAAAAAAATAAAATTTCAATAACTATAACTAGCCTAGGTCTGAAAGGAAATTCACTAAGAAGAAGAAGAATAGAAGAGGACTGAAGAAGAAGAGAAGAAGGGAGAGCTTGCATGTATGTTTGGCTCTCCCCTGGTACTTTAGTTTTAATGTGAAATCAAGTCTTAGTTTGAGAAAGTTTCCTAAACTCAGTTACAACAAAAAGGAAAATTACATATTGCATTGAATCTCTCAGTTCTACTAAAAAGACAACTATTCTAGGGATATTATTTGTCAACCAAATAATAAGAAAATTAGGAAGTAACCAAAATAGGAAGTTACTAAAATAGAAAATAACCAAACTAGAGACCCTGATTTTTCAGAACTTCTGCACCAAGACTGCTTCTCCAAAATAGAAACTTGTGCACAAGGCTGCTGCAATTCTCAACAAGATTAATACCAGAGTTTGAGTCAAACCCAGAATAAATTGTTGATAGTAGAGCTGATTGCAAGGTGTTTCCTTAATCCTCTTCCGGGCTTTGGAGATGGTTTCCTAAATTTTGCCAGATTATGATTGTGGTAGGGTTAAATCAGATGCATGCTTGGTATTTTATGATAACCAAGAATGACCATCGTTTGACATGTAGTACCTGGTAGAAAGCTGGACTTGAATCTGGGTTAAATGATAATTTTTTTTATCTGATCTGGTTAAATCCCCTTTCTAACTACAGTACTTTTTTAAGTTAGATCCGACCCTCCATACGTATGTCTATGTATGTATGTGTGTGTGTGTGTGTGTGTATATTACTTATTTATAATTCTTTGCATTCTAATGATTGAAAAAAGGAAAAGAAAACGCTTTCTTATGTGAAGCTTCTGTTTTTTCCCCTTTCAGAAGTCTGAGAAAAGTATAAGGAGATCCCCAAGAGCAAAAGGTTGACTTTTTATTCTTCCTTTTATCATAGATATTGTAATTGACATACTGAGGGCTAGTTCTTATTCTTCCAGTTTCTGCCCAGAAGTTGGTGCAGACTGATATGAAACAAAAAGCTGCTCAAGATGAAGTAAGTCTGAATCATTTGGAGTTTTATGCTGCTTGGTTCTCTTTCAAATGCCATTTCGTTCTTCTCTATGATGAATGATGGTGATGGGATTAATTTGATAGGCTATTGTTTTCTTTTTATCTGTGGCTAAAGGCTACAGATTTATTGTTACAGGATGTGAAACCTAGGAAGAAAGGACCAAAGATAAAGGAGAGAAAGGGTGGTAAGTGTTCCATCTCATCATGCTAGGTGTTGCTTTTGTTCCCTCTATACTAATATTGACAAGAATGGTATATAAATTACTTTGGTCCTTCATATGGTTGAATTAAGAAGGAATTTCTTTCAAATGAGACCTGTTTGAATCATAAAGAAATTTGTCATATTATTCTCCTAAAATGTGAGTGACCAGCGAGTCATTTGTCAATTTACAATTTTCATATTATACTTTTATCAAGCTGGTCTGAGGCTGTGTTGCATTAGCCTGGATATGGATGGTTGACCTGGAGCACAAAACACCTTATGCAGGAGCATCAAAGTGATAGAGGCATTGTATTTCATGACTTATGAGGGAAAGGGGCCTCAAGATCTTATAGCCTGTTCTTTAAAAATTGAAAATTTATTCAGTGGGTGGCAACTGTATTCCATGAAAGAGCAGCTGCTACCACCTCCTGGCTAGCCTGTGAAGAATGAAATTAGTTTCTTATCTATTTAACATTGCTAGGTGAAGGAATTACTAGGAATCTTCTTTAAAGCTCAAGCTTAAGGCTTATAGCCGCGGGGTTTTGGTTTAGTTCATTTCAAGCCCATGTCCATCTAGAAGCGGTTAAAGAGATTGTTAAGTTGTGTGGCTTGTAGGATTGAGTTAAATAAAATGATAAAAGGGGGGCTATAAGTATGTTGTAAAGCAGTTACTTATCATTATATTGAGATAAACATTAACGTATTGAACAGACTGCCCTTATGATTCTAAAATTCATTATATTTATTGGTCATGTTATTGCATAGGATGAGCTATTGTAAGTGGGAGGCAGGCATGTGACCATTGACCTGTTGGTCACAGAACACATCTCAACAAATTCAGTTGTGGAAACTAAATACACATTTGACATTTTTTTTCACCTTCAGATTATATTGCTCAATCATACAAACAATTTTGATGCATGTTTTAGACTGGAGAATAAATCACTGACTCTGGTTGGACTACTGTGTTAGATGCAGGTGCAGGAATAGGAAGTGTCAGAAAACAAGAGCAATCTGAGGTATTGCTGTTCTTGTACCTTTCTCCATTTCTTTCTTGATAAAATATTCAAGAACAATTCATTTATAATATTTTCTTAAATTCCAGATTTCTGGCTAAATTTGTGAAACCCATGGACTCAAGATCAATTCCATCTATATATAAGAGGTGCATGATCTTTTAAGTTATTATTTTTATATTATTTTTCATCCAAAAATACTTGGAGTGACTAAAACTACTAAAATGTGCCAAATTCAAGTTGAGAGTTCTGGGTTCACTTTTTCATTTGTTCCTGGTGTGAGAATTGAAGCAAACTAATGTAATAATGAAGCTACAGCCCAATTTATAGGATCCTTGTGATTTCTTGGTTACAAAATTGACAAATGGCTCCAGTATTGCAATTTCGGAAGTTGAGTCCAATTTTGCTGCATATGAATTGGTTTGGGAGACTACATTGTGTTGGTTCCCCCTCCCTTTTCTTTTCCTTCCCTTACCTGAAATCTTTCTACCCTTTAGTTGGAGAGACTAACATCTTTTTTTACCAGACATCTGTTCAAACACCTAAGGTCTATCAAAGGAAGACAACAAAAGGCAAACCCACTTCACTCACAGAAGCTAATTTGGATGGTCTATCCAGTTCAGCACCTGCGTCAAACCCTTCAATGATTGATTCACTTATGGTAACATTGTTTGTTCTACATCTTTCTTTTCTTAGTTACAAAGAATTGCCGCATTATCTTATCAGCTACTAGATAGTGGACAAATGGCTGTGGTGCCACAATACCAGAAATTGAATCCAAGTTTGCCATTCATGATTTCCTCTGGGAAACTGTAATTTCTGTTGCATTTGTTCCTTTCCTTTCCTAACGTGGATTCTTTTCTACCCCTAAGTTGCAGAGATTTTCATCTTTTTTGCACAGACATCTTGGTGTGGCCTCAATTGAATGAAGGCTAGATAAACCAAAATAGTCAAAGCCTACCTAAGTAATCCAAGAAGGGCTGCTTGCAACTTCAGTTATATGGGTTCTATGGGGTGAAAATAGGAAAAACCAAGATGTATGATTCCTATGAATCCAATAGACTGAGAATCAGAGGACTGAAATAGGGATTGAAAGGATGAAGACACCAACTTATAGTTGAGTAGAATACATGTTTGCACTGCATAAATGACAAATTAAAGAGAAAAAAATAGGAAATATTCCCCACTAGTACCAGTGCAGACAGCAGCTCCCATAGCTCCATTCAGGCCTCTTCTTCAAGATGCAGATCCAAAATTTCTTAGGTCTAGCATAGGAAGAAAACAAAATGCATACCCATTGTACTCACAGCATCTCATTTGGACGGTCCATCTGGTTCAAAACCTGCTTCGACCCCTTCAGTGATTAATTCATTATTGTTCTGAACTTTCTTTTTTCTTCTTAGCAAAAGAATTGAGACACTATCTTATCCAGCTACTAGATATAATTGATTCTCTGATTCTCTTCTCTGTTGCATATCTTTCCGGTTACCAACCTTTCTTCCTTCTATAATTATGTCAGTGGGCATTATTATTTGACCATTAGAACAATGTTTTGCAGTGGATGACGATATAAGAATTATGAACAAGGGAATCAATACCCGCAGAAGTGAAGAAGAAAAAGGCGGAGAGGTGGGAGAACTTGATTGGAGAAAGAGAAATCCTAGGGCTCATGGTAGATTCAGAATGGCCTACTGCAAGCCTAGGTCCTCCTACTTATAACCAATAAGTAGAAAATTACAAGACAGAGACAAATTAATTCAACAATATAGACATTACATTGAATCTCATATTCTGTCTTGTTTAATAACCTTCAAGCTGGAACATATACATTTCCCATCTCCAGCTCAGAACAACCATTAACAAATGCAGGCCTAAATAACATATTGTCAACTTCATCGCCGGAGTTAATAGATGGAGTAGAAATCACTCACTTTATAACTAGAGTATCACTAGATGACTGTCAACCAATGTGGTTCTAATGTAGAAGGGGTTCAATTAGAAACCTTTCCATGGTAGGAACGATAAGCCCATCCCACTTTTCAACCTCCCTTCATCTTCTCTCTTTCCCAATTCTTTGGTTGTAGGAACCCATATGCCCTTGAATGAACTATAATCATCCACTGAGTTGCTTTTCCTTCGAAGGAGAAAATCTTTGCTTAGAGATCCTGCACTTGAAACATGGCTTTATCTTGAGAGAAACTTTTTATCTGATAGTTCCAGACACCTTTAGCAGCATTGTGAAACATAAGTTAGCAACAACAGTAGCATGATGCAATTCTAAAGCCAAACAAGGAGAGGGTCATTTTCACTCATCCATACTTTGTATCCTTAAAAGAGTCTGAAGATGGAGGGGTCTTGAATCAAATATTCCATTTTTCCTTGGCATTCATTCGTGTACATCTTTGCTGCTTAGCTGGGTGTTTACATAATACAGTTCTTAAGATGTTTTGAATCATCGATTGTAGATATGAAGAGACAGTGAGCATCAAGCCGACAACGAGAAAGTGACATCTCCTAGGCATGGACTCATAGGTCTCCTAGATAAAAAAGAATTACAAAACGAGTTGGTATAAAGAAAGACAAACCTACTGGTTTTATAATTAATTTTCTCTCGTAAATCTAGACAATTTTCCTCTGAGGAACAAGAAAAAGAAAAAGAAAAAGAAAAACCCATAGATCTAGACCCAAAAAAGAAAAAGAAAAGAGAAGATAAAAATCTGACATAAGGCAAACACAGCAGCCAAATAGTAGATGAATATATCAAAACTGACCAGTAGCAATACCACAAACAAGGAACCCAACTCCAACAAGAAATAGTGGTCCAATGGAAGTCAAAGTCAACCCTTTTTGATGGGCTTCCATTTCAGGTAAGACACGTCAGCCTAATAGTAAAATGCAAACTCCCCAACGTCACAATGATCTATTTACAGAACAAGAACCAACAACCCAAAAATCCAATCTTGAAATTAGAAAAAGGAGAGATCATTTTACAGCAGAATCAATGTGTTTAAATGGACCCCAAACGTTGGTGAAGGACCCTCATAGATGGTGCTTGAAATCCTAAATCATTGTCAAATCCAACATACAGATAACCAGTTGTAGGGAAAATTGATCTCTCCAAAAACTCTAAAAGACAGTGTTACCCTAGGGTATGGGGACAGGAAAATTCAATGTATGGATTCTCTGTTATGGAGTAATATGGTTCATGTAATTGATGTTGCAGCGCAGACTTAGCTGCCTCCATGACCCATAAGAGAGAAACCGACAACCTTGGTAAAAACCCTAGTTTTTCTTGATGTCATTCTCTGCTGGGCAACATAGGTTTCATAAACCACAAGAAGACCCTAAAGGATTTTCAAAACAGAGGTTAGGGTGGAAGAAACTGATACCAAACTCTATTAACACTACGAGCAGGAAATTGGTACCTGTAAAAGTAGATGAAGAAGATAAAAAGGAAGAGAACTTGTTGGGAGGGGAAAAAACTTAGAGCTCATGGTAGGATTTGGAATAGCCTATTGTGAGCTGACGTCCAGCTAGTTGTAACTTTATAAATAGAAATTATACTCACAGTGGCAGTCCCACATAAATGCGATCAAACCCAACCAATAATATAGACATTACATTCAATCCCTTAAGCTATACCATTGAGCACAGGATCGTGGATTCATGTTAAATCACATGGGGTCTTGTTTGTCTACTTCTTGAGGTAAAACCTTGCTAGTGGTTAACTGTTCAGGTTGTCACTTAGATGAGTGGAAGTTTTACCCATACAAATTTCTACATGGGATGTGGAGCATAAACATCATAAATGTGTTCTTCTGGAGAGGGTGGAGAAAAGGTCTTAAGTATAAAAGCTAATTGCTGTTTTGCCATACATTTCTGAGAAAAACTAAGATGCCTAAGCATCTTAGGTGTTGGCTAGCAACCAAGGCCTCCATTTTACTAAAAATGTGGTCAGGACGACTAGGTGTTGCCTTGGTAGAAATGTGATTTTCAAGTATAGAAAAACACTGTAAAATTTTAAAAATAAAAGTTGCAATGACTCCTTAAAATTGGAGATCCAATATCAAATAATTATTACGTTGGGTTTCTCCTTGGTAATCAACATTTTGGTTGTTTTTTCCCCCTCAATCATGTTTCCTTCTGTTGACGAAGGTGAAACTTTTTCATCTCTGTTCTTGTTGTGCTACTCATGCATAACTTATGGATCCCTCTTTTCTTCTTGTAAATATTCCTATTACAAATTTTTATGTTGATGATAGTGAAGAAGACTAGGTAAAGTCATTGCGAGTATCAATCGATGTATAGTTGCAGTAAGGAAAACCTAATTTACATTGGTCGTGACTTTGCAGGTTGAAGAGGATGAGATAGAAGAGTTCTCCAGTGAATCACAGGTTTGATATGCATTTAGTTTGGTATACTGCTTCACTTGAGTGTCTTTCCTCCATTGAACCATGAGGGATGATTTGATAGCTTAGTAACATCATATTTGATCTTGAGCAGTGATGCATTTAAGCTTTATCCCCACTACTTGGAGTCAGCTTTGTGGATCTTCTTTTGTCATTCCACTCATGTTTAACAGCAGTACATTCTTTTGCTCACCCAATACATTTTCACCATTTTTTCTTTTGTCAGAAAACGTTTTCTCTTACTAGTGAAGTAGTTAGTTGCTTCACAACCATCAAATTTTATTTTATGCTCCCTATCATCTGTAGAATGAACTCCAAAAGCCGTTAAGCTTACTGGAGGATTTTAATACCACCTTGATTTTACTACAAGAATTACAACCTTCTATGGAAAGTAGCTAAAATATGACTTCATTTCTTTAGGATATAGATGGAAGCGATGAGGATTGGGCTGCTTAAAGCATCAAGACTTAAACGGCAGGTTCCATTTTCAGGTTGTTACCATCTTGTTTGTGTCCAAGAATATAATTGCGAGTGCTATGCTGCAATTGTTCCTGGTACATCCAAATGTGCTTTGGCTTCTGGTGTTGAAGATGACATTTTGTAAAGTATACAGGGTGAATTATCACTCTTTGCTATCTTGCTTAATGGAATGAACCAAGATCAAAATCTCCGTTGGTCCCAAGCTCGTCATTTGATAATTAAATCAATGGATAATTATGTACTTTGATTTTATTACTACTCTATCCCTTGTACTTTTTAAAATTATTAATCTAATTTTTAACTTTGTCTACAATTACTAATGACCCCTTGCCAAAAAGAAGCAAAAAGTGATAGAAAATTAATATGAATATAATATGATGAAGGATAACACAACAAATCATAGTGAGTCCAAAACAGAAGATACTAACCAACCAAAAAACTACAGTAGATAAAAATCGATTAGGTTTAGAGTGATATAAAGTTATAAAGCACAAGTTCAAAAAGATGACCAGGATCGAAAAGAAAAAAACAAAATGCCATGTTGGCCTAAATGGAAAACCATATTCAAATACATTAAATTTTGTTTTGCTGCCGATCAGACAAAACTATTACTGGGTACTACTTCAAATATAATTGAAAGGATTTTGTAAAGAAGATGTAACAGAGAACATCATAAATGTTTCATTACAAACATACTGACTCACTATAAATGATCACTTATTTTATTATTATTATTATTATTATTATTATTATTATTATTATTATTATTATTATTATTATTATTATTATTATTATTATTATTATTATTATTATTATTATTATTATTATTATTATTATTATTATTATTATTTATTTATTTATTATTATTTTTTTGGGTAGGAAGTTAAAAATCTTCATTCATGAACTCAAAGAAATCGAACATCAGAAAGTAAATAAATAATTTGAAATTGATCCCTATAATTAGATGTATTGAGGTTATTAAACTAAGGATGGTAGCATAATCCCTAGAATAAGGTACAACCACATTAGCCAATATCGATTCACCAAAGAACACCAATGATCACCTATTCACAAATATAATACCTAGGACTAAAAATTTATTGATTGACATGTCCATCTTGAACAACACCATCCAATGTAATTGGGATGTTTTTCCATGTGGAGCTAACTTCAAGAGAAAACATACAAGTATAAAACTCATCTCCACTAATGCCTCCTCTCCTCGTTTTTACAGGAAACCTCCTTTCATTTTGGTAGTGTGGGTACTGCTTGCCATCCTCTGCTGGCAGCCCGAATTGCTTCATAACTCCGGCCACCACCCTCTTCATCTGCAAATGCCATTTCCTTCCCTAACAAATCCTTGGCCTGCTTGGGCTGGATATGTGTTTCCTTCAACAACCTCCATTTCCCTGTAACCTCCTCCTTCTCCAACCACCTCTCTGGGCGAAACTCACCCCAATCTTTGCCCCACAATGACTCCATCCTTCCCATTGCGTAAGGATGATATATCACTTGCATTCCTTTCTTCACTACAGACCCATCTGGCAACACATCGTCGCTGCTGTTGCTTGCGTAGGGCACTGGTGGGTGCCTCATGGTCTGCATGGGCGCATGCGTGTACACCATATCCTTCACCTCATTGAAATGATCGAGCCTTCTGGTTTTCCTTCAGTATCTCCTTCAATATCTCATTTTCTACGTGAGATTTTTGGAACTAACCAAAAGACCATGTCAATGCTGCGATGTAGTATCACGACCAGCTAGATAAGCTAATCACCATGTCTGTTACAAAACTCTCATCCGTGCCCAGAATTAAGATTCTTGATAGAGATCCTCTGTTTCTATTGAAGATTTCTCTTCCAACTCTCGTTTCTTTTCTTTTACTACTGGCCGAAATTCACGAACTTTTGAGGCTGTATTCGCATTTCTTCTTGAACCAATATCGAGTGCCATTTTCGCCTTCCACACCCATGCGTTGATGTCGTCACTGCTTAGTAGTGTGCTTCTTCATGCAATTGCAAACTCAGTCTCTGGTTGTGGAATGATTGAGAGATACTTAGGGTCGACCGCATCTTGCATTGTTATAAGGCAATCGTTGGGATGTCTTGTAGATCAAGGTGGATTTTTGAGCTGAGTAGCGTCGGAGAGGAAGAGACGGTCAGAGAGCTCGTCTTCCACCACTGTCCTATGACTTGCGGAGGGATTTGGTGTTGAATGCATGACTTGAGATTTGTCTCTGAAACTTCCAGCTTTCACCATCAATGTTGAAGATGCAGAACCAGAAACTAGAGAGGCTGTCTTGAGAGAAATTGCCTTTGGGTAGAGGGAGTTGGGACTTAAGGATGTGCTGGACATTAAGGGGATTGGTTGTTATGAGTTCACGATGGCCAAGTGAACGTTGAAGGATAATGGTTCCAGTCTCACTGTTTTGTAGAGCTCTGTCACCCATGGATGAACGACCTTTGTTGGCAGATATGGTGAGCGGAGCCTATTAAGGGTATGATCTGGGTGGCTTTATTGCAGGAGATGAGACTGTTTCTTGTAACACTTGGTTGATGTGAAGCGATTTGAACAAGAGAGGGGAGATGGAGGAGGGTTGGTAAGTTCAAGGTGTAACATGATGGATCGATGATGGGTTTGATAGGAAAACGATGTCTTAGGCTATGTGCTTTCCAGTTTATCTGATCTTCTGTGTTGTGGTCTTCTGAATTTATAAGAAAGCACTCGTTCAATAGTTTGATTGGTTTTTTATGGTGTTCTGCATTTTGGTTACAGATCTCAAACTCGTACAGGAACCCACGGGAATTAGGTATGGATTGAAGTAATGGTACTTCTAGAAACAAGATGGTTTTAATTACCAAATAAATATATGATAGAAGCTTCCTTTCACTCCTAACATTCACATGCTGGAATGAATACAAACGATCCAATTTTTAATGACCCACTTGGCGGGGTTCAGCCGTTCAGGGAAGGAATCTTCTTTACGAAGCAAATAGTTTCTAGATACTTACACAGACATTTTGACAAACACATCATGGCAACCGTCATTAAGGGTCCAACACAGCCGCCATATGAATCTTCCTATTACTTTATTTGGTGATAGATGAGCATTTTTGTAATTCCTGAGTCAAATCATACCCATAATGGACCAATAATAGTTTATTCATTGTAGTCATGATCAAAGCCAGATTCACTATTTTTAACAAAATTGTGACCAATTAAGGTAAGGTTGCTCCTCAGGATGAGACAATGCTGAAGATGCTCCAAGTATCTTATTCTAGTATTTTCTTTGAATCCTTGACTTTGTCTTTGAAATATTGCGCTTTCTAGGCACAACATGTGATCCTTTTGTTCTTAAAGAGGTCTTTTTTATTTTTTATTTATTGTTTCTCTATCTTTAAGGTAACTTCTAGTTCATCAAAAGAAAAGAAAAAAAACTCAGACCTATTCATTTATAGTTTACTTATATTTTAGGGTGAGTTAGGGTCATTAATGTCAAATTTTCATCCCTACTTGTGGATGTCGATTCAGTCCAATTTCGATTGATCTGAATACGTATAAGGTTTGGGTGAATTTTTAACACAATAGGACCTTTTTTTTTTTTTTTTTTTTAGTAAAAACTTTTTATAATAGCTAAACAAAACAATTACAGCATACATGCACGTGGCAGTTTGTATCTACTACATTAGCTATCAAAAAAATGTTTTCTAGAGGGTTGGGGTTTACATATAAGTGGTTTTTATACTTTTGAGATAATCGAGGTTGTCTAGGGCTAGTTAAAATTCTTCATTCCCGGGTATAGATTGTTCAGTTTCTCTTCATTGCACCAAATTTCCTGTAGTGTAATTTGCTGTTGATCTGCAAATCTGATACCTTCTAAGATTCCATGGATTATAACATGTTCCCTTATCCCCTTGTTGAGGAAGTCTTTATTTAGGTATTGTATTTTCCCATTCCATATGACCCTAACACTCCAAGCTACTCTGTCTAGCCCTGGTTTATGAAGCCCTACACATAGTGTTGATATTTTCACTTTGGTTGTTCGGTGTCATCCAGTAAAGACCCGTGATTTGTTGAAGTTCCCCCCATCTGTGGCATTGGTCCATTTATAGGTTTGGCCACTTTTCCGAAAAAAAGACCTCATTTCTTTCCTTTCATACAAAATAGCAAGTCATGCACAATAGTGACATTGTCCATTTTTTTTGTTGCATTATCCATCCCCCAATCAAGAAGCATTGTCACATAAATCGAGAATGGAGTCTGAATGGGCTGTGAAATTTTTCGTTATGAGGCCCAATAATCCTGTTACCCATATTCGTTTGGTCCATTCGCAAGAGATGAACAAATGCCAGTATGTTTCATTGACTTGGTTACAGAATCTGCAAAGCGAAGAAGAGTTGATCCATGGAGATAAGGTTGTGGCTAGGGGCAATCCTTTGTTTAGTAATCTCTAAAAAAGGGATTTGAACTCGAGATGTAAGGGAAGTTTCGATAAGAATTTTCACCACCTTGTACTCCGCAGAAAATTTGAAATTAGATTCATTTCCGGATTGCTTCTCCCGCCCTTTTTGTCGTCAAGGTTCCATTAGGTGAAACCAACGAAATCCATGAATCATGTTTAGATGTCAGCAGTTTGCTAGGAGGCAAATCAAGATTGTGAGAATACTTTCTGTTTTTGTATGGCAAGGAATTGACTACATCTTTTTCTGTTGAGTAAATGGACCATGGTCCCAAAGCCAGGTCTCCTACCAAATGATTTGTGGATCTTGTTATCCATTGATCGAACCAGATGGAGGTATTTTTCCCATTTGGCACTTGTCTCATAACCAATTGTTGGAGAGTCGGCGGAATTGCAAAAATGCTATTCCACGTCCATGATTCCCCTTCTTTTTTTCGGATCAAAGAGAGATACCTTTTGAAAATATTTCGCCTTCACAACCTGGGCCCACATGGAATCTTCTTCCACCAATAGCCTCCACCGATGTTTGAGTAGGAGAGCTTCATTGATGTTGGCTAACCTTTTGAACCCCAATCCTCCTTCTTCCTTTGGTCTGCAGCATTTGTCCCATGAAATCACCGTCAAATGCTTTTTTTTTTGTAGGATTTCCTAACCAGAATCGTTGGCACAGAGAGTCAATTTGAGAACATAGGCTGTTGGGATTTGGCATTGCATGTGTGGTGGTTGTGGTTGAGACGATTTTTAGAATTTCCCTTCTTGCGAAAGAGAGATTTGATGCTTTCCACAGAGAAAGTTTCCTTGTCATTCTATCAAGAATGAACTGGAGGTTTTTAATTTTGGATCTTCCATGAAATAAATTTGTACCAAGGTACAGTGCATCTTTTTTCATTTCCCCTATTCCAAAGATTGTGAGCGCTCTTTTTTTTCTCTTTCCCCACTGATACATTTCTACTGAAATATGCTCCACTCTTTTGTAAGTTGATTTCTAGTCTTGTGATATCAGAAAATAATTCCATGGGAACCTTAAGTGCCAGTAGATCTTCCTTTTCCACCCTATAGAAAAAGAAAGTATCGCAAAAAAAAGGTGAGAAATTTTTGGAGCTCTTCTAGCCACCTTAATTCCCTGCAACAGATTCAATCTTCTATACTCTATTAGTAATCTTGAGAAAACTTCCATTATGATTAAAAACAGATAGGGGCTGAGGAGGCATCCTTGATGTAACCCTCTAGATGCTGAAAAGCTGTGATATGGGGTTCTGTTGAGCTTGATTGAAAAGGAGGCTGAGCTAATGAAGGATTGGATCATTTGTATCCAACAGGAGTCAAATCCCAAGAAAGACAATAGCTTTGTTATCACTCCCCATTCCTCTTTGTCATAAGCCTTGGACATATCCAATTTGAGCACAACAAAACCATTTTTTGCTTTTGTTTTCTCCATGTAATAGAAAATTTCTTGTGTTACCATGATATTGTCCATAACTTGGCAGTTTGGAACAAAAGCAACTTGGCACGGGGAAATGATTGTGGATAGGAATGGTCTTAGCCTTCGTGCCAGAAGTTTTGCAATAATTTTGTAAGATACATTACAAAGGCTGATTGGGCAAAAATCAAAAACAACCGAAGGTTGGGCTTTCTTGGGTATAAAGCATAGGAGGGTATGATTTATGCCAGGAGGTAGAACGGGATTACCAAAGAAATCCGTAACAAAATTAATTACCTCATCCTTAATCAAATCCCAGTGCTGCTGAAAGAAGTAGGCGTTGAAACCATCTATACCTGGAGCTTTATGAGGCCCTAGAGAGAAGATAGTTTGTTTGATTTCATTGGGCTGTGGGGTATAGGACAGTCCATTAAGGTTGTTTGAATCAGAAATTGGTGGGAACCGACTTTCAACAAAGACGGGATCAAGCGGATTTGATGAAGAAAACTACTTTTGCATGAAATCAGCGAACCCTTTTTGCAATTTCATGTGGCTGAGTGACGAAGACTTCATCAATGTCAAGAAAGTCAATTTTGTTCCTGTGTATGTTGATTTTAGATGAAAGATGGTAAAATCTAATATTTCTATCTCCATTAGAAATATTGAGGCTTCTAGATTTCTGGAACTAGAAATGTTCTTCAGCATTCAAGGCCCACATGATATTTTTTGTTTTTTCTTGGATCTTCTCAACATCAGGATTAGCCAGATAGTGCTGAGCCTCAATTTTGGCTGCATAATTATGGAATATGTTATCAATGTTTCCGAACACTTCCCGATTCCAACTTTGTAGGATCCTTGAAAGATTTGTCAATTTAGTTTCCGGATTGGCATGTCCTGCTCTAGCCCATGCTTGGTTAACTGTATTTCGGAATTCTAGGTGAAATTCCAAGCATTTTGAATAACACAATAGGACCTTTGAATAACCTATTATTTCTCTAACTTTCTGCTCCAGGAACTCTCTTTAATTAAGTTTCTTTTGTGAAAGAAAATGCCAACAATTGAAGCTTCCACAGGAGTTCAACTAATTCCACTGATGATTAGTTAGAGTTTGTTTTAGTTTCTTTTTCAGTTTGAGAACCTGTACAACCATCATTCTTGTGATTTTGTTTTGTAAATATCCTCTATATCACCAATAGCTAAATTTCTAACCGGGTAGGACTGGGCTAGGTTTTTGCAAACATTGACCTTGGCTCTGACCTATACCCTAGACCCCTATGGGGCTAAGAATCCTAACCCTAGCTAACCCTAAATACTTTTTAAGGTCAAGCCCAACCCTAGTTCTTCTTGATTGGCTCTAATTGGGTTGGGTTGGGTTGGCCTAACCCCTAGCCTTGACCCGTACCCTAATTTTGACCCTAACTACAAACCAATAAAACAACAAGCATAAAATTACATAACTACAATTTACAAGATAGATTGACAATCAAAATTATATGAAGTGATTCCATAAGAGGGGTTATCCACAATTTTCAGACTGTAACTTTTTCTTTTCTTTCTAATACACAGCTACCTTTTACAACAAAAAAAAAATATATATATATATATATATATATATATATATATATATATATATATATATATATATATATATATATATATATATATATATATATATAAAATAAATTTTGCTTTGTTTCTTTCATCGGTTGTGCAAATCTACCCCAAATTGGTAGTTTATATTAAAAACAATTAATGATCTAACAGTGAGAACTACTAATCTTCCCAAACATTCAATTTATTTGAAAATATAGCGGATTAGATCGAGTCATCTAATATAATTGGAAGGATTTCTCAATCAGATATAACAGAAAAGATCTTAAATTAATGTCTCATTACAAGCATACAAGCTTTATTCTAAATGATTACTTAGACCACGGATAATACTTAGGTATACATTTGAAACATAGAAAACCACTAAGAATTTTATTAACGGTCCTATCCATCTTGACCAACATCATCCAATGTAATTGGGATGTTTTTCCATGTGGAGCAAACTGCAAGAAGGAAAACACACATTACAAGTGGGAAAAAAAAAGACATGCACAACTACATTACTGCCTCCTCTCCTCGATTTTCACAGGAAAACCTCCTTTCATTTTGGTAGTCAAGTGAGCAAAGTAAACTGCCTCAAAGCCATCTTCTGCTGGTAGCACCCGATATTGCTTCATAACTCCAGCCACCACCCTCTTCATCTGCAAAAATGCCATTTCCTTCCCTAAACAAACCCTTGGCCCTGCTTGGAAGACTGGATATGTGTATGAATCCCTTCCAACAAATCTCCATTTCCCGGTAACCTCCTCCTTCTCCAACCACCTCTCTGGGCGAAACTCACCCCAATCTTTGCCCCACAATGACTCCATCCTTCCCATTGCGTATGGATGATATACCACCTGCATTCCTTTCTTTACTACAGACCCATCTGGCAACACATCGTCGCTCGCTGCTTGCTTGCCGTCAGAAGGCACTGGTGGGTAAAGCCTCATGGTCTCGCATAGGGCAGCATGCGTGTACACCATATCCTTCACCTCATTGAAATGATCGAGCCCTTCTGGTTTCTCCTTCAGTATCTCCTTCAATATCTCATTTTCTACGTGAGGATTCATGGAAACTAACCAAAAGAACCATGTCAATGCTGCCGATGTAGTATCACGACCAGCTAAGATAAAGCTAATCACCATGTCTGTTACAAAACTCTCATCCGAATGCCCAGAATTCAAGATTCTTGATAGAAGATCCTCTGTTTCTATTGAAGATTTCTCTTCCAACTCTCGTTTCTTTTCTTTTACAATACTGGCTGCAAATTCACGAACTTTTGAGGCTGCTATTCGCAGTTTCTTCTCTGAACCAATATCGAGTGCCATTTTCGCCTTCCACACCCATGCAAAGATTGATCCAAGTCGTCCACTGCTTAGTAGTGTGGCTTCTTCAAATGCAATTGCAAACTCGGTCTCTGGTTGTGGGAATGATTGAGAAAGATACTTAGGGTCGAAACCAAAAGCAATCTTGCATATGTTATCAAAGGCAAATCGTTGAAGGATGTCTTGTAGATCAAGAGTGGATTTTTGAGCTGCAGTAGCGTCGAAGAGAGGAAGAAGACGGTCAGAGAGCTCGTCTTCCACCACTGTCCCGATGAACTTGCGGAGGGATTTGGTGTTGAATGCATGACTTGAGATTTGTCTCTGAAACTTCCAGCTTTCACCATCAATGTTGAAGATGCCAGAACCAAGAAAACTAGAGAGGCTGTCTTGAGAGAAACTACCCTTTGGGTAGAGGGAGAATTGGGACTTGAGGATGTGCTGGACGTTAAGGGGATTGGATGTTATGAGTTCGCGATGGCCAAGTGAACGTTGAAGGATAATGGTTCCAGTCTCACTGTTTTGTAGAAGCTCTGTCACCCATGGATGAAAACGACCTTTGTTGGCAGATATGGTAAGAGCGGAGCCTATTAAAGGGTATGATCTGGGTGGCTTTATTGCAGGAGATGAAGACTGTTTCTTGTAACACTTGGTTGCATAAGTGAAGCAAGATTTGAACAAGAAGAAGAAGGGAAGAATGAAGAGGAGAAGGTAAGGTAAAAGTTCAAGGTGTAACATGATGGATCGATGATGGGTTTGATAGGAAAACGATGTGTTAGGCTATGTGCTTTCCAGTTTATCTGATCTTCTGTGTTGTGGTCTTGTGAATTTATAGGAAAGCACTCCTTCAATAGTTTGATTGGTTCTTGATGGTGTTCTGCATTTTGGTTTCAGATCTCAAACTCGTGCATGAACTCATGGGGATTAGAAATGGATTAAGGTAATGGTACTTCTAGAAACAAGATGGCTTGGATTAAAATAAATGTGTGATAGAAGCTTCCTTCCACTATTAATATTTACACGTTGAAATGAATGCAAGGAATCTGGTTACCAAAAAAGAAAGGTTTCTAGAAGACTTTCACAATTAAACATTTCACATAATTGCAATCGTCACCAAGAATCCGCACTAATGGAGATACTAATTCAATAATTAGAAACATCTTCTTATTATAAATAAACTATTAATTCAATGATTAGAACAAAATAGTTACAGGTTTACCAAAAAGTATCCTATTGAAAATTAATAATGGGATTAAAGATCTAACAATAAAATATAAAATATATTTCCCTTAACATTCTGTTGACTTAAAAATATAGTGAGTTTGAATCGGTTCATGTAGCCACACTAACTCGAATTAAACATAGAAGTTACAAGGAGGCCATGGCCCAAGATGATGTTTGCAAGTTGCAATTAAGGGTTGGAAAATAAAGCAATGGCTCATGAAGGTTTGAATATTATACGTTGATGAATCTTATAATTTAGTAGTGATGCGTCCAATAAATTATCCAATCGTCGGACTCCTTCGGATTCTTGTAAAAGGAATGTCAGACATGGGTCGACCTAGCGGTCGGGAAGCCACCTCCGATGGTTTAGTCAATAACAGCACCACCAATGAACTCTGACGAGTTGCAGAGTTTAATTAATAAGAGACTAAAAGGTGGGAAACGATTCAGATACCTTCCTTTCGTGTTATGCGTTGATTTATATAGGATTTACCTCTTACTGTCCATTGTTAGATCAATTCACAAGTCTGATTTAAAGTAGTCCGATTGTAGGGTTTTCTTTCCTCAACGTGGGTTAGTTGCGGTTCCCATATTGAGCACGATCGTTTATCCCAAATCTGGCAGGATCACGTTTCCTTCTATAACTGTCGAGTTTTTTCGCGTGCAAGGCACCAACGGGTTAACCCTTGAATCCGGTCTCGACTGAAGCAATCGAACCGATCATGGTTTGACCTGGTTGGGAATTATTTTTTCTTATCAAGTAGGTATTTAATGAGAGATTTCTTGTAAAAGGAGGAACCAAATACGTTTCAAGAACACTCTTCGTTCCGTGCTTCATCATCACACCTTTACTAGCACTCAGCCAGAGTTTTCTCAATATTTTTGATCTTCAAAGTTCAGATATTATGCTCTAAGCCTCTAACCATGCTCCAATATACCCACCTATGTTTACCATGAAGAAAGAGGCACACCTGCCATATGGTATACATAATTTTTTTCCTGAATTGTTGAGTATGAAATAATATTAGTTCTTTTCTAAAGACAATACTATTTTATCATGCTATTTGGTACTCTTCTCTACATGGCTTGTTCATTGATGCCCTCTCCTCTAAATATATAAAAATTATAAATTATAATATTTATATTTATATTTATGTAACACCTTTAGTGTGTAGAAATAAGTCAATGAGAATGTTAATACAAGCCACAATCACCATATTTGCTTAAAGGAAATCACAAGAAGACAAATTTTATTTTTGACTCGGAGAACATACACAAAAATTTATATTGCAAAACAATTCATTTTCACCACAATGCACATTTTGATGGAGTTAGGAACGAAGAAACAAAATCTCAAAAGGTAATTTATTCACAACTTTTTTGATCTAGGTCTTCATTATATTTTAAATGGAGATCACTAATAATCTTTCAAATCCAAAATTGACTAAAATATAAAATTTTAAGGATATAATTGGCATTCAATATGTTTCTATAAATGAGACTAATGTCATCTTTTTGACTTCTGAATTTTGATAAAGGGTAAAATTGACATTATATATATTCAATATTGAGTCACTTAACACATAGTAATTATATAAAGAAGAAGGTTTGATTAGTCATAAAACTAAAGTATAGAGAAACAATTGTAATTATCCCTTAAACTAATTATAAGTTTGGTAGTTATTTGCCCAACATATGGTATTTGTTTTTGTGTTTCGTTCGACTTTCTCTAAATATCTTGGTTCCATCCATGCTTCTCTTTTGCAGGGGCAAACATTCTTCCGAGAGAAAAAAATCCATTTATTGCTTGGGCATGATCCAGTACGCTTGAGACTTGGCTATTGATGCTATTGAACCCCAAATTGCATTTCTGCAGATTTTACCATTACTGTTAATCAACATACGACGGGCAAAACGGGCAAGACCTGAATGCCACGCATTTAATGTGCAGCATGTGCTGTCATCGGTCGAGATCAAAATCTCGGTCTCACAAGTGGTTGAAAGCGAGAGGAATGGTTGAGACTGATTGCATAATTCACAAAGTATCATCATTTTGTTGGACTGCCTAGAGGATGCGTGACCAAAAATTCTGTAATTTTTCCTTTCAGGAGTGTGTTCATCTGGGTAGACCAATCTATTGTATAACCTTAAGCCAAGACGAAGAGAGAATTCAATAAGTCCAGTGTTCTATAAAATTTAATCCAGATTTCAAGCTAGTGAATGCCAACAGACTGGGTTGCTGGCCATGTGTTGATGAGGGATCTGATAAACCCTAGTTTCAAGTTTCAAGTTTCAACCCATGTCTAACTTTCAAGAGCTCACCTAATCCCAGATCAGCTCACCCTGCTCTAGAGAGAGAGAGAGTAGAGCTCATTATATCGAAGAAGAGAAGAAAAGGCGAAAAATCTTCTTGATGTTGATCACCCCATCAGTCTGAATCATCAACGCAGTGTGCACCAACCTGCCCATCGTATCTGCAAAATAACTGAGGTGTGCACAATGCCGAACATGAAAAGGCATGAAGACTATACTTTTACAGATGACCCAATGGCATCTTACCTAAAGTGTAACAAATCCAATGGAACATAAGATTCGAATTCAGAAATCATGATAGAAAATGTTGTCCCTCCCCCTATCAATGTTATAATTTGTATAGCCTACAGATTTCTAAATACCACAATAGGCAAACAGAAATATTCAGAATACAAATCTGTGAACTTCAGAGTTGGAGATACAAAGTAATAAAGCGCAGTACATGGTCAGGCATCATGTCCATCCGAAGATCAGGAAACATGGGCACTAGAACTGTATTACCTATTGGCATGCAAATTGGCTTTCTTTTCTCCATAGCTGAACAATGCTGAAGATAAACAACATGCATCCAGATGAAGCAAACAAAAAGGATAACTCAGCACCAAATCTGTAAAGATGATCATTCAGCACATTGCAGGCATGTATTGATTAATGTTGCAACCCTGTTTCAATTTTAGTTCCATCCATCTCAACCATATAATGTAAAAGCAAACAGTCATTACTTTTTCCTCTACCTAAATTCTATTCTTCAGCTGTGTTCACCACCAGCGTATCATCCAACGGTTTGGTACATCATGATGATTATACTGGTTGTTAAAATTGCCTCCACTTGATAAAACAGTCAAACTGATTTCCTCATCATGGTCCAAGAGCCACTCTCACACTGATACTCTGCTTAAAGGGTCTAATCTCTCAAGCAAAAACCTACTTCATTCTTGTCTTAACAAATTTTCCTCTTGAAGCCTTCTTCTCCATTCTTTCTCTTTTCTTGCGACTCTTTTCATCCTCCATAGTCCCCTATATGAAACACAGAAACGGGCATAAATACAAGAATATAATTCGCATACCAACTGTCATACATCTAATAGATTAGCCATGAAAATATATTAGAGATATAAGCAACAGTGTACCTCTGAACCCTGAGACATAAACCCTTTAGCAACACCGAAAATCTTGTATCCACCAAATGCTGGAATCTGGAAAGAACAAGGAATGGTTTGATTGAGCAGATGTGAAACCTCTTGCATACACATTTAGATCAAGAGGACCTTATTTATGCTTCTTCTAGAAATCAAAGATTTTATTGAAGGGAAAAAGAAATAAGCCAGAAAAGAGACATTAAAAGCTGAACAAATGTGGTACTACAGTTCCTTCTTTTTTTCTTTGGTTTTTTTTTTGGTGGGGGGAAGAAGAGATGACCCAAAAAGTCAAAGCAAAGCATGCACCAAGGAGGCTTTACTCCAAGAGGTACTGCAACAAGAAGGAATCCTAAGACATTTGCATTATGATTAGCACCTCATTCTCAACTTGAAAGTGAGAACTCTTTGCATTGCTAGACCCTGGAATTTTTAATCATTACTTGCCCCCAACAACACCGCACAACTACAAAGGATTTTCTTTCCACCATCACACAAGTCCATCCAAGTGATAAAGCCCAGCTCCATTCCCTATATTCTGCTGTCATAGAATCAGCTATGCCATATGCACCCATGGGACCCATGTTCCAAAACATAAGCATCTGTATTTCGTTAAATAGCACTAACAAGAGGGGGGGGGTAAGGGTGGAATTCAAAGAACGCTGAATCCCGTCACAAGTTTCAGATGATGAATGACCAGTCCCTTTGATGACTAAGTGAGCTCACTTATGCAAACATTTGGCTGCATGGAACCTCAGAAGACAGTCTATGTTGAAGTGGTGGTAACAGCTCTTACAAGATTGTTGCGATCCAAATGGAGAACTAGTAGGTAAGCCTGCTACTCAAATAGACCATGTTGGAGATATTTATATCAATGACACTATTAAAGGGATGAGAACGTCAAATAATATATGACAACTAAAAGGTGATCTCCATACTCGATTTGGAAAACCATCTGCTTTTATGTTTATGCTAGACTTTAGATGTTTCCCACTCCTGGTATTGGAATATCGGATACCCCAAGGAACAAGCTTATTGTTGTTATGATGCAGGCCTACTATAGGGCTACAATGTAGGCTGTAATGGAAGGAGAACTAGAAGCATAGGGAGGGGAAGAACAGGGAAGTAGAAAAAGGTGAAGGAATCCCTCAATAACGAACAAATCTCTTCAGTCTATTCAATCTGAAAATTGTATCCTAATACAATCTATTTAAAGGAAATAAAATGCAAGTCCTAATTGAAACCAAAAGCCTAATCAAAGTCTCACTCTTACGTAGGAATAATAAAACAAGTAAAAGACTAAATTCAAACTGAAATAGAATACTTAAGTCCAACTCTTGTTGGACCAAACCCCATAAAACTCGTGCATTTTAGGGTTGGACAAGAACCAATTGAACCGGTCTGACACTGCATCATGAAATGTACCAGAGGTTTAGGTCTACCATTTTTGCTGACTAGTCAGTCGTAGTCCCCCTCTCCCTCTTTCTTTTTCGTATATTCTTCTTCCTTCTTCCTTTCGGGGTTGTGGTAATGATATTCTTCATTCATCCAATACTAAAACTAAAAGGTGAAAAGCCCTGTTCAGTGGAGTTCACCAGGAGATATCTAAGCCACACAATTAGCATGCCCAAGATTCCCATCCATGATGCATGACTAGAAGATATAGCAATTTGGTAATGTTGTATCTTACCATATGGAGTCATTAATGATAACTCACCAAAGCAAAGAGCCAAGGACATCTCTTCCCTTGTGTCTTGGGGAAGGAGGCACAATACAACAAATGCGGGGGATCAAATTATATATAAAGGAAGGGTTTGGAGTTGATCCGACAGTTTGGCACTTTTGCACAAAAGAGCCATCAAACTCAAAGCAGCTATTTTCTGATTTGTCCCAGCAGCTGGAACATTGCTCTAAGCAAAGGGGCCAGGCTATATATATTAGAAAGAAATCTATGCTTTCTCAAAGCACCACAGTTAAAGAAAGAATAGAAAACTCTTGTTCACTAATTTCAGGTTTCTATTTAACATATGCAAATGGTAAATGTAGTTATAGTCTATGTTCATACAAAGAAAATGAAGAGTATTCCCATGCAAATATGTTTTCTACCAGAAGTAGGATAAGTAATCTTACCACCAAATATGCAGTGCTTTGAGAGAATAGAAAACTCTTGTTCACTAATTTCAGGTTTCTATTTAACATATGCAAATGGTAAATGGTAGTTATAATCTATGTTCATACGAAGAAAAAGAAGAGTAATCCCAAGCAAATATGTTTTCTACCAGAAGTAGGATAAGTAATCTTACCACCAAATATGTGTACCAAAATTTCCCAGAGATGATGGACATCAGCTGTACAAAGATTGTAATGTAGATCACATCATGTAGGTATCTACAAAGTAATCAACTGTTAAACATTGGTGGCAGTAAAGAATTCATACCTAACCATTAGCAATGGACCCCATATCTAAAACAGTTCTTTTAGTTTCACAAAAAGTACAACAACAGAGACAAACCTCTTCCAGAGAAATGGGGTTGACTACATGGATACTTGTCTTCCAATCAGGTCTACTTGAGGCCATACTAGATACAAGGTCTAGGCTATGTGTATCATTTTTCAACAAATATTATATCAAATTAGAGAAGAAAAAAAAATGAAAAAGCAAAACAGAAATATTATAGACCATATAGACTCCACGTATGTTGGAACAGAACCAGAGAAAAGAGAAAAACAAAAGCTACAGTATCAAGTTAACAAGATTTGGTCCAAGAAGAAAGTCATGCCTAGAATTTTTTAAGCACTTCTCAAAAATTTAATAACTAATTTGACTGATTTGTCCATTTATTTATTTTATTATTATTATTTTTTTGGGGGCGGGGGGGGAATGCAAGACTGTAACCCAGTGTTCTGATATGTTGTTCAAGCCCCAAATAACTCCAGTACGGAAACCCAGGTTCAGTCTAGTAAAGCCCAGAAATAGAAGCTAATGGATGTGAAGCGATCCAGCCAAAGGAATGGCTCAGGGATTGAGTGTAGGTGCAAACAGAAATAGAAATATTCCAAATATCAATCAACTCTGACCAAGGGTTGTTCAGTTATGATCTTCACAAACTACAGCAACACTAAATCAAATGAACTGCAACAACTTTTAACAATAGATAACAATAGCAGCCTCTTCAGTTAGAGACCTTAATGAGTAAGTTGCACACCCAAATAGTAACAGCAACAAGGAAAAAAGATAGGGAGAAGGGGATAAGAAGACAGTAAAAGGAGGGGGGGGAGTATAGTGGGATGAGCTATCTCAACGTGGGTCTCTCACCCACAACTACCTCAGTTGTAGAACATGGATTCCTTCGTAACCAATGGCAACACTACCTGAAAATTTGACTTGTCTAGTATCTTATCTTCTATTGCAGCGAAAAGGCCTATTTATAGCTTGGCTAAGGCTTTACAATAAACAGATTTTTTTTTTTTAAACAGAAATTAGAAACTAATAATTTAGTAAGTAATGACAACAGAATCTTATGGAAAATATAAAGAACTAGAATTATAACAAAATAGGCTTTATAATTCAGTGACATGCATAAATAACTAGAAAGGAAACAAACTAAGCTTCCAAATCTCCCACGAATAAAATCTCCATGTAATCTGGTCTCCTCCCCTTCCTCCCCCCCCCCCCCCCCAAAAAAAAAAATCTTAAGTCCTTCAAGAACATTCCCACTTAAGGCCAAGTATGGGTTGATGCACAGTCACATTCAATGGAGGCCTTTAGATGCCCCTCGATGGAGAAGTGATTTAATCAAGAACCAAAGAATTAGAAAACTAGGGGTAGACCTAAGATAACCTTAGAAGAACTGCTGACAAAGGACATGCTTAGCTTAGCTTTGTATCTAGGCATCAAATAGAGCTGATGGGAAGGCAATGATCCATATAGCCGACCCCATTTAGTTGGGATAAGCTTCTTCTTGTTGTTGTCATAAAAAATGGCTGAGTTGCGACAAAGTTCATGTGAACAGTGTTTTGGCCTCTATTTGGCCCTTTTGGAAGAACAGCTGGACTGAATGGGCTGACTTGAGCTAGCCTGGTCCATTTGAACCTGCCTCCACGATTTCCTTCTGTCCGGCCTTTGATTCTACATTTTTTTTTTTGAGGGGGGGGGGGGGAGAACATCAACCTCCAGTTCAGCATGGGAAGAAAATTAATTGAGACACTCCCAAGATACAAACTAGCTATTATGATCTAAACCATTTTGTCTCACCCAACCAACTCATTTTATTGTCATTTCTCTGACCTATTTAACTAAAATGTCTTCTTAACCAGCCCATTCATGCTGAGCATTTCCCCCTGAAACCTTGGTATCACATAAGAACACTTATGTTTTGAAGAAAATCCCCAAACAGATGTGTACATTTAACTTCCAAGGGAAGAGAAAGAGAGGGGGAGGAGGTTCACTCTGTTCTAAGATGCAAACCGTAAGGATGTTCATAAGAGTAGATCAAGTTATGAAACCCCTGCTGAAGTAATATTACATTTTCTCAGCTTACTTAGAAGTTAGAACCTCTTTGCTGTCCTACCAGATGTTGCTCCCTTCTTTCTTGGCCAACTTGTTTTGTTGTAAATATTTTTCTTGCACATAATATTTTGCATGATGTAAAATTGTCATATTCTAATATCATTTCCATTTATGTCAAACAAACAGTGGAGAATCTCTTTTCACAAGAAGGTTTCTCAATCTGCCTATTCATATGGAAACAAACAGAGCTTTAACAGACTCATTACATCCCTCATTGTTTCATTCAACTAATGAATACCCTAATTTTCAATCATCCTTGCACATTCCCTCAACAATCACCAACATATCAACACACCGACATATCCAGTACAAATAACCCTACTCCAGCAGTTTCTGGTACCAGCAAAACTCTTTCTGCACCAACAGCTATTCCTTCCAGACTGCTTCACTAGCATACAAGTCAAGGTGTCTCCTGGGCATCTAGGTGCCTTGCAACTATGGCAACCATATTGGTGTCAACTTGCATCAATGCCCTTCTAATGCCTTGTCACCTAGACACTGTGAGAGCCATGTTTGCTACAGTGGGTGAGTTTCTCTACTATGTTTTTCAGAGGTAGTTACCACCCAGAACCTCCCCCCTTGATAAGCACATTCAGTTCTCAATAAACCAAAAGCAATAAAGCAGGAATAAGAAAAATATAAGGATGCATAAGATATGTCAAAAGCTTAAAATAAAGTCCATAACAAGAAAACATATACCCACAAACTCCACCAGTGCTCATATCAAATCCCCCATCTAGAAGTTCTCCATCCTCATCATAAGCTGGTTGTGCCATTTTGGCAAGTTGTTGATATGGAATTGCATAGGCCAGCGAAGTGACAAGGATGCCAGCCCAATGCTTCCAAGTGACGGATGAATGAAAGATAAGCATCCTTACCAGAATGTGTATAATCTGCAAAAATCACAAGTTCAGCCATATTTAGTATCTCAGAATTACAAGGTTTCAAAATTCAACCAGAATGGGAGAGCTTTGGTGAAATATTATGGTTTTAACAAAATGCTAAGAGAAATTTGGGAAGATTAGTTTTTTCCAGAACGCCAGAAACTTGTATACATTTTTGGTCATTTCGGTGAAACAGTAACATTCCAATTATATTTTGATTAGAAAGCTCCTCCAACTAAGGTTGTAAGGCAGCATCTCTCCTCTAAATGTTTCTCTAAGGTATCAAATCCAAGTGTTTGAAGGAAATTTTGGGGTAAGATTCGGAGAGACACAACAACAAATAAAAAGCTTAATGTCAAAAAACAAAAGAGGAAAAGAAATTGTAGCATACAGAAAACTGCAACAGAAATAAAGGGAACTAAAACAGCATTTCAGATATGTGTAAAGGTACTTCCAGGAGAAAGAAGATAGTAAACTCTGAACAATGGTTTGACCCAGAACTAAATCCCAGAAATATACTCAATAATAGAAAGCGAGAGAATGTATATCTACATTAGAGGCCACGATGAAACGAAATAGCTTGTTCATGTGACGAGCATTCTCTTCCTTGCGTTTCTTCGCTCCCTGGTTTGCCATCTCTACTCACAAAATTCCCGCAACTGCACAGATACTCTCAAGATTCAAATTTTGATCAATTCTCAATAAGTAAGAGAATTTCTGAAAATCCATATTGAAACTGAAGTAGAGAAATCAATTTGATAATGCCACGTTTAACTCAATCAGCAATCATCTTTTTTATCTGTTATTGATTGATATATCCTAATAAAAATTGAGCCTAGGAAGCACAAGCCATGATCAAAGACCCTAGGAAGCTTGCGGGATTAAAAACGGCACCAAACCAACCAAAATCCATAGTTCCTGCAAATTGCATGAATAGGATCCAATTGTTCACCTACGACAGATTTTTCGGTATAACATTTCTGTAACTAATTTGAAGTCACACAGAACCTCGTACTCCCAAAGACCCATGAGAAACATAGATTCAAATAAAAACCTACTTCAATCTCCACTGTAAACTCTAAAAATAGTAATCACTGAAACTCCAAATCAATCAACAACGAAAACCTCGAAATATATTCAATAAAACAGGAAACCGGTAGAAATTCGTACCAATTACAAAGTAATGATCGTATTTTGATTCTCAACTCAGAAATGTCTTCTCTACAAACTCGTCCCCCTTGGTTCCGAAACTCAACACCAACTCCCAAGCTACCTTTGCAACAGATGCACGGAGAGTGTGTCCACGAGTAAACACTGAATCATTGACGGTATTTTACCAAAATGCCCTAACGGGAGAAAAAGAATTTTTCAGACAGTAGGGGGTTGTATGGTAACCATTCTGTGCCAAAATTCCCACTTCAGCACTGAATCCACTTTTTATGCTTCTCAGCTGAAGTGGGCAAATTTGGCACAGAATCATTGCCGTAATCTTGTATGGTTGGACACAGATGGGCACGTTTCTCTGGCCCAATTTGGCACAGAATCTTGTATGGTATATATGACTTCTGTGCCAAGACGGGCACATTTTTTTAATAAAATATTTTTAAAAAATAAGTATAAAATAATTAAAAATACGTAAATATGCTGGTTCAATTCATACACACCACATAAAATCAGTGTGGTTAGATCCTAATTTATCACTTTTTTTTTTAAACCCTAGTTCATCATTGAATCAAAAGATCCTTGGTGGATTTGAACCACCATCTCTTGAAACATGCTCATGTTCCAAGTGTTCTACCAATTGAGCTAAAGATCCACAAAAGAACATGGAAAAATTAAGTTAATTCTAGCAACATCAACTTAATTAACTTAATTAAGTTAATCAAAGAACATGGAGATGGGCACAACTCGCAGCTTGTACCTTATAGTAGCAGTTAAGAAGAACCCAGTCAATGTCTATAAACCCTGAGAATGATTGGCGTACTCCTGAACCAATGCACCAAATAGAGAGGGCCTTTCTAGCAGCCGAGATGGCTTGTCAAACTCTTTTGCAAGTCCTGTCCAAGCAAACAGTTGTCAGCAAGTTTTTAAGCCCCTGGTTGATGAATAATGATGCAGTTTCATGACCATGGCATCAATAAGCAGAATTTATTAAACCAGAAATGCATTCTGAGGTACTCAACAGTCAACATAGTGGTTACATCATCCAAGGGTTGCAAGTAATACTGAAGAAAAGTAGGAAAATTAACAAAGAAAAACACAGTAATGATGACAATGTAGCAACTAGCATCACCCTTTAGAGTAGCTATGAAATGTATACTGCCAATATTCTAGACAAGTGTAATATGTAATCAAGCATAATGCCTGCAAATAGGAAAACAGAACTATCTCTCTAGTCCAACAAAAACACCTACAAATGCAAACCAAATAAATAGAGACAACAAAATCAAACTACAGTTCGGATCCATATGAAGGGAATCAAAATCCTTTATCAGACTACCGTATGGAACTTAATATTTTTGGTAGTTTCCTGCAACTTTCTGAATTTTAAAAATACAAAGGAATAGATTCTAACAGGGAGGTTAATATAATACAGAAGAAATTGCTGATATTCAAGTGAATAGGATGACACGAGGAATAAAGAAACAGCCATATGCAAAACAAACCGGTGTTACCAGGGCCTATAAAATATCCCCAAGAACCTTGGTCCTGTTGTAAGATTGGTATAAAAAAATCCATAAGACTGTTTTCCATCATGTCCCACTCAGGTCTAAAAAGATTCCAAAAGCACAGGAAGCAATCAGACTGACCACATTGCAAATCAGAAAAATAAAAGAGTTAATCACAGGATCCTAACCAAATATATGACACACAAGGAGAAATCCTCTAATCAATCACTTATCAGGAAACCAATTAACTGCATTGTGTTGGCTGTCACAAATAAGGCAACATACAATGAGAAGAAACAACATACTATGTGAATGTAAAACAACAGCCAAAGAAAAGGGCAATGGGTGGGGGTGTTTGAAAATTAGGGAAAAAGAAAAAAGAGTCAAATTATAAAATCAGAGCTTTTCTAGTTCACCTAATCAATTCATATAGACCCAAAAAATTCTTATCTAAGCTAATCCAACACATAACACCAAAGATAAAATAAAACAACGATGACACAAGATACAACATGATTCACATACCAATACAATAACTCATGGATCAGCTCGAAAGAGATAACATCAAGGGACTATTTTCAAGTATCCTATATGATCAGAACTTCAGGAACCATATGCTTCAAAAGAGGGGGAAAAATGACTTTTGACTTATGAGTGAAACTTCAAACACTAAAGCTGCTTTGAGGACTACAGATCACATAGGGTTCCAATCCATTAATCTAAAACCAAAAAGAGATGATTAATCAAGTATTGCAACCCGTTTTTCAGATTCTATTTTAAGGTTTTACTGTTAGATTTATAATCGGAATAAATCAGCAGATGAAATTATGATCGAGATCAAAAAAACATAATCATTGTATCTAATACTTTCAACCAGGTCTGAAGCTGTACAAAATTTCAATCATCTATCTATTTACCTTTTCAAAAATTTCTATTGCAGAAAAAACAGAGAGGAAGAGAATAGAAAGAAAAGGAGAAAATGCTGCTGCAAGGAGAAGAAGAATCTGCTGCTGCTACCTACGTTTTATGGAGAAGAAAAATATGACGGTTCTGCATGCATTTAAAAAATAAAAAAGTGCAGCAATAGCTTGCATTCAAGAAAGGAAAAGGAGGAATCCTTGTTAAAAAGTTGAAAGGGGGGCAACAACGAATTTAGCAAACAGAAAAATAAGAAAGAATCTGGTTTTGTTATTCAGAACAACTATGTGCAAAAAAAAATAACTATGAACAGTTGCAGAGATAGGGCAAACACCGATAACCTCCACTCACATTGAACGAAGATGAAGAAGTGGGTTGCAGACGGCTTCGGTTGAAGAGAGGTCAGTTGCAGAGACAGGGATCCGAGTGACACAAGAGGGCTTCGGCTTGCAGAGATGAGAGAGTTGCAGAGACAGGGATCCAAACACTTGTGTTTAATCGGTTGCAGAGACACTTCCCCACGATCGGTTGCACAGACGCTTCCAAACAGAGAGAGGGGCTGCAGAGATGCTTCCAAACACGATCGGTTGGAGAGACTCGTTTCGGAGTCGAGAGATTGAGAGAGTTGGGAGAGATGAGAGAGACGAGAGAGAGTTGTGAGAGATGAGGGAGACGAGAGAGATATGAGAGTTAGAAGTTAGAACTAACGCGAGAGATGACCGTGCAGACGTCGATTGCAGAGAGAAGAGAGTGCAGAGAGACGAGAGAGTGATTGCAGATAAGCTTTAAGGTATCGATGAAATTACATCGATAACCCTAAATACCGTCATCGATGAAATTGGAGCTTCTCTGGCGGCACACATTTGCTGAACCAGCACAGAAAATCTGAACCGGTTTACCATACAAAATTCTGGTCACTTCTATGTCAAAACCAACAAATGGCACAGAATAAGTATGCCAGAATCATTACCATACAACCCCTAAACTGCTAAAAAGGAATTTTAACTTTCCTCCCAGGGTTTTTTTAGTTTTTCTGGGTAATCTTTGGGGGATTTTCTACTACTTTGACATGACCATGTTTTATATTCAATAAAAAGCACTTTGTATTCTGGTACACTTCTCAACCACAAATACCATGGTGGGTCCCGCTTCTTTTAATTTTTTTTAAGATAATTATTATTATCTTTTTATATTATAATTTAATTACTATTATATTCTTTTTTTTTTTTAAATTATTAATTCAACATTCAACTTTGCCAGTAATGTATCTCACTTGATGTCATAGTTGAAAAGTGTAATTTTAAGGAAAATGATCCAAATTATATACCGATCGCCCTTCCCTCTGGATGAAGAAAACCTAACCTATGTGGGTACCAAACAACCATGTGTTACCCAACTAAAGGAGCGAGGGATGGGTGAACATTTTCCTTAGGCAGAAAGGATGATGTTGAACAAGTAGATATTGTTCTCCAAGAATAAAAGGATGCCAAAATTGTTCTCCAAGAATTAACCTAAAAAGACTTTTTAAAAATGATGGAGGGGAAAAATGTATGACTTGAGCTTTCCAAATAATGAACTTGAACAAAATTGGTTAAACAGCAAGAATCCGTTTAATTAACCCAATTTAATTGGGAGAAAGTTAAGTTGTTGTGTTGAGGTCTACAAAGGTTGCAAGTCTTCTAAGTGTCTCACATCTAAATTGTAATTCTATGAAATGCACTTTTTTTTTTCAATGAAAGGGCAAGTAGTCATTAAGATCAAAAGGCTCATTAAGTTATTTTGGATTTCAACCAATGAAGATTCATGTTGTATGGCCAAGAGATCTAGATATCGTACATAGTCTCTATATCCTATATATCTGATCTCAAAGGGTCGATTCAGTTGACAAAGAAAGATATCTCATTAGTGAGAAGTCAAGAATTTGAATCTTTCTTGTAGTTGGGGTGAAGCTCCTATACTTATACCCCAAGGATTAGTCAAAGTGCATGCAAGTTACCCTAAATGAACCTCAATTCTAAAGAAAAAACCACCTTGAAATCTTATATACATTTGAGGTTTTAAGTGCATAAAAGTATCTAGAAGTATCTTAAAGGATTGAATATAGTGTCTCCCCCCAATGGTTATTGACCACGAATTACAAGGGCCATAGGTTAAGGTGATGGGGTTCATTTTTTTTAAATGTTTTATTATTTTTCACTTATGGGTCCTACATAATTTGTGGTTGTAACACCATCGAAGAGCATAGAGTGCTCCCCGTCAGAGAAAATGATCTACACTCAAATAGACCATCCATTAGTAAACAAGGATTGTTCCCCTGACCAGGAGAGAGGGGGGGAAAAGCACCAATAATGGTTCTAGCTTTGGGATGGTTTTTGTATTATGTGAGGCTATGTTTGTTTGCAAAGGTGGGATGGGGAAAAAAACATGTGGGTCCTATGTGGAAATGAAAAGGTTTTGTGGAAAAATGATAGCGGTGAGCCCTACTTTTTATTTTTCCCAACTTTCCCACAAAGTCCCACCAAATATATGGAGTTTTAAAATGGTTTGGGGTGGGAAAGTTGGGCTGCAACATCACCAGATAATTCAAGGAAACTTGTCTCTCACTTTCCCACTCCAAGCAACCAAACAATCTACTATTTTGGGATTTAAAAGAAAAGTAAGAAATCTACACTTTTTTCAAAAAAATTTCCGCCCCATCTTTCCCACCCCTACCTTTATTCCAGCAAACAAACGCAACCTGATGGTTTTTGGAAATGAGATAAAATTTCCACATGTGATTTACGTGTTTGGGTGGAGAAGCAACAATAATGGATAGAAATTTTAAACAAAGAAAACCCATAAAATTTCCCCTCACCATCCGGCAAATTTCCGGAAAACTAGTTTGGGGTGGGAAGCGGAAGTGAATATATATCAAAAGAAGTTGAAAATTAGTTAGAAACGAATGGAGAATCTTCCCTCACCATATCTTTCTTCAAATAAAACTCTCTTCTCCAGTGTTTCGCCATTAGAGAAACTTCGAGCAGCCCCTGCGGGCCAAAGCGGGCTTGGCCGCTCTGCATCTCTCTCACACATATAACAAATCTGCTCTCTCTCCTGTCCAGTTTCAATATAAATGATGGGAGAGGGACAGAAAAATCTCGCCTTGTCGTCGTCATCTTCAGAGTCAGAAGAAGAAGAAGAAGAAAGGGATGAATTGCAGAAGTTAGAGCTTGTAGGGCCAACATGGAAGAACAAGAAAAGGCTTTCAAAACAGCTTTCAATGTGCAAGACGCCGCGAGATGAGGCCTGGGATAGGAGGCGACGCCAGATACTCCGGCGGAGAAAGGTGTTCGAGGAATCTGATGCCGGTGCTGTTGAATTGACAGATGAGGATCTTATTGAGCTCAGGGGTTCAATCGAACTTGGATTTGGGTTCAATGAAGAAGATGGACACAGCCTCTGTCATACATTGCCGGCTCTTGATTTGTATTTTGCTGTTAATAGGCAGTTCTCCTCTGCTTCTTGTTCTTCTTCCTCGTCCTTGGACACCGTTAGTGTTTCAACTCCAAGGGGTGACAGCCCCATGAGCGAACCTGATTCTTGGAAGATCTTCAACCCAGGTTTCACTCTCTCTCTATCTCTCTCTGTTACTGATTTCGCTTCAGTCCTGCGCCATACGGTCCTGTCCACCATCGGTCTCTGTTACTGATTTCGTTCTTGAACATTAAGCAGAGTCCCTCTCAGTTCCTCTCTTTACATGCTGGGCTAGCTATTGTATTTCAAAATTTTCCTTCCATTGAACCATTGAACCACAAATCTGCTTCAGCACGTGAACCATAAAAATTTGGCCGGTTTTGCTAACTCACAGAAGTGGACTATGAGCATGGATATTGTATCCATTAGGGTCAGGGTGCAAGTTTGGCCTGAGCCGAGCCAAATCAAGATTATGGCCCTAAGGACATGTTAGGGCCAAGGGCGGGCCTAAGATTACTCTTTCGCCCGTCAAGCTTGTTCCATCTAGTCTCTAATTTTTTGCCCTGACCCTAACCCTAATTTTGGCCTTGATCTTAGCCATAATTTTGACATTGATGTTTGATCTCAATAAATTAGGAACAGTGACAAGAATAGGGTCATTCAGAGTCAGGGCTAGGGACAAGGTCAAGTATAAGGCTAGATCCAGGGATAGGGCCAAGGATAGGGCCAATTAGGGCAGGAATGGGCTTGGTTTGACCCTGTAGGACTTAGGGTTAGAAACAATAATCATTGGCTTTGAATTAGGGTCAGGATGGGAATAGGCTTAAATTAGAATACATAGGATTGGGATTGGGATTGCAAAAATCCGGCCCAGCCCGACCCGTTGCAACCCTAACTAGGACAGAGGTATGTGTTTTATGATACTTTTTCATCACACAATAAGGTTAAGGCCCACATTTGAATATTTGTGAAATGAATTAGAGGTTGGATTTCCAATGGGTCCTATGTGGGTCTCACCCTTTTTATTATGTGGTAAAAACTCATTAGGAGAATGCATACCTCTCTCCATTGATGGGGAGGTGACCCGGACTCATGGACTATGGTCAATGTCTGGATAAATCCTTTCTTGACCCATCAATGGATCTCTCGGATGAACCTTAGTGGCAAGGGATTACAAAGAAAAACGAAAATATAAAAATACAAAATAAAACATTCATTCTAACAAGGAATTCTTGTTGAGTTCGGACCAATTCTTCGTCAAGAGAACAATTTGCTTCTTGACACTTCCCAATCACACAACTGGTAAGATTCATCTCTGGATATTGATAATATAGATAAAGGAAAATCTCACCTTTATTATGTGCGTTAAAAAACGTCAAAAGAACATATTGTTCTTCCCTACCAGAAAGGTGACCCAAACGCTTTGTTGTTGGCCATTAATTTACGTATAAATAATTCACATGTTTAAATCAAAGTCATTATCATTACATAAAAGAATCTGTTTAAGACTGAAATTTCATCAATATTTAAATTATTATAAAGCTACATCAGGATCGATTGATTTCCCACTCAAAGGGATTGACATGAATAGGGACATTATTCTTTTGAATGTATCAAACCCATGGTCCAGTTGTTATATTTATTTTATTTCTTAAATTTATTATTATAATTATTATTTTTTATTATTATTATAACAAATTACACTGACATCCCAAAATGGAGACCTCAAAACACTAACACCCCACACGAAAAACACAAAGACCGCAAAATTGAATTTTTATTAGATATATTTGTCCAATTTAGAACTCAAAACAGTTAAATCATTATTTATTTTCTTTCAATTCCAAAAATATCCATATAACAAACAGTGATTTAACTATTTTCAGCGATAGATTAGACAAATATATTCAATGAAAATTCAATTTTGAGGTCTCTGTGTTTTTTAAGTATAAAGTGAGGTATCAATACCTTAAGACCTCCATTTTAGGATACCAGTGCAATTTGCTCTTATTATCATTACTATTTTTTTTTTCTTGTCTATCCATAATGGTAGGGTGATTAAAACCTCCTAACTGTTACTTTCCGGTCTGTACATGCTTCGCAGGAGATAATCCCCAACAGATAAAAACAAAGTTGAGGCACTGGGCACAAGCCGTAGCTTGTGTTGTGAGACAATCTTATTGAAGGGATTTTTTCATTTTTTTGGGTAAACTTATTGAAGGGACTATGAGAAGCGTAAGTTGTGTGTATATATGTGTGAGAGAGACAGAGAGAGAGGGAGACTATATCATCTTAATAATATATCCTTGCTCTGTTGTTTTATTTTCGTCCTTTTTGTAATTAATTTACACGTATATGCAGCTAATATGTATTCAAGGCTTCATGTATCCTCCAAATCATTATAACATCATAGAGCACATTTTCTCTACTCAACTAGAATAAGCCCATACACAGCAACCCAACAAACAAAAAAACAAAGAACACAGAGTCTGAATCCTCTACCTGTGCGAGTAGATGATCCCAATTCGAAAACACAAGGTGAAAACACAAGGGCATGTGCCCCAATTAAGTGGCTTCAAATGCAAGGCAACAAGGCACAGTCCTTATCAGCTCCCCATCATGGAAGTGTCAAGAGAGCACATTGTTCTTCCCTAATGGGAAGGTGATTCAAACTCATAAGACACAAGGTAATGCATCTCAAGATTCTCCCATAAGATGGAGATGGTTGCCTGCAACATGTGCCCTTTTTCTCAGAAGACTTGTGACACTGTAAAATTGAATTTCCTCCGTGTGAAGCTAGAATTCAAACCTTCATCCCCTTCTAATCTACATTGCGACCAACTAGACTAGTTGAGCATTCTAACCACGGTGCCATAACGCTGGCATCAAACCAGCAACCTCAAGGGAGATGAACGACAACTAACAATTGTCTGAATTTTGTCATCAGTTGAAATTACAAAAGAAGCTAACAGTATATTAGTGAATGAAGATATGATCTTATAATAAATATGTAACTCCAAGAGAGAGAACAAGTAGACCAGATTAGAACAAAAGAACGAGGGGGTAAAAAAAGTCCTTAGCCAGTGAACAAGGCTCTGCATTAAACACAAGAAATGTTCAATGAATCTGTTGATTCAGAATCATGGGATGAATAGATGCTATTGATGATGAATCAATCTATTTTTTCTACTTCAGTCACTAACAGGATCTAGGAAAGATCAAATGCATATAGTTCTAACCAAAACCATGTTTAATGAGACCCAGATGATTGTGCTCCCCTCGTATCTCTCCACCACATATTTAAAAGGGGAAACACTTCAACACTAACAAGGTAGATAAAAAATAGACCCCCTCCTAGATATTGTGGTGGAGGAGAATACAATAGAAGTTCCCAATATAGATCATATTGGAATTTCAAATGTACATGAAGAGATCATAAACATTACCTGATGGTGTCATACTTGCTCAATCCAGCTCAACAAAAACTTGCCCATCTACCTTGCAAACTCAAACCCCTATGAAATATAGCAGCATCAAAGAGCATAACAGGTGTATGGTAAATTCCTTTCTTATTGTTATTTTTTTCGTTTTGCATGTTTCTAGGTCAGGGATGGATTTTGTGTTTTGTTCTTTCTGTATGTTTCTGGGTCTTGGAATTCTATTTAATAACACTATAATTAACAAAAAAAACACAAAAATGTATAAGATGCATTAAACAGAAATATTTCTAATTTTTCTACAGATCACATAAAATGCCATTAACTCTATAAACCACTAAATTTATATTGATTTTTGCCTCATTTCAACAGTTATATATACATAAAGGAATCCGTTAAAATATTGATCACTCTTGTATAGCTCAAGAAGTGCGCATACAAAGTCAAGGACACCAAAAAATATGCATTCCTTGTCTCATGGTTCCCGTCTCTCATCATATATTTTTCGATCCAAAATCTTATAAAAGGTTTTTTGCTTAGGTTTGCAAACTTTCCCTAATTCCCAGTTATGTTTATCCACAACCATTGTCTTCTTCGGAAGAACTCTTCATGCCATTGATTTTCAACCATCTTTTGAATTAAAAGTCCAGAAAAAATATAAAATAAGAGTGGTTATCTACTCTCAAAAATATATATGTACATTGTTAAATTAAGAATTAATCAACAAGGAGGAAGTAAACCTTAAGACGAATGGCCATAAGATCGCCTCTCCTGATGATTAGTATGGTGGAGATGTTGACGATGAGCTAGAAGATGAGATGGCCACATTTCAAGGATCTATGCATAATAAAAACTATTTGTCTCTTTCCAGTTTATGTCTTTAAGAAGAGATGGCCATTGCTGCAAATCACAAGAATAGGACAGGAGTAATAAATAGAGAAACAGTTAACGAGATGAAGTAAAACTCCAATCTTCTACAATGAAGGAAAAGCCCAACAACAGATGTTCTCAGAATATTTTGGATTCCTATTTTCTTCTCATCCTTGTTTAGTATGGCAGATAATAGAAAAAAGGGTAAAGAATGGCTTTTCCTTAAGGGATGTTAACAACAGGTGACACTCTCTTATTGGGTCTTGGCAGCCCATGCCAGTGAATTATCTGGTTTTAGCAACACTCTTTCTCTTCCCCACCTCTCCCCCCACATGCTGTGCTTTCTTTCAAGCTATAATGTTACAGGAGAAAAGTTCAAAAATGATGTCCACAATGGCAACATGGAATTGAGAACTTCAAGAACTTGAACGTTGCAAACATACAATTAGTAAACACCCAAAATATGTGGTCTCAGCAAAAACACAAGAAGAATGGATCTTTCTTACGGAAGGAGGCTACAAAGCTTATACATGATACATGCTTATGGTATACAAGTTAAAAATGGATTTTCATTTAGAGGAGAAAAGACTCTAATGCAACATTTCATCAAGATGCATGATCTATCATCATTCATTAGGCTGCCTCACACAAAACAGGGCTCTGTTCTAAGCACAGATAAATCTTTTAGGAGACATACAGAAGGAGCAGCAATGATAGGTCAGAACACTCCATAGCGGACTGGAAAAATGTAGACATGGTGGCATATGAGCTGAAGCATTGCCTGAAATATGTAGTGCAAGTAGCCAAGAATATGTGACGGAATCAAGTGCACTCAGACTGGAACAAGTTGGGAAAACAAAATAAGGAGACACCAACCTATCTCATTAAAAGGATTCCTCCCTCCCACTTTTAGGGGGGGTTTTGGAGAATGCCTCAAATATAAAGTTATTCTTTAATTAATTAAAAAAAGTACTTATTTATCCAAAAAGAATCTCATTAACCTTATTGTCAAATGAATACATATCTAGAACCAACCTGAAAACATGAGAAATCATCCAATTGAACAAGAGACACCATAATACCCCCCACAGAGAGTGAATCCTTCACGGTCCGTTGAACAATTTCTCTGCATTTGCAAATTCCCATCCACAAACTTAAATTCCCAATATGAAAATGAAAAAAGCAAAAAGACAATTTCTGTCCATAACGTTCCCAATATAAAAACCGAGAAGAAAATTTTCACTTCCATTGAAAAATCATGGTCAATAGAGCAGCCAAAAAAAAAAAAAAAAAAAAAAGAGAGAGGAAAGAATGACTGTTTGATAGATGAGAATGGATCTGTAAATACAGATAACCATTTGCCCCACTTGCATAACCAATCCTAAGATAATTACAGATCGATTTGACAAGAAGGTTTGATGTTTTTACCTCTTAGAAGTACCTGATTCTGATTTGACTTCATGAGTTCGCGCAGCACAGGAAGAAAATGGAGTACGACCCTTGATTTTCTCCTCAATCAATCAAAGCTTACTTGTTCTCGGTTTCACCTGCGCCCTATGCGAAGTCTGACTTCTAATGACAATAAATGAAGTAATGAACTAAACAACGTTCATTCAGGGTGTTGTTATGTTGTACGGTCAAATGACCTTAGTCACTTAAGTCAGCTCTCTGTTCCTCAGAATAAACGTTTCACTAAGTAAAGAAACACTAAAATACTGGATTTAAATATTACAAAACAAACCAACCCCCCCCCCCCCCCCCAATAACCCCAACCCAAAGACAAAAAAATCTACCACAAAATGACCAGCTACATGCTAGAACTTTAAAGCTCTAACCCAGGCCCATCTGGGCCCTTCACAGATTTAGGTTTCTGTGTAACTGTTCTCTGACCAGGAATAAGAAGGCAAGGAGGGGAATAGAAAAGCTGACACCTTAAATATGTTCCATCAAACTTTAAAATGTAGGCTTTGTTGGTAGCCTGCTTATTTCTGTAGAAATTGAAGCCAGCTGGATAGGAGTTCTCGAATTGCATGTGGGAGAGTGAATATTCACTTTCTACAGTACAACTGAAAGTGAGTCCTCTATGATCTCTTTTCTAGCCAGTTTGACTAATAGAAGATATGGCTATATGTTATGAGCAAACAAACACTTGTCACCCATTAATGGCTTTAAAGAATTGCAATCGATCAATTATCCAGCTGGTGCAGAAGCTTAGAACTAGTGTACTGTATACCACATTAAACAAGATGACCAACCAAACACTCAGAAAATGTGAAATCCAAATTTAGATGAACTCTGCCCATTTGGCTATCCCAATACACCCTTACTGCTATACACCTTGTGACTCATTTCTACACACCTCTAGATGCCAAGTAAGGACACAGTCAGTCTTTCCTCTCTCTTTATTTAATTTATTTACTTTCTGCAGAGTGGAGTTCGAAGTAATGGTATTATACTCCTCCAATTGATCCTTAAGGAGCCTCTTCTTTCCCTTCTCTAGAATGCTTAGATCCCATAGGATCTGCAAGAGCCTTTCAGATAGGCACCTTTATCTTTAAAATGTGTTCCAGATAACTTGAAACCCACAAAAAAAAATCATGCAGAAAGCATATCCAACTAGAACTTTGACCCCAAACAAACTCGTACATAGAAATTTTTACTCACATTCAAAATTTTCAACACCTCTTGGAGTTGCAATATATAATTAACCTTTCCCCTCTTACCATTTGAACGACAAATTTCATCCTCAAGACCTCCCCATCTTAACATTCAAACAACGAATTTCGTCCCGGTGGCATCCAAGATATCTTATTCCATCTATTCATGGTCCTAATGTAGAACTTTCAAACCTCAATCTCTTTCCTTCTTGAGCTCCTTTACATTACTGACAGTCACCCATACGAGGGCCTCGGCGTCCTAGAATTACAAGATTAAAAAGTTTCCTCCTCACATCATAAACAGAATTTGAATCAATCAAACGCCCCTGTTCATAAACCTCTCTCAAGAAAACAGTGTGTCTCTTCCCCTTGGTTGACAAATAAAAAATCCCAGGGTGATCCAAGAACAGGTCCCTTAAATTCAAATCAATCCCAAAACATTTTCGAAAGTGGCTGATCTTCTCCACCTCCACCATTTTCTCCACTGTCAAACTCAAGAACTCATGAACAACTGCAACAGCCCTCTTCTCCAGTTCCCTCATACCAGCTTTGGACTTCCTCTTCACTCCCATCTCCTCATAAGGTCCCAAATATGGCAACTTTTGCCATTCCTTAACCTTAGCCTTGAAATTCTTGCTCAATCTCATCCCTGGTGGAAACCCATGTTTAAAAGCAAACCGAATTTCTGATGGATCAACCCCGGCATCCTCTCTACAAGATTCAAAATTCCTCCAGTTTTCAACTGCAGCTGACAAACCGGCATTTAGGTCTGCAGGAACCAATTTCAAGATATGAGTTTTAGGTTCATGGGCATCATAGAGAGAGAAAAGAGAAGGGTTGTGTGAGATTATCGAATCCTCAAAATCATCAGGCAAGCCAAGCTCCCTCCAAACTTTAAAGATAGCACGAAGAGGTATAGATTTTGAAAGAGACATCGAGAGGAGTCGAACTAATCTGTCAATGACAATGGGCTTTGAAGCATCAATTGCAGCTGCTTCTTGGTGAGAAATCTCAATTGCATCTTCAGTTAATTTGATGAATGGTTTTGACTTTAAGGTATCATAGAAGAGTGTGAAAATGTGGGGATATTTTCGGATGAAATGAAGTGCTCCACGGTTAAGGTGGAATTTCTGAGAAAGCCTGTCAAGGAAACCAAGGGGAAGTGTTGGGTTTTTAGGATTAGCAAGGATGAGATCTTGAACTGAGACTACTTTGAGAAAATTTTTGTAGTTGTCCATGAATTTCTCGAAGGTCGGGTCTCTGGCACGTGATGCTACATACTGACATGAAGTTGTTTTGGAGCGAATAGCCATTGAAATGAATTCAGGAAGCTTCAAAGAGACTCTTAGTTGAATTTGAATCACCATTGATAGAATAAAGAATTCTGCTTGAAACAAACACAACACCCCCCCCCCCCCCCCCCAAACACAAGAAACGGAAGGAAAAAAACACAAAAACACTACTCCTCTAGGGTGTTTTGGATGTCTGTTCTCTGACTGTTCCATGCATCAAAGGCCAATTAAGGCCAGAATTCATTAAGCCCATAATGCTGAATCAGAAAACCCTACATGGGAGAGGCATTGTATCAGTTTTAAAGGTTCTACTTTGCAGCATGGAGAACTTAACAAACTAGATACCAGAAATACAAAAAACAGGTTGCAATGTAAGTTCTCTTTGATAAGAAATTTAAAATATGCACATTTGAAATCCTGCATGGAGAAACATATACCATTTCTTAATGACATATCGGGGCTTACTTGGAATAATTTCAATTTTGATTTTACATTGATTTCACAAAAGTAGTTAACTTCTTTTCTTCCTCACCATGCTAAGAAGAGGAAACAAATGGATCGTTGGTGAATGTAATTGCTCTGGTTTGCATCAATCTATGATTTTTAAAGTGTAATAAAGTTGTTTGGTATTCAGCTTTTAAAAATGTCTATTGTCTATGAAAACTCATTATCAAAATAAGCATGAGTATCTTAGGATAAGCCTAGGGTTGGGTTATATAAAATCATCAGAGGATATTGAACACAAATTTCAATAATGATACTGTGTTGCAAGTTGTTGCGGTGTTCTCTATTAAGATTATTCTAGTTTAATGAGTAACATCTAAACTATTGAGTGAGATCTGTGTTAAAGATATCTAGTTGACTTATTGCAGTAGGAAAGTGCCTGCTAGGTTCACTGGTGGGATTGATCAGACCAATTGACTTGTTGACAGTGTGAAACCTGGGAAGTTCAAACCAAAACTTCCCTTCAAGACTGAAGATTTCTCTCGTTTTCAAGTTTTTAGTTTGACTTTCTGATTCAAGTAAACTGCTGCTGTTGAAGAATTACAACTACAATGAGTACATTTTGATTGCAAATTAAAGCAACATAGAGACTTTAAAACAAAAGAAAAAAGGTTGTCACTAGCTTATGTAGCTTTATCTGGTCACTATGGGAAAAAGAAAACCCTAAAAGTTATGGTTTTTGGAAAGAAAGTATGCACTCCTTCTGAGGTGATTAATGTTACTTAATAGGCATATCAGTAATTTTCTGAAGCTTATCAACCAATTGAGATGCACTTACCCATGATGTCATTGACTCTTCCTAGCATATGGTCTTGGGTCTCCCCAACTCTTCCGTTCCCAAAGCTCAAGTGTGACACATCATTGAACCCAAAGGACATCATATGGGGGGTTGATATTATCATTAGTGACCATCGAGCCATACCCTTCTTAATCGAATAAGAGTTGAGATTTGTTGGAAGGTATTTCCTTGTCAGCTGATTGTTTTAGATGTTTCGCATATATTTTCATATTTTTCTATTGAAGTGGTTCGATCAGTTGATCCCAGACTTGTGTGGACTCAATTTCACTTGATCAGTACTTTGGCGGTTGAGTTTTGACTAATAGAGTTTGTTTGAGCTGAACGAACGAATGAAATACATTTCATGTGGTTTATTTGCTGAGTTGTGTAAAATGGTTGTCATGAAGTCAGAAAGCTCTTCACTCACCCCATACCAGAATATCTTAATTGCCCTAAAGCTAGGTTTTACACACAAGTTGAAAAGCCCCAGCATTAAAACTGTGGGATTGTATCTCCAATAACTTGTAATTTTCTCCCCAAATCTATCTATTTGGAAAATTTTCAGCACCACCCCACATTATTCCCTACAAAGAATGCCACCCTAAAACAAGTCAAAATATCAGTCAGACCCCCCATTCCTGACACCATTGGTCCTGTGGGCCCATTTACCATATCACCCACACGTTACCCCTTGTGAAAATTTAAAAAGGTTTACCATTGATCCAGATCCTTCTTCAACTTTCAGAGAAGCTGCAATTTGGGAGAGAACTGCAAGATTCATCTAGGTAAGTTCTACCACTCCCCTCCCCCTTCCCTTTTTCCTTCTCTTGCCGTACCTGATAAAAATGAACTTGCAAGCTTCTCTAATTTTGGAAAATGGAGAGGCTGTGATCTGTATGTCAATGGAAATGAACCTGCAAGCTTCATCTTTCCTCCGTTTTTTTTTTTATATGCCAAAAAGACCCTGTTGAACACTTCCACTGCTACTCTTCACCTACACATACCCCCTCTCCTACTGCCCCTGCTGCTTCGTGTCCTCTCTTTTGTTAAATTTTGAATGAATATGAAAAGAAAAAAAAGGGCTCATCCGACCAAACCATCTCTCCTGATACTAAGACAGTGAATCGCAAGCAGGCAGGGGAGAGTTTCATTTCCATACGAATAAGCGGACTTACTTTAGGCGATCCTTTTGAGTTACGGTTGTTTTTCTTCTAACGTGTTCTTAATTTCAAGGACATCCATTTTTCTACATTGCACGAAATAATCACGTAAACAATATTATTCTTCTGGTTCAGACTCATAACTGAAGTTCACAAGTGTATTACTTTAACCTAGATTAATTCGGATTTCGCTGGATTGCAAAAGACAAATCTTTCTTGATATCGCTTTGTTGCGCGCTTAATTCCCATATAACTGAACCGTTCAATAGATTACAAGCAGCGAGAACGCTAAGAAAGTAAATTTGTAATACAAACATGGTGATCATACGTACTTTGGACAGAGCCATGGGAAGGATTCGACTAACACTGAGTGATTAATGAACTGCTTACCTACTGTTTGATGTATTGCAACAGTTACAGATAGAACCAAGCCTTCACAGCTTCGTGATTCAACACTGCCAGAACGACGACCAAGCTAGGGAAAAGTTTCGATTCCTGTCTTTTTCAGATTGTGGAAGAAGACAATGGAATGAAAGAGCAGAACAAAATGGATAAAACACGATGGAAGAAGAGTGTCCAGATTGCAGACGCGAGTGAAAGATAGAAAACGAAGAAAAGACGTTTAAAATTGTAGGTATGGTCCATATGGATTATGGACGCATGGTGTGACTTCGGAGGGTAGTTTGGTCTTTTGATAACATTATTTTGCTTTACGCGTTAAGCCATCATTTAACAGGGCATCCTAACGGCAGTGGGTTAAAGTGTAACAAAGTTTACCCAATAGGGGTCTCACTGAACTTCTGGTCAAACTAGGGGGTGACATTTAAGATTGTTCAGGGGGTCGCATTGTAAACTTTCAAATTTAATTTTTTGTTATGTACCTTTTTGCTGAATATTTTTTTGGATGGATGAATGAATAATTAAATTAAAACCAAAGAAAATGATACAACCCAAAGCCAACTCTCAGACAGGAAGCCCAAAGGAGGAGCTGAGACTCTAGGAGATAACAATAAGCCTGTTTTTTAGGGTACCAACAATAGGGGAGTGGGGAATAGAAATAAGCCTAACAAAAAATCAAAACAAGTGATCTTCCAAATCATGTCAATAGAGTGAGATTTGAAAATTCATATTCTAAGATTATGCCTTCACCATAGATGATGAACAGTAGTAAAAAAAAAAAAGCTTGCCAATCTTGTCGCAAATGGAGGAATTTGATAAATTTCTCAAAACCTAAAATCAATTATGAGCAAGCCCAAAAAAACATTGCAAGCAGGGCCAAATAAAAGTTAGGGCTTTTTTCCAAAAGGAATTGGAGCAAGGGCAAGAGAAGAAAAGGTGGTCAAGATCCTCTAAAATTTTCCAACAGATAATGTAATTTGGGTTAACAATGATAAAATGGCTAATAATGAGGGATTAGATGGGAAGGACTAGAATTTTAATTGAATTACCAAGTGAATTTTAAGACTCTAGGCTAATGTAGGATAAGAGTTTAGACCATTACACTCAATAGAATGTAGGAGCAAAAGCCTCACGCATAATGTGGAACTAAGTTTTGCCCATGCTAGTTTTCACACACCTTGACTACATCCTCGGGAGAATAGCTATTTTAGAGAATTTAAATATAAGTCAGGCTTTGCCCTTGGCCTTAAAAAAAATTGAATTTTTGACATAATAGCATGAGGTATTGGTCTTTGCCAACTGAACAATTTCATAAAATTTATTTTTATTATTTAAGATTTTTATATGCAACATTTTTTATGTGCGTCATCCCAAACTCACATCTTGTATTTATTCTCTCTAAACTGAAGAGATAACCATCACTATGGAATGACTTTCTATACCCTTACTTGTTGTGATTATTAAATTAAAAGTAACATATGCCCTCACCTTATCATAGGTGAGGAATAATTTAAAAGAATAGATACCCCACCTTCTCCTTTCCTCTCTTTATATAGTTTCCATCTTAACTTCAGGTGTCATATGTTGTTGAATTTATAAGTTAACGAAAAAGTAAAAATGAAGTAAAGTATGATCATGAGTCTCAAAAGGAATAGAAAATAGAAGAATTCAATAAACATGATACCTAATGAAATTGAGTAGCACCTCATGGAAGAGATTGCTAGTTTTAGTTTGAATATGACAATTGTGCCATAAGGTAAGTGTGTCAATCGGTACAATACCAACTTTGAATACTGAAAATCACGTGTTGTACTAAATTTATATGATACGGTATGGTTTCGATATACATCGACAGTATGACTATTTGAAATCAAAACCGTATTGAATTTTAAAAGGTATAGTATGATGCGATTTTAGATGGCGCGGTTCGACATGATTAAATGGTTTGGATACACAATTAACACGCTTAATACAAATCTCTTCAATTGAAACTTTATGAAATAATGGTCTAGTTGTGCAAATTGAGAATCATTGTCGTACCACCCCTAATTACCCCATGGATAACTTTTTCTTTTGGATACCTATTATTTTGAGCAAATGTTTGAATTTAAACCGTTATCATTAACGGTTTGGACCAATTTGTTATTTGGAACTTTCTTTCGAAACATGTACGCATTTAATGTATTTTGCGAAGGGAGAGGAAGCAAACCAAATGGAACCGGACAAAAGTCACAAACCAATCGATTCGCATGAGGGTCATGAAATGAAAAGAATATGGTTTAGATTTGTACATAATTGATCGAACGAAGAACAGATCTTGAACCGAACGAGAAAGAGAAGCAGAGAACTGAAAATGAGAGAGATCTAGAGAGGGAAAATCACTACAAATTTGGGAAGCTGGGTGCTGTTGTGGAATCTTCACAAGTGTTTTTAAGTGTTTTGGATAAAGCAGGCATCAATCAACTGAACAACGATTAACAGCAGCAGAAAAGGGTAGAGGCGACAACGCCTCTCAAAGCGATGGGTTGGGGTTGGACAATCTATGAAGGATTTGTGGTGTTTGGATCACTTGCTCTTCTTGGATGGACAGGTCTTTGGTTTCTCAATCGGAGACTATACAAAGAATACGAGGAGAAGAGGGCGTTGGTTCAGATCCTCTTCAGTGTCGTCTTTGCCTTTTCCTGTAACCTGTTCCAGCTTGTCCTCTTCGAAATTATACCTGTGTTGTCCAAAGAGTATTCCCTAGTCTCCAACTTTTTCATTTTACTACTGTCGATACAATTGTGGTGATTTTCTCCAATTTGAAAGGGGTGTTTTATACATATATTTTTTGGGGTTTATGCTTCTTTAGAGTCTGAATGGAGTGAATTTGATTTGGGTTATATAGCACTGGAATTCTGTTGGGGTATAATTAGCTTTCACTTTGAAGTGTTTGTGTCAGCTTTTGAACTGAAGAAAACATAGAATGAGTTGGGGGATGGGATAGTCCACTTTGGGTGGGTTGACACCCTATATGCTGAGTGGCTGCAACGGGTTTGCACTAATATAGCTAGTACATTTCACTTTTGAGCTCCGGTTTATCCCGTGTGAGGTACTCCTTCCAAATTTAAAACCTCTTACTGATAAGATTTCACAGAATGCTGATTTAAATAAGATTTCACCTCTGTAATGCCAGATGTCTTATCCTTGGATTCTATCAAAATACAGAGTGATTAGAATGGGGTGGGACTTGGGAGGCAGTCTTAGAAGTTACACAAGTTAGTAGCCAGTAGGTCAACTCAATGTTGCATGTGCTATTTGCTCATGAGCATTCCAGTGTAGGAGGTTCCTGCTACTGCCTTAAATTTTCCCCTGATAGGAAGAAATTACAGCGGTTGCGATTTGTTGATTTTAGTTTTTATTTTTATCATGGAGTTCAATGTTTGCTGACTGCCATAGATTATTCCTTAAGATTTCACTTTAAATGTTAGTGTAGGAATTCAGTGAATGCTTTCTGGAACTGATTTAAATACATTTTCTGGCTGCAGGGCCAGGTGGATAAATTGGAAAGTTGATTTGTTTTGCTTGATAATGTTGTTGGTGTTCATGTTGCCTTATTATCACTGCTATTTGATGCTTCGCGGCAGTGGTATGTTGTTCTTTTCCTTTCCATTGTTCATCCCATTTGTTAATTGCACTGAGATTATTGTTTGGTATGCATATATTTTATATGTGTAGTGGCTTTTTCAAGGTACCTAAAGTTGACTTAAGTTGGCCAATTGATTAGTTTTGAAGTTGAATGGAATGAACTTGGTTTGGAGGCTTAAAAGTTTAAAAAGTTCTGTTGACATTGGCCAAAAGCTGACGAAGTCCATGCATAAACTGAAGTATTTTTTTTCTGGATTTAGTTTAATTAGCTTGTAACATTCTGATTTTGAATACTAAATAATGGAAAAGAAAAGAAATCTCATCTAAATAGATATCTTGGAAGGAAAAATGAATTTTTCTTCTGTCACCATTCCTTTTTCTTATTTTTTTTTTTTTGGGTGGGGGGGGGGGTGCTGGGGAAGAGAGGGCTGAATGTATTTTCCTCCATTTTAGTTTTTAACTGTTGGGAGAGGGAAAGATTCTGTTGAGAAAGAGATGATTTGGTATAAAAAATTACAAAGAAACTATATAGGAGATGTAGAAATTAAAAAAGAAAAAAGAATGTTCTTTAAGCATTGCCTGCCTTATTCATGGATGTTGGGGAGGCATCATTTGTGCCCAACCTAATACATGGGCTATTTATTAAAAATGCAACTGTGGTAACAGTGCATGGTCCATGTTACTTGCATCCACTTACATTATCCTGGACACAAAGTCCCTTGTTTTGTTGCCAGTTTTAGGTTTTCTACCTTCATTATCAGTTCTTATTCCAAAAATTTTTCTACACCAAATGATGATTTACAGATATATCATTGCTTCACTGGATTTTGATGGAGTCAGGAGAGATAAGAAGAGGAGATAAAGGAGATGGCTCTAACCTTGGTAGTCATAACCTTGTGTTGAGACTCCCCTTTCCCCTTCATTCAATATATAATAAGACATGACCATATTAAGGGCAGAAAATGAAATGAATCATGAATAATAAAGTTACTGCTCACGTGAACAATGCCGTGAACTCCTTCACTTAAAACCATCCTCAACAGGCTGAAGCATGTATGTTATTCATGCTCCAGCTTATCACTTATATAATCGATTCTATCATTCTGAAGTGACTGAGTAAGAACATCTGCAAGTTGTTTTCCTATGTGAAATGACTTGTACAGATAATCCCTTGCTGTGGCTGCTCCTGAACAAAGTTAGCAATCCACCTCAATACGTTTTCTTCTGGTGGAAAACTGGATTTGATGCAATATGAATGGCAGCCTGGTTATCACACCACAATCGCATAGGAGATGCATTTTCAAATCCAAGCTCAGTCAACAACAACTACTTCACCACATTAACTCTGATGTGACATGTGTTGTGGCTTGACGTTCAGAATCTCCACTAGAATTGGCCACAGGAGTCTACTTATTATTCTTCCATGACCAACTCACTTACATAGAAAACATTATGTCCTAATATGCGTATGGCTTAAGTTTGATTAATTAAATAGCTAACTGAAGAATTAAACCAACAAGTTGAATTGAAACAAATAGAACTAGTTCACCCAAACAACTAAAAATTAATATAGTAAATATTTAACATACTGATCTTGTATGCGATCTTATTACACTTATTTTAGATTCCATAAAAGAGGCCTATTACCAAAAACCCCAAGTATGTAAACAACCCATCTCTAGATTCATCCCTTCGCAAGCAGGCTTAGTTTGGTGATGAATTTGCATCAGGAATGGAAACTGTTGAGAAAGACTATGCTGGTAGAATGGCTTAATTGATCAATGATCTCAAGCCCTCTATTTATAATTAAGTGGAAAGTACACTATTACAAGGAATAGAATTTTACATGAATACAAACTCTAATTTAACTCCTATACAAACTCTAATTGAACTCCTAATAGAATCCAACACTCCCCCTCAAGTTGAGGCATAGATATTAGTCATGCCCACTTGCCTACAATAGGAAGGAAATCTCTTTCTTTCAAACCCTTAGTGAAAACATCTGCTACTTGGTCTCCAGATCTTACAAAAGGCATGTAGATAAGCCCTTGTTCCAACTTTCCTAAAAAAAAAATCTGTCAATTTCAATGTGCTTAGTTCGATCATGTTGCACCGGATTATTAGCAATACTAATAGCAGCCTTGTTGTCACAATATAACATCATAGGGTTTGGAACTTGGACTCCAATATCTTGTAGCAAGCCTTTCAACCATAGTAGCTCACAAGCTCCACGAACCATAGCTCTATATTCAGCTTCGGTACTAGATAAAGCTACCACATTCTGTTTCTTACTTCTCCAAGTAACTAGATTACCTCCAACAAAGGTACAATAACCTGAAATTGACTTCCTGTCTGGAGATCCAGCCCAGTTTGCATCAGTGTATGCTTCCACTTTTAGATTATTAGTGGGTGACAAAAGTATTCCTTTTCCAAGAGTTCCCTTCAAATACTGTAGTATTTTGATAACAGCCTTCATATGAGCTAAATATGGATCATGCATGAATTGGCTCACTATACCTACAGCATAAGCGATGTCTGGCCTGGTGTGGGACAAGTAAATAAGCTTCCCTACCAGCCTTTGGTATCTTCCTTTGTCCACTGGTTCTCCCTCTTTTTCTTTAAGTTTAGCTCCAGCTTCAATAGGGGTATCAACTGCTTTACACCCCAACATTCCCACTTCTGATAATAGATCTAGGACATACTTTCTTTGGGATAGGAATGTACCTTTCTTTGATCGAGCCACCTCAATCCCTAAGAAATACTGTAACTTCCCTAGATCTTTAATTTCAAACTCTCTGCCAAGAAAGTCCTTCAACTTTTGAATTTCTTCACCATCATTCCCTGTGATGACAATATCTTCTACATAGACAATGAGAAGTGTGATGTTAGTACCTGACTTCTTGACAAATAGTGTATGATCAACATTGCTTTGCTTGTACCCAATAGAAGTCATTGCCTTCAGGAGGCGTCCAAACTAGCATCTAGGAGATTGTTTTAACCCATAAATTGACCTCTTCAACCGACAAACTTTCCCTGCAGTATTGTCATCGGAGAAACCATGTGGGATTTCCATATAGACCTCTTCTGCTAACTCCCCATGTAAGAAGACATTCTTTACGTCTAGTTGGTGTAAGTTCCAGTCTTTGTTCACAGCTACAGATAACAGAACTTTGACAGTGTTTAGTTTTGCAACAGGGGCAAAGGTCTCCTGATAATCAATCCCATAGGTCTGAGTAAACCCCTTTGCAACTAGTCTAGGTTTCAACTTGTTGACTGATCCATCCATATTTTGTTTAATCACAAATACCCATTTGCAGCCCACTGGTTTTTTTTCTGGAGGAAGTGTAACCAGCTCCCAAGTTTCATTTTTCTTCATTGCCTTCATTTCCTCTACCATAGCTGCCTTCCATTTCTTATCAGCATAGGTTTCCTGGCAACTTTTAGGAACAGATACAGATGACAGAGAGATATAAAAGCACGGTAGGAGTTAGACAAAGAGTTATAATAAACATATTTAGCTATGGGATGTTGAGTACAAGATCTGACCCCTTTTCTAACAGCAATAGGAAGATCAAAAGAAGATACCTTAAGGGGAACAGTAGAATCTGATTTTGGAGCAAGAGACTGAAGTGGTAACGTATCACCTTTCTCCACCTGCTTTAGCCGGTTGTATTTCTTCCTCTGATAAGTCTGCACCTCCTTATTCTAGTCAATTTGGTTTTGAAAGACCCCAACAGTGTGTCTCACAGGAGTGGTCTCCCCCTGGCTAGGTTCTTCATATGGTTCAGAAATCGAAGGGGGAGGATTAGAGTCCTCAGGTATACTAGCTGAAGTCTCCCCCTAGTCAGGAAACTCATCTAGTACTCTTAAGTTGTGTTGGTGTGTGATAAGAAGATCTAAAGTTGGAAAGAACACCTCTCCTCCTAGGACTCTCCCCCTGAAGAGGTGTATAGTAAGGGCAAAACTCATGAAAAATTACATCCATGGATACAATGGTTTTCCTAAAAGGAGGATGATAACATTTGTACCCTTTCTGAGTAGCAAAATACCCCAAAAATATGCAGCGTAGCCGCGGGGAGCCAGCTTACTCTGGTGGGCTGTGATTCTGGCATAACACACGTATCCAAAAACCTTATGGGGAATAACAAAAGAAGAGGCTCCCTGAAGAATCTCATTAGGACATTTAAAACCAAGTATCCTACTGGGCATCCTATTCATAAGGTAAGAAGCAGTGAGTATAGCATTACTCCAGTATTGGTCAGGTACATTCATAGCAATCATAATGGAACGGGCTATCTCTAAGAGATGCCGATTCTTCCTTTTAGTAACCCCATTTTGGGTAGCTGTATCAACGCAACTGGTCTGATGTACTATGCCAGAGTCAGAGAGATATCTTTGAAATTCACCATCAATATACTCTGTGCCATTGTCACTGCGAAGGATCTTCACAAAGGCATTGAACTGAGTTTTAATCATATTATGAAAATCACGAAAACATCGAAAAACCTCATTTTTTTGTTTTAAAAGATAAATCCATGTAGAACGAGAGTGACAATCAATAAAAGTAACAAAGTACCTATGGCCAGTAATAGACACACGTCGGCAGGGACCCCACACATCAGTATGAATTAGCAAAAAAGGAATATGTTTTCTATTATGAAGAGAAGGTAAATAAGTAGAACGAGTCTGCTTCGCAAAAATGCAGGCTTCACAAAAAAATTATCCTCATTACAAGAAGAAACCAAATCAGGAAATATTTTCTTAAGAGTTCCTAGAGGGGGGTGACCTAGCCTACGGTGCCACTGATGAAGGTCTGATATTATTGAATGGACCGGATTAGAAGATGTAGTCAAAGCAGATGCAGATTCTCCAATCGGCTCGAGCAAATAAAGTCCATTGTCTAGTTTACCACGTCCAATCTCCTTCCCCGTGACCAGATCCTGGAAGACACAGTAAGATGGGAAAAAAATCACTTTACAATTCAAGTCATGTGTAAGACTATTGATAAAGAGCAAGTTAGTAGAGAAAGAGGGAACATGTAAAACTTTAAACTAAGAAAGTGATGGAGAATGCTGAATGGTCCCTTTTCCAGCAATGGAAGAATAGGAGCCATCAACAATTCAAACTTTATCCTTTCCAGAAGTTGGAGAATATTGTAAGAAAGAGGAGAATAAACCTATTATATGATCTGTGGCTCCTGTATCAATGATCCAAGGAGTAGAAACTGAAGAAGCTTGAAAGCCTGTAAAAGTTTTACCTGAAGTAGCAAGGTAGGAGTTGGTATGGGTAGTAGAGGCAGCAGTGGTCGAGGCTGTACCGGCAGTAGAAGACTGCAGAATACATCGCAGAGTAGCGAACTCCTCTTGTGAAAAACCAACGTTTGCATAGGGTGTGGTGGAAACTGTCTCAGAAAGATTAGCCTTTGGTTTTCCCTTTCTTTGTGCTCGTTTTTGCTCAAAATCAGCAGACTTCCCATGTAGTTTCCAACAATTTGCCTTGGTATGATATGGTTTGTGACAGTGCTCACACTTGACAATCTCCTTAGCCGGATCAGATTTAGTGCGAACAGACTGTAAAGCTGATTTCTCCATAATAGGAGTATGAAACATGGATAATCGACGACTTTCCTCACACTGAACAAGAACATAAGATTGTTCTAGTGTAGGAAAAGGAGAACGACTTAAGACTTGTACTCTGATCTGATTGTACTCCACATTCAAACCTATTAAGAAGTCATATACCCGAATCTTATCAATGTGCTTCCTATAGGTAGTCACATCATCTGGGTTAGTGGGATGATAATCCCCATAATGATCCAACTCCTGCCAAAGAGATCGCAACTCAGCATAATATTGGGCCATTGTCAATTCCTTTTGGGTAGTCTCATGAAGCTTCTTTCGTAGCTCATAAACTTGTGCATCATTCCCCAACTGTCCATAGGTTTCAGTAGTAGCCTTCCAGATTAGGGCTGCAGTATCAAGTAATAGGTAACCTCGGGCAATATTGGGATGCATGAAATTCAAAAGGAATGACATAATAAGAGTCATTCAAGATCCATTTATCCTGTGAAACGCCTGTGGTAGTAGGTTTGATAGTGGTGCCCGTAAGGTGTCCAACAAGTCCTCTTCCGGCTGATAAGGAAATAATAAATAAACTTGAACCAGTTCTGTTTGAGCCCAGTCCGACCAGCTCGGAACCAAACCAGTTCGGTTTAAGCCTAGCTCGACCAGCTCGGATCAAGTTGGACCGACCAAGTTAAGATCGGTTGAATAAGTACAAAGTCTGAATATTAATAGACTAAACTGAATAAGACTCTAGCCAAAGAAATGGTATTCAGTCAAGACTCAACTACTCGTATTTGAGTAGGACTCAATGACTAAGATTCGGATTGCAACCTAACTAAAGTTTGAGTCCCACTCAAACTCATATTGAGAAAAGCTATAAAAAGGTATGAGAACACAAGAGAAAGGGATGCTGAATAGAACTATCACTATTCAAATTCTTATTGTTCATTACTTTCTTGTCTTCCTTAGTCGGATCCCTAACTAGATCGTCGGAGGTGAAAACTTGACCTCCACGGTCAAGCTAATTATTGCAGGTTCGATCGGCTGAAGGGACAAACAGGATTGTGCAGCAACAATTGGCGCCGTCTGTGGGAAATCTGATCAAAAAGCTATTATGAAGATGAAATCAGGTTTGGTAATCGAAGAGGTGTCTGACGGAGAAAAGGAGGTCGACCAGGGCACAATTCCACAAGGAATGGAAAAAATTCCCGAACTCCAGATTCATCAAGATCCTCCAATTCTTCCAGACCCTCAAGCAAGTCAATACGCGACAATGCATCAAATTGTCGAAGTTCAAAAGGAACAATTTGCGATGAGAAAAGCAATCTCATCCCTAAGCGAGTTGATCAGGATGGCCATGCAACACGTAATTGCTCCCGAAGTAGATTCTCAGGAAAAACAAAAAAGTCCCAAAGGGAGCAGGCGTGACCGACCACCCGTGATCGACCAGATACCTCAACAATCTCAAAAGGAGCTGCAGAAAGAGACATCAAAGTCTCGAACCTCGAAAGAAGTTATTCCAGAAAAGAATCCTCCAGTTGATGAAGACGGAGATCGAGGAAGCAGCACAAATCCAGCCAAAGCTTCAAAGGACAAAAAGAACCATAATGGTTCAAAGAAGCGGGATGAGGAGATGAATTAGCACATCACCGACCTTGACGAAACAGTCAAAAAATTGAAAAATCCTGGCAAAGACGAGCTATACGCCATTTTAAAAGAGGATCCTTTCATCAAAAGCGTCTCGGAAGCAGAGATCCCAATAGGTTTCAAATGCCCTACTTTCACTGCATACGGCGGATCGAAGTGTCCTAAGCATCACATCACCCATTATAAGTCCGTCATGTCTACTTCTAGACACAATGAAGCAGCTATGTGCCGCAGTTTTCCCGCATCATTGACTGGAGCAGCATTAGATTGGTACCAAGCTCTGCCTCATGGCATAATAAAAAGTTTCGACCATCTAGGTCGGACTTTCTTATTGCGTTTTCAAAGCGGAGTAGAAACCAAAAAGAGAGAAGATACCTTGTTCGCTGTAAAACAAGGGCGAACGGAGTCCATTAGAGATTTTCTTGCGAGATTCAATAATCTGACCATGCAGATTGAAAATCTGGATGAAAAGATAGCCTTCCACGCCTTGTACCAAGGACTCAGCCATGAAGGCCTACTCGAGAGACTCTTGCTTGACATGCCTAAAACGTATGATGAACTCAGAGAGCGATGCCACAAACAAGCAAAAATATCATAAATAATTGAATCTCGAAAGAAAGAGCATCCAACCACTGAGGCAAGAGCACACAAAGAAAAATACCAGCCCATCAGAAGATCGACCATAGACCCGACCGGGGATGGTCGACCTGAACGGGAAGGGTCACCGGCCATGAGGAGATTGGAAATCCTGATGCAAATTAAAGATCGAGGAATTCTCCAGCGTCCCGATAAGCTACATTCTCGTCCAGGAAATCGTGATAAAAGCAAATATTGCGAGTTCCACAAAGATCACGGACACTGGACGGATGACTGCCGACAACTAAAAGCAGAAATTGACAGGATCATCTCTCAAGGGCAGCTTACAAAATACCTCCAACCTACCCAACTTGATCAAAAGCAAGTAGAAGGGGGGGGTAAGAAAAGGCATAGATCTCCAAGCAGAGAAGGACGCCTAAACAAGTCCCGACCACGGGAAGGAGGAGATGATAAAAAATGACCACCAATATTTACCGTGTTCGGCTGCCCAACCGAGGAGTCAAGTAGACAAGCCAAGAGAAAAGCCCCTTCTCATCCAGATGAGAAAGTCACTTCAGAACCAATCACCTTCTCATCCAGAAATAAACAAGGGGTAAACACTCCCCACGGCGATGCCCTTGTCATCAAAGTCACTCTGGCCGGAACAAAGGTCCGTAGAGTCCTGGTAGATACAAGGTCATCAGCAGGCATCTTATCATTAGAAGCTTTCAAAAAATTACAGCTAGACGAGAAAATGTTGGTCCCCTGCAGAACACACTTATATGGCTTCACAGGAACCTCAACTCGAGCAAAGGGCACCATCAGGTTAGATCTCCGTATTGGCAAATACCCCAGAGACAGGGTCATTCAAGCAAATTTTATGGTCGTCCGAGATTTGTCTGCTTATAACATAATCCTAGGACGACCAACCCTTTGTACTCTAGAAGCGGTAGTTTCATCCTTACACATGAAGATGAAATTCTCTACAAAAAGGGGAATAAAAGAATGTTCCGCGGATCAGAAAGGAAGCCGTCAGAGCTACGCCAATTACATGAGAAAAAGAGTAAAAACAAGCTCTACCATGGCGGTCGAAGTCAGAGATGATCGCGATGAAGAAAGCATGCAAAGGGCCGAACCGGTAGAAAAGTTGGAAAAGATTAGGCTAAATTTAAAAGAAGATCAGGGAACTATGATCGGAGCAGAACAAGAAGAAAAGTTCAAAAATAGTCTAACCAGATTTCTATAGGAAAATGCTGACGTTTTTGCATGGTCGGCAGAAGATATGCTTGGAATATACAGAGAAGTAGCCGAGCACAGGTTAAACATCGACCCTCAAGCGATTCCAGTGATACAAAAGAGAAGAATTTTTTCTTTGGAAAAGCATGAGGCCATCCGAACAGAGGCTCAGAAGCTAAAGCAGTCCGGATTCATCAAACCCATTGACCACCCAACTTGGCTGGCCAATGTGGTAATGGTAAAAAAGGCCACCGGAAAATGGAGAATGTGCATAGACTATACCGACCTCAACAAGGCCTGTCCAAAGGATTGTTATCCTTTACCAAGGATAGACCTGCTTATCGACGCAACGGCCGGTCATGAGATGCTCAATTTCATGGATGCCTATTCAGGATACAACCAAATCTTGATGAATCCAGCCGACCAGAAACACACAACATTCATGACGGATAGGGATAGTTACTACTACAAAGTAGTGCCCTTTGGTCTAAAAAATGCTAGGGCAACCTACCAGCGAGCGGTCAACAAAATTTTCGAGCAGCAAATAGGCTGGAATATGGAGGTATACGTCGATGACATGCTGATAAAGAGCACATCTCAATCCAATCACCTCAAAGACCTAGTAGAAGTATTTGAGGTACTCCAAGCATACAAAATGAAGCTCAACCCAGAAAAATGCGCTTTTGGAGTATCTTCAGAAAAACTTCTGGGGTTCATGGTATCCCAAAGAGGAATAGAAGCTAATCCGGAGAAGATAAAAGCCATACAAGAGATGAAACCACCGAAAAGCGTCAAAGAGATACAAAGTCTCATTGGTCGGGTGGCAGCCTTAAACAGGTTCATAGCCCGATCAGGAGAGAGATGTTCTCCTTTCTTTCAAGCTCTAAAAAACATTTCCAAAAAGGGAGTACCAGAGTGGAGCGAGGAGTGTCAACAAGCTTTCGAGCATCTGAAAGAAAACCTAACTACTCCACCCCTGCTCGTACGGCCGACCACAAGAAAGGAACTAATCATCTACCTGGCAACTTCGCCATTGGCCATTAGCGCAATACTAGTGCAAGATGAAGGAAAACAGCAAAACCCTGTTTATTACGTGAGCCATGTACTCCTTAATGCTGAAACAAGATATCCAGAGGTGGACAAACAAGCTTTGGCCCTGGTCATAGCAGCCATAAAACTGAGGCCATATTTTCAATCACATCCTATCATAGTATTAACAAACTTCCCCCTAAAGAAAATACTGCACCGACCAGACTTGGCCGGAAGACTGGTATCATGGGCAGTTGAGCTAAGCGAGCATCAGATTGAGTTCCGACCAAGACCAGCTATTAAAGCACAGGTCTTGGCCGATTTCATCCTTGAAACTTCTGAACCAAAGCATGAGCAAGACGAAGAGGCCGCTTCCAAAAGTATCAAAAGATGGATACTCTCGGTGGATGGTTCTAGCAACACACAGGGGAGTAGAGCGGGTTTGCTCCTAATAAGCCCAGGAGGATTCCAAATACGGTATGCACTACGCTTCCAATTCAGGGCATCAAACAATGAAGCAGAATACGAAACATTAATAGTAGGTCTTCGTATAGCAAAAGCCCTTGATATTCAAAACATCGAAGTCAGAAGCGACTCACAATTAATTGTGAATCAAGTAAATAGGCTATATAAAGCAAAAGAAAAGAGGATGACCAAATATCTGACCATGGTCAACCAATATAGACAATGCTTCAAAGACATCCAAATCCAACAAGTCCCTAGAGCAGAAAATGAGCAGGCAGATGCCCTATCTAGATTGGCTACAGATGAAATGGATGCAAACCCAGTCGTATATATGGAAGAGCTACAGTTTCCCAGCATCAGTCTGACCGACCAGATGCACATACAGATCGAGCACGGTTGGATGACTCCAATAATCAATTATCTGGAAAAACGATTTACTACCAGAAGATCCAAAAGAAGCTAGAACTGTAAAGCAAAGAGCAGTCAGATACACTATCAGAAATGACAAGTTATACAAAAAGTCTCTAACCCGACCATTGTTACGATGCGTCGGGGCTCCAGAGGCAGCTGTCATCCTAAAAGAAATTCATGAGGGAAACTGTGGAAGTCATATAGGGGCCAGAGCCTTAGCAGATAAGATAATAAGGCAAAGATACTATTAGCCCACACTACAAGAAGATTCAAAAGCTCATGTCCGCAAATGTGACAAATGCCAGGCACACGCCAACATACCTCATGCCCTCAGGTGCCTCTAACATTAACCCTCTCTCCGATTCCATTCGCTAGATGGGGGATAGACCCTGTAGGAAAACTACCAAAGGCCACAGGGAGCAGAGAATACCTGGTGGTGGCGATCGATTACTTTACTAAATGGGTGGAGGCTGAAGCACTGGCATCCATCAATACTGACCAGCTGAAAAAATTTGTCACACATAATATCATGTATTGGTATGGTATCCCAAAAATCATTGTCACCGACCACGGTAAACAATTTGAAAATGCTGAATTCAAACGATTCTGTAAAGAGCAAGGCATAGAACACCGTTGGTCTTCTGTAGCATACCCACAAAGTAATGGTCAAGTAGAAGTTACTGATAGATCAATGCTTGAAGGATTGGACCAATCTAAAGGCAGATGGGTAGAAGAGTTACCTAAAGTACTATGGTCTTACCGAACTACTGCCAGGACGACCACCGGCGAATCTCCATTCCGACTAGCTTATGGAGGGTTCAATGCGAAGCAAACATTGAGGATGAGGCTTGACTTCTAGTGGAGGAAACAAGGCGCACACGGGTTAAGTCGGATCTCCAGGAGATCTAGTCCCGAAACACGCCGACCCAGAATTCAATGAAGAAGCAAACATTGAAGGAATGAACGGCAACTATACTCGACTGGAATTCAAACAACTTGAGAAACCGTTTAAATCCTCTAACAAATTTTGGAATTTCTAACTGATTGATGAAGTTTTTTTCTTTATTGAATAAAGTTTTTTAAGTTTCTGCATATCATCACAGCTCAAGCTAGAATACCTAGCCAAGATGATCGGGGGAATACAGACAGGAGTTAAAATTCATAAACCAACCTACTAAGGTCGGGAAGACAAGACCTAAGCCACTTAGGCCCAAAAAGCCCTAAGTCACTTGGGCACAAAAAACCCTAAGATTCTTAGGCAGAGAAACCGACCTACTAAGGTCGGGAACAAAAGACCTAAGCAACTTAGGCACAAAAAGCCCTAAGTCACTTAGGCACAAAAAGCCCTAAGATCCTTAGGCAGATAAACCGACCTACTAAGGTCGAGAACAAAAAGACCTAAGCAACCTTAGGCACAAAAAGCCCTAAGCAACTTAGGCATAAAAAGCCCTAAGATCCTTAGGCAGGAAAACCCGACCTACTAAGGTCGGGAAGGAAAGACCTAAGTCACTTAGGCATAAAAGCCCTAAGCAACTTAGGCACAAAAGACCTAAGCAACTTAGGCACAAAAAGCCCTAAGCAACTTAGGCAGGAAAACCGACCTACTAAAGTCGGGAAGGAAAGACCTAAGTCACTTAGGCATAAAAGCCCTAAGCAACTTAGGCATAAAAAGCCCTAAGATCCTTAGGCAGGAAAACCGACCTACTAAGGTCCGGAAGAAAAGACCTAAGTCACTTAGGCATAAAAGCCCTAAGCAACTTAGGCACAAAAGACCTAAGTCACTTAGGCACAAAAGACCTAAGCAACTTAGGCACAAAAAGACCTAAGTCACTTAGGCATAACGGGCTCTTTTGTTCGGAAGACAGAGGCATCAATGGACCAAGGAAAAACCTTGGGTATTAAACAAAAACAAACTATTCCATTCCGAGCAAGCAGAGGTTACAAGAAAGCAAGAATGACATAAGTTAAAAGAAGGACCAAAATGGCCATACACATGTTCGAAAAGAAAAACAGCATAGTCGAAATCTTAGTCGGTTTTGGCCTGGTCGGTTACACCTTTACTAACAGAGGATTTTGAAGTCCCTGTATTAGGCATCGGATCCCAATCCGAGTTTAAAAAACCGGTCACTTCAATATGTTGAGGCTTCGGAAATCTAGGAGCATTCGCACACCATTGTGGTCGAGGTATCTTGAGGTCGTCGTAAATCCCCGGATCAATCAACGCTTGGAACTTCTCCAGATCTAGATCCTTGAAAGCTCCAATAATGCTTTGGAAGGTCTGGCGCCGAGCATAGATATAACCCGGAGCAGCGACCTTGGCCATAAATTTTCTACACCCAGCCGTCTTGACCCATCTCTTAATGACTTCGTGACGAAGTTCATTAGAAAGATCCTCAAAGACGTAGGGGCTTTTCTCCTCGACCATCTTGGTCAGCCGAGCAATGGCACTATCCGAGCTCTCCAATTTGGCTTGAAGACTACTAATCTCTGCGTCTTTACCGACTAAGGAGCCTTCAACTTCTTCCAAATTAGTTTGGAGAGAAGATTTCTCTTGCACTAACGCCTCGTTAGTCCCTTTCACAGCTGCCAGCTTACTTATTAGCTCGGCCTCACGAGCAATCAAGGAACTGTTGTTTGACTTTAGAGCTGACAGCTCCTCTTCCAACTTCTTGTTGCGCTGCTCAGCTTCCTGACGAGAAAAGAAATCTTGCCGAGCAGAATCAATGCTTTGACCCAAAGATTGGACCAAAGCACAAGCCATCCTGTACACAAAAAGGCAAGAAGTTTACAAATGAAATAGAGAAAGATAACCTTCACAGTAATGCCGTGCGCTTGCAGACGACCAAAACTTTGAAGATATTCAAAGTTGGATGGAAGAATAGCTCCACCCAACCATTCGTTGGCAACTCTAGACATTGAATGGGGATCGCCCCTGAATACCGAAGAGTTACCATCCAACGACCAATTTGGTCGAAGAATATTAGTGGAGCCCGAAGAGCCTGAAGCCTTGACCTCAGCTGAAGTCTCTTGACCAGAAATATCCTCACCTAAGGAGGGGTGAGGATCAGAATCCGAACTCTTCTTACTGGCCACCCTTTTTGGTGGTCGGGGAGGAAACTTAGGAGGGTTTCCTTTTCGAACACGAGAAGATTTCTTATCCTTAGCAGCAGTCTTATTCTTAGATGGAGAGGCCCGATCAGCCTGTACTTTATCTGGCTTGGTTGGATGCTTTGCCTCCACTTCTAGCATAGTAGCTGCAGCATCTTCAAGATCATCCTCACCGAGCAACACTGCATCATTTCCCGAGTAAGTTAACTTGGCAAAATAAGGATGAACAAAAGGATAAAGCTAAAGCACACATCTTACTAGTCAAGAAACCCCAATGGTGAAGGATATTGGGATATTCCGGATATAATCCATTCACAGCAAGCAAGTTCCGATCTTTAGTGGGGATCATCCAAATACGATCCCTTACTTCCTGCTCGGATGATGAAAGGGGAGGAAGAATATTTGAACCTTCCCTAGGATTTTTGGGCCAAGAGATCGGAAAATCAGAAGGAGAGGGGAGGTGAACAATGAAGTATCTGGACCTCCAACCCTTAGTATTTGAGGGAAGGGTTCCTGTACCAACGAAGTTACCCTCCCATCTAGATTGAAGAGCAGTTCGTTTGGAGAGATAGAACCAACGACTTTGCTCTTTCTTCTTATGCATGAAAAATTGAAGGAACAAATTTAAGGTCGGAGTCACACCGACCTCTTTTTGCCTACAAAAGCCCCAAAAACAAATTATGTTACGCCAACTATTGGGCGCTAACATCCCTGGGCACATCCCAAAATGATTGAGAGCTTCAAACAAAGACTGGGTGCACGGGAAGCCTAAAGCCACTAACAAAGGCATCTTCATACACAACAAACTCACCCAAAGGAAGACAGTGAGCACGCTCATGAAAAGCAGGGACTCTAAGCACAAAGTCATCTGGTATCGCATATCGAGCTCGGATGAGTTCCAAATCACTCTCAGTCAGTTCGGAAGGGAAAAAACTAGGACCTGAACTACTAGGATCGAAATCTACATGTTCGGAGGTCCTAGGACGACTTCTCTCAAAAGCAAGTTCGGAAGGAGAAAGACTTTTCAGCCATTTTCTTCTGTTCGTGCTAAACCGAGCACGAATACTTAAAGTCCTAAACTCCTCATCACTAAGCTGGTTAGGACGAACACCAGGAGACAAGGACGGGTTAACAGAGGTACCACTCTCAGTATCACTGTACCCAGAAGAGGAGGCCTCACTGTCCCCAGAACGAATAGCCTCACCCCCAGAAGGTGGATGTCCATAAGGAATCTTAGAAGGTCTAAAAGCTTTCTTTTTAACACCCATCACTAAGTGAAAGCTACGTTTACAGTGGCATAAATGGAAGAAATGACAAGCAGAGTCCAAGAAAAAGAAAAAAGAAAGTATGCTCGAATACAAGGACGAAACAAAAAACAAAAACCATCAAAAGATTCGTGAAGAAAAAATGAACTCACTTGTAAGAGGAATCGAAGAATAGAGCTTCTGTGAAGGTCGAAATAAGGTCTTGTAAATTCTACAGCCTTCGTCTTCTCCACAAATACAACTAGGAGCACAGTAAAAAGTGAAATAGAAAAGGAGGGACGACTTTATATACTTCCTAAAAAATCCAGATCTAACGGATGAAAAGGGAGAAGTATAAAAAGCTCCTAATCTAATGACTTTAAAGGCTTCCCCATCCAACGATCCAGTATAAAGTTTCTTCATGAAGATTCCAATCTAGCGCTGACAATTTTGAACTGAAATGATTAATCTTCTTAGACTTTTGAAATCCCAAAAAAGTCATTATTGATGGTCATCAATACAGTGCCACATGTCATCAAAGGAGGACGTGCAGAAAGAACGTGCGCCGTCGTTTCACATTTTACGGCGCAGTACCCTGTCAGATGACGTCAGCCATAAAACTTCCAAAACCAAGCTGTGAATGCGCACAAGTAACACTGGTCGGAAGTGTTGACGTGTTCGGTCACCAAATCTCTAAAGCCCAAACAAGATAAAGCTCGGACTCCAGAGACTGGGGGGCTTATGATAAGGAAAGAATAAATAAACTTGAACTAGTTCGGTTTGAGCCCAGTTCGACCAGCTCGGAACCAAACCAGTTTCGGTTTAAGCCTGGCCCGACCAACTTGGATCAAGTTGGACCGACCAAGTTAAGATCGGTCGAATAAGTACAAAGTCTGAATATTAATAGACTAAATTGAATAAGACTCTAGCCAAAGAAATGGTATTCACTCAAGACTCAACTACTCGTATTTGAGTAGGACTCAATGACTAAGATTCGGATTGCAACCTAACTAAAGTTTGAGTCCCACTCAAACTCATATTGAGAAAAGCTATAAAAAGGTATGAGAACACAAGAGAAAGGGACGCTGAATAGAACTATCACTATTCGAATTCTTATTGTTCATTACTTTCTTGTCTTCCTTAGTCGGATACCTAACTAGATCGTCGGAGGTGAAAACTCGACCTCCACGGTCGAGCTAATTATTGCAGGTTCGACCGGCTGAAGGGATGAACAGGATTGTGCGGCAACACCGGCAATAGTCATGTAAGCAGATCGGGACCAAATCAAATAATTTGTCCCATCAAAGCTTACCGAAAGAGGATGAAGAGTGGGGTAATGTTTGGAGCTAGTGGGAGTAGGAGTACCATCAATAGTTGTCATGTTGACAAAATTATTTGCAGTTCTTCAGTCTTCAACCTTTCGAAGTAACAGAAATGTTGCAGAATGCAATAGCCGAACAACCCAAAACAATCCTGAAAAATCGAAGGCGTCTTGGCGATGGGGATGTAAGGAGGCGACGGTGATGGCGATGGAAGCAAGCCATGGCGACGGAATCAGGTGACAGAAGCAGAGTCTGAGACGATGTTGGTGATGCTACCCTTGCTCTGCGATTCTGTACAGAACTATTTGTGTTGCGCACGATTGGGAAGATGATGCAGCAGCAGCAGTAACAATCTTTCTTCTTGTTCTTCCACTTCTACCGTTTCAACAATGGAGATCGAGTTACCTGAGCCGTGACGATGGCTAAGACGATGGCTGAAGGTGATTGTGGCGGAACTTCGATGGCCGAACTTCAGAAGTAGAAGGCGGAAGGAAGAGAAGAGTCGGTTCAGGTTTAATGGAGGATTAACCTAATTCTGAAACGAGAAATTAAAGGAGTAAAAGAAAGGTCCAAGACCTTGGGAAGAATGGAAGATGGAGATCCCCCGCCTAGATCCCGAACCTGCTTGGTGAATTGATGGAACATTGCTTAAGACCTCTTGGTGTAGGTGGTGACTCCTGCACATTTTTGTAGTGAAAATAGAAATGAAAGAGTCCTATGCTAACTCTAATTCTCTAAGATAATATACCCTATGTCCCTACCTAGTCCTAACTGCCTGCTACCTTTTCCTAAGGGATTCTATAGAAAATAATAAGCATCAGCCGACCTTGCTGTACCCTACAATGCAGTTGATTTGATCCCCCAACCTGCCCCCCCACCCCCCAAATAAAATAAAGCAAGTAAAAGGAGGTAGGTTTAGGTGGGGGTGGCAAAAGGAAGTCCTATTTAGGCTATGCAATACTGATTTCTAGCCATTCAATCTTCTGATGACACTTGTATGTGTCAAGGCCATCACATTTGGTTTAGTGACTTTAGTCTACTCCATGCATTCTCCTGACTGTACCGTGGACTGTATTGAATGCATTCTCATAATTGTACAATTCATAGTCTGAAGTCTGAACTGAACATGGTCTCATAATTGGGTTCACCATTCATTTATTTTGTAGGTTTACTAACTTATTATGCTTAATTTCTTTTATTCTCTTATTCCTCTTTCTTTTTGCATGTGCTTCTTTTGCTCATAAATTGAAATTGTGGTGGTTATTTCTTATATTCTGTTACTTTTATTTGGTGTTACACATGCTTTGTTTTCTCAAAAGGGGAAAATTTGATTTTATGATGGTTCTTTTCATCATTTTCATGATTTGAATTCTTTCACATACTCAAAATGTTTTTGATTTTAGGCAATCTGAATATTATGTGTTTTTTATTTGGAGAAGGAGTCCATTTTAATCTTCTATAGTTAAATATATTTTTTCTTAATGGCATTATGTAGGTTAGGGGCATATGATGGTTTCTATTTTTCTCTTAAATACCCTATATGGTGTTGCCCATTTAATTGGATGTTTCCCATTATATATATGCATCTCAGGTTTACGAAAGGAAAGAGCTGCACTAGGAGCAATCTTATTCTTGCTGGCATTTCTCTATGCTTTCTGGCGCATGGGCATTCACTTTCCTATGCCGTCTCCTGACAAAGGTTTCAATATACATGTTTCTACTTTGCTTTGTGCCATTCAATACTAGTTGATAGGTTGTAATATGTCTTTATCTAGTCCCTTTTCTCCTGCACATACATGTTAACTGACGTGCTAGGTTGACCACATGCATTCTTTTGCAGGTTTTCACACCTTAGGGATAAGATTCATACCATTCCCTTATCAAACACTTGAGTTTCTGTTTGAATTCTTCTTTTGATCACGTGATTTGTTTGATTTCATGTCTCTCAGTTGAGTCCTTACATTAGTCTTGGGTCTTGATGCACTAACCAGTGAAGATGATCATGCTGGATCTTACACTTATTTACATAGAGAACTTTGTTTCTTGTGTCCATTCTCATTATTCACTTTTCTATCCATCCTTTAGGAGACACTTTGCAACCTGTGTGATGTATTTCTACTAATAACCTCTATTCACCATCTCCTGCTTGTATTTGTGTTTACTTGAGTGCTGAATGCTCCCACTTCAGCCAATATATGATGCTTCTACATTTGACATTTTTTCTTTCTTTGATGTGGACCAATTTTTATCATCCTGCTGGTGAGGGACCCACTAAGGATCGAAAGACTCAATGTACTTGAAAAACAGGGCAGCGGATCTGTTGGATATGGATGTACTTATGGGTGCTGTTGATCAGATTGGAACTATCTTCATCTGCTTTGAATTACTAAAGAAGTAAAATAACTTGGATATGGAAAATTACTAAATTGACAAGGTAAAAGTGAAGGGAGAGACTAGTGAGGGTTTTGAAGGGTGATGGGATCATGGCATAGAGAAAATTTTGGAGATGGAATCTCAGTTGAAAGTAAAATTTCAGACAAGCAAAACAGCCATTGATTTTTCAAAGATATAGTGAGCCAGTGAGGAAAACTAAAGAATTCAATATGAAAAAGGAAAAGGAGGGATTTTGATGAGGGAAGATAAAAGAAAGTAAAAATTAGGATGACAGGGATTTACCACAAAGGGAAAGTAATTTCGGTGGTGGAATCTCATCTGAAAGTGGAATTTTTGACAAGCATAGCAGCGACTGATTTTTCAAAGATATAGTGAGGAAAACCTGATTTTTCAAATATATAGTGAGGAAAACTAAAAATTCAATATAATTCAAGAAAAAAAGATCACAAGGAAGATTGGAGTGAGAGAAAATAAGTGAATAAATTAGGATGACATGGAGTAGCCACAGGAGTTTAATATAGTACTGATAGTAGCCAGACATGATCGTTCCACAGAAAATTATGCCAGATCTAGGGCAGTTATTGATAACACCAAATCAGATGGTTGAATGGTGAATCAGTAACTAATGTGTTAGCCTAGTACTAGGAGGACTAGGAGTAGCACAAAACAGTGATTTAACAGTTTGAAACATAATTCATGATCCAGGTTTTTAATGACAATTGATTTTTGCTTAAATATTTGAATTGATTCATTTAGGAGGATCTAAATTATAATTACAATGGAGGGTAGGGGCAGAACAGGAAAACAGATATATCTCAAGATCTATGGGAAGAATTGGGTCAATTCATTCTGAGTCCACCTTTAGGGTTCCTGAATATGCTCAGAATCTTGAAGGAATCTGCTGGCTGGATTGCTTAGTTTCAAAAACATATAACTTGTGGATCCTGGTTTGAGTAAAAATTTGCCTCAAGGTCTGAACTTAATTGTTAGTGGCTGAAATTATGAAGAAGTATCCAATAAATCCAGTAGAATAATAGCTGGTAATGGGTTAAGAAGAAGAACCCAATACATCCATTACTAAATTTATGTTTTATTTCATTCAAATTATCAAGTTTATTCTCCCTCTATTTTCACTTCCTCTCTATTGTATTTTTTTTTTTTTCCCTTGGCAGAAAGATTTAGCATTTGCATTCTTTTGGGAGAGATTTTCAAAAGCTTCATTTTGTTATTAGGTCCTTAATTGTTTGTTCTTATCTTTTTTGTTTCAGGTTTCTTTACTATGCCACAGTTGGTTAGCAGAATAGGAGTGATTGGTGTGACTGTCATGGCTGTGCTTTCTGGTTTTGGAGCTGTCAACTTGCCATACAGTTATTTATCTCTCTTCATTAGGTAATAAATATAACGAGGTATCTTTCTTGTGATGCATTTTCTGGTTGTTATGGGAATCTGTTGGTTTGGTTTATATATCACTAAATCAATGGCCTTTCTTCTTAAAATACAAAATTGTGCCTGTTCCATCTTGAAAAGAACATGCACAGCAACCCCTATTTTAACAAGGTGATTGGGAAACACAGGACAGCGTAAATGTTCCCTGGGTTTTTCGATTCCAATGCCTACCCTTAATTCATAATGACATACCATCGGGTGGATACTTTGAACTGCCTCATGGACATTCCCACTCATTGGTAATAGTTTGATAACTGAAGTTGAATTTTGTGCGCTCTTCTTTGGCATACCATTCACATTTTCTTATGGATGTAGACTCAGCATTTTAGTATCCCTGTCTGCTTCTATCTATTTGTACCTACTTGCTATCCTATTCCTACAATAACAACCCTTTAAACTAGATGGCTTTTTTTTTTTTTTTTTCTGATGTCAATAACTGGAAATACATTGGATCTTTAAGGACACATGACACTGAACCACAAATTTCTTTATTTCTCGTACTCTATTCATTCTTCTATTTGTCTTGGATACCTGCGTTTGCGTCGAGACGAGGTATACAGTATACAGGTAGGCTTGCTTACTCAATAATAAGCCTAGGGTTGGGTTGTAAACATGGGCCTTCAATTTCATGGATTTTCCTTGTAATAGGTTACTTTTAAGGGCCTAAAGTAGGATGATGAGGTGGAGCTCAAAGATAGTCTCTATATGTAGTTTTTTTGGAGTCCTTTTAAGTTGGACCCATTGGTAGAGTTAGTTTTTTCCAAGTCCCTTCAGGTGGAACCATTGAACCAATGGTTCAATTCAAGTCATGGTTAAATTGGTTCAATTGTGGTAAAAATTAAAATTTAAGTTAGCATGTGACTAGCACATGACTTCTTGGTAGTATGTATTGAAGAATCCCACACCTGCCCCATGATTTTACAAGGGTGGTTGTGCCACATTTTGTTTCTAATTTTCCTTTCTGATTGTAATTAAGCGTAGGACTTAGGCCTAAGGCCAACCATATATACAGATCTCATCATGGGCAGTAGAACAATCCAGAATTTTGATTTCTATGCTTTGCAAGCTACTGCTGCCTTCTTCTCAATGTGTGAGAGCTATAGTTTACTGTGAGATCTTAACTGAGGTGGTATTGGTTGGACCAGTTGCCTCCTTATTGGTGTGACACCTGTTAAAGCTTTCCCTTCAATTAGGTTGAAGGAATATCTCACACTCATGGTTCTAGTCTTCTAGATTAAGTTCCAGACTAGAGTAAACTGCTGCCAGTAAACGAATGCAACTACAGTGAGTATAATTTGAATTTCTGCAATTCTTTTTTCTAACCATCTAGAAGATCATTAGCAAGGTGGTTTCTGATCCATCCATCAGATCATCTTCTTTGAACCACATTATCCCTCTGTGATCGTAGCATTGGTTCCATCTTGCAGCCCAATCAGACCACCGAAACTCTAGACCTACCTCCATTTCTTGGAGATTGATTTTGAGTTCAATCTTGAGTTCCCGTCCTTCCATCCTGTTACTTTACCTTCCTACTCTACTTGACTTGGTCCAACTACTTGGGATTGTCTAGGATCCTGTCCCACCATTCCACTGTAATGAATGCTTCATCTGCTTTCAAGTTTCAATCATAGGCACTCATTGTTTCTCTCACCATTTTAACCTGTCATTTTGACCTTTCCCTTTTCTGTACACCTCTAATTTGCACCATGTCGCCTCTCAATATAACATTTGTTAATCTTTGTTACAAATGGTTGGGCTAATTCAAATTCTCTATGCTCACTCTAAAGAGCTGTAGTTTTATTGTTGTAATTATACCTTAAAATGACTTAAAAAGTCCTAAAATACAGCTGGGTTTTTGGGCTAATTTAAGTCTTACCTAATGTTTTGTTCTCCAGTTATATATGCTGGTTTTTCTTTCAATACAGGGAAATAGGAGAAAATGACTAAGCATGTTTACTAGTTGATTTTATCTCCTATTCTCATGTACCTATATACTTTCTTGTAGGGAGATTGATGAAACAGAAATTAAAGCCTTGGAAAGACAGTTGATGCAGTCTTTGGAATCTTGTATTGCAAAGAAAAAGAAAATCATACTAGGTCAAATCGAGATGGATCGAATTCAAGGATCAGAAGAGGTATTATTATCATTGTTAATACATGCAATATATTTCTCTTCAGAGGTTTCAACTCTTATTTATTGATGTTATTTTGGATTTTCTGTGTCAGTCTTTACCTGGTCTGAGAGTGAATGTTTGGTTGATCTTGGCTTGCTTTGTGTGGGCATGTAGGATTGCTTTTCTCTGCTATTTCTCAGTGATTCCAGAGTTGAATGTTAGATGGAGATGTGAGAGATGTTTAAGTGTATCAGGCCTCACAAACTTTAAAAGAGATAGAACCTTGGGGAACCAGGACTTTAACCTTGGGTAGGTTAGTCTCCAAGTGTTTTTGAAATGCTCAACAAGACAGCACTGTATAGGTTGTTTTAGGCCTGGAAAGTACTTCAGCATCTCCCTGCACTCATTTGGTGGGGTTTCGTTGTGTATTCAATGCAGTTGTAGTCCTAATAGGATTAAAATTCCCTGGGGGTAGCTGAGTAGGTTGGGCCTTTTGCAGTGAGGGGGCAACTTACAGTGGCAGCTTGAGGCGGTGACTTGCAATATTTAGTGGCACATACTATTCTCTTTTCCATGCTGTCTTTTCATCATCTTTTCTCTATTTTCTCTTAATTTTTCTCCCATTTTTTCGATCTCCTTCTTTCTTCTTCTTCTTTTCTTTTTTTTCCCCCCACCTTCCATACTTTCTCCTCCTCCCTCCACCTCTGGTTGATGCTAGGTAATAATAAAGTGGATGCCTTGGATTGGTGTTGATTTCTATATTTGTTGGGAATGAAGAATTCAGGAAAAAAGTTATTAGGCTATTAAATTCAGAGTCGAAGTGTCTTTTGGTTCTCAAAATCCCAAAAACCTGTTCTTGGTCCGCTTGGATGTCTTGATCATATAGTACTACTGCTTTACACTGATTGTTTTCTAAATTAAGAATGGGCATCCTAAGTAGGTTCTAGACATCATGATGGCAGTTGCTGTTTCTTTTTGCCTACATGGAAAGAAGGCAGGACAGATCTATCATGGAAATCCTTAAGGGCAGAGCCCATTGATGTTGGGGTGTTTTGTGCATGTGGAGTGCTGTTCCAAATATAATTTCTGACTTTGATTCTATTATATTTTAGCATGTAGAACAGTAGGAAGAAGTGGTGAAGAAAGACATGCTTAGCTTAGGGCCTTGGTTTAAATACTTGCAAATGCACTAATATGAAATGGCAGCTTGCTAAGCTGATAGAGTCCATTTAAGTTCTTACCCTGGAGTCTGGGCCTGGGTCCCCTCTTCATGTGCTAACCACTAACCTCTGACCTGTAGTAGCAGCGGGCCTTGAATGCTATGACTTACCGTATATTTCTCCCTCTGTTGTATCGTTTTGACCTTCCTGGTTAAATTGATTGGAGTAATCCATATTAGGGTAGAGTGATGCACTAGCTGTGAAGTTCTCTCTCTCATCTATCAATTTTAGATATATAGGATTTATGGTTCTTTAATTATAAGCTTTAATTATTCTTTATAGTTAGGTGAGATATGAAGTACAGGCTCCTTTAGTTTTTCTCCACACTAGATTTGAACTAACTAAAATTTTATTGTTGCAGAAGCTGAAAGCTAGATCGTTTTTAAAGCGTATAGTTGGAACAGTTGTACGGTCGGTCCAGGAGGACCAAAAGGAGCAGGGTAGCTTTTGTAAACTTAATGTGTGGTTTACATCCTTCTTGCTTCTTTTGAAATGACAGTGATACTTGTTTTTTCAAATTTGGCTTAGACAACTTATTTTCATATTTTACCTGTACTTCATTCATAAATGCCAATTCTGAAACTTCTTATCATTGTTGCCGTAGTTGTTTAATAATCAGAATACTGACTTAATTGGTCTTGCAGCATGAGGAGTCCATAAGTGTTCACTTTATTTGGTAATCATATGATTCCTTCTTTTAAATGAAGCTATATTTTCTGTTTTCATTTTTATTGTTATCCAAATGCTGGTAGCCCTTGAGCTGAATAAAAGTTAAGGTTTAAATTCCTTTTAAACCCCTTGTCACACACTCACACCCCACCTGAATTACATAGGTTCAAGGCATGACTGGTCTATGTAAAATATGCCAAACAATCACGTTCAACAGTTTCATAACATGGTGTCACATACAATCAGACTTCAATTCTTATAACCTTCATTCAGATATGCTCATGCATTTCAGAAATGAATTTAAGCTGTTTTAGTGCAATATCCTTCATGCCTAGTAATTGAATTCAATATCATTCATGGAATTAAAGTTCCACATGAGCATGTTAGATTTGCTCACCCTGAGTTGTACTAGCGGGAAGATTTGGCTAGGTAAGGTCCTTGAGTCCACTTCCAACACCTTATGATCATTCATTTCACACGCTGATTTATTGGACTCTTGGGTTTAGAGTTAATGTAACCCGGGGCATTATATTCCTTGTTGTAAGGTGTTTAGGACCTGAGAAAAATAGTATAAGGTGCAACACGGTGTGAGCCCATTAGTGAATTCAATAGACACATTCTAGCCTAGGGGTTGGTGTTGACCATGGCACCTAAATCTTAAGTGGACACGTGGCAGTTAAACCTTTTCCTATAGCCTCTAATGACTAGAGTCCAAGTCATTGTCACAACGGAAGTATAAAAAGCTGTAAGAGAGGAAATTCCAACTATAGATATCTGATGGCATCTAGAACAATCCATTTATGCACATATAATTATAACTTTATAAGTGACTAAATATCAGCCACATAGAATTATTCAGTCACCTGAACTGAACGTTTACTACATAATGTTAACACTTTAAAAGATACGATTGCACTGAGAACTAAACCATTAAAAATAAAAGAAAGGAGGTTGATTTTCTCAATCTCAAACTCAAGATCATTATGTTCTTGTCCTTGCCGTGAACCTGTTTATTTGTACATGATATAATGGAGAACTACGCCATACCAGGTCAGTAAACCTAAACATGCTTGTGTGCACTTTTATTTCTGTAAATGGTTAAATGCAATTCTGATGCTGATGATGTGATGTATGCAGTCCATACCTTATGGCAGTGCAAATGCATCTACTTGTTACTTGATATGAGTGACGTTGAACTGTAAACAGCCTTTATTTATCTGTGAAATGCACAGGCAGATTTGGATGAATTGATATGAATTGTGAATTGTCAAGTGTAATCATATTTGGCATATCATATATGAAATTTTGAATGTGACTATGTGGTATATTTTATATATGCCATTGATGTATCATGTTGAGCTCTTCTTGTTGATGGATGTTAAGTGTATATATTGGTATGTCGCACCTCTAATTGCTTAAGTTAAGTGGGGCCCATGACACCTTAAACCATATTAGAGCACGTGGTGATTTAACTTTTTCCTTTGATCTCTAATCATTAGAGTTCAACTGATTCTTGTAGTGGAAGCATAAATAGTGAATAGAGAGAGGAAAAGTAAAGAAGCTGCCGTTACCTGATGGCAGAAAAAACAGTCCAGTTATATACATAGTTGCAAGTGACTAAACACCTACTACCTAGAATTCATCTTCTGAAGTGTTGACATTATGTAATTTATGTCCAATCCACGTGACTATGAAATTCTAGGTAGTTGGTGTTTAGTCATGGAGATCAAGATTGGAATCGAAAGGTTTTAAGGCAAGTAGAAGTAGGACAAAGGCTGGTATATGGTGTATGACTTTAGTAACACTAGGATAGATAATGGGGTGGTGAAAATTGATGGGACAGAGATTGCACGGAGTTATTCTCTTAGGTATCTGAGCCTATTCCTGAAGAATGAAGATGATATTGAGGATGATGTTTCGTTGAGAAGTGAAGATATGATGGATAAAGCGGAGGTGCACTTGGAATGTTGTGTGATCGATGTACTCCTTTGGATTAGAAGACACTTTAGACCCTGGGGTTGTGGAGGATTGCCTATAATACAAGAAAGACTAATTTGACTACTCATAAGTCATAAGTCAAAACAATTTGGAAAAACATAAGACTCTTTAGCCTTTGCAGTGGTAGAGGACTGACGAGTGGCCTTGGTTCAACAGTCAAGTTGCTATTGCAGCATGTTTGTGGTGGTTTCAAGCCTTGGAAACTGCTCCTCCTGTGAGCAGGAGGATGTCTGCATACATTTGCCCCTCCAAGATCCTGTAGTAGCAGGAGCCTTGTGTATTGGGACACTTTTATTAGACTAAGTGCTGGACAATGTGACTGTAATGCCCTGGCAGTAATACACAAGTGATATGTATGTATATTATCATTAAGAATGCTGTTTGTTAATTCCTTTGCTGTTTCTGTTTTCTTTCATGTTGTGAAGATATTAAAAACATGGAAGCAGAGGTACAAGCATTAGAAGAGCTGTCAAAGCAGTTATTCCTGGACATCTATGAACTCCGTCAAGAAAAGGTCGAACTTCTTGCTGGTTCCCTTTTTATCGTCTTAATATTTCCAGACTTCAATTTTTGTGTTATCTGTTGTCAACTAATTCTTTAAACTTTAATTTGGTAGACATTCCATTTTATTTCCAGAACGTAAAATTTCGACATTTTGGTAAATTTGGTATTGCAATCCTGTAAAGTATTTTTAAAATATTTCAAAGATTAGATCAATAAGGTACGATAAAAATAAGATTTGTTTTTGAATAAATTGTCTTGTCTATTGTGCCTGGAATGGAAAGTCAGAGTAAGAAGTCATTCAGTCATAAACATGCACTTTATTGATTTTTAAAAATGCCAAAATGCATCATATTGGGAAAAAAAAAAGAAATGCTAACTAGCAGTAATCACTGGCATGTTGAGTGTTGCTACAAGTATTTCCATCTGTGTTAATCATCCAGCTAAAACCTCTTATAATTCAAATTCTCCAGCATAATTTCTTGAAGGACACCGCTGCTGTCTATGGCCAGTGAACCAGAACCATATGACTGAGTCTTAGACTGAATTAACACTGCCTTCGAAGCTGAGTTGGGTACTTCTGGGGCATGATGACTTGTATTCGTTCACTTGCATTTGTGCGCTGATTCCAAAGAGCCTGAGGCCTTGAGGGTTTCGGTATATATTTGTTGTCTGAGCATACGGTTTCTGAAAACAGTTCTTTATATCATATGTCATGCCCAGTAAATTCCTTTCTGATTTTGGCCTCAACCCTGTACTAAGAGACACTAGGCATTGCCTTCATCAATACCATATCTGTAAGAGACTAGTTCATCAAACTGATCATCCATGTACTTTTCTACAGACATTATACTTGATCATTAACTGTTGAGCATATCGTGTAAAAAAGCTTCAAAATTAAACGGCAGATATTTGTTACTCAGTGCTTTCTTTGTCTCCTCTTAACTGATAGTTGTACCTGAAATCTGTAACTTCTTTTTGTAAATTGTCCACCACTCCTTTTCCAGTCTGATCAATTCTAGGAAAGCTTCAATTTCATCTCCTTTGACAATATAAACCAATAAAAATAGTCATCCAGTCAAGAGAGTCAATCTTAGGAATACTTATTTTGTACGCATTGGTTTTGTTTGGTGATGTTCTTTGTCAAGAATGGATGTTCCATTTAGCAACTTCTTTAATTGTCTTATCATGGAACTGTTGCATCCCACCTGAAATGCTAGGTTCAAGGCATGACTACTATGCTACACTGACACATCACACAATCCAAGATCATTACTCTTGCTTTTTGGATCCTTCCATCACCATGTTAGCCATGCCATCTTTATAACTTTGATTTGGTCTGAAAATCCTTCCAAATGTGTGGCCTTCATGGCCAAAACAAATGCATAGATGATGGCTAAATCAAGCCAACATCAGCTTCAAATATAGGATATTTTATGTCAAAGTACATCCAATTCATGAATTTTGAGCTTCCTTTGAGGTTTATATAGTTTCCTTAGTTAACCTGTCCTGGAGATAATTTTACTAAATTTAAACATTATGAAACACAGTTCCTCCAATATCTCCCACAATGGCCTTTCATCACTGTTTTGGATATTCTGAGAGTGACAGTAGTTGGTGTCTATTCAATAGAAGACAATATTACTTTTGGTTTATGTTCTGATATTGGCAATAATGCACTAGGATGTGGAATCTAACACATATGCAGAACCATATTACGTATAGTGTCCTGTTGGAGTTTTCTTATGGGTCGAATTGTCATTTCTGATGGATGTTCTCATATATCAACAAAGAGCTGTAATTTTCAACTCTTGTCAATGTCTGGCCTTTGAATTATCTTTTGGATGTCAAAAGTAGACGACGTTTTCTTTTCAGAGCCAGATAGGTGTTTGAACATGCTTGGCCTTTTTCTGCGATACTGCTTTTAATTTCCTGTTACTTGGGACCGATTTTTTGCCAATACTACTTTTCAGGAAGCTGCAGCATATTCTCGGACATGGAAAGGTCACTTACAGAACTTACTGGGTTATGCATGCTCTGTGTATTGTGTGTACAAAATGATAAAGGTATGTACTTCTGTTAGATTTCTATGCTTATTCACTTCATTAAAACATCTTGTCATCAATACACTGCCTACACAGTTTAGCAGCTAAGTATTTCATTGTGTATCCTAGCTATTCTTACCTGTTTTTATAAATTCTTATTACATGTTCACTCTGGTTTTCTGGCCAAACAGATAAGAAACATCACAGTTACTTTTGTAGTTATGTTTTATTTTGTCATTAATTTTGTTTACTACAAAATAATGAATTTAACACCTTGTCATTGCATAGCAAGTGGGGAAGAATATAAACATAGGAGGTGCTAGCATACTCTGTTATCAGCCTGCTATTGTCTATTATTTGGCTTGTACATCATTACTTTGTGTACAAATGCTATTACTACGTCATTTCGTAAGTGAAATTAATTGATCTTAATTTTGATTCTCTTTTACTGTTTAATGTGTATCATAATAATATGGGAAGGAACACAGAATCATGCAGTAGCTGTTGTTTCTTTTCTATGCCGTACCAGTATGGTTTTGGCCACATGTCCTGCTTTATCATATCAAGGAGCAAATCCTGATAGGCATCAAATGATGCTCCCACTATATACTGAGAAATCGAGATCATGGTTACGATCCTTGCAGTTTAGCAGCTTTAGTGCCTAGTATTTCACTTTAAGGCTTTAATTAAGAAATTCTGTGTCATATTTTTGCTGCATGATGACTTATGTTGCTCATAATTCTAGCAACAACGTCAGTATTTGGAAATTATCTGAACCGTCAAATCTTATCTGGCAATGAAATGGCTTACTGGCTACTTGTTTCTCATGGGAAGTAAAACTGTTATGGCACCAGTGTACTACACTTGATAACAAGATGCAATAGGTCCCAAACTAACTCAACTGTTGTCACTCTCAGAAATAACGATTTGATTAAAATCTGACTCCAGCTAGGGCATGCGCATATCAACTTAAAGAATTTTTCTTGAGAAGTATTATTAGCTTCCTTTGTTTTGAAAATAATCCTAAAAAAACATGGCAAGGCCAGCCCACAATAGCTGTCTCGCTGTTGAAGATCCAGTAAATGGTTATGATTAGGATAAACCAATGCCTCAGCTTCCAATAAAATCGAAAATCACATTAAAACTGATGCTTTTGTGTGCGCAATTAAAAGCGACGGGGTAGCATTCTCTTTCCCTTGCTTTAAATATCATTTTATTTATTTATTTTTGCATGTATGTGGATAAGTTTCATAAAGTACTATTACAATTTTCAATGCATGGCTGTCTTTCTTGTTTCATTTTGTGGATAAGTTTTTGTGGAGTTTGAATTCCTATTTATCTACTGTTTTATGTTCCTTTCATTAATGACAGATACAAGAGGCATTCCTTCTTTCTTGTTTGCCTTGTTCATTTGTTGTTACAGTTGCATCATATGGTGTTTTTACACTCTATTTTGCTTTTGTTTTCTGGTTATTAAGGAGCCATTTCCACAAGGTATCTTATTGATTTTGTTATTGTATGCAGTCTCTACAGAGTGTCGTTTTCAAGGGGGTAAGATTTTCTGATACTGATAATTTATATTGCTTCAATTTTCTCTCGTACATTTGGAATTTGTTTGTTGGAGAACTACCATATTTCAGTGTGATTTTCACTTCCATTTTATGTACACATAGGGAGATAATCCTACCTCATACATAAGTTGTTAGGTTGTTGCTTATTGTGTTTTTCTGTGACAGGCTGGCTCTGCAGATCCTGTTACAATGACAATCAGCATATTCCTGCAGTTCTTTGATATCGGCATAAATGTGGCAGTATTATCTCAGGTCAGTGGGTATTCCATTTCAATGAAGCAGTAGGCAGTTGTGCAAGAATACATTAGCCTATTTCTACTCAAGCTTCTATTGATGAGCACTCCCTCTATGAAATCTTTCCGTTATTTCATTTGAGAATTAGATGGCTGTCATGATACATTAACTTCTTTTTACTTGAGTTTTACCAACAAAAGCTTCTAGCGATGAGCATCCCCTCTATGGCACTACTCCATGTGATGATTTACTAGCTTAATACCATTTAATGCTTGCAAACAAAATCATTGAATTCATTCATTCATTTTTTGCCCCACATTATTTACTATTTGATGTTTTCTACAATTGCCTTATTAACTGAACATAAAATAAGAAAGCTGAAAATATAGTTGTGAAGCCATCATCTAGGCAACGCTTAAGTAACCACCTTGGCATTCAGGTGCCTTGACAACTAGCTTTTTCTTGATTGCATAGACATCGGTTTACTTGGTCACCTTGCATTCAGTACCTTGCCAATGCCTTGGTTCACCTAGACTCAATGGCATTCATGCTTGAGAATAAAATTAGAAGTTACTGAAAGTGATGGTGATGCCAAGGATAGGGATGGAAGTTGGTAACGAATAACATAGCATTGTTGCATTTCTGTTTTGAAGGTCTGTAACAAGTAATTCTTGTCCATCTGTTTTCTGGCCTTAGATTTGTGCCTCCCTCCCCATAAAATTTGTTTGCCTTGTTTTCACCCCTAATTCCCACCTGCTGCTAAAAATCATAAAGAAGGGAGAGAGAGTTTATAAGTATGTGAAGGGAACTTACTGTCATGATTAGTCTTCAATTCTGAGTAGCAGTAGAAGCATGGTTAAGAACTTGTCAAGATGAGTGGGAGTCTCAATTGAGATCTCACTGTGGTGAGTGTGTGTTTTTGTTTTTGCAAGTTTCAGTGGAATTTCTACCTTGGCTCTGAAATTTTGAGCTAAGCTCGTTTTAGACTTATTATCAATACATTTCTTTTTTGGGAAAGAATAAACTAAAATTTTCATTAAAAGCTAAATTGTCAGAAGTGGGAAAAGAGAATAGGAACTTGTTCACCTTAATATTCATACTTAAATCTTCAAATTGGTAAGAAAGAAGGCACCAGTTTGATGTTTGTTTCACACCGTTGGTTGGTAGTAAAAGTCGAACCCGTAATGTAATATTGCCAATTCTGACATTGGGTGATATGAGACATAATTGGCAAGTAAAATAATTAATTTATGCAATATTGGAAGAAGATAAATAATATTGAATGAGTGTTAAAAAATAATTAAAGACTTAAATTTTCTGCTATAAACTGCAAAGTGCAGTGCAGTGTTAATAATCCATATTTAATATGATATTATGACTTATGGGTACTTTATAGATATCCAACCAGTACAGTGAACAATACATAAGTTATCGACACCCTACTACCCTAGTGTTCTTTGTCCCAACTCCCAACTCTCAACAATACAATACCCATGGTAGAAGATCTCGCTCTCGAGAGAGATCTCGCCACCTTGAAAAAGAGAGATCTCGACCATCTCGGTGAGATCTCGGTCGAGATATACAATTTTTTGGCGTCAACTCGGTGGCCCATCTCGGTGGGTTTTAGGGTCCCAATTGGGTTGAAACTTGGTATTTAGTTTATTTAAGGCCTTTTGAACACGTTGGTGGCCTTGGATTTGTCAGAAACAACCCTATGTATGATTTCTAAGTCTACCCATAGTATGAAACCGAAATGTAGTAGGATTAGGGATGCATGTTATACAACATGTAATATGAACCTTTAAAGCATATAAATGAAAAGCAAGTATATCAAATGCATCAACTAACTTATGTTATCAAATTCCATCCATATGGTATCACAATCTCAATTTTCAAGAATAAAATAATTATACAACCATTAGAGTTCTATATGTCATTAAATCATAAATTCATAAGACAAGTAGAGAATGATTGATCTTCCTTGTTGTAGATGTGCTAAGAGTAGTTGCAAGTGAAAATTCAGCCAAAATCCCCAAAAAAAAGGCAAAAATTAAGAGTTCCAGCGAGATCCAGGGCGAGATATGGCGAGATATGGCGAGATATGGCGAGATCTCGAGCGAGATATCCCAACTCGCAGATCTCGACCTCCATCTCGTCTCGCCATTGTGAAAAAACGAGATATCTCGCGAGATCTCGGCGAGATCTCGCGAGATCTCCCACCATGACAATACCATGAGTATGTGACTACCTATGGATATGAAGTATGACTTCCTGGATGGAGTTCACTCAATCAATCTCTTCATAGTAATGTGGCAATTCCCAGTAGCGAATATTGATAGTATTGAGTGATAATGTGGTTAAAAATTCAAGAACCAAAGTTCTACCCCCTTCTTTGTCTAGCTTAATGCGTGTAGTCCAGATTAGGAACCTCAGTTTTCCCCCTTCCTTGTCGAGCTTCTTCAAATTTTTGAAATCTGTATCGAGTGGATTCTACCTGATTGCCAAAGTTGCATCCATGCATTTTGATATCTTTTACAACTTCTCATCGTTAGTTGTATCAACTTGATGTTACAAATATATTCCTTCGTGATGATTTATGTGAGGAAGTCTATATGGAGAAACTTTTGGAGTTTTCTTGTTGATGGAATCTAGGATCATGTGCAAGCTTAGAAGTATCGTTTGAAGCAATCTCCTTAATCATGATTCAACAAATTACTGTGTTCTTGAATTTGGATTGTCATGTTTTAACAATGATCGCTAAGTTTTTATAGGTAATCTAGTCTAGAAGGATATTAATTATCTTTTATGTTGATATTGCTATTACTGTAGATGATGTTAAGGTTATCCAAGGTTTGAAGGGGGATTTGTAGTAGAAGTTTAAATTAAGGATTTTGGAAGGTATTTTGGGTGTTGAAGTCATAGTTGTCATGGCACCAAGGCGACCAAGGCATTTGAGGGCCTTCAAAAGTACTTAGGCGGTTAAGCGGCCACAAGGCGTTGCCTAGGCAGTCAAGGCATTCTAGTATTAATTCTTTCAATGTAATTATTATATTTGGTCCAAATTTCGTACTAAAAGTTATATAATGCTCGCCATCAATGCCCAGCTGAAAAAGAAAAACTTCCTCTACTTTCAGAAAAGAAAACTATTGTCCTCTTGAGGCCCTCGCTCCTTATCTTAATAAAACAGCCTAACTAATATGGAAGGACTAAACTACCTTGCTTAACAATATTTAGAACTAATAAATAGGAAAATCTAGGAAAATAAAATAAAAGAATGAAAGCTTGTATCGCCGTTGGACTCAGAAATCAGCAGCAGACTCAGAAGCTTGATTCTGAGTTTGACGCTAGACAAAGAATCGACTTCTGAGTGACACCATCGGTTGGTTCACTTATTCCTCCTTGCTCGGTTTCTCTTTGACCTTGCAAGCTCTTCGGTTGCTTCTTATTCTTCTGGACCTGCAGCTTCTGCCTCCATGCTGGGATCAAAATTTCCTTCTTCTCTTCCTAATATTTGTGATTCCAGCTCTGCACCAAAGAAGAAACTCCCTGTGGCTCAAGTCAGCTTTTTTAGAGTTGCAGGATCTTTTATATAGCCTGCAATTACAATATATTGAAGAATATTCTGTCACAAATTACAAATATATAAAGTGTAATCCATAGAAACTCCAAAAATATCTCACCAAATCAGACCCCTTACAAGTTCAAACTAAACCCAGAAATAGAAATGTTGACTACCCAGGGACCACATTACTCAGAAATGCAATTTCAACACTCCGTGCTTATAAGTGAAGCTGTTCTTATTATTAATATAACATCCTGCTCCATATAAATAAATTAGTTGTTTCATTTTGGCTAGGTTTCTATCTGAGTTAAAAAAAATATCTCGATGCGTGCTGCCTCATGGATTGACACAGCTTCTCCCGTTAACTTTAGTGTTTCTTCCATGCAGTATATTTCCTTGTTATTCATTGGGATGTTGATTGTGATATCTGTCCGAGGCTTTTTGACAAACTTAATGAAGGTAATTCTCCCATCCTCTTTAACTTTTGAGTTCTTTGTGATATTTTGGGTGTAAAAAGTTGCTTTTCATGAAATTGAATTACTTATTATATTAGTGCTACAAGATGCCTTTACAGTAACTGATCCTTTCTTTTATACAGTTCTTCTTTGCAGTTTCCAGAGTTGGAAGTGGATCATCCACAAATGTTGTACTTTTTCTGTCTGAAATCATGGGAATGTATTTCGTTTCTTCAATTCTATTGATAAGGAAAAGCTTGGCAACTGAATACAGGTATGATTATTACTGCTGTGAGATGAATCTCATCTATCTTTTTGCACTAGTTCTTTTACATCTTTCTAGCCTCTGCATTCCTCTTTGGCGTTTCTTACTGGGGTGTTACAGGGTTCAGCTATTTGCTCTGTTAAACCGTCAGCCCGCTGACTCACTAATCTTGAGAAAGGACCATGGATTAGCTTAGATCCAGACTTGCAAATTATTGCTTTGGATTAACTGAGACCGTCAGCCCATTGGACCGTGAGGGTTAGGCAAGGAATGGATCATCTTATGCAACAACAACAACAACAAAATAAAAATCAGCCCTATTCCAACTTCAACTCGATCCAACAAAACGAAGTAGGGAAAACTAATTTCTAGACAAGAAAAGGGGGGGGGATGATAAGTGGGGAAAAAGGAATGGAGATGATCTGAGAAATGAAGAAGGGGAAATAACAAGTTAAAGATGGAATGTAACAGAAAAATGCAAGATAAAAGTAAGCCAGCAAGTCAGGAAAATCTCAGGTAAATAGGGTCTGAATAGATAGTCATTTGTTCTATTATAATTTTGTTGCTCTTAGTTATCCTGAACTGAAACTAAACAGAGACATTTATTCAACAAAGAGAGGAAATTAGAGACCGTCAATTTGTCACTATGCTGACTGAATTTTATACTTCAATGACCTGAGAATGTATGGTACAAGGCTGTGTATGTGCCAAGGGAGCTCCGGCCCATGTCACATACAAAATTTATATGAACAATTAGCAAGGAAAGTAGATCGGAGTTTGGTTCAAGGTCTTGGAAATTTATGAGATATGGACAAGGAGAATAAGTATGAAATTTCAAAATGTTTAGGGCTCCTGCTCCTCATCAGATGGACCATCCTTGTATTGACATTATGTAGAGTAGGATGTCCCTAGGCAATATGATTTTCAGGTTTTGCCAAAAAAATTTAATACCAGAATCTTATGTCCTTACTGACCAATGTGTTTTTTGACCCCCCCCCCCCCCCCCCCAAAAAAAAAAAAAAGAAAAAAAGAAAAAAGGACCTATGTGTCTCTGAGGTTGATTGAATCCCAAATGGTCCCAGTATTCTTATGATTTCCTAAAATCCAATATTTTCAAATTTTGATTCTTAGACTCAATTGTTTTTATTTCTGAAATTTCAAGTAATTGAACTGTGCATCTGAAATTAAGTTTTCTAAATGGGTTAGTTACTGAAAGATTAAAATTAAAAATTGTCTAAATTGGTTCTCCATTCAAATTATTGCTTTGGATTAACTGAGACCTGAAGTTCTCCTTACATAAATTCTGTGTTTATTTTCTTTCAACATGTCCGCTTTAGAACACCATTTTAGCTTGTGGAATGCGTCTTAACTTGTCATTTAAACCTCCTTGTCAACTCAGGCTTTTAGAAAAGAAATTGAAATTGCAAGAGAATAATACCATTTGTCAAGTCAAATATGCCAAACTAGAAATTGTAGCCAGCTAAAACTAATTTTGATGCTCACCCGGTCACCCCATTAACCCTAAGCCTAGCTAAAACTGTGAGATCATGCTTGGCACATCTGATCCAAGTCCTTGAAACAGCCACTGTGGAAACAGGGGTAAACCTGTCTACGTCAGACCCTCCATTCACCCAGCTAAATGTGAGAGCTGTGTGCACTGGGTATGACTCCACCCCCCCCCCTCTCTCTCTCTCTGACTCTGTGGTTATTGAAAGCAGCTGGAACAGGGCGGAAATAAGCCCTAGGTTATACGCCAAGTAAGATATTAGATATCTGTAGACTGATTATATGCGAATTTTGATCTTAAAAAAAAATTCTCACACTTTGGGGGCTCAGATATGTATACATTGAAAACCAGATTGAGATGAAATATGAAAAAAATACTAACACATATAGGGTCAGAAAAGAAAATTAGAGAACTTGATTTGTGAAGGAATAGAAAAGACTCTGGGTGTTCTCACTAGGAGAAATTCATTGACAAAGGAATTACCTAATAAAATACCATAAAAGTCAGTTGAAGGTTTCTAAGGGATCAGATCTATCTGTAGAAACCAGAATCTTAGATTTTTTAAGTTGAATAATAAAATCAGGATCTGGAGAGAGTAAACTGTATTGGTGTAACCAACTAAACCTAAATATTCATCCCCAAAAAAATAATCAGGATCTACTGAAAACAGACTCCGGAATACTGGTATGGGTACAAAACATAAAAACCGGGGGGGGGGGGGGTTCTGAAAAGGTTAACACCAAAATTGCTAATGCTGAATATCTGAAACTCATGTACATGGTTAAGATGAACAATGAGAGAATAGATGAAGTTACCTAAAACAGAAAAGGGGAAGTGAGAATTATCATTCTTCACTACTCTCTCCTTCTCACTGAGATCACCATGAAAAATGGCACCAAACAGCTTTGATCCTTTTTCGTCATCCTTGTCTTTTTAAGGTTTCTGCCCTTGTTTCTTCTGATGTAGCTGCATGCATAAACTAAGTACTTGCTGGACATCTTCGGGTCCTTATTTTCACTGCTTTATGTAAGTACATGTCAAATTCTATTTGGTCTGAAACTTTTGACACATGAGTAGGAGACCTTGATATTTATGTGCCCTTAGAATTTCAGCCCCATCCAACATTGGCTTTTTAAAAAATTTAGCGCCTCTTCAGAAAATCATTTAGACGTGCCCATACAGAAAAAACTGTCTCATATATTACATAAACTAGAGAGATGTACATGAATACACGTGTTTGTACACGGCTATATGCTTTTTGGAGGGCAAATTGATTTTAGTTAGAAATCTGAATTCAGAGTCTCTTGGTTTCCCCTGCAATCGCTCAATGTGATCACAGTTAGGGCGAACCAAGGGGTTCAAGTAGCATGGGACATGGATTGCAGAATATAACGTTTGGTACTTGGGGGCCTATCAAATGTCTATAGCATTCAGTTGACTAGATAGTTGGATAATCTAAGTTGACCCTTTTTCTGATAAATTTATATTTGTTGTAATTGGCTAAATTAACTTCTCTTGTCCAGGATAATTATCACAGATGTTTTGGGTGGAGATATTCAGTTCGACTTCTACCATCGGTGGTTTGATGCAATTTTTGTGGCTAGTGCTTTCCTTTCTTTGCTTCTGCTTTCTGCACATTACACATCACGCCAAGCGGACAAGCATCCTATAGATTGATTGTCATGTAACTCTCAGTCATTTCCCTTTGAATGAGTGATTCTTACTGAGCACACTGATCAGCAATTCTTGGAGGCTGTAACAGTTCTACTCTCCAGATTTCTGAATGTGCAGGATTGGCTTCCTACGGGCTTGGAGAGAATTCCTATACCTCAGTAATAAAATCATTTGCTCACCATGTGTGGATCAGTGTATTCTTGGATCAACTGTCTCATTTGTGTAATTTCAGTTCAAGAATAGCACATCGAAAGTTCGTGGGATTTTTGAGTTTCTTCTTGGAGTTTTCCCTCTTTTATGTGTTTTCGTTGCCATAGGCTAAGATAAAAAGGATATTCTAATCGAGGTTGGTCGGGGTGATCCCATAATTACTAATCATACAGACATGTCCACCATACACCACAACGTAATTGGGTCTATATAATAGTCCCACACCACTCTGCAATTTGAAACACTCAATATGAGATACAAAGCAAAGCTAATGCACGGCATCAAAGTTATGTGATTCAGCAAAAATGGCTAGATCCATGTAGTGATACCATACATAAGGTTTTGTACATTGCTATATATGATAATATTTTTTATCTGTTTTTTATTGCAAGAACCAGTGAATTTCAGTCCTTTGTTCAGTTTAAATGCAAGTCAAACAAGAACAACAATCCTATACAAAATAAAACTAGAAAATTCAAGTTTCCCTAGTTATATCAGTGGTCTAGGTTCCTTATGGTTAAGATACAACCTAGAAAAGCAAGCTAGGGTTTCAAGAACTAGATTGCTTTTCAATGAGTAATTCCATCAAGTTTGATGCATAACACAAATGTAATCTTTCTTATTAAACCTTCATTTATGGAGAGTATTTCATCCAGATCTATCAACAGGGCTTCTGAAAATTGATCTAAACACAGTGCCAACGCATGAGCCTGTATTTTTCCAACTTCTAATACATCCAACAGAACTGCAAAAACACTTCCAGTTACAAGTTACAACAAAGGGTAAGGCTAAGCCCCCAAGAAAACATCTACTCTAGCATTTGTTGCACTGTCCAGAAACTTCATGCAGATGGGTGGAGTCACCTTAGCCAAAGCAAGTATTGAACTAGGCAAAGTCCATATTCCATCACCACAAATCAGCCCAGAAGCAACTGCAGGTCCAAATGCATCTGCTTTGGCTTTGTTTAGCTTCTGCCACACAAATAATATCAAGCTTCCTACACACATATCAATAGCAAAGTAACCACCAATGAGGAATGGTATTGCCATGGCCATTGGGACTGGAATAAACTTAGCCCACTTCTTTGGAACAAAATCTTTGATTCCATTTATCAAAATTGATGCAAAAAAGAACCCATAGCAAAATTGAAGGCAATGGCTTGGTAGAGATGACAATCCCTCAACTCCTAGTATAGCCATGCTGCGGAACACAGTTGCATAAGGGGCAGGGTACTGTGTTCCAGGTAGACCAATATCAAGGAAAGCCTTGTAGAAGATCCAGAAGACACAAGGAGAGATAACACAACCCATTGCAGTTCCAATCACTTGGCTTACAAACATTGCTCTTGGTGAAGCTAACGTCAGGTAACCAGTCTTGAAATCCTGTGAGAGATCGGATGCAGTGGAGACTATGTTAAACATGACACCACAAGCTGCAAGACCTGCTAGAACTCCTCCATTTGATGGACCAATCCATGTACCAATTGCAAAGATGGCTATTGTCCCATATGTAGATGCTAAGGACCAATCAGTTAGCCCACACCCATAGGCATTACAAAAAGCTAGAACTGGCGCAACAATGTAGATGACCAAGATGCAGTACCACTTGAGTGGGGGAAAAATGAATGGAACTACAATAGTGGAAATAATAGCAATAGTGACATAACCTCCTAATGCAAACCAGATTGGGATTTGGTCTTTGAGAAAGAGTTTGGTTCTTCGTTCATCATCATAAGAGATAACTGAGCTTGCAGGTTTGTCACCATCAGCAACAGGGAGAACCCCATCTCTTTTAGCACGAATTTCTTGAGTCAAGCTGATGAGTGTTCGGCTCAGCATCTTCACAAAGTTATATATTCCATCTCCTAAGATCATGGCCATAGAAATGAAAACCTGCAAGGAGAATTCATTAGCCCATGAAAGACAGTGGTGACCATTGTGAAGTAGTAACTGTACGTTACTGATAACCTCAAGGGGTTGCTCAATTGGCAAAAGACCGACGTCTCATAGTATGAGGTCAACAGTTTGAATCTGTTTGAGTGTTAGATTATGTATAAAAGCTACACTTGATGATATAATTAAGGTGTGCATAAGCTGACCTGGGCAAACCTCAGTTCCCAAAGAAGAGAAAGAAACTTTATGCGATTAAATATCTTAATGAGTATTGTAAAAGTGAATCTTTACCTTGTAACCTTGTAGGCCATTGAGACTGTTAGGGTCAAGGCTTGCAGGATACCAAACACCTGCTTTATTACCTATTAGAGGCCACATGATACCCCATGAGAGAATTGATCCAACTAACAAAGATACATTTATGATGTGAGGACAGATCATTCCAACCCCAACAAAAGTTGCAGAGAAATCAAAGTAAAACCTGTTTTTCCATAAAAAAGAGCAGCAGATATCAATGTTCCAGAACTAAAAACAAGCAATGGTTCATCTTAATGAGAGAATATGACCCATCACACTAATCACCTTACGTGAATCATAAAACATTCAACTTACATATTTTTAAAGGCTGGGATACCCAACGAAGGGAAGCTTTGAAATCCACAATTGTTTCCTCCAGTGAAGAACCATTGAAAGAAACCCCACAAGAAGCTCAAGCTGAAGAACTTGCCCAGCGTCCTGACTTGTTTCCTGAGAACATGAGATAAATGTAATTGGTAAGAGCATTCCTTCCCATATTTAGTTGCAATATCCCAATATTAATAGCTTTGCCATGGGAATCTTAGTTACTTGGCAACTTTGGCTCCTTCTGGGGTGTGGAAACCATTTATGAGGTGTGCAGTTGCAGTGCCACTTGGGTAGGTTAGTTTGAAATCAATGATCATGATCTGAATCCAAACACAAACAGAAAAAATGATCAGAAACATACAATTCCAACAGAAGAAATAATTCATTTTCAAGTTTGTGCCATTTTGAAGTGACATGATCTGAAGTTTCACGGAAAAAGAAGTGCTTTTTATAAGGCTAGAAATCTCTGGTTGTGACCTACCATAGTGACAACAAGATTTTCAATCTTATGTATATGCAACTTGAAATTATCCCTTACTAAATCAGTTGTTAGAATTACCTTTCGAAGAGGCACCACAGAGAAGAGCCCAATGAAACTAACAACAAAGAGAAACCCAATCATCCATCCAATTTGTGGGTTCATAACATTAAGAGGATCTGAAAAACTTGTCCCCTGCTTTGCCACAACCTCACTCATTCCAAAGAGATAGCTCCCAAAACCTCCTGCTCATGCATATTAAACCCATAAAACCATTAACAGTGAAATTTCCAAATCATTTTAGACACGAGAAGGTGTCATCATACCCCAGTTGAAGACCACCCTTATAAAGACCAACTTTCTTAATCCATTTTTCTTTTAATCAGTTTTACCAATTCAAGCTTTTCCTCCATCTTCTTCTTCTTTTTTTTTCTCCTGTAATCCATAGTTTTATATTAAGAGGTGGGGGACTATTCCATACACCATCAGAGAATTGAACCCATGACCTCCACTAAGAGGTGTTTGTGAGTTCCTGGGCAGACCGTCCCCCATCTCCCCGTTCCTCTTAGCCATGGGCAGGCCAGTGGTGCCCATCCAGAGGGGCAGGGCGATGGGTGGATACATGGTCTGCCTGGCAGAGAGGATCAACATTATTGGGTGCTGGTCATTGTCAATTGAGAAATTCTTTGATAGTATTCAAGCTAGGTTTTGACACCTTTAAATTACAAAGAGAGAAACTGAAACGTACCACTGAAAGCTATGCCGGAACTTGCAACAACACATGTTTGAATGACAGTATTCTCTTGTCTTGTGAAGGGTTGTTTGAGCCAACCACCCTTCTCCAGGAACTTTGTCCATGTCTTCACGAAGAAGAACCCTAAAAGCCCAGCAGAAACGTTAAGGGAAGGTATGATACCTGAAGTGAGGTTGAGCTTCATGACAATGAAGCTGAAAATGACTGACAAGAAAAATGCCACAACAAAGGCTCTCAGTGTCAGCTGCTCTCGCCATGAAGGCACCTTCTTATTCTCAAAGATCTGCTCTATAGTGAGCTCTACTTCTTCTTCTTCTTTGTTCTTGTTCTTTTTAGATCCCTGGCGATCCACTGGCTGTGGATCCATGAGCTCTCCATTGGTAGTGATGTTCTGAACGCAGTCATCCTTGTTATCCATGAATTTGATATTTTGGGAATCTCAGCCAGGAAAGTTGTGGACTTCAAAGTTGAAAATGAATCATGTCTCATGTACAGTGGGATTTCTACTCTTTATATGACTTCAGAGTTCAGACACGATACTTGAATGGTTACCAGAAAAAAAAAAGACACGACACTTAAATTTTTTTAATCATTATTTATTGGATCATTCATGAGGTAGCAAGGCTGCAAAGATGACTATTATTGTCCTTTATCTTATCTTTTAAGAAGTACTCTGATCAAGAAAAAAGAATCCAAAATGAGATGAAGAGACACTTTTCATTATATAGCTTTGAAGAATATCTTCTTCATGTTGAAAGTCAATATTAACCTAAGATAAGCGACAAGAATTTCATAATTTTTTTGTTTTTTTGGTAAGAACGAGAATTTCATAGTTGACTTACTTAAAATTACATGAAACATTCTTATTTCTGTCTCCCATTGCATGCTGCTCTCGGTTCATTAGCTTTTGATCTCTTAACTGACCTCAGCTTGAAAGCATGGTGATAACGTTTGTTTTGACTTTGGCAGTTGAAGCCATTGTGATTATTGTGAAAGATATAAAACAATATGATTAATGCCTGAATAGGTAAACATTGAAAAGCATTAGAGTTGCATAGAAGAAGCATGGTGGAATCAAGGAGAGCCAAGGAGAGACAAAGAGATGGAAGCACAACTAATTCTATGTGGGTGTGTGCTGCATGCCTACACCAAGATACTAAGTGGGTCAAAATGTTCATGTACTTCACTCTCATTGAAGGTGGAAATCTTACACTATTTACTCTTATGATCAAGGTTTAAAGTCGATACCATACGATACTAGCCGATACGTATCTATATTTGACCCAACCGATACGATACATCTCGATACGTCTCTCTATTAAATTATATTAAAATACCTTAATCAGAGCGATACAATATTCGATATAGGACGATACATCTCTTAAAATCACCTGATCAATACCAATACTTTAAACCTTGCTTATGATGTCAATATATAAAATCTCATTGATTCTTACATGTACTACATGCAGATGTCACACTCCCAAAGAACAACTATAAGGTGAAGTCACAGCCAGATTAAGAAAATATCTGATCTGAGATCTTAAATCCATAAAAAACTCAAAAAGAGATGCAACTGGCTAAAACATGTATTAAAAAAAAATTTCTTTTTTTGGTAAGAGTATCAAAAGGTTCTATGAGCATGGTCCATGCACATCACATATTCATGATTTCAATTCACAAGATTGAGTTCACATATGGTGTGTATCATAAAAAATCACAGAAAAATCTTGCATGCTCACTGCTATAGATGATGAAGAATATTACATAGTTGACATTAGAATTTAATTTGTTCTTCGACCTTGGAGTCTTGGAGATCATTGTCATTGCAATTGAATATCATGGACTTTGATGAGATACAGTTAGTTTTCTTTCTGGTAAATGGGATTTTATCCTGAATACTAGCTAGAGATACCGGTAGCTGGGTTGGTATGAAATCTTGGTTAGATTGAAAAAAGCCTCATAACAATTCAATCTGGGTGTCGAGGACATAAATGGTTTTACAATGATATGCTTCTCAACAAAATATTAAATATGAAATCTGGGGAAAAATACCCCATCTTGAAACATAATTTCTGTGAAACGTTTAAAACTAAATATATTGATGTTATCATCAAACAAAGTTGCATTCAGCAACACTGACAATTTAACAAAAGAAGAGGCTTAAGATCCATTTAAGAAAATATCAACTCTGGCATTCGTTGCAGCATCGAGAAACTTCATGCAAAGGGGTGGAGTCAACTTAACCAAAGCTAGTATTGAACTGGGCAAAGTCCATATTCCATCTCCACATATCAACCCAGAAGCAACTGCAGGTCCAAATGCATCTGCTTTAGCCCTATTAATCTTCTGCCATATAAACAATATCAAGCTTCCAACACACATATCAATGGTGAAGTAAGACCCAATGTAAAATGGTATTGCCATGGCCATTGGGACTGGAATGTACTGAGCCCACTTCTTTGGAACAAAATCTCTGATTCCATTTATCAAAATTGATGCAAAAAAGAACCCATAGCAAAGTTGAAGGCAATGGCTTGGCATAGCTGAGAACCCCTCAACACCTAGCATAGCCATCCCACGGTAGACACTTGCATAAGGAGCTGGGTATTGTGAACCAAGTGTGCCAAGATCAGGGAAAGCCTTGTAAAAGATCCAGAAGACACAAGGTGAGATAACACAACCCATTGCAGTTCCAATCGCTTGGCTTATAAACATTGATCTTGGTGAAGCTAAGGTGAGATACCCAGTCTTGAAGTCCTGTGAGAGATCAGATGCTGTAGAAACAATGTTCATCATAACACCACAAGCTGCTAGACCTGCTAAAACCCCTCCTTGTGTTGCTCCAGCCCATGCACCAATTGTGAAGATAGCAAGCTTCCCATATGTGGATGCTAGGGACCAATCAGTGAGCCCACACCCATAAGCATTACAGAAAGCTAGAACTGGTGCAATAATGTAGATGACCAAGATGTAGTACCACTTGAGTGGAGGGAAGATGAAAGGAACTGAAATAATGGAAATAACAGCAATAATGACATAGCCTCCTAATGCAAACCATGTTGGAATTTGGTCTTTGAGAAAGAGTTGGGTTCGTCGTTCATCATCATAAGAGAGAGCTGGGGTTTCAGATGTTTTTTCATCAGCAACAGGGAGAATTGAATTTCGTTTCTCACGAATTTCTTGAAATAAGCCGATAATGGTTTGGCTCAACACCTTCACAAAGTTGTATAAACCATCTCCTAGGATCATGGCAATTGAAATGAAAACCTGCATTTGACATCACAAAAATGTCAATTCATCAAGGAATGATTTGTTAGATGGTCACACATTAAGTAAAGAATTGATAGCATTTTCGCATTAAAACTAGGTTAACATATAGTTCTTGGAATCAAATCATCATCTGCAACTATGGATGCGTCAGTCATCTTTCAGCTGAGCAAAGATGGTGTGCTAAATGTCTATAAGGATTGAAAACAAGAAGCCAGCTTTCTGAGTTTTATTATATTGAAATTGTTTTAGTTGTTTTTAGGTCACTATGGAGTGTTTCAGAAGTAGAACCTTACCCTGTAACCTTGTAGACCACTGAGACTGGTAGGAGGAAGAGACGCAGAATACCAATCACCTGCTTTGGCCCCAATGAGAGGCCACATGATACCCCATGAGATAATTGATCCAAGTAACACAGATACATTTATGATGTGTGGACAAATCATCCCAACACCAACATAAGTTGCTGAGAAATCAAAATAAAACCTGTTTTCCAGGCAAAAGAACAACATATATTAGTATCCATGTATAGATTTAGGCAATAAGAACATCAACATAAAACATGGCTGAACTATAAAACATTCTACATACGTATCGCCATAGGCTTGAAGACCAAATGTAGGGAAGCTTTGAAATCCACAACCAGTCGCTGAAGTGTAAAACCATTGAAAGAAACCCCACAAGAAACTGAAGCTAAAGAACTTGGCCAATGTGATGACTTGTTTCCTGAGAACATGAGAAAATACAATACATGAGAGCTTTCCTTCATATATATTCAGTTTCAAGATTGCTTATTCAAGAGAATTTTATTTACTTAGCAAGTTTGGCTCCTTCAGGAGTGTGGAAGCTGTTTATGAGGTGTGCAGTTGCAGTGCCACTTGGGTAGGTCAGTTTAAAATCAATGATCATGATCTGAACCCATCAAACAACATAAAAATCAAAATATATAGTTTCAATCGAAAAAAATTTATGAATGAGTTTACTCAACTTACCTTCCGAAGAGGAATCACAGAAAAGAGACCAATGAAACTAACAACAAAGAGAAACCCAATCATCCATCCAATTTGTGGGTCCTTAATATCCATAGCATCATTAAACTTTCCTGCTTGCTTCGCTATAGTACTACTCATACCAAAGAGGTAACTCCCAAAACCTCCTGTTCACCATTCAAGTTGATCAATAACACCATTCACAATGAATTCTCCATAGCACTTTACACTATGATAAATGATCTAGCACTAAAGGAAAACAAGTGTGTGGCTTTGCAAAATATCACAAGAGGGTTTTGATAACATACCACTGAAAGAGATACCAGAACTAGCAACAACACAGGTTTGGATGACAGTATTCTCTTGCCTTGTGAAGGGTTGTTTAAGCCAACCAGTCTTCTCCAAGAACTTTGTCCATGTCTTCACGAAAAAGAACCCTAAAAGCCCAGCAGAGACATTGAGGGAAGGTATGATACCAGTGGTGAGGTTCAGTTTCATGACAATGAAACTGAAGAGAACTGAAAGACACAACCCCACCACAAAAGCTCTCAGGGTCAGCTGTTCCCGCCATGAAGGCACCTTTGTGTTCTCAAATATCTGTTCAACACTGAGCTGTAGATCTTCTTCTTCTTCTTCTACTTCCTTCTTGTGGATCTTCTTTGATCCCTGACGATTCACCACTTGTGAATCTGAGGGAACTCCATAGGTGGTGGTGTATAGTTGGATACCATCTTCCCTGTTCTCCATTGGTTTGGATAATTAGGCTGGAATATTGGAACTGAATCTCTTCTTCTTCATAGAAATTATTCTATTTATATGACGTGAAAGATAAAAATCCATGTTTCTTTATGTCTCTGGGCGATGGTATCTGTTTGGTTTGACAAATATTGCAGAGTCTTTGGATTTCAGGGAAAGCAAAACCAACATGATTATTGCTAGAACGCAGTCAACGGATATGCTTCTTTCATTGATTATGTATGTCTGAAGTCTGTTCATACTATTAACTAATAAGCTTTTGCCAACTTGATTGGTCATTTAACGTGTAAGCTCAAGCACATAAATAGAAAATATGGAACATATGGCTAAACAATAACCAATATTATTATTTTTATTCTTCTTATAAATAAATTCAATCTATTATTTTATTCTACGTCATCCAAGAAATGTTTTTATTTAACGATATAATTTGTTAAAAAGAGATGACGAAACAAACATTTACATGTTAGAATGATAAATGCATGTTTTGTTTCCAATTTAGGGTTTACTACATGTTTATTAATTATATTTTACTTTGTTTTTTTTCTTTTAAGGATAAAATTTCTTTGTTGTTATGAGATGATGAAACAAAGATTTGCGTCTTAGCATGATTAATGATCCTCAGAAGTACATGGTGTATTTATATCAACAGTCTACCATTAACAATGTCAAACTTGTATACAAAGGTCTTTCAATAATTTTCCAATTAATTTCTATAACTCTTGGATAATGAATAGATACGAAGGCAGCGTATGAAAATTGCATATGATGTGCGAAATGACCTCAGGCAAATCAACTTCATGTACTTCAACATCATGTCCAAATATTGTCGTAAAAATGTTGGGTAATTGTATTACAAATTCTATAAAACACAATAATGAAATCGTAATACAATTGAAAAATGAAGATCCTTAGCCAATCCGGAGAGTTTGATGTTGTAATCAAACGAATCACCGATGAATGAGGTTGAGTCACACTTTGAGTGTTGTCTTTAAGGTAATTGATGCACCCTACTATCAAAGGTTCTTTGCACCACAACCTCCAACTAGAAGATGAGGTAGTTCTTCTAGTCCTTTTTTCAAGGAGACAAAAGTTATAGCACAACACTTAGACAAACTCAAAGAAGCTTTTAAAATAAGTAACAAATAATTCAAGTGTGAGGAGTGTCTCTATTACACACTACATGCAAGGAAGGGATTGTGTTTATATAAGCCCAAATCACACCTTACACCCCTTGAGATTCTCAAGGCAATGCATTGGGTCATTGAATCATTATGACTCATTTCCTCACAAGGGGGAGAATCAATTCCCTGTTAATAGAGAATCAATGGGCTTGTCCCTTCTCCACTAATGAAAATAAACCACCTTGACCTAACTTCCCCACTAAATAGAGAATTAACTCTCAATGTCTGGTTGACCTGCTAGAAAATATCTGGTTATTACGAGGCGAATATGATGAGTTGTGTTTGTGTGTTTTTTACACCACCTAAGGGAGATTAACGCAACAGCCGATTTTTTAGCGAGCCATATGACTACTAACATAGAGATTGTCTATAATGTGAATTATCTACCTGAATGTTTCTGTGACATCGTCAATGACGATGCTTGTGGACACATTTTTTATCATATGCAATGTTATTTACTTTTTATTTCTAATATAATATCAAGCACCTTTTATCAAACAAAAAATTTAGCAATCTGAGTTGACTCCTATCTCTCAATCCTTCTTGCATCCTTTTAAGTGAAATTAGCAATCTGAGTTGAGTCGCCCCTCCCCAAGTCAAAGCTTATCCATTCGTATCTGAGACTAGCAAATCAAAAATGCGATCTTAAGGGGTGATTTAGTTGGCAAAGACCAACATTTCTACGTAGGAGGACAGAGTTTGGATCCCTTTTGAGCCAAGAGTTAAGCCCGCCTTATATTTGAATTATATGTAACAGCTACCCCTTTGAAGAGTAGTCCATGTGTGCGTAAGTTGGTCCAAGTAAACTTCATTTTCAAAAAAAAAAAAACAAAAAAACAAAAAAAAAAAAAAGCAAAATGTGACCCATAACAAAGCTATATGATGAAAATACAAAATTGAAAAAAAAAAAAGGCTTTACTTGTACAGATGCTATTCACCCAATCCATATATTATGTCTAAAGTTGACTCGTATTAATAAACTTGCCAACTTGATTGATTATTAAATGTGTTCAAGCACATAAATAAAAAACATGATATTTGTGGCTTAACAATAACCATATTTATTTTTATTCTTTTTTTATTTTTTATCAGTAAATCCAATCTATAATCTATTTTTATGTAATCTGTTAATGATATAATTTCCATAAAGGAGGTGATGAAACCAATATATCTACATGTTAGCATATTATTTTTAGTTTGACATCTAATTTGCATTTTTCTTCTTTTCAGGGCTAGCAAAATTTTTACGTCTGTAGGCACGAAATTTTAGTTAGTTTTTTCAATAATTTATATGTATTAAAAAATTATAAGATTAAAAAAAATGGTCAAAGTTAAATTATCACTTTTTCTTTCATAGTTTTTAAACTTTTATACGTTTAGGGGTTATTAATGTTAATTGATGTTGTAATTATTTAGGGGTTATTTCTTTTTCCTTTCTTTTTTTTAAATTTATATAAATAAAATATTGGGCAGATTTTTTGGGTAGGATAAATTATAGTGAGATTTTTTTTTTGATTTTTTGATTTTTTTACATGATATTTATAGGAGAGAGAAAAAAAGGGGTAATAGTTGAAGGGGTGTACCTCTTGAAGAACCTGGTGGGACGTTTCATCGGTGTCATGATTCAATGAATTATGAATATTACACGGGGTGACTTGAAAGGGTTTATTCAATGACAAAAAGGTATGTTATTTTAAAAGAATAGATTTTGGTCCAGTAAATGATTTACCGTTATTAATTTGAGGTTTTATTTCTGTATAATAATATGATATGATTTCCTAGAGGTGTTTTTTGAGAATAAAATATTATGTGAATTTTGGGGGTGGGATGAAATAGTATGAGAATTATTTTTGTTGTGAACAATATTTATAGAAGAGACATAAAAAAAGGTGCACGAAGAGACATAAGGTTTAAGGTAAGGGGGTGTTCGTTGAAGAAGTGTACCACTTGAGAACCTCTTAACAATAGGTAGGACATTTTGTTGGTGGCATGATTCAACGAATATTAAACAGGGGTGGCTTGAAATGGTTTATTCGGTACAAAGGCACTTTTAATATATAAGGGATTGGGCTATGATAAATGTTATCAGCAAGCGTCAATCCCATGACCTTTTCACTAAGAGGTGTTGGTCTTACCAGCCGAGCAGCCGAGCAGCCGAGCAACCTCGCATTGGTTTATTTAGTGAATAAAATGTATATTGTATAGGAGGAAGGGTATCTCGATCCAATGAAAATACAGTTTTTTATTTTCTTATTAGCATTTACTAAATAATAACCTTACCCAAAAAAAAAAATACTAAATAATAACTAATTATTTTTATTGATATCGATTACATGGTGTATTTATATCAAAAGTCTACCATTAACAATTTCAAACTTATACACAAATGTCTTTCAATAATTTTCCAATTTCTATAACTCTTGAATAATGAATAGATACGAAGGCAGCGTACGAAATTTGCATATGACATGCAAAATGACCTCAGCAAGACAACTTCTTGGACTTCAACATCATGTCCAAACCATGTTGAAACCAAGGATTTTGGATATGCCTGGTAATACATAGACATGTGATAGTGATGAGTAAAAATAATAATAATAAGTCAGCCGGGTCAAACCTGGGTTGGTCGGTTCATCCCGGTCAAGTCCGGAGCGAGTAGCTAACCCAAAGGTTACTTGAGCATGAACAAACTTAATCGTTATGGAAGACCCAACCGCTATAGTAAGAGATATGATCGCACCAAAATTGGGATAAACGATCTTGGCAACGAAGGAATGTGGAATAACACTGATTAGGGAAGTTAAACCCTAAGATCTTACGGTTACAGACAAGACTCATGGATTAGTCCGACGGTCGAGAATGGAAGATAAACCCTATATAAAACAACAATCAGTACAAAGGGGAGGTAATTGAATCGTTCTCCCTCTATTCTATCTCTCAACCAAGCTCTGCAATGATTTAGAACTCTTTTATGGTGCAATTATTGACTTAACCATCGCAAATTCCGGACCGACGAATCGGCCCACATTTGACTCCTGTTTTGAAGGCTTTCAACGGTTGAACAATTTTTAAACACATCAGATTGATTGGTCTAAACCATTGAAACTAATCGAAACAAATGAAACTTATCGAAAGTTATTGAAGGTTGCTAAAATTGATCATGATTTGACATTTATTGGCCGAAACAACCAAAATTTTCTAAGTACTTATTGAAACTACCGAGATTTTGAAATATTGTCGAAAAATGCCAACCAAGACACTTAAAGCTAACCCATAGTTTCGTATCAGTTTCTTGCTAAACCAAGATTTAACCTAAATTTTGACACATCTAGGTCGACATTTGAACTATTGTAAAAAGGAGCTATCGAAGTAGAAGACAGCAAATAGCATCACCGCCAATAATTAAGATTTCGATGTTCTACCCTTCAAAACATACTAAACAAATTTGCCATGTTACCGATATATCGTCATGTCGATAAGTACCGGACCGACACACCCCACTGAAACAGTCATACTAAACAAATTCGCAATGTTACCGATATATCATCATGTCGATAAGTACCGACATGACACACCCCACCGAAATAGGATAGGCCAAATGTCAGCGATATATAGCAAAAAAAAAAAAAAAAATTCTGTTTAGAAAACAAAACGCCTCACCGGGGGAGAAGAGAGCTTTCACTAAACTCAATTTTGGCGCTATCATATTGACGAAGCATATGCCAATTTCATTTTTCCCCAACCCGATATTGTCCGCTTTGGCTTGGTAAAGCCTCACGGTTTTCAGGCGTACAATATAATGCAGTGCATTACTATAAATGGTAAAAAGTTTGTATTACTAATCCGATGTGGGACCTTCTTTGACCAAAAAAAGAAAATTTTGTCATATATATTCTTTCCCCTGGTTGGTTAGAGCTCCATAGCACTAGTACCCTTCTTCCTAGCATTTGATTTATTGTTTGCGTTATCATACAACTGAAATTTTGATTTTTACTCCAATCTCGATAAAAAAAATTCTTAGCTTTAGAAGATATTCTGATATTATTTTATTTCATGAATCAAGATTAGCTTCTATATATAATAATAAAATAAAATAAAATCCATGGTAAGGAGATGGTATGTCTTTTCGACAATGGGTCAATCAACCACATTCATCAGTTTCTCCACTACTCTAGCAATGTTGGTGATGCATCCTTTGTGGCGAATTTGTACATCTTAAAAGGTTCGAGTGATTATTGGCAAAGTGATAAACAAACCTAGAGGTTATGCTTTCATCAAGTACATGCACACATGGGAAAAAACAAAACCCTCGAGACCGTGATAGGAGTAGGGAAGAGGAGAAAGAATACAATAGAGATCTTGATCATCATGAACTTAATCGTAATCGTGATCGTGATCGTCCTCGAGAGTAGGAAAGGAAGTAAGATCGTGGGGATTTTGAATAAGATGGCGACGTGATTGCGATCGTAGGGGGTCAAAGTATGAACATGATCAGGGTTGTTGATTCTAAAAGGGATCGAATATGATCGTGCAGAGTCTGAAAATGATCATGGGTTGCATGATCGTGTCGAACATGAATATGATTATGACCAAGAACATGGGCAATATGAACCCGACGATGACCAAATACTGTTAGGAGCTTACCGATTGACAGATCCAGGAAATCTAAGACCTGTCAATGGGGACATTATGATCTGAAGTTATCATTATGATCGGCACCAAAAGAAGTTAGATCCTTCGTGGGAAGGACCTTATATGATTGTCAAGCAAGTAGGATCGGATGCCTATAAATTGATGTATCCAGTAATTGATAGAGAGCTGAACCGATCGTGGAATGCTAGACATCTCAAAAAGTTCTATCCTTAATCGTTCTATATTATGTATTCGTGGTCAAGATTTTGCAGTATGACTTGAACCAAATTTTCAATGCAATTCAAATTTAAAAAACCAAACCTCTTTTGAATGGGGAGCATGGGGGTACAACGGTACTTAGAAAAATTCAAAAGGCTTCAATTACGACCGATTAAGACCTTCTAACACTTAGAAAAAATTTTCATGAATTTTCTAAGGAAAGGCTTCGGTTACGATCGACTAAGACCTTCTAACACTTAAAAAAAAATTTCAAGAATTTTCTAAGGAAAGGTTTCGGTTACGACCGACTAAGACCTTCTAATAAGGCTTCAATTACGGCTGATTAAGACCTTCTAACACTTAGAAAAAATTTCAGGAATTTTCTAAAGAAATGCTTTTTGGTTACGACCGACTAAGACCTTTTAACAAGGCTTTGGGTATGACGAACTAAGACCTTCTAACAAGGCTTCAGTTACAATCGACTAAGGCCTTCTAACAAGGCTTCGGGATGACCGACTAAGACCATCTAACACTTAGAAAATTTTTAACGAATTTTCTAAGTAAAGGCTTTGATTACTACCAACTAAGACCTTCTAACACTTAAAAAAAATTTCAGGAATTTTCTAATGAAAGGCTTCGGGGCCCCCCCCCTGGGGGGTTGTGGTGGTGGTGGTTGAAAACCCCTAAAAAACGGGGGTTTTCCCCGGGGGCCCCCGAACGTCCCGACTAAGACCCACAAAATACTTAAAAAAACTAGAGTGTATTTTTTAAGAAAGGGCATCGGTAATATCCCGACTAAAACCCACCTAGTATCAACACTTGAAGACTTTTCAACAAGAAAATAAGGCATGGTTGCCCCCAACACGCAATTCAAACTTAGAAAAATAATGACAGTGATGGTCGGGATTGGTAAGGTTCCATTGCTCAGGGATTGATCCTATACTTAGAAAATTTTTCATAAATTATGAAATCTTCCCGAACTAGATCCAAAGAGCCAAGTGTCAAAGACAATATTGGACTTGAAAAAGTAGAAGGAAGAAGGTAAAGGCAAAAGGAAATATCCAAGGCAAATGTAAAGGAAAAGCAGTGCTTGCTTGAGAAACTTGTATGAAAATCTCGAAGGTTGAAGGTTGAACACGACATAGAGCTCATTGTCGCTCTCAAGAGCAAGAAATTTTGCAAAGTAGAAAAGCAAAGGGTGTATGAATCGAGTTTAAATACCTTTAGAGAGCAGACTATCCATGGATGAGATTGATTCAGATCAATGATCGGGGGCGAATGTTGATTCGAGAAACAGGACGTCATGATGGCACCTGCTCCAAATGAGCATGTGGCGGGTATAGCATGTTTCATGTTGGATAAAGGTGGCTCGAGAGGGTAACGGTCTTGACAATAAATGCAGCTCTAGATGACACTCAGGAGAAGAGTGATCATCCGATCTTCTACCAACAACATTCGTAATCAACAATCGAGAAAGACAAACCAAACGATCGGTTTCAAAATCCCGACCGTTTGGTCTGGGGGGGCTTATGATGAGTAAAAGTAATAATAATAAGCTAGCCGGGTTGAACCATGGTCGGTCGGTTCATCCCGGTCAAAACCGAAGTGAGTAGCTAACCCAAAGGTTACTTGAGCATGAAGAAACTTAATCATTATGGAAGACCCAACCGCTATGGATAGACAATCGTGAATAGGAAGGAAATGGAATGTGGAATAACATGGATTAGGAAAATTGAACCATAAGATCATACGGTTACAAACAAGACTTATGGATTAATCTGACGGTCGAGAATGGAAGATAAACCCTATATAAAACAACAATCAGTACAAAGAGGAGGTAATTGAATCGTTCTCCTCTATTCTATCTCTCAACCAAGCTTTGCAATGACTCTGAGCTCTTTTGTGGTGCAATTATTGACTTAGCCATTAGAGGCGGATTCCTAACCAAGAATCGGCCCACATTTGACTCCTGTTTTGTAGGCTTTCGAGGGTTGGACAATTTTTGAACACATCAGATTGATTGGTCTAAACCATTGAAACTAATCGAAACCAATGAAACTTATCGAAACTTGTTGAAGGTTGCTAAAATTGAATTAAATTAAATTGATCATAATTTGACATTTATTGGCCGAAACAACCAAAATTTTCTAAGTACTTATTGAAACTACCTACATTTTGAAATATTGTCGAAAAATGTCAACCAAGACACTTAAAGCTAACCCATAGTTTCGTATCAGTTTCTTGCTAAACCCGAAATTTAACCTAAATTTCGACACATCTAAGTCGACATTTGAACTATTGTAAAAAGGAGCTATCGAGGTAGAAGACAACAAATAGCATCACCGCCAATAATTCAGATTTCGATGTTCTACCCTTCAAAACATACTAAACAAATTCGCAATGTTACCGATATATCGTCATGTCGATAAGTACCGACACGACACACCCCACTGAAACAGTCATACTAAACAAAGTCGCAATGTTACCGATACATCATCATGTCGATAAGTACCGACATGACACACCCCACCGAAACAGGATAGGCCAAATGTCAGTGATATATAGCCAAAAAAAAAAATTCTGTTTGGACAACAAAACGCCTCGGGGGAGAAGAGAGCTTTCACTAAACTCAATTTTACCGATATATCATCATGTCGATAAGTACCGACATGACACACCCCACCGAAACAGGATAGGCCAAATGTCAGCCATATATAGCAAAAAAAAAAAAAAAAAAGAAATTCTGTTTGGACAACAAAACGCCTCGGGGGAGAAGAGAGCTTTCACTAAACAAAATTTTGGCGCTATCGTATTGACGAAGCATATGCCAATTTCATTTTTTACCCCAATCCGATATTGTCCGCTTTGGCTTGGTAAAGCCTCACGGTTTTCAGGCGTACAATATAATGCAATGCATTACTATAAATGGTAGAAAGTTTGTATTACTAATCCGATGTGGGACCTTCTTTGACCAAAAAAAGAAAGTTTTGTCATATATATTCTCTCCCCTGGTTGGTTAGAACTCCATAGCACTAGTACCCTTCTTCCTAGCATTTGATTTATTGTTTGCGTTATCTTACAACTGAAATTTTGATTTTTACTTCAATCTCGATAAAAAAAAAATCTTAGCTTTAGAAGATATTCTGGTATTATTTTATTTCATGAATCAAGATTAGCTTCAATATAATAATAATAAAATAAAATAAAAACCATGGTATGGGGATGGTATGTCTTTTCGACAATGGGTCAATCAACCACATTCATCAGTTTCTCCACTACTCTAGCAATGGTGGTGATGCATCCTTTGTGGCGAATTTGTACATCTTAAAAGGTTCGAGTGATTATTGGCAAAGTGGTAAACAAACCTAGAGGTTATGCTTTCATCAAGTACATGCACACGTGGGAAAATACAAAACCCTCGAGACCGTGATAGGAGTAGGGACGAGGAGAAAGAATACAATAGAGATCGTGATCATCATGAACGTAATGGTAATCGTGATCGTCCTCGTGAGTAGGAAAAGAAGTAAGATCGTGGGGATTTTGAATAAGATGGCGCGTGATTGCGATCGTAGGGGGTCAAAGTATGAACATGATCAGGTTGTTGATTCTAAAAGGGATCGAATATGATCGATTGATCGTGCAGAGTCTGAAAAGATCATGGGTTGCATGATCGTGTCAAACATGAATATGATTATGACTAAGAACATGGGCAATATGAACCCGACGATGACCAAATACTGTTAGGAGCTTACCGATTGACAGATCCAGGAAATCTAAGACCCGTCAATGGGGACATTATGATCTGAAGTTATCATCATGATTGGCACCAAAAGAAGTTAGATCTTTCGTGGGAAGGACCTTATATGATTGTCAAGCAAGTAGGATCGGACGCCTATAAATTGATGTATCCAGTAACTGATAGAGAGCTGAACTGATCGTGGAATGCTAGACATCTCAAAAAGTTCTATCCTTAATCGTTCTATATTATGTATTCGTGGTCAAGATTTTGCAGTATGATTTAAACCAAATTTTCAATGCAATTCAAGTTTAAAAAACCAAACCTCTTTTGAATGGGGAGCATGGGGGTACAACGGTACTTAGAAAAATTCAAAAGGCTTCGGTTATGACCGATTAAGACCTTCTAACACTAAGAAAAAAATTTCAGGAATTTTCTAAGGAAAGGCTTCGGTTACGATCGACTAAGACCTTCTAACACTTAAAAAAAATTTCAAGAATTTTCTAAGGAAAGGTTTCGGTTACGACCGACTAAGACCTTCTAATAAGGCTTCAATTACGGTTGATTAAGACCTTCTGACACTTAGAAAAAATTTCAAGAATTTTCTAAAGAAAGGCTTTTGGTTACGACCGACTAAGACCTTTTAACAAGGCTTTGGGTATGACGAACTAAGACCTTCTAACAAGGCTTCAGTTACAACCGACTAAGGCCTTCTAACAAGGCTTCGGGATGACCGACTAAGACCTTCTAACACTTAGAAAATTTTTAACGAATTTTCTAAGTAAAGGCTTCGTTACTACCAACTAAGACCTTCTAACACTTAAAAAAAATTTCAGGAATTTTCTAAGGAAAGGCTTTGGTTACGACCGACTACGACGACCTTCTAACACTTAAAAAAAATTTCCGGAATTTTCTAAAGAAATGCTTCAGTTACAACCGAGTAAGACCTTTAAATAGGGCTTCGGGCTTCCCGAGTAAAACCTTAGAAAGTAGGCTTCATAAAAGAGTAAGACCCACAAAAAAGGATTCAGAATTTTTTGAGTAAGATCCCAAAAAGGCTTCAGGTTTCTCGAGTAAGACTTAAGAAATTGGGCTTCGTAGAAGAATAGGACCCACGAAACACTTAAAAAAATCGGAGGGTATTTTTCTAAGGAGGGCCTCTGGAACGTCCCAACTAAGACCCACAAAATACTTGAAAAAATTAAGAGTGTATTTTTTAAGAAAGGGCATCGGTTATATCCCGACTAAGACCCACCAAGTATCAACACTTGAAGACACACAATTGAAACTTGGAAAAATAATGGCAGTGATGGTCGGGATTGATAAAGTTCCATTGCTCAGGGATTGATCCTATACTTAGTAAATTATGAAGTCTTCCTGAACTAGATCCAGAGAGCCAGGTGTCAAAGACAATATTGGACTTGAAAAAGGAGAAGGAAGAAGGTAAAGGCACAAGGAAATATCCAAGGCAAATGTAAAGGAAAAGCAGTCCTTGCTTGAACTTGTATGAAAATCTCGAAGCTTGAACGTTGAACACGACATAGAGCTCATTGTCGCTCTCTAAGAGCAAGAAATTTTGCAAAGTAGAAATGCAAAGGGTGTACTGTAGACTTTAAATACCTTTAGAGAGCAGACTATCAATTGATGAGATTGATTTAGATCAACGATCAGGGGCGAATGTTGATTCGAGAAACAGGACGTCATGATGGCACCTGCTGCAAATAAGCATGTGGCGGGTATAGCATGTTTCATGTTGGATAAAGGCGGCTCGAGAGGACGTAACGGTCCTGACAATAAATGCGGCTCTTAGATGTCACTCGGGAGAAGAGTGATCATCCGATCTTCTACCAACAACATTCGTAATCAACAATCGAGATAAGACAAACCAAACGATCGATTTCAAAATCCCGACTATTTGATCTGGGGGGCTTATGATGAGTAAAAATAATAATAAAGCCAGCCAAGTCGAACCATGGTCGGTTAGTTCGTCCCAATTAGGACCGAAGCGAGTAGCTAACCCAAAGATTACTTGAGCATGAAGAAACTTAATCGTTATGGAAGACCCAACCGCTATGGTAAGAGATATGATCCCACCAAAATCGGGATAAAAGATTGTGCCAACGAAGGAATGTGGAATAACACTGATTAGGAAAGTTAAACCCTAAGATCTTACGGTTATAGACAAGACTCATGGATTAGTCCGACGGTCGAGAATGGAAGATAAACCCTATATATAACAACAATCAGTATAAAGGGAAGGTAATTGAATTATTCTTCCTCTATTCTATCTCTCGGGGGAGAAGAGAGCTTTTACTAAACTCAATTTTGGCACTGTTGTATTGACGAAGAATATTCCAATTTCATTTTTCCCAACCCGATATTGTCCGCTTTGACTTGGTAAAGCCTCACGGTTTTCAGGCATACAATACAATATAATGCAATGCATTATTATAAATGGTAGAAAGTTTTTATTGCTAATTCCGATGTGGGACCTTCTTTGACCAAAAATAGATTATGTATAAATGTAAACATATATAAATTAGCAATCTTTCGGATCATGGTGGATATGGGACAATAAGGCGGATCTCGGAAGACGATGTATTATTTGCTATTGCTGGTGGCTACGCTTCACAGAACGTACTGCGTATGGAACTGCAAGCCATCTTCACTGGACTAGCGGTTGTTGATGAGGATATTGGAAGGTTGAAATCAGGTCTGATTCTTTAACTGCGATTCCATAGATCACCCAATATTGTGTGATCCAATGGTCACTGCGTGATCTGCTAGAAGATATCTGGTTATTACGAGGCGAATTTGATGAGTGTGTGTTTTTACACCACCTAAGGGAGATTATCGCAGCACCAGATTTTTTGAATTATCTACATGAACGTCTCTGTGACATCGTCAATAACGATGCTCGTGGACACGTTTCTTATCGTATGTAATGTTAATTACTTTTTATTTCTAATATAATATCAAGTACATTTTATCAAAAAAAAAAAAAAAAAAAAATCTAAGTTGACTCTTATCTCTCACTCCTTCCAGCATCCTTTTAAGTGAAATTAGCAATCTGAGTTTACTCGCCCCTCCCCAAGTCAAAGCATATCCATTCGTATATGAGATTAGCCAATCCAAAATATGATCTTAAGGGGTGACTTAGTTGGTGAAGACCAACGTTTTCAAGTAGGAGGACAGAGTTCGAATCCCCTTTGAGCCAGGAGTAAAGCCCCGCCTTATATTTGAATTATATGTAAAAGCTACCCCTTTGAAGAGTAGTCCATGTGCACGTAAGTTGGTCCAAGTAAACTTCATTTTGAAAAAGAAAAACAAAATGTGACCCATAAAAAAGCTTTAAAAAAAAAATAATAAATAAATAAAATGAAGAAGAAGAAGCCAATGTAGGGGTGTCAATTTTCAACCCGAACTGTTAAAACCGGACCGAACTGGCCTGTTATAGCCTGAATTGGCCCGGACTGATCCTTAATGGGCCGTAATTGGGCTGAGGGTCCTCAGCCTGAACGGTTTTGGTCTGGCCCGGCCCAGCCCGAATGCGGCCCGTCAGCCCGTTAGTCTTTTACATAAATAAAATTAAAATATTAAATGTAATTAATTTTTTTTTGTATTGTTTAAATGTAATTAATGATCCATGAATTTCGGTGTTTGAGACGTTGAGACTCGAGTTTGAGTAGTTGAGAGTTGAGTGTTAACACGTTTAACGGTTTAAGTTTTAAGTTTTAAGTTTTTAATTTTCAAATTTCATTTATTTTTATTATTTTAAAATTTAAAAGTTTAATTGATAACTCTTTAAGTCTTTATCTTAATCGTTAACTTTTTAATTTTCAAATTTCATTTATTTTTATTATTTTAAAATTTAAAAGTCTTAATCGATAACTCTTAACTCTTACAAATTCAATTTTATTGGGTGAAAATTGTGAGGTCGGTCTACATATGATAGAAAATTTTAAATTCTTTATTTTTTGAGGGTGGAGGGTGGTTTGAATTAAGCTAATGCCATCACTTATCGTTGGATCTACTTGGAGTCTTCATCCTCTATTTTTTGTAGTTTTGTGTGTGAGAAACTAGGATTTGGAGTTGAGAAAAAACTAAAAATAAATTTCAATATTGATTTTTAATTTAGTCCAAACTGTTAGCCAAGCCGAATCCAAACCATTAGGCCAAACCGTTAGTCAATCCAAACCCAAATCGCACCAAACCGAAACCGCACCGAAACCGCACCGAAACCGTTATCTTTTAAACGTGCTGGTTTGGGCTGGGGTTTTTTCAGCCCGAAACTGCTCCAAACTGCACCGTTGACACCCCTAGTTGATTGAGTGGTAAAGATCCATACTTCTCAGTGGAGAGGTCTTTGGTTCGACCCTTGCGGATGGCATTATAATTCCAGTATTAACAAAGCACTAGCACCCAGGAAAAAAAAGGAAGAAGAAGAAACATATATAATACAAGATTTATATAGTTCATCCAAGACTATATTTATGCGTTACTATGAAGATGAAAAAATAAAGAGTACAATGCTAAGTTTGTTTTCCACTCTATTTATTTCAAACACTTGAAAAAGTGTTTATAACAGAATAGGTCAACACATAACTGCGAAATAAGATTAAAATGACATGCCTTTTCCTAAGTGGTCAAAATTTTGAACACTACCAGTATACTCTTCAATGGTAAACGTTGTTTTCCAATCACAATTAAGCCCCAACACATAACTGAAATATTTTGTTGGTGGCATGATTCAACGAATATTACATAGGGGTGGCTTGAAATGATTTATTTGCTACAAAGGCACTTTAATATATAGGGGATTGGGCTATGATAAATTTTATCAACAAGCGTCAATCCCACGACCTCTTCACTAAGAGGTTTAGTCTTACCAGCCGAACAAGATTGCTCTAATAACCCAAGAATGACCATCAAAATCCTCATTCACCACCCTAAAAAAAAAAAATTCAAAATCCGCGGGGGACCCCGCCGCGGCCCCACTGTGGGTCCACCCCTAGCAGTACATCTAACCTTAAAGGTAAGCAAGCAAGGTAGTGACGCATCATACCTCTTGTCTATTATTTTCAAGCTATTACATGTGATTTGTCATATAAATTCTTTCCCCTGGTTGGCCAGAGCTCTAGAGCACTAGTACCTTGCTTCCTGGCATTTGATTTGTCGTTTGCATTATCTTACAACTGAAAATTTGATTTTACTCCAAGCTTGATGAAAAAAAAATCTTAGCTTTAGAAGATTTTATGGTATTACTTTATTTCATGAATCATGATTAGCTTCTATTTATAATAAAAAAATAAAAAATAAGAAAATCTTAGCTTTAGAAGGTTTTATGGTATTATTTTATTTCATGAATCATGATTAGCTTCTATTTATAATAAAAAAAATAAAAAATAAAAAATAAAAGAAGAAGAAGAAGAAAGAAAGAAAGAAAGAAAATATCCCTGGTAAGGGGATGGTATGTCTTTTCGACAATGGGTCAATCAACCACATTCAACGGTTTCTCCACTACTGTAACAATGGCGGTGATGCATCATTCGTGGTGAATTTGTACATCTTAAAAGGTTCGGGTGATTACTGGCAAAGTGGTAAACAAACCTAGAGGTTATGCTTTCATCAAGTACATGCACACATGGGAAAAAAGAAATCCTTGAGACCGCGATAGGAGTAGGGACAAGGAAAGGCTTCGGTTATGACAGGCTAAGACCTTCTGACACTAAAAAAAAATTTCAGAATTTTTCTAAGGAAAGGCTTCAGTTATGACCGACTAAGACTTTCTAATAGGGCTTTGGGCTTCCCGAGTAAGACCTAAGAAATTAGGCTTTGTAAAGGAGTAAGACTCACAAAAAAGGCTTCGGAATTTTTGAGTAAGATCCCAAAAAGGCTTCAAGTTTCTCGAGTAAGACCTAAGAAATCGGGCTTCGTAAAAGAATAAGACCCACGAAACACTTTAAAAAATCGTTTTGATAAGAATGATCATATTAGAGTTGGTATGGGAGTTGCTCCCATAAGTGATAAGCTTCGAGAAAGTCGTTTGAGGTGGCATGGCCACGTTCAACGGAGACCTATAAATGCTTCTGTACGGAGAAGTGATATAATCCATATTGAAGGAACTAGAAGAGCTAGGGGTAGACCTAAGATAACCTTAGGAGAAGTGGTGAGAAATGATATGTATAACTTAGGCCTTATATCTAGCATGGCCTCGAACAGAACTGATTGGAGGGCAAGAATCCATGTAGCCGACCCCATTTAGTTGGGACAGGGCTTATTGTTGTTGTTGTTGTTGTTGAAACACTTAAAAAAATCAGAGGGTATTTTTCCAAGGAGGGCCTCAGGAACGTCCCGACTAAGACCCACAAAATACTTGAAAAAATTAGTGTGTATTTTTTAAGAAAGAGCATCAGTAATATCCCGACTAAGACCCACCAAGTATCAACACTTGAAGACTTTTCAACAAAAAAATAAGGCATCGTCGCCCTCAACGCGCAATTCAAACTTAGAAAAATAATGGCAGTGATGATCGAGATTGGTAAGGTTCCATTGCTGAGGGATTGATCCTATACTTAGAAAAATTTCCATAAATTATGAAGTCTTCCTGAACTAGATCCAAAGAGCCAGGAGTCAAAGACAATATTGGACTTGAAAAAGAAGAAGGAAGAAGGTAAAGGTAGAAGGAAATATCCAAAGCAAATGTAAAGGAAAAGCAGTACTTGCTTGAGAAACTTGTATGAAAATCTCAAAGGTTGAAGGTTGAACATCACATAGAGCTCATTGTCGCTCTCAAGAGCAAGAAATTTCGCAAAGTAGAAATGCAAAGGGTGTACGAATCGTGTTTAAATACCTTTAGAGAGTAGACTTCAATGGATGAGATTGATTCAGATCAACGATCAAGGGCGAATGTCGATTCGAGAAATAGGACGTCTTGATGGCACCTATTCCAAATGAGCACGTGGCGGGTATAGCATGTTTCACGTTGGATAAAGGCGGCTCGAGAGGACGTAACGGTCTTGACAATAAATGCAGCTCTTAGATGACACTCGGGAGAAGAGTGATCATCCGATCTTCTACCAACAACATTCGTAATCAACAATCGAGAAAGACAAACCAAACGATCGATTTCAAGATCCCGACCATTTTGTCTGGGGGGCTTATGATGAGTAAAAGTAATAATAATAAGCTAGCCGGGTTGAACCATGGTCGGTCGGTTCATCCCGGTCAGGATTGAAGCGAGTAGCTAACCCAAAGGTTACTTGAGCATGAAGAAACTGAATCGTTATGGAAGACCCAACCGCTATGGTAAGAGATATGATCCCACCAAACTCAGGATAGACAATCGTGCCAAGGAAGGAAATGGAATGTGGAATAACATGGATTAGGAAAATTAAACCCTAAGATCATACGGTCACCAAAAAGACTTATGGATTAATCTGAGGGTCGAGAATGGAAGATAAACCCTATATAAAACAACAATCAGTACAAAGAAGAGGTAATTGAATCGTTCTCCCTCTATTCTATCTCTCAACCAAGCTCTGCAATGATTCAGAGCTCTTTTGTGGTGCAATTATTGACTTAGCCATTAAAGGCAGATTCCCGACCGACGAATTGGCCCACATTTGACTCATGCTTTGTTGGCTTTCGAGGGTTGGACACTTTTGGAACACTTCAGACTGATTGGTCTAAACCATTGAAACTAATCGAAACCAATGAAACTTATCGAAACTGGTTGAAGGTTGCTAAAATTAATCATGATTTGACATTTATTGGCCAAAACAACCAAAATTTTCTAAGTACTTATTGAAACTATCGACATTTTGAAATATTGTCGAAAAATGTCAACCAAGATACTTCAAGCTAACCCATAGTTTCGTATCAGTTTCTTGCTAAACCAAGATTTAACCTAAATTTCGACACATCTAGGTCGACATTTGAACTATTGTACAAAGGAGCTATCGAGGTAGAAGACAGCAAATACCATCACCGCCAATAATTCAGATTTCGATGTTCTACCCTTCAAAACATACTAAACAAATTCGCAATGTTACCAGTATATCGTCATGTCAATAAGTACCGACACGACACACCCCACCGAAACAGTCATACTAAACAAATTTGCAATGTTACCAATATATCGTCATGTCGATAAGTACTGACATGACACACCCCACCGAAACAAGATAGGCCAAATGTCAGCGATATACAGCAAAAAAAAAAAAAAAAAACTCAAAATCTCGCAAGGCTCACCCCGGCAAAAAATTTTCTGTTTGGACAAACAAAACGCCTCGGGGGAGAAGAGAGCTTTTACTAAACTCAATTTTGGCGCTATCGTGTTGACGAAGCATATGCCAATTTAATTTTTCCCCAACCCGATATTGTCCGCTTTGGCTTGGTAAAGCCTCACGGTTTTCAGGCGTACAATATAATGCAACGCATTACTATAAATGGGAGAAAGTTTGTATCGTTAATTCCGATGTGGGATCTTCTTTGACCAAAAAAAGAAAGTTTTGTCATATATATTCTTTCCCCTGGTTGGTTAGTGCTCCATAGCACTAGTACCCTTCTTCCTAGCATTTGATTTATTGTTTGCGTTATCATACAACTGAAATTTTGATTTTTACTCCAATCTCGATAAAAAAAAAAATCTTAGCTTTAGAAGATATTCTGGTATTATTTTATTTCATGAATCAAGATTAGCTTCTATATAATAATAATAATATAAAATATAATCCATGGTAAGGGGATGGTATGTCTTTTCGACAATGGGTCAATCAACCACATTCATCAGTTTCTCCACTACTCTAGCGATGGTGGTGATGCATCCTTTGTGGCGAATTTGTACATCTTAAAAGGTTCGAGTGATTATTGGCAAAGTGGTAAACAAACCTAGAGGTTATGCTTTCATCAAGTACATGCACACATGGGAAAAAAGAAACCCTCGAGACAGTGATAGGAATAGGGACGAGGAGAAAGAATACAATAGAGATCGTGATCGTCGTGAACGTAATCGTGATCGTGATCGTCCTCGAGAGCAGGAAAAGGAGTAAGATCGTGGGCATTATGAATAAGATAGCCGACGTGATCGCGATCTTAGGGAGTCAAAGTATGAACATGATTAGGGTTGTTGATTTTAAAAGGGAATATGATCGTGTAGAGTCTGAAAATGATCATGGGTTGCATGATGGTGTTGAACATGAATGTGATTATGACTGAGAACGTGGGCATATGAACCCGATGAGGACCAAATACTGATCAGGAGCTTACCGATTAACAGATCCAGGAAATCTCAGACCTGTCAATGGGGACATTATGATAGGGAGTTATCATTATGATTGGCACCAAAAGAAGTTAGATCCTTCGTGGGAAGGACCTTATATGATTGTCAAGCAAGTACGGTAGGAGGCCTATAAATTGAGGTATCCACTAACTGATAGAGAGCTGAACCGATCGTGGAATGCAAGACATCTCTAAAAGTTCTATCCTTAATCGTTCTATATTATGTATTCGTGGTCAAGATTTTGCAATATGACTCGAACCAAATTTTCAATGCAATTCAAGTTTCAGAAACCAAATCTCTTTTGAATGGAGAGCATGGGGGTACAACGGTACTTAGAAAAATTCAAAAGGCTTCGGTTACGACCAATTAACACCTTCTAACACTTAGAAAAGAATTTCAGGAATTTTCTAAGAAAAGACTTCGGTTACGCTCGACTAAGACATTTTAACACTTAAAGAAAATTTCAGGAATTTTCTAAGGAAAGGTTTCGGTTACGACCAACTAAGACCTTCTAATAAGGCTTCGGGATGACCGACTAAGACCTTCTAACACTTCGAATTTTTTTTAGGAATTTTCTAAGTAAAGTCTTCGGTTACTACCAACTAATTAAGACCTTCTAACACTTAGGAAAAATTTCGGAAATTTTTAAGGAAAGACTTCAGTTACGACCAACTAAGACCTTCTAACGCTTAGAAAAAATTTCGGAAATTTTCTAAGGAAAGACTTCGGTTATGACCGACTAAGACCTTCTAACACTTGGAAAAAAATTCAGGAATTTTCTAAAGAAAGGCTTCAGTTATGACCGACTAAGACCGCCTTCTAATAGGGGTTTGGGCTTCCCGAGTAAGACCTAAGAAATTAAGCTTCTTAAAAGAGTAAGACCCACAAAAAAGGCTTCAGGTTTCTCAAGTAAGACCTAAGAAATCGGGCTTCGTAGAAGAATAAGACCCACAAAACACTTAAAAAAATCAGAGGGTATTTTTCTAAGGAGGGCCTCGGGAATGTCCCGACTAAGACCCACGAAATACTTGAGAAAAACGTTGCATCCGTCTCCAGGTGTGACAATATTTGAACACTCGATCGTGCCGAGATGTCGCTAACTCAACTTCTGATTGCTACGGCTCCTCCCCGAGCATATGTGGTCTGTGAAAGAAAGATCCTGCCACCTCTCAATACGCATCAAGCAATAGCCGAATGCCATCAAGTCTGGACCAGCAGGCTTTCGGTGAACGTTAGAGTGTATTTTTTAAGGAAGGGCATCAGTAATATCCTGACTAAGACCCACTAAGTATCAAGAAGATTTTTCAACAAGAAAATAAGGCATCGTCCCCCCAACGCGCAACTCAAACTTAGAAAAATAATGGCGGTGATGGTCGGGATCGATAAGGTTCCATTGCTCAGGGATTGATCCTATACTTAGAAAAATTTCCATAAATTATGAAGTCTTCCTAAACTAGATCCAGAGAGCCAAGTGTCAAAGACAATATTGGACTTGAAAAAGAAGAAGGAAGAAGGTAAAGGCAGAAGGAAATAGCCAAGGCAAATGTAAAGGAAAAGCAGTGCTTGCTTGAGAAACTTGTATGAAAATCTCGAAGCTTGAAGGTTGAACACGACATAGAGCTCATTGTCGCTCTCAAGAGCAAGAAATTTCGCAAAGTAGAAATGCAAAGGGTGTACGAATCGAGTTTAAATACATTTAGAGAGTAGACTTCAATGGATGAGATTGATTCAGATCAACGATCAAGGGCGAATGTCGATTCGAGAAATTGGACGTCTTGATGGCACCTATTCCAAATGAGCACGTGGCAAATATAGCATGTTTCACGTTGGATAAAGGCGGCTCAAGATGACATAACGGTCTTGACAATAAATGCAGCTCTTAGATGACACTCGGGAGAAGAGTGATCATCCGATCTTCTACCAACAACATTCGTAATCAACAATTGAGAAAGACAAACCAAACGATCGATTTCAAGATCCCGACCGTTTGGTCTAGGGGGGCTTATGATGAGTAAAAGTAATAATAATAAGCTAGCCGGGTTGAACCATGGTCGGTCGGTTCATCCCGGTCAGGACCAAAGTGAGTAGCTAACCCAAAGGTTACTTGAGCATGAAGAAACTTAATCATTATGGAAGACCCAACCGCTATGGATAGACAATCGTGCCAAGGAAGGAAATGGAATGTGGAATAACATGGATTAGGAAAATTAAACCCTAAGATCATACGGTTACCAAACAAGACTTATGGATTAATCTAACGGTCGAGAATGGAAGATAAACCCTATATAAAACAACAATCAGTACAAAGAGGAGGTAATTGAATCGTTCTCCCTCTATTCTATCTCTCAACCAAGCTCTGCAATGATTCATAGCTCTTTTGTGGTGCAATTATTGACTTAGCCATTAGAGGCGGATTCCTGACCAAGAATCGGCCCACATTTGACTCCTGTTTTGTAGGCTTTCGAGGGTTGGACAATTTTTGAACACATAGATTGATTGGTCTAAACCATTGAAACTCATCGAAACCAATGAAACTTATCGAAACTTGTTGAAAGTTGCTAAAATTGAATTAAATTAAATTGATCATAATTTGACATTTAGTGGCCGAAACAACCAAAATTTTCTAAGTACTTATTGAAACTACCGACATTTTGAAATATTGTCGAAAAATGTCAACCAAGACACTTAAAGCTAACCCATAGTTTCGTATCAGTTTCTTGCTAAACCAAGATTTAACCTAAATTTCGACACATCTAGGTCGACATTTGAACTATTGTAAAAAGGAGCTATCGAGGTAGAAGACAGCAAATAGCATCACCGCCAATAATTCAGATTTCGATGTTCTACCCTTCAAAACATACTAAACAAATTTGCAATGTTACCGATATATCGAAAAATTGTTTGGACAACAAAACGCCTCGGGGGAGAAGAGAGCTTTCACTAAACTCAATTTTGGCGCTATCGTATTGACGAAGCATATGCCAATTTCATTTTTCCCCAACCCGATATTGTCCGCTTTGGCTTGGTAAAGCCTCACGGTTTTCAGGCGTATAATATAATGCAGTGCATTACTATAAATGGTAGAAAGTTTGTATTACTAATCCGATGTGGGACCTTCTTTGACCAAAAAAAGAAAGTTTTGTCATATATATTCTTTCCCCTGGTTGGTTAGAACTCCATAGCACTAGTACCCTTCTTCCTAGCATTTGATTTATTGTTTGCGTTATCTTACAACTGAAATTTTGATTTTTACTTCAATCTCGATAAAAAAAAATCTTAGCTTTAGAAGATATTCTGGTATTATTTTATTTCATGAATCAAGATTAGCTTCAATATAATAATAATAAAATAAAATAAAAACCATGGTATGGGGATGGTATGTCTTTTCGACAATGGGTCAATCAACCACATTCATCAGTTTCTCCACTACTCTAGCAATGGTGGTGATGCATCCTTTGTGGCAAATTTGTACATCTTAAAAGGTTCGAGTGATTATTGGCAAAGTGGTAAACAAACCTAGAGGTTATGCTTTCATCAAGTACATGCACACATGGGAAAAAACAAAACCCTCGAGACCGTGATAGGAGTAGGGAAGAGGAGAAAGAATACAATAGAGATCCTGATCATCATAAACTTAATCGTAATCGTGATCATCCTCGAGAGTAGGAAAAGAAGTAAGATCGTGGGGATTTTGAATAAGATGGCGACGTGATTGCTATCGTAGGGGGTCAAAGTATGAACATGATTACAGCTTATAACATAGATAATAATAAACACTGAAGGAATTATTCACCATGTGAAAACATCCTTGATGGATCACAATTAGCTTGCTATAAATTTTACCACCTCAGGGTTGATAGCATTCTTCAATAATAGACAATGAAGCACCAGTCCCAACAACAACAATGAAAAGAAAAACAACATGTTATAAGGAGTTTATCAGATCTTCAAAGTTGAAAACCAGCCAATCGGCCTTTGCTGCAACAGCTTCACGAAGTTGAACTCCAGCATAGCAAATAAATAGGTCAGCACCACCCGGCTTACGAGCCTGTGCAATAAAATGAAATTGATGTCAGGTTCAAAGCAAACATTAATTTCAACCAAAATACTGTGTTATTGAATATATGAAGTCCCTCTACAACCACATCGGATGCAGCATATCATTGGAAACCCAATTTCCTCCAATTAGTCAGACAAAAACCACAATCTCAAGCATTGCAATGGCTAAGCTGCATCATTGCAACCTACTGAGCTATGTTCAACACTGGGAGTGAAGCAGGTGTCAAGGCTGGATACATTGGCCTCTCCCAGACCTGCAGTAGTTAGGGTCTTGAGCACTGGGATGCTCCTTACAAACCAGAATCTCAAGCATGCCAAATACTGATCATCCTATAGAAAGTTTCCTTCAAAGGTTTTCTGAAATCTGAACTCGCATATTGTGAAAAGGGAAATATGGTGCAGGTTGAAGAGATTGAAAAGATAAAAGAGAATTCATCCCACAAAAAAAGACAATAGAGAAGTACAAAAATGACATGGAAAAAACAATGAGAATGGATAGGTGTGCCTTATTACTAAAAAAAGACAATCGAACATGACCCACAGTAGAGTGAAATGATGGAACAAGATTCATGAAGTGGACCCCAAGATTCACCGCGAATATTTTTCAATACCCTGATGAACCCATGATCAGCTCTATCAACGTGAATGATTCTGCATACAAAATAATGCTCATAACTTTTGCATGGGTGTCCAATCCCTGTGGTGAAAACGGCTTAGTTTAAAAACTAGATTATCACAGACTGCCCTTACTTGCGGGTCAGTTACCGAGGGATGCACAGAGCATGTGGCTGGTGTTGGTGTTAAATGCCTATAAGTCACACAAATGTGTGTGTGTGCGCGTAAGAGTTTTCTTACCTCAAGATCAGTTGCACCATCCCCTAACATGACTAGTGCCTTGTATCCATGAGCCTGAAAAATTCATAAAAATCAGCAGATCCTCCAAATTTGTGAATTTTGACAGCCAAGCTTCCACTCAAGGTTTAACACAAACCTTCCTTATATTTTGAACAGCAGTGGCTTTCCCACCACTCCTAGAAGTAGGTTCATTCCTGTCGAACCCAAGAAACTCCCCAGAACTTCCAAAGAGTAGTTGATTTGCAAAGATGTTTTCAGGTGGAATTCCAAGAAGTAATGAGACAGGCTTCAAAAAACAAAAAGAAATGAAAAAGGCAGTTGTTAGTAATATTGAATTGAATACTATCTTTACCAAAATCTGCAAATTAAACTACAATACACTCTTAAATTTAAAACAAATGACTGCCCCACCTTAGATTTGATTGAACAAAAAGAGATTCATTCTAATGTGAAATAATAGATTGTTAAAAAAGCAGGACAATAAAATACAATTAAAGATATTTCAGAACCCTAAGCATATCTACAAAGACTAAGTGGGCTTCTGAGGAAAGAAGTGTCATCAGGTAAAATACAAGCATCAACACGGTATCTGTCATAGTAACTACTCCCAGTACAAGATAAATTTTTTATATTTCCAAGCACAAAACAAGGGCCACAACCATATAGATGAAGAAGCAGAGATGATGCAGCTGCCCATTTATCACACTTTGAACATCCTTACACCCAATGTCAATCCAACAAGGTGATCCTAACTAGAAGAGTAGGGTTATCCATCAGGTCAGGCATAGAACAAGACCAAAGTAATACATCTTAAAAACCCCACTAAAAAGAAAAAGTAAGAATGAAGCAAGAAAATTCATTAAAGGTACTAGGGTTGTCTTGATATTCTGTGTCCATCATGGCAAGTTGGCAACGGCAAAAAGGAAGTTAATAAATTAAGACCCTAAGCCTTCATCGATGGACTCCTATACACTCACTTGACACAACTCTTCCATCAAAACCCTATGTCTTGCCAACCGTAACCCTAGTTTTGACTTAACTGCTAATTTGACCTACTAGCCAGCTTATTCCAGATCCTGGATATTGGCTCCTAGTTAGACTACTACGAATCTAGGATTGCGTCACTTTCTTTCCATCTAGATGAAACAGAAAGATGCTCCGCCTCTTACAACCATAAAGCCCAGAAAATTTGGCACACCCCACAGAAAAATAAGCCAAATGTGCCATAACAATGCATTGCAATCGAAAGCAAACTTATTCTTAAGTTGAGCAGCATACATGGATCATCTGACGAAAGCCTCCAGAAATCATATACACATCCTTTTGTTTAACTTTCAATTTCTTGATCAATTCATCTATGCCAGGAGAAAGTCTGCAAATTGAAAAAGTAGAAAGATTAATGCTCGTTCAAAAGTGTGCTAGATTATGAATTCACTGAGATAGGCATCAAACAAGAAACCACTGTTATAATATAAAGGAACTCATGATGCACTGAAGACTAATTGCCCTAATGTAAATATATTGTCCCTAATGCAAAATCCAAGAAGCACGGGGTACCAAATGTACTACAAACACAGCAAGTAGCATATCCCTTAATATTCTGGCCAACTTAAATCTAACACCAAATAAATAGTCACATCTAGTCTGAGGAACGTACATAATAGATAAAGCAACAGGCAGCCACAATGTCGAAAGCAATGATGAAGAAAGAGAGAACACACCTAGGAGGTTTCTTCTCAAGGAAATCCTGGAGTTGGGACAGAGAAGGGTTAAACAGAGAAAGTCTGGCTGCCAGAGCATCTTCAAAAGGAACAGAACCACTCATTGCCTTAGCAGTCCATTCTGCAACAGCCTTTCCAGCCCCACAGAATTCAGCAAGTTCATCAATGCCCTCATCTAGGCAGACAGTACTATCCACATCAAAGCAGACAGCATCAGCACTTTGCCATATCTCAAGAGCCTCTGCAAGTAAACAATCAAGTGAGAGCCCATGACATACAATCAAGGATCCCTATGGGGATATCAATTAGAAACCCTGGATTATAGGGTCAAAACTTGGTCAACTATTTCAGTATCAACCACAAATTAAAGTGTAGCTTACGTTATAAAATTAACCATGTGTCCAAGAGATGACTTAAAAACACCATTGAGTGAACATTCTGAGGGAAGTTCAAGATTTTAAACATTCACACAGACATCAGATGAACAAAAGATCTTGCCAGAGTTCAGGGAACAACCTCTTGAAGGCTGAGTGTTTGTGAATCGTGCAGGTACGGATGATTCTAAAGGCTGAACTGAAGCAGTAATGGAGGTCACAAGCCTGGGTTTTGTGCTCATCTGAAGACGATTTGTGACCAAACCTTTTCTTAAATGAAGCGCGTATAGAGGGGGAAGGATGTATCGTCGGCAAGTGCAGTGGGGCTTGACCGTAATGGTGCCCGTGCTCATCAACCCTTCTATCATATTATCTGTTGGCAACAGATAAAAATGTCATCTTTGACACTAACTCCAAAGATATGAATGAAGCAAAATAGAAAGCTTTTAACAAACATAAAAGTATTCATTTTCAAATACAATTTGAAGGACAAACAATTAAACTTTTAAGTTGAGGAAAGAAATCCATCAAGGCGAAAACAAAAAGCTGATAGAACCACAAGCACAGCTCCCAGCTACCCAACAAAAGGCCCAAGTCCATGCTCAATTCAGTCTTCTACCAAGAATGGAACATGGCTTCACTTTTAACGCATATCTGTATTTGTTACTAGTCCTAAGACATCATGACTTCTCCACCACTTCTCCTCAAGTCAATCTACACCTCCACCTCGCTCTTTCAGTTCCTCCAATTTAAAACCAAACCACTCCTTAACATTGCATTGTAAGGTCTCTGTTGCAAATGTCAATGCTGCCTCAAAAGAATTTCTCAACTTGACATTTTCATAGCTTCTCTTATATTAGCAGAAATTCATTTGTTCTATATTTCATATTTACCATTCATCCATCCCAGCATTCTCATTCAGCTATGCTAAGTTCATTAATATGTGGTTTCTGCACTGCTAACATTCAGCTCCATACTTCATTGGTATGGGTGCAGAACCTCATTAACCATTGTCATATGACAGTGAGATGACTGTACATTGAGGGTAAAGCATTATTTGGTACGGGCTAACCCAAAAGAAACTTCCAATGTATTATTTCCGAAATCCATAACTGTTTCATGTTGTGTCTGTACTTCAAAGGCTTATCATTCATTATCTTGCTATATCTTATTGAAAAAAAATACATTTTCCTTTAACAACATATAAAAAAAGCCCAAGGGATAGTAACCATTCTATAACTGAGAAAATATGCAAGATCTGAAAGAATTTGAATTCCCCTCACCTACATTGACCTGTAATATACTTTATCCACTTCTATTGTTCTATACATAGTTGTCAAGGCATCGCTTGGCGTCCTGGCGGGTATCTAGGGCCTGTGGCGACCATCGCCTCAGGTAAAGTGAATAAGGATGAGGCGTTTCTGAGTCGTCGACTCAGACGACTCGGACGCCTTATTGCACTGGGCGATCGCCTTATTGGGGGTTTAGAAATTGTAAATTATTTGATTCCAAATCAAAGGTAAAAATTAATTTGAAACGTAGATTCCAATCGGAAAGAATCTATATGGGTGAGTTTTTATATAGGTGTTACATATTATCATTTGTAACATTAAATTAAATTATTATTTTTAAAAAAGAAGAGGAAAAATGAGATTGAATTATTAAAATCGATCGAAACTCAGCCCTAACCTCTTGCTCTCTGCTACTCTCCCTCTGCAACTCTCTTCATCTCTGACTCTGACAGCGACCGCCGGCAACACCGGTGACACCGGCAACAGCTAGCGTCATCATCGGCGACAGCCTTTGGAGGATTTGGACTCGTGTGACTCTCTTTCTTCTTCTTTCTTCTGCAACTCCACCGTATCTCAGCCTTCTTCTTTCTTCTGCAACTCCTCCGACGGTTGCAGGCTTGCAGCGAGTACTTCCGGTCACTCTGGTCTCCATCTCAAGCAATGGTAAGTTGCCAGAATACTCTCTTTTTTTCTTTCTTACTTTTGGTCACTCTACTCTCTTACTTCTACTTCTTCCCCCCCCCCCCTCATAGGCTCATAAGAAGGCCACCGTAGTTGCAGCAGATTCGGTCACCATCTCAGGCGACGGTATGTCACCGGATTTGTTTTTTTTCCTACGATTGTTACAACTTGCTTTTTTTTTTTCTTTTTTTCTGGTTTGGTTGTTGCATATTGCTTGGTGTATGACTGTATTATCATTGTATGTTGCTTTTTTTTTTCCTGCGATTTGCTCCCAAGCATGAATTTTTCAATAGCTTGGTTGATGCACCATGTGCAACCCATTTGTTTTCAGCATCAAACAGTTGAGATTGATGCTTTGTTTCCATCAGCTTTGCTTCGATCAAGAAACCTTCTTCTGTGAGATCTTCTCATGGATCCAAAAATCACAGTTTATGACTGATTATGGCACAAACAGTAACAATACCCATTACCAGGGAGTGATCTACATGAGGTTCTACCACCAAAGTTAATACATCATTTAGGACCTACTATGTGGTTTGTAGTATGTTGGATGACTTAAGGTAGGCTAAATGGCTAATATTAGTTTTTTTATTATATATAAGAAATGTTTATAATGAATTAGTGTATGAGATGTACACTAAAACACCTTGACCGCCTCAAAAGCGCCTCGGAGGGCGCCTCGTCGACTCATCGCCCCAACTAGCTAAAACCGCCTCACATCGCCTCGTCGCCGTAACAACTATGGTTCTATCAGCTTTAATTGCTCCAAGGTTCTTAGTCTACAAAACTCTTACATAATCAAAAGAGTGCTCTAAGAATGGTGGAATTGTTCTAAAACATGACAACTAATTGTGGCTATAGCAGGCGCCGTCATGAGTTAGTTCCCCACTTAAAACATAACCCAAACTAAAATTCAACAATATCTAGAGCACTTATTTCATTTGTAAATCCAATAAAAGTAGAACAAAGACAGGGTGTCTCAAAATACTAGAACCATTGCAAGATCTATCTTCTTTTCCTCTTTTCCTTTGATCTTCCTATCTCAAATAGAACCCCAAGGTATAAATAATTTACAATGATTTAAAATGCCTCATAATAGAAATATTTTCTATAAAATACCTTAGCCCACACACATCCAACGTGGGGAAAGAGGTGTTGACCAAGCTCGACACTTCACCTTGTTTCTTCCCTTTTTATTGCTTATTTCTTTTCTTCTTCTTTCATTTTATTTTATTATTTTCTTTTCCTTTTTTGGTTGCCGTTACCTCAACCAAACACATTTAATACTAGTATATCACACACACCCAGCCACAGATATATCTGTTGAGTATGGCTCATGCTTCACATTGTGTTGCCGACGGACAAGGGGCCCATGAATAGCTGTGGCTTATATATATATATATATATATATATATATATATATATATATATATATATATATATATATATATATATATTCTCTTGTAACAGAACATCTGATATAGTTGTTTTGAGAAGAATACAGTAAAAAACCTAATGTTGGACGTAGCCTCATGATGTGTCCAAAATCTGTTCAGCCCTTAGATCTCCTCGTGATGACCTGCAAAACGAAAGCGTCAAACGTGGCCCGACCGCTGGGGTCAGGAGTCCACCTCCAAAGGCTAAGTCAGTTGATAAACTTAATCACAAACGGCTCTGCTAGAAGCACAGAGCTAAGGAATGAAGAACTGGGAAAGGTGATCTAGATCGTAAGCCTCTGATAGTTTACGTCTACCATTGTGTATATGAGTCTAAGTCCCTCACCTCATAAGCCAATGAGGTTTATATAGAGTGTACCTTCGAATCTCCTTCGTTGGATGCACTTGAGCCTTCTTTGGGTAGTCGTTGGATCTTAACAGTTAGATCCGTTGAGCGATAGACTTCTACTAGTTTGGACTAGTAGAGGACTCCTGAGATAACCTCTAGGTTATGCGATGATTATCCCTTCAATAATGATAAGCAGCAGCCGTCAATTTGAGTCTGCCATCATTAAGGTAATTAACCTAATCCATAAGTTGGATTAGGGCGTGCTTGTAGCTGAATTAGTTTTCTTCCTCAGCAAGCCATCTTACGGATCCGGTTCGCTCGGGAGCGAGTCGATTCCTTCTGTCTCGACTGGGGTAGAGGATCAAACCAAGTATGAACCCGGTTCGATCATATTTTCTCCATATCATGAGCCCCCCAGACCAAGCGTTCGGTCAAGCCCGAGGGCTTGGTTTTTAACTGGGTTCTTCATCAGGCAATAGTCTCTGCGTGTTCCATTAAATGTCATATCACATTTAATGCGGTGGTCACTTTTCCTTGAGCGTTGTGAGGGCAATGCCACGTGTCTCCTTGCAGTCGATCGTCGTGGCTCACGTAACCCAAGCGACGGTTTCCGAACGCCTGTTTTGGATTCGTGAGTTCAAACTTTCAAAACGTCTTCTAATCTCGACCGTCGATGTTGAATCAATCTCGATCGTTCAGATTCCCGAACACTCGTGCGGGTGTTTTAAAAGTGGTTCGTTGTCTTCGTAGGTTTCATTCTTCTTGTCTGGAATTTGAACCTTCGTCGTCTGCTTCGCACCTTCCTGCTCTCGAGCTTTTGCCTCACCGAATCGGTAAGTTTCTATGGTCTTTTTCTTTTTGTACCTTACTGAAACAAATAATGGCGGATAATAGGGTTTCTCTGGTACCCAATGCTAGTAATAGTAGTGGTAACGAAGCTTTTGCTTCCCTTCCTTCCGAACAGTCAAATAGTGATAAGAAAACCCTAACTGTCCTCTGGCGCGAATTTGCTGAAGTTTCTCAAAAAAGTTTAGAGAGAAAAACCAAAACTCCTTCCGTCCCTCCTGAGTCTGGATCTTCCAAGACTCCTAGGGTAACTGCCGAGTCTTCTAGGTAGCCAGCCTCAAACTTTCAGGTTTGATGGTGGACCTGGCTCTGTACCCTCCGTTTTCAAGGAGGAAACCCTTCTTTCAGCAATCCAAGATTTTGATTTTCCTCCCTCTTATCAGGTTAGGGCTCCCCATCCTGATGAGAGGGTTGATTCAACCCTTTCGGGTGAGTTTTCCCTGTACATAGATGCACTGGAAAGCGGGGTTTGCTTTCCCTTTTTTAATCCTTTGTTCTCAGCCGTTCAGAATCACTGGGACATTTGCCCTGGAATGCTCCTTCCCAATAGCTGGCGTCTCATCGTCGGCTTCTTGGGTTTGTATTTTGAACTTGGCATTACGCCATCTCTTTCTCTTTTTGTGCACTTTCATATTCTTTCTATCTCCCATCCTCCCGGCTGGGTTTTTCTGTCCAAACGCAATAAGGCTGAACTTGATTGGAGGGGCAGCATTCTTGCCAAAGGAACTTGCCCTTCCAACCACAAAAGATGGCACAAACGATACTTTTTCTGTCGAGCGCCTCCATCAGATCCCAACTTCCCGACCGTCTGGAAGCGGTGTACTTCTTATTCTTAGAATAATCGGGGCCTTCCCTTATCCAAAGAAGACAAGGCGGCCATCAGGAAGATCAAATCCATCCCGTGGTATCAAGAGATACATGGACTTGAAGTGGAGTATAACTCCATCCTTCAGTACTGGGGCTTGGCTCATTGTGAGCTTCTAACCATCATCCTTTAATTTTACTGAAGTGATACGTCTTTAATTCTGACTCTTGTTCTTCTTTGCAGTGCCTCCAAGAATGAACCCTGAGAACCTGCGAGCGAAGGCCGCTAGGGCCGTTGTAATAGCTGAGCAACGGTCGCCTAGAGCCCTAACCGCTGACCAAGAGGCTTCTATTCCCTCTCCCGACCCTTCTTACAGGGGCATTAGGAACATCAGAACCGTGGCTGATGCTTCGGGAAAAGGGAAGAAACCGATGGAGGAAAGGTCAAATGTCTCCTCCTCTGCTCGAACCAAAAGGAAGCATGATACAATTGATGCTTCCTCCCATAAAAAATCCAAAAATTCGAGGATTGCGAGGTCTTTACTCCTCAGTGGACCCTGAAGTTGACCGATAGGGTGACACGAGACCTTGAGAAAGCTGCTGAGTGGAGCTCCCTCAGTCTGATACCTTTTGATCGTCGGGAATTTGAAGCCCTGGACGACGGTGCCCTTGTTAGTCAATCCACAAGGTACCGGTCTTCCTGCTTGTTTATTTTTTTCATAATCTCTTATGACTTCTTCTGATAATCTCCGCTTTCGCAGGAATGCTGTGTTGAGCTTCTATCAGCACATGGAAGCATTGAGCCGGGTTGGCCGCAACGGCTCCTTGCTGCAGACTTGTGAAGAGAATTTGGCCAAAGCCAATTCTGAGATTGACCGGCTGACGGCAGCTGCTAAGGAGCTGCAAAAAAAGCATGAAGAGGAGATGAACTCCCTTAAGGAGGCCCTCAATTCTTCAACGGCTCGCGCTGTGGCCGCCGAGCGCGAGGCCAAGAAACAGAAAGAAGCTACCACGTTGTTCGATGATAGACTGGAATTTCAGTGTGCGGAGAACGAAAGATACTTGAAGTGGGCGATCCCTAGCAAGCCCGAGCACATCAAGCCAGAGCTTCAAAAGGATTGTGTTTGGAAGTACCTGAACAGCGTACCTTTCTCCAAACTACTGGGTGCCTACAACATCCAAGCTTACCGTTTGGGGCAAAATGACGTTTGGGAAAGAATTTTTGAATCAATCCCTTCCTTCGATACTGCTCCCTTTCGTGAGGTGTGTCACAAAGAGGTCTTCGGGAAGTTAAAAATGGATTTCCCTGACTGGGCTCGGGAAGAGGATGATCCTTTTCTAGCTGACCCACAATATGAGGAATATCTTGCTGACGAGCCGCCACTTCAAGAGGAAAAGTCACAAGCTGAGTCACAAGCTGCTGCTGAAGAGGACTCTAACAACGACAATCTTGAGGAAGGCTCTTCTCAGGATCCTGAGAAAAGTCCTCCTGTACAGGGCTCCTCGGGCAACAATGAGGAAGAGGCTTAGGGAGTTATCTTTTTTCTTTTTTGTAAAGATTGACCTCCTTGCTAATGAATAGACACTTCTTCCATGTTTGCCTTACTATTCCCTCGTCTCCTATCAAAATCTTGTCTTGAATATCAAAATATAAATGATAATTTATCACTTAACTTCATATTCCTCGACGAATGATAATCTTGTAAAGATATTATGAAGATATGTTTTGGAAAGATGCCTTGATGCCTTTATCATCCCCACTCTTTCATTTATTGCAAAGTCCACAAGTTTCCCTTCTGGTACCTGCGAAGTCCAAACGTTTTCTTGCTTTGGTATACCATTTGCTGTTTCCAATAAATTGGTAATATATCCATTATCACAATGGCGGTGCGACAATTGGAGGTATTCTTGCATCGGGTGCTCGCTTCCACATGTTTCCACGTGGCCTCCCTTTGACCATTGATCTTATTTGTTGTAGATTTCGAAGCATCTTTTCGATCTGGGCCATTGGTTGTCTTTAGCTCTCAATCGTCGTCTCAATACCTGAGGCTATTTAAAGCCTTCGTGGGTACTCTCCATCTATCCTGCTATCTGCAAATTAGATTTGCAAAAGCAACATTCCGTCCTCCTGCTTGCTTCCGTATTCCTCGTACTCCAACAATAACTCTATCAGCTTCTGAATAAGTGAGATTTTTACTATTACTCATCTCTTTCCCTTTCCCCCTCAGTAAACTGCACAGTAGTAATACTTGGGGTTTATTTAATTGGTATTTCATATCTGACAGAGAACTAGGGTTTTCCCTCGTTTCTTTTGTTGTTGGGCTTCTGTCCTGATACGGTTTTTTCTGTGTATACAGTGGCTCCCAGAATCGATCCGAATTTTATCAGAGCGAAATCTTGTAAGAAAATCGTTCCATTGGCGGTGGTTGGGGCCAGTGAGGTGGTTTCAGCTGGTGGATCCTCTAAGCGTAGGGTGACTGCTGTTGGTGAATCTTCAAGTCAGATTCCCACAGTTTTTATTGATTCCACCCCTATGCCTCTTCTGCCTAAAGTGATCGCTCGTTCTTCCCAGGAAGATCTTGATCACTCCATTGTTGATGGCGCTGCTGACGCCCCTGCTGCAGAGAACGTTCGTGCACCCCCGAAGGAGACTCTTCGGGCATCTAAGGCAACTATGTTGGCATCTGATGAAGGTGCAGTCCCAGCAGGTGCTGCTTCTATTTCCAACTCTAGAGCTTGTTTGGCATCCTCTGTCTCTCATTTGGAGCCGGAGGATTTTGCCACCAGGAAGCATCGTCGGTTGGCAGGTGATGAAGCTCATCCTTCTCTTGATGTAGCTCATCCTTCTCATCCTTCGCCCGAATTAGTGTCAAACGAGTTTGACAAAGCGTTGGAATGGTGCACTGCTGCTCGAATGACTTCTGAGAGCGCAGTTATTTCCAAACTTCCAGATGAGGTCTTTATGAAGTCGGTGGTGATGTAAGTCTTTCTTCATTATCTTTTGATTCCGAATATTACTCTTCTGCTCCTTTTTAACTCGGAAGTTGTTTGCAGGAGTCTTACTGGTAACTTCCACAACCAAGTGGAAGCAACCTCTAGGCTCAATAGGTTGAGCAATGAAGTTTCCAGGCTTCGGGAAATCTCTGAAGCTAAAGATGCTGAGATTGCTCGCCTTAGGAAAATAGCTTGGGAGGTTGCAGGAGAAAAGAATTCGGTGATTGATCGTCTCCGGTCAGACTTGGATGATGCCAGGGAGAAGATTCGGCGACTGGAGCGAGGGGTTGGTAAGTCAGGAGCCAAAGGATCCGAGCGTTACCTCAAAGGCAAGCTGTCATTCCTTTGCCCGAATCCCTTCCAACTGTCGTTCGCAGAGTCTGCATCTTCAAGTATTTACACAGTAAGCCCTTTGTTGATATGCTGAATGCTTATAACTTGCAGGCATACCGGGATGGTGAGAACGAAGTATGGGAATCAATACTAAGGAAGGATCCTTATTTTGATACGACTCCCTTCAGTGCTGTTTGCCATCCTGAAGTATTTACCAACCTGGGTCATCCTTCTCTTGACTGGACCAAAAATAAGATTGATCCTCCGCCTTTTGATCCAGATATTATGCATTATCTGGAAGATTCTCCTGTTTATTCTCCCCTGGAAGGATCCAATTATGACAAGCTCGCCTTGAATGCAAGTTTGGTCGAGGACCATACTTCTCCTGGACAAGCTGGACAAAGAGTATGAAATTGCGGAGGATTTTATACATACTGAAATGTTTTTAGTAATCCTCATTTCTCCTCTTCTTTTCCTTGAATTCATACCAATGATTGACTCATGTGTTTGTTCTAGCAAAGTTGTGCCGATCTTGTATGACTTCTTAATGATCATCGATGATGACTTTCTTTTTTGACCGAAGATTGTATCCAGCTCTTGTAATCTTATGTTTGATGTTGAGACCGGCCTCTTTTGGTCTTTTGAAGAAATAAGAAGTTAACTTCATCTTGAACTTTGCTAGTCATTTGAATCGCTGTTGCACTAGGTCTTAGTTGTTTAGATCAATGCCTTTACTTAAAGATTTCCGAAGAAATACAATAAGTCTGAGAAGGAACTCACTCGGGTTTTAAACCGATGCCTTTACTTAAGGATTTCCGGAGAAATACAATAAGTCTGAGAAGGAACTCACTCAGGTTTTAAACCGATGCCTTTACTTAAGGATATTTCGAAAATTCAATAAGTCTTGAAGGAACTTACTCGGGTTTCAAACCGACGCCTTGCGAAAGTAACCCACTCGGATTTTCATCCAATGCCTTGACTTAAGAAATTCCGAAAAAATTCCATAAGTGTTGAAGGACCCACACGGATTTTCATCCGATGCCTTATAGTTGGATCTTGTTCTTGAATGTGGTGTATGATGCTCCCCAATCAAAAGATAATTTGTTGAAAGCCAATAATTGCATTGATTGAGTTGAAAATGTTTACATCACGAACAAAATTGAAATTATCATTAAGGATAAAAAAATTTAAGATGCCTGGCATTCCACGAACGATCCAACTCTTTCTGGGTGTTGATGTTCTTCAGCCTGTAAGCTCCTGAACCGACTGGTTTTACAACCATATAAGGTCCTTCCCAGGACGGGTCCAATTTTCTTTGGTGGCGTGGGTCTGAAGCTAAGGTGTTTCTCAACACCAAATCTCCGGCTAAATACCGACGATTCTTCACTCGGGTATTATAATAAGACGCTATCCTTCTTTGATAATGTTGAGTTTGTGCTATTGCCTTTGCCCGAACTTCGTCCAACAGATCAAGACTATCAAGCAGTCCTTGCTCGTTCGCTTTTTCCTCGAACTCTCGATCCCGTAATGTCCCCGCCATTATCTCCACAGATGCCAATGCTTCGGACCCATATGTTAACCTGAATGGAGTTTCTCCTGTGGGTGTTCGAACCGTAGTTCTATAGGCCCACAGTATATTATGAAGTTCTTCGACCCATAAAGCCTTGTCAGCTTCGAGTCTTCTCTTTATCCCTTCCAGTAGCGTTCGGTTAGTAACTTCTACTTGTCCATTGCTCTGGGGGTATGCCACTGAGGACATACGATGCTCGATCATATAAGTTCCGCAAAATTGCTCGAATTGCGGACAGTCGAACTGAGTACCATGGTCAGTGACGATAATCGTTGGAATCCCAAAGCGATATATGATTGACTCAAGCACGAATTTCTCCACTTTTTTCTCAGTAATTGTTGTCAGGGCGCTAGCTTCAACCCATTTCGTGAAGTAATCAATTGCTACTATCAAATATTCCCGTCCGTCCAACGCCTTGGTGAATTTGCCCATGATATCAATTCCCCACATCGCAAAGGGGATGGGATCTAGAATTGAAGTCATGGTTTCCGCTGGGCGCTTTGATATTGTAGCATGAATTTGACAATTGCTACATCGACGAACATACTCCATAGCAACCTCTTGAATCTTAGGCCAATATAACCCAAGTCTTAGAATTTTGTGTGCCAGGGCTCGTCCACCCATGTGAGCACCACAAATTCCTTCATGAACCTCAGCCAAAGCTGATTTTGCTCCTTCGGGACCTATACATCTCATAAGGGGTCCTGAATAAGATCTTTTGTATAGTCTCCCATTCTGAATGACAAATCTTGTTGATCGTATCTTGATCAATCTTGCCTCTTTTGGATCCTCAGGTAATTTGTCATCTCTTAGATACTCAATTATCGGATCCATCCAGCGAACGTTCGCTTCGATATAAGAAATTTCTTTCCCATGATAACTTGGAAATGTTATCTCTTCAATGTAGACCGAAGGGTCTAGATTTTTTTTCTTTGGCATTTGCTAGTTGGGATAGCTCATCTTCCACTGTATTTTCAGTCCTCGGCGAAATTGCTTTTGAAATGCCTGCACAATCTCTTGATATTTCTGCAAGCGTGGTTCTTTGATACCATACTCCCCCTGGACTTGGTTGACTATAAGTTGAAAGTCACTATAAATAGTAATATCTGTAATGGACAATGCTTTTGACAACCGAAGTCCAGCTATCAGAGCTTCATATTCTGCTTCGTTATTACTTGGTTCGAATGCAAATCTCAAAGCATATCCAATAATAAATCCTGCTGGACTTTTCAATAGAATTCCAGCCCCTGCTCCTTTATTACTCGAACCATCCACATATACCTCCCAAGTGGTTGGTATAATGGGATCTTCAATGGTGGTCTCCACTGGTGCAGTAGTTTCTACTACAAAATCGGCTAGTGCCTGAGCTTTGATTGTCGTTCTAGGCTTAAAGCTCACTTAGAACTCACTGAGTTCAACCGACCAGGCCACCATCCTTTCAGACAAATCAGGTTTATTAAGAACTTTACTAAGAGGAAAAGTTGTAAATACCTCTATTGGATAAGCCTGGAAATATGGCCTTAGCTTCCTGGCGGTCATCATGAGAGCCAGAGCCTGCTTCTTAATCTGCGAATATCGTGTCTCCGCATCAAGTAATACGTGACTCACATAGTAAATCGGCCACTGTTTTTTATCTTTCTCACGAACAAGTACTGCACTGACCGCTAAAAGGGACGTCGCTAGATATAGCTGTAATATTTCCCCCTTCTCTGGTCGGGACAAAATCGATGGTTGTCCCAGTGCCTCTTTTAACTCCTCGAAAGCTTTCTGGCATTCTTCGGTCCATTTTGCTTCCTTGCTGCCCCTCAAATCTTTGAGTGCCTTGAAGAACGGCAAACACTTTTCTCCAGACTTAGAGATGAAACGATTCAAAGCGGCAACTCTCCCTGTTAAACACTGCACATCACGAACCGTTTTGGGAGCCTCCATGTCAACCAAAGCCTGTATTTTGGCAGGATTAGCCTCAATACCTCTCTGTGACACCATGAAGCCCAAAAATTTGCCTGAAGAAACTCTAAAGGCGCACTTTTCTGGATTCAGCTTCATTTGATATTTTCGCAATACTGAGAATACCTCAATTAAATCTGCAATATGATTTGCTTTGGTAAAGCTCTTCACAAGCATGTCGTCAACATAAGCTTCAACATTCTTCCCTATCAAGTCTTTGAAAATCTTGTTGACGGCCCTCTGATATGTAGTTCCTGCATTCTTCAGGCCAAATGGCATGACTTTGTAATAGTAGCTTTCACGATCAGTCATGAAAGCCGTGAACTTCTCATCTTCCTTATTCATAAGGATCTGATTATACCCTGAGTAAGCATCCATGAAACTTAAAGTTTCATATCCTGCAGTCGCATCTATCAAGAGGTCAATCCGACGTAATGGATAACAATCTTTAGGGCAAGCCTTGTTGAGATCTGTGTAGTGTGTACACATCCTCCACTTCCCATTTGCCTTTTTTACCATTACCACGTTGGCTAATCAAGTTGGGCATTCAATTGGTTCTATGAAACCAAAATTCTTCAGTTTTTCAACTTCGCCCCGAACGGCTTCATATTTTTCAATGGAGAAATTTCCCCTTTTCTAGATCACTGGTTTCACCTTCAGATCTATCCAGAGTTTGTGCTTTGCGATAGCCTGATCGATTCCTGGCATGTCTTCGGCAGACCATGCGAATACGTCATTATTCCGTTAAAGAAAAAACTTCAACTCATCCTTGAATTCCTCCAGCTGCTCAGATCCGATATAAGTAATCTTTTTCTCATTCTCGGTACACAGTTGGATTTGTTCCAGCTTTTCCACTGGCTCGGGCCTTTTCATTTCTGCTTCTTCCCGATCATCTCGAACTTCTATAGGTAGGCAGTCACCTTCCTCGGGCCCTCCTTGTCTTTTAAATAGGCAACGTAACATTGCCGAGAGATCCTCTGGGTCGAGGAAACTTAACCAATTCCCATATCAGTCTGGAATTTTATCTTCAGGTGTTTTGTCAAAACAATAGCACCTATCTTGGATAAAGATGGTCGCCCGAGGATAACATTATAAGCTGGTAGTTCCCGAACCACCAAAAAATTGATTCGGACGGTTGTCTCCTTAGGAAAACTTCCAATAGATAAGTCCAACTGGACAGATCCTTCCGCCATTGCAGATGATCCTGCAAAACCATATAAATGCGTGGATGAAGGCTCCATCAAGTCCTCATAAGAAATTAGGTCAGCTACAGACCCTGTATCAACCAAAACTCTATGCACTTCTCGGCGTGCAATCTCTACCTTGATGACTATGGCATCATCATGAGGTAGACAAACGCCTCTTTCATCCTCCTCGCCAAAGGTGATAGAATCTTCACCGTTTTGCTTCTTCCGCTTCTGCGTCTCTCCGGTTTCGATAAATTTGGATTTTGTCTTCAAACTCCGGAGTGATTCAGGCTCTGGTCCTCCGAAAATTGTAAGGATCGGTGACCGAGTAGCTTCAATCACCTCCTTGCCTTTCTTAGACTTCGGAGCCTCCCTTGATCGTTCTGAACTAACCGAACAATCCCTTTTAGGGGCAGCCGCACGTGGCTCACGTGGCTCCTCCCTTCTTCTGCTAACAAAATTGGACAAGTGTCTCTGAGATATTAATCTCTCAATATCTGCTTTTAGATGACGACAGTCATTTGTATGATGACCATAGTCCTTGTGGAATCGGCTATACTTTTCTCGATCCTGCTGCTCTCCAGGCTTCAAAGGAATTTTAGGTGGCCACTTCAAAATATTTCGCCTTTTGATGATATTTAGAATATCAGCCCGAGGAGCATTCAATGGAGTATACTCACTTTTACCGGGAGACCTCTGGCGCCAAGCCTGAGATTTTCCAACCCGATCGCGGACATTCTTCTTTGGCTTCGCCTTCTCGGCAGAGCCTTCTGTTCCTTAGTGGAGGCTTTATTGTCTCCTTGGCGCGCATCTAAGATCTCCATGACTTCGGCCTGCTTCTGGCATCTCTGTACCAACATCAACATTAGTTGCAGGCATATCCTGTAATAATAACTCCAAGAGTTTTTGGTTAGTGAGTCCAGTGAATAGAGCAGTTTTGGCTACTTGCTCATCCAAATTTTCTATCTCCATCGTTACTTTGTTGAATCTTTTCAAAAACTCTCTAATCGATTCGCTCTTTCCTTGTCTGACAGTAAACAAGGTTTCTTCCGTTTTCTTGACCTGTATTCCACTCTGGAATCGCCCTATGAATTTGCGCGCCAACTCATCAAAGTTTACGATCCTTCCAGATGGGAGGTTCGAAAACCACTTTTGTGCTACTCCGGCTAAAGATGAACCAAAAACCCTGCATAGAATTTCATCAGAATTACCTGAAACTGCCATGGTCTGTTGGTAATAGCCAATGTGGGCCGTTGGGTCTCCGGAGCCATCGAATTAGAAAAGGTAGGCAAACGGAACTTATGGGGAAACTGATATCCCGCAATTGGCTCGGCAAAGGGGGTCTTCCGAATGACTGAGTAAATATCTTCAGTTATCCTTCCCTTAGCCAATTGCCCTAATTTATGATTGATGTTGGCCAATTCCTGACCAATTTGGATAAGGTGATCTTCAACAATATGATCACGACCTCGAAAAACACAATCTTCACGAGCTATTCGATCATTACGAATGGCTTGTCCATCACGAACATTCCGCTCATCGTGAACTGCTCGATCATCAAGAACGGTTCTTCTGACAGTTGGTGAGTGAGTCCTCACCCCCGTATCCAACCTTGTATTTGAATCGGTTGTACTTTCCTGTGGTCTGTCGAACCGATCGTCCCGCCTAGGTTGATCGTCAATTCTCCTAGGCCCTCGGTCACCTTCACGAAAGTTCTGACCGATATTCCGATCTTCAGCCAATATTTGATCACGTGGTAATGTACACCTCCCTGAATCGCGATGATCAAGTTTTTGCGGTAATACCACTCGTCTGGTGAGCACGCGGAGTGCTTGGCTCACCTCCAAAAGTTGAATCTTCACCTGATTCAATTGATCTTGGAATGTATCTGGAGGATTATGTCCTCCCTGACCACCATCTACTTCAAGAGGATGTTGGCTTCCCTGGGGAACGTCTGGATTATTCACTCCAAGGATTTGAACACCGGAATCGCGTTGTGCAGCGGCTGCTGCGGCTGTTGCCGATCTAGTCACCATGGCTTTACAAGTCCTCCCACAGACGGCGCCAAATGATGCGTCCAAAATCTGTTCAGCCCTTAGATCTCCTCGTGATGACTTGCAAAACGAAAGCGTCAGACGTGGCCCGACCGCTGGGGTCGGCTGGGGTCGGGAGTCCACCTCCGAAGGCTAAGTCAGTTGATGAACTTAATCACAAACGGCTCTGCTGGAAGCATAGAGCTAAGGAATGAAGAACTGGGAAAGGTGATCTAGATCGTAAGCCTCTGATAGTTTACGTCTACCATTGTGTATATGAGTCTAAGTCCCTCACCTCATAAGCCAATGAGGTTTATATAGAGTGTACCTTCGAATCTCCTTCGTTGGATGCACTTGAGCCTTCTTTGGGTAGTCGTTGGATCTTAACAATTAGATCCGTTGAGCGATAGACTTCTACTAGTTTGGACTAGTAGAGGACTCCTGAGATAACCTCTAGGTTATGCGATGAGTATCCCTTCGATAAATGATAAGCAGTAGCCGTCAATTTGAGTCAGCCATCATTAAGGTAATTAACCTAATCCATAAGTTGGATTAGGGCGTGCTTGTAGCTGAATTAGTTTTCTTCCTCAGCAAGCCATCTTACGGATCCGGTTGGCTCGGGAGCGAGTCGATTCCTTCTGTCTCGATTGGGGTAGAGGATCAAACCAAGTATGAACCCGGTTCGATCATATTTTCTCCATATCACCTCACATTGACACATTGAGGTGAATCAGGGTAAAATCCGTGTAACTTTCTATTCGACTGTGTGTGATTGATCGCTTCTATTCAATTGTGTGTGTGTGTGTGATTGATCACTCAAATCCTAACAATATCAGCAGCTACATAGGCAGCAGCAACACATTCACATACACATTAACAAAAACACCTAGCAGATATATAACCAAACAAAAGTACCATCCCTATTTTACCTTCTCTTCTTTTCTTTAATATTTTCCTTTTCTTGGTAGTTGCTCCGGGCGCAATGCACCCTAACTACAACCAAATCACGACACATCTATAAACTCAAAACACTGGGAGACCTACACATACAATCCCCCCCCGCCCAAAAAAAAAAAACCTTGGGTAGGGGATCTGTTGACCAAGCTCCTCTGCCCCAAACCATCTTCGCCCAACATCTACTCCTCCCTCTAACATCTTCTACAATTCATCTTCCATCTTCTCCTTCGCAACTTTATTCTCAAGAAAAACCCATACCACCCAAAGATCGAGTATGTCAATTTGCAGCTACTATAATATACAGAAGTAAAATTAAACAAAAATCTGTAGACTGAATAGCAATGAAAGAAAAATAACAAAAAGCTGAAACTATACTTGGAATTTCCAATCTAATTCTGCAAGCCCTGTTAGCTAGACGAAAAGGAGAAGGCAGAATACCTTCGATTTAAATCCGATGGAACGATAAAAGCTTAGCGCTGAAGAAGAAAAGGAATTCGGCGTCGGCTGGTTCGAATCGGTATACGCGAACCGAGAAGAAAAAAACAGGATTACAGGAATAGCATTTGGGTGTTCATTCAAACCAAATGCCTTCTCCTTGGCTATTCTTATGGCGATATCAAATTGCAATTGAGAAAAGAGAAGGGATCAATATTTAAGACCAATGGATGAAGGCACTGGTTGCAGAGATCTCGGGCAGTGTCTTCGGAAGGAAAAACCAAGCAAGATAGTTACGCCGTTCCATCCAATGCGTTGGATAGAAAAATTGAAGGTCATTTCACGGAGACAGTGAGAGAGTTGGTGAGACAGCGACGAGTGTGGATCATCTCCCCTATGTGCTCCCCTACTTCTTTACCAACCATAAACCAGGTATAACCACAAGTAAAAAATAATAAAATATTTTTAATAAAAATAAAATAAAATCTCTAATTCATGTGGGCCCCAATAATTTGTCATCAGTAGCCGCCCGGGGGGGGGGGGTCTCCCCCCCCCCCCCCCCCCCCCGCACCCCCCCCCCCCCCCCCCCTCTTCCCCCCCCACACCCCCGCGCCCCCCAAAAAAAAAAAAAAATTTTTTGTTCCAAAAGTGTTTTCACCGTGGCCCCGCGGTCGCCGTGGGGAGCACGGCCCCCGGAGGACCCGGACTCGGGGAGATCCCGGGGAGATGATCCGGACTTGACAGTGACCAGGTTTCTTCCTTTCTAGGTAAAAAGATAGCCCATGCAAGATGAGAACCATGTTATAACTTACAACCAAGAAATCATAAACACATAGGGCCAAGATTCCGCGATTAAAACCGGCTGAATTGCTTCACACGTCACGAGTTGGGGTCGAATATCCTGAGATTCGGCTCTTGCAATGCTTTTAGACCACAAAAATAAAAAGTTTACTAAAAACATATTGTTATTCCTACCTCTAAAAATATTTTATTATTTTTTGTGAACTCTTTTTTTTTTTGTCAAAAAACAAGAAGGTGGTTGAGAGTCTTGAGGCTCCCCAGGAGGCTTACAAAGAAAACACTGTACATCTCACCCTAAAATTATTTTATTATTTTCCCATGAGGACTATCATTTTTGTGGTAGACTCCCTAGAAGGCTTATAGAGAAAACAATAATATAAGTCTCACCCTGAAATTATTTCATAATTTTTTCCTGTGGACTAGCATTTTTGTGGTCAAAAGGCGGGGAAGTGATCCAAACTCCCTCCCTAGGACTCTAGTGAATAAGTGAATAACCAAAATTTGGCACGTATTATATGCTAATCCAATGACGATTGAAATATTCAATTTTACCCTAACACAAATCCGCTCCATGTAAAAACCCAAGTTCGAACCCGACTGAAAACCCATCGTTCCTTTCCTCTATGAAGGGAAGGTAGGTTCTGGTGTAGAGGGTATATCTATTAATTGTGCAATTACATCCCTAGTATATGAATGGAATTTGGAAGACAGAGGGACCAAAAGATCCCTAAGCTCAAATGCCATGTTCAATCCAGTCTTTGCTCGATCATGAATCGTCGAGGTCGGTTCACTATGTTTCTAGGTGAGCTAACTGTGTAGCCGATTCCCTAGCTAAGAAGGCCCAGTCCGTGCAAGTCGGACTGTATGGTCTAATTCCACTCATTGGCTTCTCGATCTTTGTAATCAGGATGTCTTGGGTTTTTCTTGTCCGTCTTCTAATTAAATATCCGTTTACCAAAAAAAACAAAAAAGGTCATGTTCAACATATGTAGAGCTGGCAAAGATTGATACACAATAATGAATCAAAATGTACCAATATAATCATTATTTTTATTCAAAGGCAAAGATTCAAAAAATCACTTTGGCAATAATCTGCCAGAATTTGACAGAACCCAATTCGAGTCTGTCGACATACAACTTATATTTGGCACTCAGGAGCAACACTCATAGTGGAGATAAGAGAAAATGCTGCTAGAAATCCAATCTAACAAATTGGATTGCCCATTCAAGGCAAGAACCGCAGCCTTACAATCTGAAAAAATAACTAAGTTTTGACAAGCTCAAACTTATAGCCATAAGAAAAGCATCCCTAATCGCCTCCAACTCTGTCTGGGCTAATGAATATGCATGACAGGCAGTTGCTAATCCCAAAATAGACACCTTCGGCCACCCCTACTTGAAGATGAATCCCATGCTCCACCAACATAAGCTAGATAAGCCGTGCTATCCACCAGTTGCTCAGTCAATGATGCTTGAGACAAACCAACCTGATTTATCAGCCTCTGCACTTTGGTTCAGCTCTCCTAAATGAGCAGCAACTGTAGAAGACAAAGATAGGTCCAAATCATTCAATAAATTCTGGAATAAAGTAATCGATCTATGTAAACAAGGCACATTTCTTGATAAACAATATTCATTTCTAGCTTTCCAGATTACCCAACTTAAAAGACTCCGGCGGGTATGGACATGGGCAATGTTCTGAGTTTTGATACCTATTTCCAATAAATTCAATCCAGTCTATAATACAATTGCCTGTAAAGGTAGAAGTGTCGAGCCTTAAAGGTAAGCTTTCCAACAATGTTGGGCATGGCTGCATCTAAACAAAGTGTGCACAACTGATTCATATGAATTTAAACATATATAACATAATGGGGGTAGAAGAGCCTTGCCTTTCATATAATGTACCACACATAGCTAGGACTTCATGCCTAGCTTTGCATAGGAAATTTGTATATTTTGGATGAATAAATAAATATATTAAAAGGAATAAAGCAACAAACTACAAGAAGGATCCAAACAAGAAAGGATCAAGGAGAAGGATGGAATTGGAAGTTGAGCCCCCAGGAAGCAACAATGAGCCTTCGGCAAGGTGTTGAAAGCCCAGATTTTCCCCCAAAAGCTTTGCTCCACCAAAGAGCTCCCAAGATTTCCCTGCACAGATTCATAGGTGAGTTCCATGTAATATGTTGTCCTAACATTGAAAACCCACTTCTTTGAATGCTTCCCAGCCCACTTATCCTTAACATCATTAGCTAGACTAGTATTTGTCGAATGGCCCTAATTTCCCGATTGGATAAGAAATACCTCATCAAACTTGTGTTCCAGGATTTGGAATTCCACCAAATCAATTCATGGACTCTTGTAGGCCCTCCCAAGAGAAGGGGGCTCGACACCAAATGATTCAGCAACTGAGGAATCTAAAGAGTCAATGTGAATCCTAATATCAATGCCATTACCAGTCTTCTTGATTAGGCCTTTCCTAAGAACTTCTTTCCTAGTTACAATACTTTTCCAACCCCATGAAGCTCCTTTTGGCAAGTAGACTTCAAGACGGATGAGTGAAAAAAGTATTTGCCTTTCATTGTCAAAGCCCAAAGAGAATCTGGCCGAACCCCTTCAAAAATAGTAAAGAACAGAAAGGAAGTGAAAAGATTGATGTTCTTACCTTCAAGATAGAAAATCAGATAAAGATCCAAACTTTCCGCAAGCATTGCTTTTCCTCTCTCCCAAACGCTACCTCTAACTCACTTTAGAACCCTTGGTCGTATAACAATAGAATAATCATGAAATCAGGGTTTAGAGCCTTTTAATTTAAGCCAAGGATCAATAAAACCATGAATCTCCCGTATTGTCTTGACCAACCAGGTACCCTGGGTGACAAATTGGCAACCAACTGCCCCTACTACTATCATGCAACAAAAAGGTTAGTTGGTCTAGCATGGTTCAAATATGAGTGCAAGCTATTGGAGAGTTCTAAGACTCATACCTAGACTTGAGTATCATCTACCTTCCATCTCCCGGAAGTTGGTAATCCACCATTCCAACCTAGTTTAAGTCCTTCCTTCTATCAAATACCAAACGATAGCAAAACATTGATCTCCACCATCTAAGTTCACAGATCCAGATGTTGATTCAATGGTCTCAAACTAGATGGTCCACAACTTCGTTTCACTGGATCTATACATTCTCTGGCCTATAAGTAGAGTTTTGAGTTAGGATCATAGGAATTTCACATCCTTCCACCCCCTTTAAAAAAGTTCAATCCCCAAAATTTAATCATATTTGGGTTCCAAAAAAGATGAAGATACTTCTCTTTGATCGGATCTTTTGCTCCCAATTTGAGATTGGGCTAAACTTTCCCTTGATGTTAAACTTCATCACCCCCTTCATAGATGACACCTCCAATAAATTTCTCTCACCTACTTGGAAATCCAAATGAGTCATCTTCTTATTTGCGTAAGCTTTCTACTTAGACTGAACAACCTTTATCCTTTCTTTGATCTAATCAACATAGCACCAATCATCTTAATTAAATCCGGACCCAAAATACGATGTTCACTAGCTTCATCCCAATAAGGAGACGTCTTGCAAGTCCGCCCATACAAAGCCTTGAGCAAAGTCATATTAATGGTAGACTGATAACTATTATTATAGGCAAACTTTACCAAAGTGAAGTGTTTATCCCAATCTCCACCTATATCAACCAAATATGCCTGGAGCACATCTTTTAGGATTTGAATCATCTTCTTTGGCTGGCCATCTGACTAAGGATGATGCGCCATACTAAGATTCAACTTGGTCCTCATTGTTTTCTACGGACTACCCCAAGATCTCAAGGTATACCTCAGGTTTTTGTTTGATACTATGTTTGCTGAAACTTCATTTAATCTCAAAATATTGTAAACATACAATCTCACCAATTTGTTGTAAGTAATATTTATTAGAATTAGATGGGTTGATTTGGTTAGCTTATCAACTATCACTCACATTGTATCCATACCTTTACTGGTACGAGATAGGCCTGTGATGAAAGTATCTTGATATCTTCCCACTTCCAATTGGGCACTGTGAGTGATTTGAAAAGACCATGAGAGTGTTATCAAATGGCCTTGACTCGTTGGCACATTGCACTTGGAAACAAAATCTTCAACATCATTCTTCAATCTAATCCTCCATAAGTGCTCTTTCTTCGTACTACCTGGATGCACAGTGAACACAAGCTGATTAGCCTCACTCAGAATCTCTTTCCTAGGTTCTTCTACAGTTGGAACACACAATTTCCCTATGAAAACAAGAGCTCTATCAAAGGTCAAAGAGAAATTAGGCACTTCTTGGGGATCAGAAGCAGTCTTCTCGATCTTCTTAGTCAGCTTAGGATCAATGGCATGTAGACTAATAACCTTGTCTCTCAAAGACAACTAGCAGAGAGTGTTGCAAGTATCATTATTTGAACCTTCATGAATGATTTTTAACCCCATCTTAATAATAGAATTCATTAATGGCTTATTGAGAGAAGCTAAATCCACTGATTCACGTTTGCTCTTTCAACTCAAGGCATCAACAACCACATTTACCTACCCTTTTTTCACCAACTCTAAACACTTACACTGTCTAATATTCAACTCCTTCTATGTGAAGAAGTACTTTAGTCTCTTATGATTAGTTTAGAAGCAATCCTTTCGCCATATAAATAATAGTGCCAAATCTTCAAAGCAAATACCACAATTGTAAGTTATAGGTCATGAGTAGGATAATTATACTCATACTCATTGAGTTGCCACAAAGCATATGCCACCAACTTATAATGCAACATCAACACACAACCAAATCCAACCTTAGAGGCATTGGTGTAAACTATCAAACCTCTAGAGCTACCTGGTATTGTCTACATTAGAGCATTCATCTGTATACTCTTCCACTCCTGGAAACTCTTCTAACAAGCATCACTCCACACAAATTTCACTTCCTTCCATTTCCATTTTTACTTCTTAGAAACCAATTTTGTGAAAACTCTAATTTATAAACTTCACCTAACAACCCACAACACTTCTTTGCATGATTTTCACTATGCAACATCCACTAACAACTCACCTTTCTCATTTTGGTTTGTCAAGCGTCCACATGATTGCCTGTGAAGGTCGTCAAGCACGTAATAGGGGTTGTGGAGACAGACAGGGGCCTAACAACCCTCATTTTTTAAGACAAAGGAGGCCAATCATATATACTATGACCATTTTTTAGATGCATCCATCGAGTACGGCTGTTATGTGGCAATAGAGGAGGTAGTTGCGTTCCGAGTCACTTAGCGGTTGAACACACTAGGATGGGTTGCATACTCCACATGATAGGGCCTTGCTACCTCGAAGTTGGTCATACTCTTCTACAGTAACCTGACCTACTACAGGGACTCCTCTTGACCAGAAGTACCTCAGCCACCTCTCAAACATGGACTTCCATGTTATTGCTTTCCGGTAAGCAAATTATATTTACAACCCTTGAATTTCTTTGAGCAAATTATATGTACACTTTTTTTTTTTTTTTTTTCTTTTTAATTTAGAATCGGTAGCTTTTATATTAGAAAGGGACTAATACATATACCATAGGGAGTATGGACCTCATGGCCTCTTCACTGAGAGATGTCGGTCATTACCAACTAATTAAATCTTCAATGGTACACCTCTTGAATTATTTTTTTAATCAAATGTCTTCCTATGAATAACACTGTTAATTTTTAAAGATATGTATTTGGCCTTGATTTTTTTTTCTTTTTTTAAATAAGTTAAGGGTAATTGAAAATCTATCTAAAAATTAGTAGTTGCAATCACTTAGCAGCACTACTAGTAGATAAAACGATCCTTCCCTTTTCAAATTTTAGGGTAATTTTCATCTGGACCCCTTGAGGTTTGATCCATGTCACTTTTAGTCCATTTTAAGTTTCCTTTTGCATATGGCTCCCCTGTGGTTTTAAGAAATGATTAAATAAGGACAAACTTAACAGAAACCTTTAGTTTAATAAATTTTGTGATGAAAATACCCCTGTGTCCTTTGGATTTTTTTAATTTATTTTAACTTTAATAATATCCACTTCCCTTCAAAAAAAAAGTTTTAAAAACACTCGACGAAATTTTCCACACCTTCCCTGCTGGTGTCTTTCTAGTTTATAAACGAACCTGATTAATTTTTTCTCAATTACTTTATCAAAATTTGTACGGTGTCGTGGTTTTGAAGGCTCTAGTTGATCGTTGAATTTAGTTTATGTTTCAAGTTTGATTGCTTTGGAATATCCATAAATCTCTCGTCTGACTAGTGCTCTTACATTTTTGAAAAAATCAATTACCCATTACGATCCAATAAAACCTCAATCGGATAACACAATGGGGTTGGTAAGACGAACACTTTTCAATAGTTTACAAGTGATAGATTTGGAGGAGGCTGTCTTCTCCGGAAGGTTCGTCTTCTACGGAAGGAAGAAGACAGAACAACAATCTCTTTAAGTAGATTAAAACTTTAAAAAAATAAAAAATAAAAATATCCAAAAGACACCGGGGTATTTTCGTCACAAATTTATTAAACTGACATTTTCTTTTAAATTTGTCCTTATTTAATCATTTCTTAAAACCACAAGGGAACCATATGCAAAAAAAAAACTTAAACTGGACTAAAAGTGACATAGATCAAACCTCAAGGGGTCCAGATGAAAATTACCCATTATTTTTTTATTTCTGTTAAAGAATTTAAAAAGTATTGAGCCATAACTTAACTTTATTATCTAAAGATAGACATATGGTTGGTATATAATGTTAAATATAAAGTAAACATTTAAAGGGTGTAAATGTATCGGTGCACGAGCATAGGAATGTATATCCAATTTTTATTTTATTTTATTTTTTTTTAACAAAGGGCTTTATTAAGTCTGGATGGAGATATTAATATGCTTCAGCTAGAGTTGAATACATGACCTCTTTCACTAAGAGATGTTGGTTTCAATCACCAGATATTTTTATTTTTTTTAAATTAAGCAGATTAATCATCCAAATATTATTTACATGCAATATTTAGCTTTAAAGAATATAATTTTTTTTTGGGGGAAGGATATATATACATATATGATATATATAGGCGAACACCTCCAGCGTCGATTGTAAGCGTAGCCCTAAAACCTGAGAAAGAGTGTGAATCATTTCTCAATTGTCATTTCTGAAGCGAAAATCAAAGCGAAGCAGGAAAAATGGCTGGAGTTGGTCCGTTGACGCAGGACTGGGAACCGGTGGTGATTCGAAAGAAGGCACCGACCGCGGCGGCTAAGAAGGACGAAAAAGCTGTTAACGCCGCTCGCCGCACGGGGGCTGAAATAGAAACCTTGAAGAAGTGTATGTTTTTTGCTTCCCTCAATGAAACCTAGGGTTTAGGTTTCATCATCCACTCTATTGCTTTGTTTCTATCTTTTTTTGTCATATTTCTTTTGGCTTTATATCCCTGACGTGATCCTGATTTTCATCGCTGGTTTCTGGTTAATAGGCATAAATTTTTGTCTCCTTGAAGAATAAGAAGAAAACTTTATTTTGAACACTTAAGAGTTTTCTACTGCATGCCAAATTGAATGAGTTTCAATTTGCAATTTGGTTCCATTTGAGATTTAAGTTTCAAATTTAACATCTACCTCATTGTCTGGAGAATATTTTCTCTCATTTTTCTTTTTGGTTCTTTGAGTATAATTTTTGGATATATCAGTCACGCCAGTATTGAATTGAATATAACTTGATCCCCATTCGACTCGAGAATGGTGTGAGTTTTTTGATATATATCATTTCATCTCTATTTGACTCGAAGATGGTGAGAGAGTTTTACCCCAAAAAAAAAGAAAAAAAGATGCTGAGAGATTTCAAAGCTTGATTTTAATTTAATTGCTAGGCAACACTTGTGTTGATAAGGTTTAAACTTTGATATTCTACCTGGTGCCTAGATGGCTTAATTAATGCTCGCACAGATGATATTTTAACTCATCCTGTCTATTCATTGGGACCATTCATGCATCTTTTCCTTTATTTTTCTTAACCTATGTGTTGGGTTTTCTATAGTTGTTTGGTACTTCCTTTAATGAAGTTATGGTTGGCTGAAACTGGACAATGGAAACAGATCTAGAGAAAGGTCAGAGTCGCAGAATTTGTGGTCAGAGAATGGAAGAATCAATAACCCTGGATCAGGATGTCAGATGGGGTTGATAACACTGTTGGCAAAGGTCCTGTGCGGCTGATTGCATGCTTCAAAGTTGAGGTTCATCCAGTGGGGATGGAGACACAACCTGGAATAAACATTAGAGAATATGGAAAATAATTAGCAACTAGGGAGATTGAACACTTACAATCAATCAAGCTATAATGGACTTCAGATTAAATCAACGTACTTAAATCTCAGATTAATCTTTTGGTTAGAAAAGAAAAAAGAGGGGGGGGAAAATGAGTCTGAAGGTCAAGATGCGACACTGTCAGACGGCCGGGAGTAGACACTAAACAATTCTATCAAGCATCAGAAGAACAGATCTGGTGAATTATGCAGATGTAAATATCTACTGATGTTGTCTGAAAATAAAGTTTATACTGTGAAGGTTAGTTATGGGAAAACTGCTGGGTAGAATTGAGGGAAACAGAGAAGGGAAGGAGGAGGGATATGACCAGTGCTTTTACAACCCCTGGTCTGTAGGAACTGCTTCACCACTGAGGGCTGTATCTTGGTTTACCACAAGCTGCTGCTCCATGGAAGAAGACAAGGCTTTCAAGCACTCAACCAAAATTGTGGGGATAGGAAAGGGTATCATCTTTATCTATAATTTTGAATTCAACATTACCATATTAGCAACTCCCAATGGTGAGGGGAAAATGCTTCACTGTCAAGATAGCTGGAAAAGTAATGAATGTTAAAATAGAGAGTTCCTAGAAAATATAAATCCTACCTATCTAGCTATTGACTAGACATCAATATTTAGAAATAGCCAGAACTGAAAATAGAAACCAAACATGTAAGACCCCTAAAGTATACTGGCAGCATCTCTCATCCATGCCAGCTGTTGAGATGGCCAAAAACTGAAACGTGTGAACTCTTCATGTGCTAGCCCAAAGGCTGGGTCAAACTAGGCACCAAAACCTCTTAAAACTGTTCATGTAAACAGGCCCTAATGAACAGTTTTCTTTCTTCTACTAAATCACTTTACGATTTTATTTTATAATTTTTTAGTGTGTGGCCTTTCAATTGTAGTTACAAAGTTCTCTATGTGGTACAGTGTCTATATCAAATGATAGCTTTCAATTCTTACTCTGTTGATAATTCCTCTTTTATCTTTTATAGCTACTGCAGGAACAAACAAAGCTGCGTCTAGCAGTACTTCTTTGAACACAAGGAAGCTTGATGATGAAACAGAAAATCTTGCTCGTGAGTTTATTCAACTTGTTCTTTCTCTGGACCCATAGGCATGATGTTTTATTTGTTTTGATTGTGCCAGTAGCTGTTATCCATGTAGTTTTACATTTCCTTTCCAGTAATGGTTCATATACTCGTTTTGGTTTAACATTTGCCTTACTAAGAGTTGATCCAGTTTCTAACATGAGAAGACAGCAAAGGAAACTATGTAAAGAAAAGGAACAACACAACTGTACCTACTGCAAAAGTAAAGGAAATATGGGATGGGGGATAACTAAAGATAGATCAAGGAAAAAATTCCGGTCAAAACCAGGATTTTGACCCAAGAAAAGGCTGAGATTTTTAGGTTCAACCGAAATTTCGGTCGAAACATATGATTTTTTTTTTTTTAATTTAGACCCTAGGTTTCAAGCCTTATATGACATCCATTTTATTTGATTTCTTGCCTTCTACCTATTTAAAACATAATAAACACAATGGAACTAGTATTTTGCCAAAAAAAAAATTATCATTCAAGTATATTAACAAATGGTTCCGACAAGTACAAACTGCATTGCATACATGCATAGAATCATTAGCATACATGATTGTTTGATAGAATAGTTACATATACAACAAGTCAATAAAATAAAATGACCAACTAGATCAAGTGATGGTGTCTCACATATATTAAGTTTAAGCCCATATATCATATATACATAAAATAAAAATACGTAATTTGAAAATAATTATTAAAATCAGAAAATGAAAAAATGGTAGCAAATAATAAAAAAATAAGTTTAATAAAACACAATCATAGATCATAGTCCTAGGCTAAACATATATTAATTTCAAGGCAAGGCAAGATCATTTATGGCATAAACTAAACAAAAATAAAATGGGAAGTTTGGAACTGTTGGGTATGGCTCATGTTTCACATTCTATTGTTGCCTTTAGTTTTCTTTGTAGCTGTTGTGGCTTTGGAAGCAAAAGATGAGCAAAAGAAGTGCTTGAAGGCAAAGGAGTCGTGGAAATTAGGTGAAAATGAGAATGAAATCAACAAAAACTGAGGAAAAACAAGTTGGAATGTTGAAATGGTCGAAATTTCGGTCAAGATGGTCGAAACCTCCGAAATGGTTGAAGTCTCCGAAATTTCAGTCGAAACCTGTAACTTTTTCGAAATAATTGGAATTTCATTTGGATTTTTAAAAAATGCAGGCATTTCGGTCAAAATTGTCTATAAGATAGATAACAAGGGAAATGAAGTATACCGGCTGGTTCCGATGGGGCTGGATATATGGTTAGGGAATTAACAATAATGAAATAGGGATAGGGTATTTGTACTAAGAAAGAGGGAAAATCAATAATTATTAAAGCTATGAATGGAAGACAAGGAACACTACAAATATTTTATGGATAGCGAACAAATAAAAGGAAAAGGAAAAAGGGAATGAAACTTGGGGTAGGGAACTTGGAACAAACGACACAAAGATTGGGACAACAGGCTGTTGTTAGGTTGAAGAAAGAAAAGAAAAGAAATTAGGAAAATAAAATAAAAGGAAGGCAGTAAGGTCTGATGGGCAGAGTAAGGATGGAAATAAACAAGAAAGAATAAGGAAGAAAGGCAGTAGGATCTAGCAGACAGAGAAAGAAATAAAAGAAACAAAAAAGAGCCAAAGAAGAAAGAAAGAAAGCAGTACAATGGGAGAGTGATGGAAACCCAATTTTAGGGTTAGGGTTTCTAGATGGTCTCCCTAAAATCAAGGTTTTGCCCAGAATCTTCCAACTAATAAATTAGAAATGACTATGGGTATCTAGACAAGTTGTGGGAAGCTCTTAGGGGTGATATGGGTTGATAGGAAAGTTGTGGGAAACTCTTAAGAAAGATATGGGTTGTTCTGATCTAGATGAGAATTGGAGGGGAAGACTAGGAAACAAAATTGAAATCCTAAGGGTTGTTAGGGTTTTAACAAAATCTATATGGACTGGTTTGAGATTTCCAAAATAACCATAGAGCTGAAAGGAATTGTTTTAAGGATATGGGAAAAGGTTTGCATAAAAAATTGGTGGGTCCAACTTCTAAGCTTGTATCGATGTTTTGTTCAAAGTGTATGAACCTTATCTCCACATTTTGTGACGAAAATCTGTTCCACAAGTTTATTACACAGATTCTATTTGATTCTGGATGTATCAAAACAATAAAAATGGAATAAACAGAGCTGGAACTCAATTTAACCCAAATTTTTTATATCAATTAAACTAGACTCTGAAACAAATTTTTTTTGGATATTTTAACATAAAAAACGACTTCTAGGTTGGATATCTGATGGGGACATCAATCTTAGATGAGATTTTTGAGTCTGCCAGCTATGCTAGTGTAGAGATCATCCCACAGCAGCATTTATGTGGATCAATGACAAGTTCAGAGCCTATTGGATTGCTGGAGTCGTATGCTTCGACGAGGAGCATTGTCCATAGGCAACTTTTTGAGTCCTAGTGGCTGGGTATGGGTTATTTTGGGTTTGGATTAGTCCATGGGTTACCATAGATTATTTTTTTTATTGTAATTTTGGAGTTTTCAGTTTTGCCCCACGTATTAAATAGCAGTCGAGTTGTTTGGGGTTTTCCTGGGGACCCCAGTTGAGAGTCTCAAGAGAGACAAGAATGTGCTCTTTGGTATACTCTTGCACTAGACCAAAGTATCCCTATTTATCCTTAGCAGTTGCATCTTTTAAGACGACTCCTTCGTAAGATTTACATTTCTTTACTAATATACTAAAATATTCCTACTTCGTCCCCAACGGATATATATATTTTGATGAATGATTTCTATACCTCATCAGAATCCATTGCCTTGAAGTTGGTATAACCAGAGCACATCCAACTTGAGTAGCAGACTTACTGTATAACAGCCTCTATATCCTACTTAGGCAGTCTTTGGTATAGTTTTCCTTTTTGATTTTTACTTGCGGCTTAGGTGCTGTTTTTCTTTATTATCTAAGCCTGTGTGAACCATTTTGCGTTTATTGATACTGTGCTAGATGCTTTGCAGCCATTAATGCCGAGAACAGTACTGATAAATATGCTACTTGTTTGTAACTAGATGAACGCGTACCTACAGAACTGAAGAAAGCCATCATGCAAGCCCGAATGGACAAGAAGCTCACTCAAGCACAGGTTGCACAGGTATCTTTCTTGTGCCTCCCACATACTCTTCCTATATTAATTCCTTTCTATGGATTCTGGGGGTGAAGGGAGAAGGGTACCCTGATTCATAAATTGAAGGCTTGCAACTATTATCTGCAGATGATCAATGAGAAGCCTCAAGTGATTCAAGAATATGAGAGTGGGAAAGCAATTCCAAATCAACAAATTATTATCAAACTGGAGAAGGTTCTTGGCGCAAAACTGCGAGGAAAGAAGTAGAGATTTTACAGTTGAACTGATCAGAGACGAAAGTTGAGTTGTTATCAATCTTTTGAGTTTGAAGTAAATTCTGGAACCCGACTTTTGTGTGTAATCGCCAAACTGTCTATTACTTCCTGCTGTTTATATACGCTGGAATGAAATTCTTAAAATTGGCTCTGTGACAAGTCTTGGGTAAATGGTGAAATCAAAGCTGTTTGCTAGGGGCTTCTTCTGTCTTATAGTGGATAAGCTGCCTGCGACAATTGAGTTTCGCTTTCAACTCCTCTTGACCCTAAATAAAATTAGAGTAATTTTTTATTTGGACCACTTGAGGTTTGATTTAGGTCATTTTTAGTTTTAAAAAAAATAATTTTGCATCGATTTCTCTTGATATTCAAAAAAAGTTAATTGATGACAATGTTTCAGTTTTATGACCAAACTGTTTATTATTATTTCTTTTTCAGTTGAGCTTTTTACTTGCACACCCCTACTTTGCCACGATATGATCAAAATATCTTATATATTAAAATAATTCAAATATTCTTTGACCTAAATCCTATTTTTGAAGGAATCGGGATGTGCTCCCCGACGGCTTTACCACCATAAATATAGGGGACTTAAGGGTTGGGTGATGGGTTTTTTTATTTTTTTTTATTTTTTATCCCTGGCCCCACAAGATTTGTGGTAGTAAACCCAAGATTTGTGGTAGTAAACCCGTCGGGGAGTGCTCCCTGACGGGGTGATGATCCGAATTCTTTTTAAAGGTGAATAGTAGACAGAAGGTCAAGGAATTTTCCTTTCACCAGACTTCATTTGTTGAGTTTTAGCAACTGAGAGATCGGAAATACTAAAATGACATCAGAATCAAAACAGAATTGCTCACAGCCGCCAATCTTGTTGAGTTTTAGCAACTGAGAGATCGGAAATACTAAAATGACAGCAGAATCAAAACAGAATTGCTCACAGCCGCCAATCCTTAAAAAACAGTAATCACTGGAATAAAATTACTTATCTAACTAATAAATAATCAAGTTTTTCAAGCTGATAGAAATGAATAGCGAGAAAATCAGATAACTCATGGTAGGAAGGAGCTGGGGGTTGTCAAATGCTACAGAAAAGGAAGAAGATTGGTGAAGGGATTCTGCCTTCACTACCTATATGATTTAGTGTAAGGCATGGCCAGATTTTCCTTGTTATTGATAATAACTTGAGTTTGATTACTACCAATTAGGGTTGCAATAGGACTCTCTGGGCCAAGCTTCTCCAATTCCAAGCCTAGCTCTACATATTCTTAATTAAGCTTATTCATGTCTTGATCCTAATTCAAAGGATTCTTGTCCTTGATTCTAAGTCCTACAAGGCCAAGCCAAGCCCATTTTCACCTGAGTGGGCCAAGTAAGGACCAGTTGGCCCTGACCTTGTCCCGTCCTTGTCCATAATTGGCTCTGTCTCTATCCCTAATCCTGATTGACCTTGTCCCTGTCCTTGGCCCTGTCCCTAATCCTGATATGTCTGATCCCTGATCCTAACCTTGATTAGCCCTAATCCTGACCCTAATTGGCCTTATCTGTCCCCATCTCTTACTAAACTTGTCCTATCTTTAATGGCCTTATCCTTGTTCTTGATTGGTTATTTTCCTGTCCCTAATTAAATTTGAATCACCATATAATCGACAAAATGCATAATTTTACGTATTGTTAATTTTGAATCTACTAATATTACAATTTTTTTTTGAATCTACTAATATATATATATATATTAGTAGTAATAATAAAAGAGCAATAAGACTTCTAAGTTTTTTTCTTAAAATGTTTCACAGCCCTACACAGAAGATGAGATAGGTAAGATCCTTGACATTAAAAGCCAAGAAGGTGCCGAGATGATGAACAATCGATCAAGAAGATCAATAGGTATGCCATGACGAGACTTGTAGTTTGTGCCTTGAATGATTGTGATCCCTTTGTTGGTGACAACAACTAGAATTGATGCCATTTCATTATCTAGTGCTCGGTTCAAAAATGAAAAGCGCTCAATGTCAAGCATGTGAACCTCATCAATGAACAAAACTTCATCAACGGATTTGATAAACAAAAAGTTTATATTCAGAGTTAAGCCTTATGTTTTCATTCAAAATTGTCAGATAAATTAAAATCCTTATACAAAATCTTATTAAAAAGTAAATCAAGGGTGTTTTAGTCTTCTACAAGAAAAGGTATCTTAGTCACCAAAATAATAAATCAAGGGTAGTTTAGTCTTCTACAAAAAAGGATATCTTGTCACAAAAATAACTATCTAACCTTGATTGGGTTTTTGAAATAACGTAAGGGTTTTCAAATGAAAGATGCTAATATTTTTTGGACTAAAATGACTTAGGTCAAAGGTCTCCAGACTCCAAATGAAAATTATCCTAAAAAGTAATATGAAAGATAAGCTCATTGTTTAATATGATAAAAGTGATTTAAGGTGAAAATCAAGGTTAATATGAGGGTCAATATTAGGATGAAATTTGTGGTTAAAGTCAAGGGCCAAATCAAGGTCAGGATCAAAGTCATGACTAGGGACAAAATTAAGGTCAGGATCATGGCCAAAATCATGGCTAGGATTAGGAACACAATTAGAGTCAATATCATGGACAAAATGAGGGTCAAGATAGACGCCTAAATCAGGGACGAAATCATGGCCAAAATCAAGGTTAAGGACAAGGCCAAAATCCAAGGACGGGTGAAAGTAACTACAGTATCTTTTTTTGTTTGGATTGCTTGTAGCGTGTTTTATGCTCCATGCTTCTCAAGCTAACACCGCTCCCTTTAATCATATTGATGGGTTGAGTCCAACATGAGTATGTTAAGACTCCTTCAAAATTCACTAAATCATACAAATTGAAGTTTAAAGGAGCACAGCTAGAGCTAGCTTGAGAGGGTAGACTTGGCCAGTATGTAAAAGCTTCTTCCACACACACACACATATAGGTTTCTTAATTGGGTGCAGAGGCTGGGAAAGGTTTCATACATAAAAATACTTTTGACATTATAGATAAATATACTATGAGTGACAAGCAAGCTGGGTAGGTAAAGCTTCAGCATTGTTTCTGTATGACTATCGTACCCATGATTGCATAGTCTCAAATGTAATATCACCCTTTTTTCTTTTCTTTACCTTTACTAGATGCCAAAGAGAGAGAGAGAAGCAAGAAGGTAGGTAAAGCTTCAACATTACTTTGACTTACCAGTGACTGCACAGTCACTTGGCTTGCCTTACCTTTACTAGGATAGTAGGATGTCTCAAATGTAAAGAGAGAGAGAAAGAAGAAAAAAAAGCAAGAAGGTAGGTAAAGCTTCAACATTACTTCTCTTTTGACTTACCAATGACTACACAGTTGCATGCACATACAGTCACTTGGCTTCGCCTTACCTTTACTAGGATTTCTCAAATGTAAAAGAGAAAGAAAGACACAGAGAGACACAGAGAGAGTACTAGGATGTCTCAAATGTAAAAGAGAGAGAGGGAGAGAGAGAGGGCAAAGCTTATTTCTGGGTTAGCGTGTTTGCCACCTTTCTGGCGATTGTTGTGGAAATTAACTTCTGCCCAGAAAAGAATAGCACGAATTACATATTAGGACTCTCTGAGGCACTTGGGTTTTTCTTGGAAATGGCAGCAAAGGGATACGTATCAGTATTTATTCAATCTCAGATTAGAGAAGGCAAAGCTCACTACAAGAAAAATGGGTATTTATTTGAATGCACAAATCAATTCTTTTGCTCAAATCAATATCTATAATCTAGTTGATGTGATGAGATAAGAATATTTAGTTTGAGCTTAAAGTCTTACTTCAAGGGCTGGTCTAGGCCAAAATGCTCTGATGCTGGATTAGGGTTCAAATTGAATGTTTCATCTGGTCTAACCCTAATTGATATAAGTCGATAAATAATATGGAATTATGAATAATTATATCGTTCTATAATCAACATTAAGGTCAAGGTTGAGGGTTGAAAAATCTTGTAGAATCCAACCCCGGACAGTAATGTTCACTTCATCGTCACAGTGAAAATAGCTGCTCACGATGAAAACAAAATCGTAGCTTTGCTAACAGATTACACAAATTTTTTTCAATGAATTTAAATAAATGGATAAGATATCGCTGCATGATCGCCCAACCTTTGCTTTGCTTACCCCAATCAGGGTCTGCTGATGGTTTTAAAAAGCGCTTCCCCCATCAACCCAACTCAGCAAAGCAAGCAAATCACTAAGCAATTTTTCAAAATTTTAAGATCTGAGTTCCATGAAATATCTTCAAAAGGATTCAGGCCACAATCTCAAAAGGCAAAGATGGAATGAAATCCTTACCAAAACCTTTCGTAACAACAAAAATGCATTTCAAGCTAAAGTACCCAGTTGCCCAATGATATACATTAGGTTACCTGTCACAGTTATTATACAGAGTTTGAATCAAGAGTATTTGCTTGAACCAGCAGAGAAGACAACACAGACTTGCTTGAAGGATTACGTGGTTCATCATATAACCACAATGTGAAGATATAGTCTTCAACACAAGTTTTGTAAGGAATTATAATTTATGCCCAAGGGCAATTGGGTCATTTAGTGTTCGAGAATCCAGGGAATCTTGGTAGTGGCGGAGCCACATAGGGGCCAGGGGCCATGCCCCCCCTCCCCCCCCCCCCCCATTTTTTTTTTTTTAATTTGATTACTTCCTTCATTTTTTTTCTTATTTTTCTCATTCCACATGTGAAATACCACTATTTGCCTCCCCTAAAAAAATATTAAAAATAAATTTTTAAGATAAAGATAAAGATGATGGGTGTAGATGTCATTCTTCATCATTATCCAACGGTTACTAACTCCTAGTTTGAAGAGCATCTGCAGCTAAATGGATTTCTTGGGAGGTATTAGCTAAGTCCGCCACGTTATCAAACTCCTTTTGTTCGGGATGGGGTTGAAATCTTCGGAACTTTTTTTTTTTTTTTTCTCTTTATTTAATCAAAGCTCCCTTTCTCCAAAAAAGTTTGCTTTAAAAGCTTCAATGGCTTCTTTTCTTTTTCATCAAAATTTAAGCGAAAGCAAGCTCCAATGATTGAGGAGTGAGAAGCATTTTTTTTTACCACAAAAAAAATGGTAAAAAAACAAAGATGGATTTTGCTTTGAGATAAAAAGCAAGAAACCCAATATGTCTTGTGTTCACTTGGCCTCCAATAGACTGAATCGATTTGATTCTTTGAGTTGGTCGGGTGTTCCTCAAAAGGAGAGGGACCCACACATTCTCCTTCCTTCTCTCTTATGCAATGTATCTTTTCTTGGTTGAAAAAATAACAAACCTAATCTAGTGTTTTTTTTTTTTTTCCCTTTTTTGAAAACCAAATGTAAAATCATGAAAGTTTCAAATTCCATGTCTTAAAAATAATTTGGTTTCTATAACTCGTGTGAATAGCTAGGATTCCAAAGAGGGTAGTTTGTGGTTCCCTTCTTCCCAATATGTTGAGATTGATTTAGTAGACATTTTTAATAGTTTTTTATAGGATTCATTAGACATTTTTAAGAGTTCTTTACGTGGTGGACACAAGAAACAGAACGTTACCTTTTACCCCCCAAAACACAAATAGAACATTTTCCCTTCTATATAAAAGTTATTGGTGTGGGTTCGGTCTGTTAACTGGTATTTGTTTAGTCATTCAAATAGCAATTGACCTTTTTTTAGTTGTACATCCCACGCCTCATGTGGATATAGCTTTCAACAACGTAGAACTATTGTAATTTTAGTAATTTTATTTGAAAATTAAAATTTTTTCATTTTGATTAATTAATTGTCTTTTTCCAATGGACATCTAAGTGGACAATAAGTGTTTTTCTTAGAGGCTAGTTTGGTGGCTAACAAACAAGCTTTAAGAGAGAGTTGTGTTTCTTGGAGACAACCCTTAGTGGTATCTTTTACTCTCCTATATAAAGGTGAGAGGGGTTGTTTATTAAGTGTAAGAAACATTTTGTTTTGTGAAGTTGTTTTGAAAACTATGTCAACAACAGATTGGTGAATGTAGCTTTCGGATTCCTTAGTTCATCGCGACGGAGTGCACAGTCTGCGATGGAGGGGTTATTTGATTTTGGGGATGAAAACGCACTTAGAACTCGTGTGCACTATTTGGGGTGTTTAAATACCTTAAAGAAAGTGCTGGCCAAATAATCCTTTGGGTGTACATCCCAACTCTTGGTACTTAACCAATACACCGCTTTGAGTCTTCGCCCAAGGAGGCATTCCTACCAGAATGTCCACTACTACGACTAATAACAAAAGGGGGGAAGCAAAGTCTCCAACATCAAAAGCTTCGCTCGCTCACCTCTCCCTATTAATGACTTGGCTCAGATTGTCATCCAAGCAAGACGACCAAACACATGGATTAGCGAATCAACCCAATGTAGAAAAGCCCTAACAAGCAACTCCCTTAGACAACAAATAGGCCTCATGCGCTTTTATAAAGGGATAAGGTTTTTCTTCCTTTGTGTAAGACATGCTTTCTCCTTTTTTGTTTGGTTTGCTTGTAACTTGCTCTATCCTCAGTGCTTCTCAAACCAGCTCATTTCCCTTTAATCATGTTAATGTTACCTTTTACCCAAAAATACACAAAACATTGTCCCTTTTCTATGAAAGTAATTACACTATCGTTCTTTGTTTGGATTGCTTGTAGCTTGCTTTATGCTCCATGCTTCTCAAGCCAGCTCTGTTCCCTTTAATCATGTTGATGGACTGAGTCTAACTTGATACTAAGGCTCAAAAGGTTTCATAAAAATGCATTGACATTCTTAAGTTAGTATCGTGTAAGTGATAAGCAAGAAGACCCTTTTAATGATTATTCTTTATTTATAGGACTTAGTATACATTTTGAAGAGTTATTTATGTGGTGGACACAAGAAACAAAACATTACCTTTTGCCCCAAAAACACAACTAGAACATTTTTCATTTTCTATAAAAACAACTACACTATCCTTTTTTGTTTGGATTACTTGTAAACTACTTTGTCCTTCATGCTTCCCAAGCCAACTTCGTCCCCTTTACTCATGTTAATATTGTCTTTTACCAAAAAAGCTCAAGCAGAACATTTCCCTTTTATATGAAAGTAATTACACTATCCTTTTTCATTTGGATTGCCTGTAGCGTGCTTTATGCTCCATGCTTCTTAAGCTAGCTCCCTTCCCTTTAATCATGTTGATGGACTAAGTCCAGCATGAATATGTTAAGGCTCCTATTTTAAAATTCATAAATCAAATTGAAGTTTAAAAGAAGCATAGAGCTAGCTTCCTAGGCAAAACGTAAAGCTTCTTCCATATATAGGTTTCTCAACTTGGTACTGAGGCTGAGAAAGGTTTAATAAAAATGCTTTAACATTCTAAGGAAGTATCCTATAAGTGACAAGTAAACAAACATTTTGAATAGTTTTTCTTTATAGGATTCAGTAGACATCTTTAAGAGTTCTTTATGTGATGGACACAAGAAATAGAACGTCACCTTTTACCCCAATAGCCCAACAGCACAAACAGAACATTTTTCTTTTCCTATAAAAGTAACTACACTATCCTTTTCTTTTTGAATTGCTTGTAGCCTACTCTATCCTCCATGCTTCCCAAGCCAACTCCATTCCCTTTAATCATGTTAATATTACATTCTACACAAAAATCACTAACAAACTTTTTCCCCTTTTCTATTAAATTAATTACACTATCCTTTTTTGTTTAGATTGCTTGTGGCATGCCTTACAATCCATCCAAACACTAGAAGCCAAACAATCTGAGTGATGTTAGGGCAACCCAAGCTAGACAATTTGAGTAATGTCCGAACAACTGAAGCCTGATAGTCTAAGCGATATTTGGGCATTGGAAGCCTAATGGGCTGAGTGGGAGCTATTGAAGTAGATGTGTTCTATGCGCTATCTCGTAGCATGTGCATATGTGTGACTTTGTGTCTTTGTTGAGGGGGCTTATGTAGCATGATTTATTTTGTGGTTTATTAACTTTTGATATTAATTTTTCTTAATTTTGATGTGAGCATCGTTTTATTTTTCCATAGGTAGGGAAGAGTCAAGAGGAGATAGATCTCTCCATGGACAATCTTTAGGTGGATCGATCCATTTATCGGTAATCTAATATTCCAATCTTGCAACTTTCAGGGGTGCAAAGTTAAAGTAATCTGATTTATTTTCATCTTTGTATATATAACAATTTTACTAAGAGAAATATCAACAATTTACATGATGAGGTTCATGAGTGAAAATGGATATCTAGAAATCTTAGTTTTGATGGATTTCAAACGTTTTCAATTTCCAAGCAAGACCTTTGAAGGTTAATAGTAAATGTCAATTAATAAAAAATATTATATTATTCTTTCAATTAGTATTATATTTATGAGTGATGAATTATAGTCTTGGACATAATTAATTATACCATTTTAGTGAAAGTTTGATGGTATTTTAGGGGGGAAAATGTGGCCATCTTCCATTAGTTCATGCTTTTATAATAGTAGTATGATAGAGTTCAATTAAACCCCCAACAATTCTTGTAATGGCAGAACATCCACATCTGGAATGTTAATATCAAGGGATGTGGTGCTCATGTACATTTACGAATACCTTGGGTTCCATTGTGTTCAACAAAAACACAAAGATCATTAGTTATACATGTGAATCATTAAAATGTCTTCAGTAACAAAATTCATGCAAGTGTTCCTCTCTTTCTTATTAATGATTTTGTCAAAATTGCTAAGAAAGTAATAGGAAAATTTCTTAACTTGAACCCAAAAGCTGCAAATATGATACCCAGCAGCAGGGTTAAGAAGTTATATCACTACTTTCAATTGAATGGACAAGGATAGAAAACTTCACAGATCTGTCTTACCATTGCAATGGCTCCCAAAACAGTAAGTTTGTCTTGCACATTAAAAAGACTCATTAAGACACTAAGAAACTATGTAAACTATGTAACTTGCAGAGAGCTTGGGAATTAACTTCAAGGTATTAGATAGAATACACATTGAACATGTTGGGTCATGCCAAATGAGCCATTTATGATTCAACCAAATCTTGCTTGTTAGTGATAATGACTTGATTTTGATACTAACAATTCTTCATTCTTGTGATTGTTTAATAGTAATTATTCCGATTAATTCATTCTGAAAAAAAGCATGCTTTTGTCGAAAACATTAGCAACAAAGATTAACCCTACAGTGGAACTTCAAGAACCCATTCCTTCCCGTAGAACTTCCGTTCTAGTTACTTGAATAAAACACACATGAGGAGGGTTAACACTTTTTTTTTTTTGTAAGTGCTAACTTTATTTAAAAGGAAAAACCACGCTTACAACCTAAAGAAAGAACATCAAATAACATAAAGTGCTGAAGATAAGAAGGGGGGACGTGTACATACAAAACAGCCTCCTGTGCTAAAGCACCCTCTTTTGCCAAAGCGTCCGCTACAAAATTTGCTTCCCTGGGAATATGGTTGAAAGATATCCACTCAAAAGTTGTTGCCAGGATTCTGATGTCCGATATGAGAGGATAAAGTTTCCAAGCTGCCTCCTAAGGATGCTTTTGCATGATAGCGATTAAAGCTTGGCTATCACATTCCACAGCTATTTTTGACAACTTGAATTCTTGTGCCCATAACATAGCTTTTCTCATTGCTAAGCCTCCAATGTAAAGATATCTAGGAGGGTTAACACATTGCTAAATATATTATTCTTTATTACTATTAATTCGTTGGGTGCTCCTTTGTTTCACCAGTAATTATGCTGTAATACTTATCATTTGTTTTAAAAGCTTCAATTGTTTCTTTTATTTTTCATCAAAAACAAGGCAAAACTGTAAAAGCAAGCTTCAATGACTAAGGAGTGAGAAGCATTTTTTTTTACCCAATTATGTCTTGTGTTCACTTGGCCTCCAATAAACTGAATTGATTTTATTCTTCGAGTTGGTCGGGTGTTCCTCAAAAGGAGATGGATCCACGCGTTTTCCTTCTTTCTCTTATGCAATGTTTTTTTCCTTGGTTGAAAAAATAACAAATTTAATTTAGGTTTTTTTTTTCTTTTGTAAAATCAAATGTAAAAATCATGAAAGTTTCAAGCTCCATGACTTAAAAACAATTTGGTTTTTATACCTCATGTGAATAGCTGTGATTCCAAAGAGAGTAGGTTGTGGTAAGTTCCTTTCTTCTTTGTATGTCGAGATTGATTTAGTAGACCCTTTTAAGAATTCTTTGTAGAATTATAGACATTTTTTTAAGAGTTATTTACATGGACACAAAAAGAAGAACATTACCTTTTACCCAAAAAAACAAATATAATATTTTTCCTTTTCTATGAAAGTAATCACACTATTATTTTCTATTTGAATTTCTTGTATAGTAGCATGCTCCATGCATCCCAAACCACCTTCGATCCCTTTAATCATGTTGATGGATCCTTTCAAAATTGATAAACCAAATTGAAGTTTAAATAAAACACAGAGCTAGCTTTAGAGGCTAAGACTTGGTTAGTATAGTATGTAAACCTTACTGCGTAAGTTTCTTGAGTTGAACTTTAGTGCTACGCATTATATAATTGAGCATCACTAAGCTGCCCATGGTCCAGATTAATTCTGGTGGTCGAGATTCTCTACCGTTGAAATTTTTTAAAATTGTTTTTAACTTTTTGAATTACACCACTGAAACCAAACGAAAAAGAAAAACAAAATGGATGGTTGAGATCACCTCTTTATATTTGGACCACAGCACCGAAGCAAAATTAAATTTTCTTAGCTGGGTACAGAAGCTAAGAAAGATTTCATAAAAATGCCGACATTCTAGACAAGTATCTTATCAATGCATTCAAGTGACAAGCAAAAGAAAAAAAGGCAATTAAAGCCGTGAAGCAAAAGCAATGGCACGTACAGGGGTGATGGGGCAACCAGTTAATTAAAGAAGGAACTTTACGTATTTATTTGTTTTTAAAATTTTCACTTCTCTCTATTTATAGGTGGTGGATTGGCATCCAGAGTAGAACAACCAAGAGAGAGATCCAAACCTTAATCAGTATTCACTTCTGTCTTCCCTTGGCTTCAGCTTTAGAAGAGAGAGATGGGGTGAACAAGCTTTTCCATGGCCAGCTTACAACGCCTGCAATGCTTCCTCTAAGCTGGTAAATCCTATACCGCCATTAAGCCCAATTGCAGTTCTAGCTAGATGTGTTTTGATGACAGCTTTTAGATTTCAGATATTTCATCCTTCCATAGGTTTCTTCTTTCTGGGTATAACATAAACAGTAGTGTGTTGATTGATGTTAATTGTTTTTTTCATCTCTGGTCCTTGGTGGGTTTCTGGTTTTGTGCATGGTTGGATCTGAGCTAACATATATCATATATGGTTCTCTTTTCTGTCTGGTTCGGTTGCAGAGGAGAAAGGGTTTCATTCTACACTAGCTGGAGGGCTTTGAAGAACAAGACTGTTGAAGAATCCGGTCAGATCAAGGAGCTAAAGGAGAAGCTCCAAGAAGATAACATAGAAAACAAAGTCACTATTTCTTATTTTGTCAGTTTTGACAAAATAAATTCACTGGAGAATTGTTAGAGCTCACCCCCCTAGCAACTGATTATGCTTGGGTAAATGTGCTGAACTATTCAGCGAGACATGGCGAGCCGGATCGAGATCTCTCTGCAGTTGAGAAGCAAACAGTCGAGTTCGAAATCTAGACCAAGATGCAAGATTTGACGGCTAAAATCTCGCTGAATAGTTTAGTGCATTTATTGCCTTCGCGCTGAACCCAAGCAAAATCCCTTGGCAACCATTCTCTAATCATCGTCTTTAACATGGAACAAATTCCTAGCTCTGGGTTGCAATACCATCTCTAACACCAGCATGGCTGGATATTCCAGAGTGGGTGTAGCAAGTTAAATAAGAATGATGTGATCAATGGTTCATGCACAGCATTGGGTGTTGTGAAAATGCCATGCAGGAATCATTGATCACATCATTCTTGTTTAACATGCTACACCCACTCTGGAATATACAGCCATTGCTGGTGTTAGAGATGGTGTCGCAACCCAAAGCTATAAATTTGTTCTCCGTGGAAAAAAAAATCATTTGCTGTACACATCGATGTCGAATGACTAGCTGAGAATTAAAGATTGACTTCAAATTTGAAAAGTCCAAAATAGTCTTGTAATTTTTTTGTTTTCTCAGCCAATTATTTGGCATAAATGTGTACTGTTGTACACAACAGTAGATGTTTTCCGGTTATTAGAGAATGGTTGTTAGGGGAGTGGATGATTTGGTCTTAGATTTGGTTTTTGTTTGAGTTTCTTAGTTGTTTTAGAATTTCCTTTGTGGAGTTCCTACTCTAATCTATAAATATTCACAAGGCATATCAATAAAACAGATTACATTACCATCCTCTACTTCCTTTTCCAAGGGCAAAATAAACACCAGGCTTTTTCCAGCTTGTAAGTTGTGCCCTTCTGTTGGATTAACAGTCAAACTAGATGAACAAGAAGCTTCATTTCTATGTAACAGGTTGCCATTAACATCAACTTTTCCTTCAGTCTTTGCACCAGTTGAAGAATCTATATGCTTCCATCTGTTCTTCAAAGCCATTTAGTTCTTCATCTTTTTCACACTTCGTATTCATAATGCTACATTTCCCTCGTTTTCTGAACTCCATGATTCACCAAGCCATTTTCTGGTATTACATTAAGCCCACCTACATGCTTTTCCTGCAGATCTCCAACTAGTGTTTGGTGAGACAAGGTGTTGCGTGGTGTGTTTTGTGCAGTGAAGTGTAGAAAGTTTATGTGTAAAAACTAAGATTTTCACAAAAGTTCAACTTTCTAAGAAATGGAAGTGGAGATGAAAAGATCTGAGATGAATCTGAAAAGTTTAAAATACGGCGACTTTAGTTGTTTTAGTGCCACTTCAAAAAAGCTAGGAGGAAGGCCACTGTGTGTGGATTCCAACTTCAGTTCAATGGCTGCATAACAGACTTTGATGCACATTAAATGTGCAGCACCTGCTGCCAACGGTCGAGATCAAAATTTCAACCGAAATTTCTATCTCTTGATCATCTGTCTTGTATGTAGTTGAAAGCGAGACAAACGGTCAAAATCGAAATCTCAACCTCGACGTTGGCAACACAGTTCTGCACAACACTAAAATTAAACCCATGAGAGAGAATGTTTGTTTGTATGCAGTCATTTGATTCCAGAGCCTCATCACTAGGCAAAAGAGATCATTGAGATTCAATGATCTGTGTTGTGAGAGTCTTAGTAATGTCGTAAATCAAGATAGCGAGCAGCAGATTTTTATACCATCCATTTATCTCTGAATGGACACACAACCATCAGCCACATCCAAAGGTTCAGATTAAATTAAAATTTAAAAAAAAATTATTCTCTGAATCTTACCTCAACCTTTGACATGATAAACATGTGTCTTTCATCTGGAGAGAAATAGATGGTCCATTTCTGACATAAAATTCCCATATGGCCTCTACTGTAAATATGTGTGATCGTATGAATGAATTTTCTTTTCTTTATCCCAAAAAAAAAAAAAAAAAAATATATTTTCCTCTAATCATCCATTTGCCTTTCATTGGTTTTAAGGTCCATTCAGTTGTTTTACAAGCACCAAACGCACTGGTCAGAGTAGGTGAACATTCAATATATGAAATTGTTAAAGGTAAATATAAGTACAATAATATTATATATCACTAATTTCCTCCCAACGCAACTGAAAAACAGAACTCATAGTTAAGAGCACAAGAAAATTAGCTCCTTGCTGTTTAGGTCAAAGTTGGAAAACATGTGAGGACCACCAGAAGCAGTTTCAGGGTGCAAGAAAAAACCAGCTATTCCACTTCACCCAAGTAATCATCGATTTCCGATGGAGTCAAAACTCTGGAGGAAAAAAAATCAACAATGTTGAAATTCAAGTCAGAATTAAGCAAGAAAGTCATTAGATCTGAACTGCAAGGGGGGAGGAAAAAACTTAAATTCCATCTGCTACATTTGATTCTCGGTGACAAATCATGAATGATACTTGAATTCTTATATGGTTTAAAATTTGAAATCTATTCATTCCTAAGTATATTCCTAATGGTTTTACTTTCATCATGAAGATCATGTGAAATAGGCCATATTAGTGCCATACACTCCAAGGGTCCAATGTCGAACTACTATTTTGGGTGTGATTTTAGAAGGTTCTACCATTTTATGTGAGCCTAAAATAATGTCCTAGAAGTTAAGGACCTAATAAAGTCCTTGAAATCAATCATCAAAACTTGCAGGAAAAGAATGTTCACAAGCTTTGACCAGGAAACTAGGCTTGAAACTGATACTCAGAATACTGGCTATGCATCTAGGGGATATTGTTTTTTGCCTAGGGAGCTTACCACTTTGATAACATTGGTAAATGCACTTATGTATATGAAATGCCAAAGAAAGAATGTGTTCACTTGCCAAGGAAACACATGGTGACTCCCAGAAGATCATGCCTAGAAATATCACAAGTCTAAAAGTATATCATACTAGGAATAAAAACAAAAACTACTGTATCATAGGAGCATTTAATCGATCTTGTGTTCCCTCCCTTCGGTTCTGTATTTACATCAAATAACCACATATTGAGCGTCATTGTGGGATTTTTTTTATTTTTTGGGGGTGGGGGGTTGGTTTAAGATTAAAGAAGAAATGTACCTGAAATTTCCATCAGTGCCAATAATTCCAATCTCGATGTTCTTTGCTGAAATCTGCCCTTCAAACCTACAAATTTGCCCCCAAAAAATCATTAGTAGAAAGAGCAAAGGAATGCTCTAAGCCAATTTACCCAAGTAAGAACAACAGAATATGAACATGCCAACATGCAAGAAAAGAAACAGCTCCTTGCGGATCAGTTATAATCCATATACAATTACTATTATACTTTTTTCTTAAAATTCTGTAACACATCGAAACCTATGAAAAGAAATAGTAATTGCTGTCCTGATCACGACAACCCAAATACCAACCACACCCACCTACCATAAAAGGGGAATGGAATGTAAAGGTGTTCTGAGAAATATTTGCACATTCTGGACCACTTGAATGCGGATAAGCCTATTAAGCTAGAGTAATTTGTAATAATGAGACTGATGAAGATTACACTCTCTGACCCCTCACCAACAGCTGGCTCCTCTCAGTCAAGGGTGACGATGATGGATGCTGGAAGAGAGAGGCTTCCCTATCTCGTGCAATTGACTTAAGGTAGAGAAAATAGGGAATGGAATGAGAATAAGCAGAAGGATGAATGCTTGGTCCGATAGAGGAGACTGTGCTCTCTTACTCAATAGATTAATCAAGTTAATTCAAAGTCTGACACTTCATCAAATAATTTGGCCCTAAAAAAGATTCTAATAGGGATAATCGCTATTCAGGTATCAAACTACCCATTAACCCACTTATCTCCTCCTCCTCTACCAAGTAAAACCCATGCTCACAAGTAAGTAGCCACATGAAGAGAGAAAGTGAGAGAGTCCTACGACTATATTACTAGCCCCAGTTTTGCACATTACGTTCCATTCTCCAGGACCGAAGTTGTAGGGAATGGTAACACCTTGAAGGAAGTACATTATTTGAACTATTTGGTACTTCAGCTGCTCCTAGTGTACCATTATGTAGCAGCACAATTACATTTCTTGCTTCCTCTTGCTTTGGGTTCTTCATCTGGGCAAAGGAATCAAATTTCTCGGACAACGCCGGCATCTTATTTATGATTTCCATCCATCAAAAGCCAATTTGCTAGCTTGGATATCATAAAGCTCGTGATAATTTGCTCCATAGTGCAGATAAGTAGATAACTGCCAGCTTTGATACCAAAAGAGAGAGGCTTCCCTATCTTGGCATGAATGAGTTCAAGGGGAAGAGAATAAGGAGTAACACCTAGGAGGTGTAAGGCTAGTGGGTTAGGACAAAAAGATTACGGATGATTGGTTGTTCTAGAAGAGGTGACCATGACCTCTTACCCAATAGATTAGTAGAGTTGGATTCAAAGACTTGCACTTCATTAGAGAATTCAACTATAAATAAGCTTAAAATAGAGTTGACTACTGCTAACAACTCAGTTATCAAATTACCCACTTAAAGTTCTCATTCCCTACTACTAATGGCTTCTGCAACTAATTAGCCGCGTAAAAATAAAGATAAAAGACTCCCATAACTAATATAACTACACCCACCCAGGTATGTACAGTTATATATTTACTGTTCCGCTAACTAGACCTTTACCAATCGCACAATAATAGTTACTGAATCACAAAACAAGAAAGTCCTGTCTGGACTTACCTGTAGCAGTAGGACAAGGGTTCTAAGAAATACAACATTTTGTTATGCCCCATGCGACAAGAATCTCTTAGGTCAAGAGTCAAGGCAATGAATTGAAATAAAACATAACCTATCAATTTCCTAGAATCTATGACAGCCCAGAAAGACCGGATTACTCAGGAACCAGACCATAATGCAAATAGTCTACATCAAGAGTCAAGGTAACGGGCTGAAATAAGAAGTGAACTACTACAGCACCGAAGAACCAGGACCTGAGTCCAACAGAATGGAAAACACAGGAACAGACTACCATAGATTTTTTTTTTTTTTTCGGGGTAAGCAACAGACAAGTATAGTTATCCTAGGAGACTTGGAAACTGAGATGAACTATAAATTAACAAAGAAAATCTACTCAACCAAACGAAGGAAAATAATACCCCAGATCAAAAGAAGCCACTACTAAAACATGCAAATACAAGAAAGGTGGCATGTTCAAGTCACAAGTTTTACATGAGTTAAAAGAAATCATCACTTGTTTTAAATCAATCAACAAGGGGGGGGGGGAATAGTTCATTCCCTTCATCGTAAGTCTTATGCATTTGCATGTGGAAAACCAAGACAGCGAGAGAGGCTACTCTACTGTAGTTAACTGTGATAAACCACTACTACAACTGGAATGCAGCAGCATCCACAGGGATATGGAAGAGTAAAGGAAGCAATAGGGAGAAATCTCATAAGATGACCCATTGCCTGTAATAAGCCCAACTCAAGGACCCCTCTGATTGGCTATCCAATCATTATCGGCATTTACCCATCATCCTGCCTCAGTAAAAATCCATGATAACAGAGTAGTGAAACAGGAGTAATGTGGTCAAATGTAGCAATTTGGGCAATGCGGTAGGAATATTTTCTTAAAATATTAGATGTAATCTAATGAGATCTCTTGAACCATTCATTTCAATAAACTTGAACTAGGTCTATCATGTGGAATTAGTGAAGACCCTGATTCCCAACTGTTTGACATGTTTAAATGCAGGAACTTCTTTTGACTCAGCAATAAAAGCACATAAGAAAGTCTGATCTTGCTATCACTTTTGAATAGTGATTAAAATGTTTAAAAGAGGAAAATAAGAGTTTAATACCCCTCTTTCAGTGTCAAAATTGCTGTATGCACTGCATCATCAAGCTCCATATCATCAGTGTACCTGCAACGGAAAGGATGATTTTAATCAACTTTGATTACAGGAAACTCAAGTCCTGAAGCAAAACATTCTTGTTACAGGGAGAAAAAACAGAATAGAGAGTGAGACATCACAAAAAACAGGATTATTTAAAATGCAATTAACACAGCAGAAAACTTTGTAGTTTGTCTTGTCCTTATCCAGGTAGTCTATTTGCCCAACTAGAAAACCCGGAAAACGTAAGCTAGGAATTCTATTAGTGCTCCATCTGTTTCCAGGTAAAAACTGCATATAGGAAATTTCTAGGCAAAATCAACAACAAAAAAAGACGTTACGATTTTAATTTAATTTTTTCCTTTTACTGAAACAACAAAACTTAATGCACTCCACCAACAAAGTGCAAGAGAACAACTTAGTTCAATATCTTTCTTCTTCACAAAAAACATACACGTATGTCTTGCTTCAGATTTTGCCCTGAGCAGATTCTATTAATAGAACAATATAAGAAAAAGTAACAATTAGTAACCCCCATCCAATAGCAAACAACCTAAAATATTCAAACCTAGCTCCATATCCTGACAAATATGAATATAGAGTAAGCTTTTATTGCTCAACGTCCTGAGAAACTGCATGGTTGAATGAATTTACTCAGCCAGAAACTTGTCAAAAGGAGCCAAAGCTACATAAAGGTGTGCAAAGGGAATGTATCAGTACCAGGCACACCTCATGCCCTACTTCCATAGGAAATCAAATGGTGAATGAATCATGAATCTACTCAACCAAAAAAAAAGGAGCCATAGTTACATAAAGGTTTGCAAAGGAAAATGTCTTGGGGGCATAGTGCAACTGTGCAAGGCACACCTTGTTCCTTAGTTCGTGCACTATAACAATGTCAATGAAACCTCAATATACCAAAGCAGAAAGCTAAATAGATTTTCACATTGTTCCTTGGTTCATGCATTGTAATAATGTCAGCCAAACCACAATATACCAGAGCAGAAAGCTAAAGAGATTTCCTTCTTTCAAATCCTACAACGTCCAGTCTCTTACACAGCAAAGCAAACTCCAAATCCCAATACTCCAAGACATGAAAATATATCCAAGGGTATTTGGGTGAATAAAATGAAACTATGCATATCATCATATTTACCTCTTCTCAAGAAATGACTTGGCATTAGAGACATTTTTCCCCATAGCAGAAGCTTTCCATGAAAAGTATGACCCGGATGGGTCCACCTAGAGGAAAATGAAAACATCAGACTTGTAAGTTCAGGTTAGCGTAATACAAGCAGAGATAGACGTAACGATTTTTTTTTTTTTATATTTCTTATTTTTGTCAAAGGCCCATATGCCAAATGCAGAGGGTGTCTAAAGGAGTTGTAAGCCTCAAACAAGATGCATGCCATTCACCTCCTACTTTGAAAAGTAGAACCATTACCAACAGCACTAAGCAGTTGGTGGCTTATACCAAAATTATGATCATGCAAAGAATGCATCAAATCTCAGAACATAATGACACCAGTACTTAAACATGTGCAATTATTATGCCATGCAACACTAGGTAATTATATGTTTTTGGTATAAAGTAGCTTGTTTAAAGCCCTAAAAGAGACCTCCAAACTCGAATCATAACAGTAACCAAGTCACAGCCCAATGCAACTCACACTATGAATTCAAAAACCAACTTCAGTTGCTTAACAAATAAAATTGGTCAATTTTAATCCTAAAAAAAAACATCCCAGAAAATACAACCAACCAAAAATCTAAACTCTGGCCAGAGTTTTTATAAAATGCTGAAACAACAACATAAAGCCGTATTCCAACTACATGGTGTCTACAAGAGAGATCTTTGCACCCCAGCAACCTCAATTCAAAGTCATACATGATAAAATGCCTAGGCTATGCACGTTTTCATTTTAAGCCTGCCCCTGGCACTTTTGGTTCCTACCATCTGATTCAAATCACTCTATACTGGAGCATTCCAAGATCCTGAACATGGCCATGCCCATTCATGAACCTTAAAATGTATTAGAGCTAATCCCAACTTAGCACTAATATGGTCATCCCTCACTGCATCTCTCCTAGTGTTTCCACAAATCCATTTCATTATCCTCATCATAGCTACGTTTAGTTTATCTGTATTACATTTCCAACATTCCATAGCAAATGACAACCCTCTCTCCATACATCCGATGTTAATTCTCTTAACGACATCAGCTTCTATATCAATTCATGTGTTTATGATTGAGTCTATATACCTAAAATAATAATATTGCAGGACCTCACTCCCATCAAAATTCACCACCATTCTGCCGTTATAACTTAAGTCGGTAGAATTTACATAACTAGACCAACTAAACTTTTTAACTCACCTAATTTCGTACTTGGCCTAGACACTAGACTTTCAGCCCATAAAATAGGCCTATGACCACACAAACCTATGAAACAAAGGCCCAACACCCATATCTATCAACCGTAGGTTGATTATTGACATATAATAGGCCAACTTGAGATAAAATTATAGTACTCTATTCTTATCAGCCGTAATACATCTAGCATGGTCGAACTCTCTACTTGCTTAGCTATCTTTCTTCCTGTTCCTTTGTTTCTAGTTTGTTATAAAAATCATTATATATCTTTTGGTGCTTACCTTCACAACAACTCTATTAGCTTCACTTTTGGTACATATATACTTTTTTAGATCCTCGGATAGTTAGTCGACGCCTTGTTGGTGTCACCTTGATCTAGGACCCTCTCCAATTCATGCTGATCTTGCCAACTTGATGACTGGATCATCGGCCTCCTTAGTTCATTGTATCATAAAACTAGCCTTCTTAGTCTAAGTAACAGCTTGAACTTCATCATCCCGTCACCAAGTCTCTCTAGTAACAAGATGGTTTCCTTTGATTTCCTTAGAACCTCTTAAGCAACCTTCTTAATAAAAAATGCTATTTTATTCCACACTGCATCAGTGCCTCCCTCAAAATACCAATTTTCTTAACTGACCACTTTATCAGTAAACGAATTCAAGGAATCACCTTTAAGCTCCAGTAACTTATCTCATGGCAAATAGGCTACCATTCTGCATGACAAGACACATAACCAAGACCACCAATCTATGCTGGCCGGCTAGGTCCTCCAAAGGCATAACTTTACAGTCCTTACAAATCAGTCTGTCAGCCCACCTTAGTGGAAGAAATCTATTTGGTTGATAGTATGCTGCCCACTACTGTAAGTAATTATGTACTCCTCCCTCTTTTCTTAAAAAATTATCATAATGTCACAAGCCACAGCAATTAAAATGGAGATCAACTCCTCATTCCTCTCTCCAACGCTAGAGCCTCCATATACATCTTCAAAGCCTCTACTATCTCTCCCCACATGACCATCATATAACACTAACCCCTGTCCCCAAAAATTAATAGTAGTTTCTCTTTGACTAAATCCTTGCACTAATCCATCCACATCTCCCAAAAATTGTTAACTTGCTGCTTTCATCCAGTCTACTTGGGTTCATATATGCCAAATGTATTGACATACCCCTTCTACATCACAAGCTTGAAGGGTTATTAAACTATCCTCAATTTTCTTAAGGAGTTAAGGTACACTGCATCATTCTTAATTCTTAAGATCATACCCACTAGTATGCCCTCCCCACTTTTATTATTTAGATCTCCTAATACCACAGTCTAAAGTCACCAAAGTCCTAGCTCTTCCACACATCCATCTAGTCTCTTGAATGCAGTCAATATCAATGCTCCTCCTCATAACATCTATATGGCCTATGACCTGTTAAGGATCCAATCCTTCAATGCTCCAAGATACTAATCAAATCTTACACTAGTGAACCAGCTTCATTACTTGCACTTGTCCACCATACACCCAAGCATATTAATCACAGCATCCAGCCATCCACGCATCCGAGTGTTGATGTAGCACATGGCTTCAATGGGACAGCCTAGCATAAGATTGTATTTAAAATAAATACGCTCATAAAAAAGATCCATGCAAAAGGCGGTGGTTGGATATATTAAGTTGCTGGCTGCCTGTCTGTCAGACTGTCACACCAATAGAAGCCAGCATTGTAGGAACTGTATACCACAAAATTGTAAAAAAATCTCCAAAATGACTTCCACACAAGTCAAGCAAATAAAAAAATGCTTTAACCATGTAAAAAAAAAACAAAAACTAATTAAACCCTACAGCCTCAAACCAATTGACTCACACCAAAGAGGATGGGGAGAGAAAAGGAATAGCCAGCATGTCATGCTCTGCAAATCAATTAGCAAGGTAGAAGATAATAAGCATCAACATGCAAAGTATCACTAAGCATTATTTGAAACGAGGGATCCAAATCTCACAAATACGGCAATTAGCATGCAAGATAGAAGAGGGAAGTGGAGGAATGGGAAAAAATCCAAGTTCTAGGATCCATATCTAAAACATTACATTGCTAACACATGAGAAAAAAATTGCACTTAGTATTAGCATGTACCACATAATGGCACTCGAGATTAGCTTAATATAATTAAGATTGTGCATAAGTGATGCAAATCAGAATTTACATACCTGATATAATTGTGGACCATCAGCATCAAACCCAGCAACAAGCAGTGAAACTCCAAAAGGTCTTACACCACTGCCAACAGGCACAGGAAAAAAGAAATGACACTAGCAATTAGCCAATTACATGAGTGAAAGCTCACAACTTAACTATCAGCTGCAATTCCAAGCTAACTACTTCTAACACGTCCCTACTTTGAATTCTCCGAAGTGAAGACATTGCTTATAGCCTCAGCATTCAAGTTCCTCAGGCCCTCAGATATTTCAAGTCTTATGGATTAAAAATTAATTCTATAAAACATCCAATTAACTTTGTAAAACTAGCCAAATTGTAACCAAATCACCTCAACCATGAAAGCTTTTGCTTTTATACTCGCCTTTTCAGAAAACAGTTGACTGGATACAAATTCAATGCCAGGCACTAGTTCCACAGAAAAAGGTGATGAAAACTATGCTTTCATTGACCAAGCACAGCCCACTCCCCCCCCCCCCCAAAACCCCAGGAAAAAAAAAACAGAAGAAGAAAGAAACCAACATCCTTTCTTCAAGAAATAGTTGCAGCAAAATAAATCTGTGGAAGAAGGAAAATGACTACCCAGATTGAGTGAACTCCTGCATAACAGCTGCAGTTTCTCTAACAAGTTGTGTAACAGGAATCTGTTCCTGTAATGACCACGTTGCATATGAAGTCAGAATCACAGCAAACCAAAACAAATGAGTACTAATTGGAAAAGATTTTACATACTTGCACAACCACAAGTTATCCATGTATGGGCATGCATGGCTTTGCCACATGGAAGCATGTAGCAAGGAATGGTCTGGATTGGCCTGACATACCAACTTTCAGACTATTAACTCAGCTCATCTTTGTCCTAATTAAATGGGATCAGTCACATGGGTCCTTTTTCTCCAATTGGCTATATTCAAAGCTAAACTTGTGACAAATCCTAATTCCATGGAATCAGTTACATGGCTTAAAGCTTAGTGCTGAAATAAATAATTCCTCTCTTTACTTCTGCACTCTGGCTTTGAGAGTCTGAGACCCAAATTGCATGCTAAGCCCCAAGAAAATTAATGTTTAGTTTGACAGTACGCATAGCAGTAAAAAACAAAATGATTTTATGAGTCATTGTACAGCCCCACAACTTCGCTTGGATTTTTCAGTGTATGCTGAGGAAGAAGAAAAAAATTCTATTGACAGCACAACTAGATAAAACATTCACTTCTGCAGATAAGATAAAATTTAGAAGCCAGAACTTAGCATACTTGGCTTAAGAAGAAGCACAATATTCATCCTAATATTCGGCAACTTCATAATTCAAGATAAATGAAAAGATTTATCTACTTGTCACCAAGCATCCATGCAATATTTCTTATTTTTCACATTTGAAACAAAAAGTCCCCCCCCCCTCAAAAAAAAAAAAAAAGATAAGTGAAACAATAAAATAGAATAAAAGAATTATTCATAAATCAGTACAGTAAGGACTGCAGAATGCTTATTGAGGCTACACAAAATCATAAACAGCTGGAACTGCATCATTTGGAGCTGCTATATCCATGGGCACACCCATGGAAAGTATGAATTGTGGTAAAATAATGGTCATGGTTGCAATGATCAGAGTCGAGGGATCAAACTAGTACCAGCTGATCTGTAATGAAATGGTTCACCTGATCGATAGCCAATATTTGAAATCCCCTATTAAATGATATTTTTGCCAATGTAGTGTAACTTTTAATTTATCACAAGAGCACCACATCTAAACTTATATTGTTTAATTTGTTTTGTTAAAACTAGATACCCAATAAGAAGATCAATTATCAAGTTTTCACAGAGAACTAGTCTAAAGTAACTGTAATTTGCAGTTGGAATTTGATATAACTTGTCAACAGGAAAGGTTTACATTCCAAATAGTTTCCTTTATATATTTTAAGCCTTTCACACGTTTTTACATCAAAGAACACTTTGAATACTAAATTCCTTTTGAACTTTTCCCTTCCAATAAATTCTCAAGACACGTCTATGACCATTTTTCATGAATTTACATCAAAAGAGGTTGACGCAAAAAAGCAACCTATGGACCCAAACTCTCACTCAACAGCCACATCTAGAGAAAAGGGGGAAAAAATAACAACAGATAACTTTTTGAAGAAATATCTGAATCATGCAAGAAAGGGATAAAAGTACTTTGTATAGTCTGTAATATTGTTGTGCCTGCTTCCGACTTTTCCGGACCAGAACTCGAAAATCAGGGCCCATGCCACTGCAATCAACAGAGAAAAATAAGGATTGTGAACTTTAAATATAAATATGGACGGTCAATAGATTGGGAAGTTCAAAGATAACAGCAGTAAATGTGTAATATTTAAACAGGGAAAAGTGATTATATAATTCTTTTAACATCATAGAAGGAAGAAGGCATGTCAAGGTTACATCAACATCATTGAAATCATTATCCGCTAGCAAGGAACTGTAATGTTAACACTTTCTCTCACTGTGCAGTAGTGAAGTTGCATCCCTATAAGTTTGAGAGAAGCCAGAAGAGAAGAATAAGTAGAAAAGCAAATGCAGCAAATAACCCACAAGAGAAAGAGGAAAATGACAACTTCACACTTCAAAGAACAAAAACATAGGAGACATTTACCCTTTGCACAGAGTGCGTTTGGTTGGAGATGATTTTTTCAGGCAACTCTATTTTTTACTTGTGCGGTAAGCTAGTGTTTAGGGCCATCATCTCCCACATCTGGACAAAAAGAATATTCAAAGATGGACCTTCAAATCCTCTTCTTCTGATGCAATTTGGAAAGCCATCTAATCTAATGTCAGCTCCAAGCTTCAGTGGCTTCATTAGGATTCTCTCTTAGACTCTCCCAATAACAGGCATAATGTTGCTTCCTAAGGTTTAGATGATTCTGTCTTTCAGTCTCCTAGACCTAGCCTGCCTTTGAGGATTTGCAAGGCTGGAGTCTTGAAACAACATCTCCCTCCTCCCCCGGCAAACTAAAATGATGACAACACAGCAGGAACGTTTGAATAACATTAACTGACCACCATATGGATCCAGAATACTACACAAATTATGGAAGCAATTGGAAGTCCAAAAATCTTTCTTGATATCATAAAAGAAATACCATAATACCATTACATTGCTTTGACATTCACCTTCTTAATTACGACTACACATGCATGATGCATGGAGGTGATCACAGAGTCACCCGAAGTATACAATGAATGATTGGGTTGGTCGTAAGGAACATGGGTAGGATTAAACATGGAAGGACAACTGGCACAGAAGATTAGCCTGTGACACTCCTGTCCAGCACTGAAGCAACTAATATCTACTAAAAGTGGATCGATCAGCCATTACTTTGAAATAATTAATGTGAAAATAAAGGAAGAATCAATTAGACCAAAATTATTCTGAATGGTGAATTGGACAGAATTAAACCATGGAATTCTTAATTACATCCTTCTATCAGTCACAGGAAGCAAGAAGGGAAGGTGCCTTCCTGCTAAACAAAACATGGGAAAAACAGACAACATAAATATGGCTCAATAAATCCAAGGATATATGGCATTTTTTTTTTTTTTTTGAGTACTTTAATTTACTTGGGATCATACCACGTGCCTAAGGAAGAAAAGTAGCATGCTGATATGGCATGCAGCAATAGACTTAATAAGTATATCACTTTGATCATGGGTTCATGGGATATATAAAACTACCATATGCTAACTAACAATGAGGAAATACATAAACTCAGTTATGGAAAAGCGTAATGCCCATAACCAACATGGAAAACAAAGCTAACATTCATAATTAAGAATTTTAGATCAAATCAATCCAAAAGTGAATGAAGAACTCAATATTATTTATTCTTCTTAGCCAAGACATGCGAATTTTGGACCTATAGCATCAATAAAAGCAATCTGTCCTTCCTAGTTAGTAATTAGTAACAAATGAGTGTAGAAATCAACCTGTATACAACTCCTATATTTGGGGTCAAAAGCTGAATCTTTTGAACCTGCAGTTAAGAAAATGAAATTTTTAAATCACCGTATTCGCACTCCATCCCCATAATACTTCTTATTCACTTTGGAGGAGAAAAGATGGAGAAAGGGAAGACAGTAGAAGATGATTCAGGTTGGCATTTTCACGCAAAAACTGGAAAGCTTAATGATTAACAAGGAGGTAAACAAGGACATGGCAACTGGGATGATATAAGTCTTGAAAATACAAAAACAATGAATTGCTTAAAAAAAAGGATTCTGTGACAACGTTTGCACTGAAAGTTCTAATTTATTGTCAATCAAAAGGCCAAACAAAGAGGGATCAACTAATGTATGCAGCACATCATCTTAAATGTGAATGATAAAATACAAAGGTTGGAGGACAAGGAAATGAGTGCCCCCCCAAAAAAAAAAACTATGATCTTCCCTTTCTCAGGCTCCAGCTTTCCTGTGCTTAACACTAAACAGCAGTAACAGGAAGGTACCAAATTCTGTGATGGCCACGACTGTATTATGAAGATAAAACAAAAGCCACAAGGAGTATCAAATGGGGTCCAATTCTTCATCACTGACTTTTTTCCATGATATGTAGTCACTAGATATCTTGTATTACTCAATCTCATTAGAGGCTGGCTGTGCGCTCAGTGTATTCCACTTTAATAAGTAGCAGTCATTTATCCCTCTGGAGAGAACATTTTGCGTTCTCAAGTTCTCAACTAAAATTTGAATAGTTCAGTTCACATCTTTATCATTTTTAAGGCAAGATACTCAATTATGGAGGAAGCATAGGAGTCCGCAGGGCCATTAATAATGAAGCCAAGCTTTTTCACGGCTTCATTCATGTGGACGCCTCAACAACTATGACTGTGCAATTACTCACAAGGACAAATCTTGTAGCATGATAACTAAAAAACTAACCAAATTTTGGGTGTGCTTGATAGATTCCTTAACGCAAGAGCAACGGAGCACAGAAGCAACAGAGCAAACGCTTAAAATAGTGTAAATATAAGAATCAACAATTCAACTGCCACTGGTGAAACTTATAACTAATCATGGACAAAAAGAAGCCAAATGCCTCGTCCTAGAAGACAAAACTTAAATGGAGAAGGCAGTGCTATAATGAACACTATTAAAGAAACATCTATAGAAGTATGAATTTTTTTTCTTTTTTGAAATTAAAACTGCAAGAGAGGAAAGTAGAAGAATAGTAAATCTAGCACGAATTTAAAGCCTGGAACTCCACCATGATATGCCAATCCAGCCTGGTCCCTGATTGAGTTCATATAGGTACCATTGATCATAATCTAGATTGACCAATCTAGCCAGTCTGATTCCAATGCTTGAAATCATGAAATATGGACTTGAAAATATAGGAATCTATACACTTGAATATGTAGGATCAGAATATAACTCACAGATGTTTCATCCACCAAGATCGATGGTAATTTCTTCTCTGTCGCAATAACAACCCCATTGGAGGCTGCAACAACCATCAAAGGTATATTATACTGATTACTTTGATAAATAACAAGGAAATCCTTGCTTGTACCATTCATTGACAGATACAAATAAAGAAACAGCATTAGAAAGGAAAGCAGGGCAACCAAATAAAGAACTACAGTTGATGCATTGAAACCATAGAATTGGATGACTATCAGCAACTTTCATCCAATTCTCAAGGAGAAACTCATCTGACCAATGTTATGTATAGATTTCTATCTACAACAAACTCAGCCTTAACAAAAATAAGTGGGATCAGCAAACAGATTTCCATCTATAACTACAAAAAGGTGTGCAACAATGTGTAGAATGAAGAGGAACCTTGGAAGATGGATGTTCCACAGTTCCATTAGCAATACCGTCACCAATATCTCCATATATATCAAATCTGATTGGAGCACAATTACTTCATCATACAACATATGAACATATTCAAGGATGTTCATTTGTAAATATTAATGCCCTTGCTAACATAATATGGAGATTCAGTAGCAATGCCTTCCCCAAAGGAAATGGGTACCTCAATAAAGTAGGAACTACTAATGGAGTGTGGGTCAAAGAAGGCTGGGTGGAAGAACACAATCAGATTCTGCAAAAAAAATTGAGAAGAGAAAACATTTATGGAAAGTGATGCGTCTTTTCAATTTTAAGGAATACTTAGAGACTGGAAGTCAAGCTATAGGTTTCCTACAGCATACTCCATGCTTCCTATGAAAAGATTTATGGAGAATGACTTGTCCAGCAGAATGGCTCAATTGTCATTTAGAAGAAATCTCCTATATTATGAGATTGAATAGTACTAACATCTTTCAGATGTTGTAAAATGTTCATATTGATTGGTCAGTATAAGACTCAAGAAGATGGAAGTTTGGTTCCACAAGACTATATCCTGTCAGTGTCTAACGGAAATTTCATCGAATGAATCATCCATAAGGGAGAGGGCATGTACATAAAAGATCCAGGTTGTCCCAACAGCAGCTGTCTTTGAATAGATGGTTGCTGAAGAAGTACCTGACTACTGATATGATTTAAAAGAAAGGGTTAAATGTTATCCTTATTTTAAGGTGGATGAGACTGCATGCAATATGTTTCTCAACTATGAGAGCAAAGAAAGAGCATGGTCTTATAATTTATGCCAGATACATGGTAATAGTTGGGGTTCCCTTGGGAAATGAAGCATGTACTCGCCGAATGACTGGAAATTAAGATATCAAATACTCCTAGAGCTACTTAAGAATAAGCTTAATCCTATTGTGAGTGAAATAAAAATAGAAGGCTCCTTTAAGATACAAGGAGAAGATTTCCATGGTTATGGTTGGATGTTTAGCAGCTGCTGATCGACAGAGCATGTGAAACAAACAAAGCTCAGCAAGTAGTCAAAAATTCATTTTGTCAGAAACAGGTGAGACCTTTTGAAATTGTGTTGATTACAATTATGTCTAGCCAGCTTTCCATTTTTTCCATAGAGAGGCTGATCCACATGCTTATGGTTCTTCAACAAAACCAAGAACCACCATAGCCATATCCCAACAAAATGAGGTTCTTCACCATCATTTAATGTCAATATTCTTTTTGGTTTTAAGCAACAAGAAAATAAGGACCTAATTCCTTCAACAAAATCAAAGGAAATTTAAACTCCAACCAATCCAACATTCCAACACTTTTGGGAGGAAAGTTCTCCTCCTGCTTGTACATGCAGGTGAAAGTAATGACTTAGCTGAGAAAGCACTAAAAACAAAGACTGAGATACAGTACATAGTTTATTGGCACATCCCACAACTGCTTAATAAGATCCACAGAGAAGATGAGGAAGTCTGAGGGGGTAAAACTTAAAATATTAAGTCCACAGGGCGGAAAACTGAAAATTATCCAATTACAATTTCACAATTCCACATATCTTATTACCGGGGGAAGTAAGTGGCCTAAAAATGATTGTGATATATGAACTATGAATGCAATTACTCGTGAAACAACTTGTTAGGTATGATATCAATTGAACAACTACATTCATTTGCAATTGGCAGTTGCACAAACCATGGTATTCCTCTTTCGAATCTAATAGCACGTTTCAGGCTTTCCGCAGTTACACTTACCCCTCATCATTTTCGGGAAAAAAAAAACCATTTTAACTACTTGTAATTTTCTCAGGCCCCATATGATATACCATGTTGATAATGCTCAAGAGATTACAACTTGTAAACAAACGCTATCCTTTCAGCATAATAGAACAGTCCATTCGGATGGATGGAAGACGATGCTTCCCTATGCTTGCTGGAGTTCCTATATGTCTAAACGCCTACATTTTACTAGTACCACGAATAACTGAGATGTCTGAGACCAAAACTTTCTAATAGCACACAAAAAAACAGCCTTACGCATATTTCTTCCTACCCAAGGCAGTAAAGTTAGTAAATTGCTAGGATCACCCAGTTGGGCTATCTAAATCTAATCTATATATCATAACTATGCAGCTTACGAACAAGAAATTGAACAGTTCAAGAAAAAATTACTAACCCAAAATGTGCCAATACGGAAACCAAAAGCATATTCATCCAAAACAAAAAAAGGCCAGAAGCGCAGAAGACACTCAAACACAGCATGGATACCTTTAATCCCTAGAGATGTCTGCCCAGAACCGACGGCCATTAATGCATATTCGATCTGAACGAGCTTCCCTGACGGACTGTTTCAAATAATTACATGGAAGTACAGAAACAAAGTAACGTGGTCAAACCACGAGATCGTCACAAATAGACCAAAATGAAAGCAATTGTTAGTCTTCAAGGAATATCAAGCATACCTGAAAGTAGTAAGCGAAAAAGAATACTGGCTATCTCCCATTACTAGAGAACGCGAGCGAGCGAGAGAGAGAGAGAGAGGGTGAAGGGTGAAGTCTGAAGTGTGAAGACTTGCGAAGAAAGAAGGAAAAAACGGAAGCCCCTGCGCGACAAAAACGATCAACTTTTACGTTGTTTATTTTTTTCGCAAATGGGGAGAGAGTTCTCTACGCTGCTGGTGTGTGTAGGGAGCTGCTCGCGATTCCAAGTTTCCAACACCCTGTGTTTGGAAGGCGAGAAAATAAAAAAAAAAAGTGGTACCCAAATCCCAATACAACTTTTTTTCCTGTGACCGAGAAAATGAGTGTGTGGATCTTTATTTATAGAAATGTTTAATGTACCAAATGGAGGTGTTGAATTAGGTTGCAATGCTTATCAAATGCAATTTTGTGTGATATTTAAATACTTAACTCAATGTTTGAAATGTTTATATTTAGGGTGTAACTCTGTAATTATAAGAATTTGGCCCCGATGATCCGAGCCCATCTCTAGTCTACCTTAAGCTCGAACAAGCTTGGGCTACATCTTTCAATCGTAAAAGTAGGTTAGAATTGGCAAATGCAAGTCTTGAGTTTGGCTTGTGTTATGCAAGGATTGAAGGTAATAAGTATTCCATTATTTTTATTTCTTCATACATTTTTTTTTTTGGGGGGGGTTTAACTTGAGTGAATTTGTTCTCCATCATCAAATAATGATTGTATTGAATAATCAAATGCTTTTCCTTGGGGAAAAAAAAATCCAAATCAAACCAAAAACCGCTAAGTTGGATATATGCTGGGGTTCGAAGCAATAATTGGATTAAGGTTTGCCTAACCAAGCCTAACCCTATTCCAACCCTAGGTTAGATGGAAAATTAGATAAAACCTTGGTTATCCAATTTGAGACAACTCGTGCAAGTAGATGCAATGTCATCCCACTTTCAATCCACGATGACTTGTTGGATTAAGTCCTCAATAAGGTAGAAAACCTACACCTAAATAATTATAAGATGAACCACAATATTATATATTGACAAACAATCAAAGTAGTTTTGTCCTTCACCTTCACTAGGCACATAGCAATATATAAATGGCCCAAAAATGAGATTTTCCACACTTGCTAGAATATTGCCGATTTTATGGTAAAATGCTGGTAGATATCATCGGATATTCTTGCTTTCTTTCATCTACAACTCAAAGAAAAACCAAAGGTTATGATGTTTGGAATAGTCAGATTTGATTGACTAGTACTTGTGTTCGGCATAAACCAAAAGTTCAAACTCTTATATCCCTCCAGAGATATTTTATTCTTTTGTTTGAGATACCAAAATTGATTTCACTTCAAAAGAAGAAGAGATGGAATGGAAAAAATTAGGGTTATTCATTTAGACTAGGAGATGAGATAACCCAACTCACTCAAACTCCAGTCTCACCATCTTAGAGTCTAGGGAAGAGGTGGTGAAAAATAATATGAAAAATAAACAAACATAACTTCAATTTGAAGCAATCGCAGCCCTGAACGTGAGCAAAGCAACCACCACATGGCACGTGGTATTTGAGCTTGTGGCAGAGAGGAGATCAATGGAAGATGACCTTTGTAAGTTCAGACTTCAAAGAGAAGATTCAAAGGAGAGGATGACCTTCATTGACAGAGATCGAATGGGTTCTCTTCCGAGTAGTTTGACATTTGAGAAGTAGAGTTTATTAATAAGGGGTCGAATTTTGGGCGATTTTAGGCTAAATTTTGCTGAAATGTCAGACCTTTAAAATAGATTGACACATTAGGTGCAAGCAAAATATAGATCACCTACATTTCTATTTCATTCGATACGTTTTATTTTTTTCATGAAATTTTGTTTCAATTAACACATGTAATTGTTGAGAGTTTAGATTAATTCCCTATTAAGAAAGAACAATGTGTTTCACTGATGCTTTTGATTCACACAATAAGGGGTTGAGCCCACATGAGACCCACTAAAATGATCATTTATCAGTTTTTTAATATTTATAAGTGGGCCCCATCACCGTTGTACATCAACAATGGCAAGGAAGCGTAAGGAGAGCACAATCTTCTCCCTAACAGGAGGTCATGGAGACTCAACCGTTGATGCCACGAAATGGTTGGTCCGGGTTAAGTCAATTCCATCATCGGTTTAGTAAACCCAAATGAAGATCAAACCGTTCAGATCCGGTTCTGCCACCCCGGTCGATGTACCTACCTTGCGTTTCGTACTTATGGGCGGCTGGAAGCGCAGCTGCGTCGATAGATTTGCTGCATTTACGATTCTTCCCCGAGTTTGCAGTGGCGAAAAGCTTAAGACCATTTGAGTGATTTTGCAAGGACCCATTAATCTCTTATAGGCACAGCTCTTGTTCCAAGTTCCATGTTGGATTTAAATTGGTCGTTCTCCATCTTCGCTGGTGATTTCGGACGTCTACGTTGATGAAAGCCAGAAGAAGTTTAGAAAGTTTGTTCTACTTCGGGATTGATCTGTTATGGATTTTTTTGCATCTATACCATATTATTTTGTGGTTTTAACAACCACAAAGTCAGAATCAAGGAGAACAAGAACGTTACTGATTCATTTGTCGAGGAGTTTGAGGGTGTCATCTGCTTAAATATGCACTGGAAATGTATTGGTGGATACTGCAATTGAAACAATTCAAATCACTCGTGCACCTGTGATAATCCATGGGAATAACGAAATTCTGTTTTGGGCTCCGCCGATTTCGATGTCTTTCTTCTTCGTCTTCACTCTGCAACTCGCCTTACCTTCACAATCCCAATTTTGTCCTATCTTCTCGTTCGTATGTATGCGATAACTACTCAATCTTCAGAGATAGAATCAAGCCTATTGCGAATTCTTCATCCACATACTGGGATCTTACTTCGTTTAGATCATTTTCGCGTACTCCATTATCCAATAACTCAGCCAATGAAGATGGTAACGATGGCGAATTGGTGGATGAATTGAAATTGTCGACTGAGGACTGTACTGGCGCCGGAGTTGCGGATGCAGTGGTTGGTGAGGAAGAATTCTTACCTGTTAGTGTCGTTATCTCAATGCTTGATGGGTACCATGAGCTAACGGGTCTTCCTTGGTACTAATTCCTTTGCTTAATTTGTAACTTAGAAAATTCTCCGAATTAAAAAAAAACAAAAACCATTCTTTATGATTAATGATTTTTTTTTTCACATTTCATTTATTAGAAAGAGCCAGTTAATTTAGCGGAGAACAGTTCTATCTAGTTAAAAGTTGCTTAACTTGTCCTGATAGTTTTGATGGCACTACAGGTGGGTGATAATTGCGTCCTCTACCTTGGCCCTTAGACTGGCAATCCTCCCTGTCCTTATCGTGCAACTTAGGAAGTTGAAAAGAATCGCAGAGTTATTTCCTAAATGTGAGTAAGTTTTTGGTTTTTAGCCCTTCTTTTATCATTCATATATCCTTCTTTGCTGTCATGACTTCCTTGTAATATGTACACTGTTGTCCAGTTTATTGCTACCTGAACTTCTACGGAACTTCTTCATTATCTATTTGACAACTCAAGGAATTAAATTTGAAATTTCAATTTATAGACTGGTTTTCCATACCAAGTTGAAAGTGAGTTGAGCAAATAAATGTAATTGAGCAGAATTAAGAAAGGGACCTATGAGCTACTGGAACAACTAAAGCACACAGATTTTCAATCTGAAACTGTCAAAAAAGAGTGAAAATAATATTTGGGTGCTGCAGAAAGCAGAATGAAACATTGAATTAAAGATCAAGAACTGCAGGTATTGTATGGTTTTGTATTCATAGTTGTCAAGCAACAAGTGATACCCGCCTTGAAAACCAAGGCAACATCAAGCAAGGTGACATCAGATTGCCTTGACCCAAAGAATGGCCAAGACGCCTAGGCGTCATGTCACATCCCTCCAGCCAGTACCCTAACTGAAATACCCGGAGGTGTGATCCATAGTCCTGAAGATCAAGTCTTAGACAATCATCCTCCCACATAATACAATAGTACAATCATGAGCAAGAATAAATCATTGTAGTAATGTAATTAAAGAATAAAATCAAAGTGAGGATCTTAGAAGGATCTCAAAACAATATCAGAGTGCGGAAGTGATGTCAATTAATCAGAGTAAAAGTGTGCGGAAGTAAACTCAAATAATCAAAGTGTAGAAGAATAGTCAAAACTCAAGTATTACAACTAAAAGAACAACGAAAGACCAAAATTGTTTTAAGTGCTACTGATAGTATGTTTCCTTATCAAAAAGGTAATGTCTAAACTAAAAAAATCTTTGTATCAAGTACGGGGTAGACCAGCTCTAGAGTCGGGCTAATCTTGGTACGTGCAGTCAACACACGAACATTCTTCACCATAATATTCTTGATTGCCAACACTGCGCATACAGTATGGATCACTTGTCGAGGTCTCGTATTGCTGGGTCTCGACGTCATCAACACCTGTAGCAAAGTTTAAAGCAAACATTTTCTCGGAAGGGTGAGCTCAAAAGAACTCAACGAGTAGTTACATACAAATAACATTTACAATCCAATTCAAGAACATAGCATAATGCAATATGATATGAGACAATATGCAAGAATGCAACTAACTGCTAGTCTCTAATGGCGGACACACATTAGGATGGAACACTAGCCTCCTCTGGGAGGGTCATGTCACTCTGATCCCTCACAGACTGGCTACCTCTTTTGGGATCCCGGATAGGGGGTCAAGGCATCCCTCTTAGTGATGCAGAATTAAAGATATATTTAAGGAAGAAAAAGCCCATTGGGTTAGGCCCATTAACGGCCTAAAGCTATCACTTGAATCAGCCCATGGCTTTCATGGGCTAGGACTGTTTTAGTGGGTTAAAGTTAGCCCACATATTGAACTTCATAGTTTATACCTAACCCCAAGTCTAGGTTTTGAAAAGTCAATAAAAGGGGCTATGGTTTGAAAATAAAAGAACTCATTGTTTTGTCAAAGAGTTAGGTAGTAATTGAGTTATTAATAGGTAGGTGGTGTTAGCTAGTGGTTGGATGTTACCATTAATGTTTATGTCTTTTTAGAATGCTATATAAAGAAACTTATGTAAGAGGTGAACACACAACTCATCTATTGAAATCAATTTGCTTTGTTAGCATTCATTCTCTATGGAAACTCCTTGTGTTTGATCAAGGTAGGTTGGTGTTCGATCCAATCGATCCATCTTGCAGTGTAAAGCCCGGGTGTTATATTGTTATTTTCAATTCCCTCATATTGTCCTTTCAATTTATTCATCATAGTTCTACCCATATTTTAAAGATTTATTCAGCCCGTATTGTTATGTTATTATCCTTATAATACCACTCTAGTTTCAGCCCTCTTTCACAAATAAATTCTGTTTCATCTTTAGTCTATCAAATCTGAACTTGATTCCCTGTGAAAGATCTTATTTGGCTACTGTTTTGACCAATCAAATACAGTTTTACATTATTTGGTATCAGAGCCATGACAGGGAGTGAAAATTCTGGACCATCTAGTCCAACTAATCCTATGGCGGCAATGATGGAGATGGTTCAACAATTGAGCAACCAAATCACTACGAACCAGAAGCAAATGGACGAGAGGTTCTCAGAAATGGAGGTCAGAGTTGCTGCCTCTACTCATGTTCCTCACCCTCCACTTGATGAAGAATTCCATCCAGCTCATTCTATAACCAATTTTCCTGCTCGGAGAAATATGGGGAGAGGACTCCAAAGGATTCCAATTGTGCAACCAACTTTTGAGGAGCACCTATGAAGTTATTTCTGCTGGAGAACAACCTACATTCAATAGGCATGTTGGTGACTCTCACAGGGTTAAGCTTGAACTCAAAGAATACTTGGGTAAGCATGATCCTCAAGTTTTTTTGATTGGTTGGCAGCATTGGATGACTATTTTGATTGGTTTGAACTATCGGAGGTATGAAAGATGAAGTTAGCACGTACCAAGCTAGTTGGAGCTGCATGTGAATGGTGGAGAACTTGCGAATATGAATTGGAAGATTGTGGTAGAGCTCTACTACGTGGGAGGAAATGAAGGAAGAACTGAGAGAAAAGTATTTGTGATCTACTTTTCAATTGCGACTACAAGACAAGTTAAATTCTCTTCGTCAGGGAACTTGTCAGTTGCAGAATATATGAAACAATTTGACTCTCTTTCTTCTCGTACAGGAATTCGAGAGAGGGAGAACCAAATCTTGTCACGTTTTAGATTGGGTTTACGGCCTGAAATCAATAGGGCTATCGGCGTTGTGGATGTAGAGCACGTGTGGGATTGTTTTGAAAAGGCCCTACGTGCGGAAGAATTAATGGCATCCAACAACAAAAGGTTTGGATACCAAGCCGGGGAGGCTAGGCGAAATTTTCCAACACCAAAACCTACAACAACAACCTCTACTCAACCCACATTTCCTATCTAACAAGATAAGGGCAAGGCTCCTTATGACTAGTGGCAGCCAAGCACAATGTTTTCACTGTCAAGAGATTGGACATTATGCTAAATATTGCCCACACCGTCAAAAGATTAATGTTGTTGCTGAGATAGAAAGAGTCAACAAAGGAAGAAGATCCTGATCTATTCCCATACCCGCTCGATGATGGCGACTATGACGAAGCTGCATATTCCCAAAGGAGAGGACTGGTGGCACAATTGTATCTTCTACAGCCGTATGAAGTCCGGAGATAATACTGCTTTGGTGATAGTTGACAGTGGGAGCTGTGTCAACGTTACTTCAGACACCTTTGCGAAGAAAGCAAACTTGAAGGTGGAGAAGCACCCTCAACCATATCGGGTATCCTTGCTGAATGGGAATACTTTGGAGGTAAATCAACGGTGTTCCGTACCACTGAAGCTCCATCGATATGAGGAAGAGGTATGGTGTGATGTAATCCCTATGCATCTTACTGATGTTCTGTTTGGTCGACCATAGATGTTTGATAATGATGTTATGGTCGGGGGGAAGAAAAACCAATGTGTATTCAAGTTCAAAGGACTTCACACTGTCCTCCACCCATTCAATGTCCCAGCTGAAATGCGTCAACGGAGGTCCTTGAGGACCAACCAAAAGGGGACCAATGAAGCACAAAAGTTGTTGTCCATATCGCAAAAGAAGCTGCTGGTTGTTCCTCACAAGGAGTTCATTCACACTAGCCATGATACAGGGTTGGTATTGGCTCTTGTTACAAGGGTAGTCACGCCTCCACTTGAGGTGACATTCCCTCCACCCATCAAAGAGTTACTTTCTGATTTTTCTGATGTGGTTCCTAATGAGTTGCCTTGGTACCGGGTTCGGTGTTACCAAACCAACCGGCTTATCGCCTTAGCCCAACAGAGCACAATGAACTCAAAAGACAGGTGATTGAGTTGCTACATAAAGGATTCATTCAGGAGAGCTTAAGTCCATGTGTTGTGCCAGCATTACTGACTCCAAAGAAGGATGGCTTATGGCACATGTGTGTGAACAGTAGAGCAATCAACAAAATTACAGTCAAGTATAGGTTTCCTATACCGCGGCTTGATGACATGTTAGACATGCTATCTGGGGCTAAGATCTTTTCTAAATTGGATCTTAGAAGTGGCTATCATCAGATTCGTATTCGGCCTAGAGATGAGTGGAAGATTGCCTTCAAGACCAAGGATGAACTATTTGAATGGAAAGTCATGCCATTTGGTCTGACGAATGCATCTAGGACATTCATGAGGGTGATGACACAGGTACTCCGTCCTTTTATTGGTCGATTTTTGGTTGTATACTTTGATGATATATTGATCTACAACAAGCATCCAGATGATCACATCGATCATCTACGGCAAATCTTGAGAGTGCTTCGCCATGAGAAGCTATACATCAATCTCAAGAAATGCTCCTTTATGCTACCAAAGGTCGTGTTCCTTGGTTTTATTGTCTCATCACAGGGGGTTGTAGCTGATCCAGAGAAGATAACAAGTATAACAGATTGGGCTACACCAAAGATAATCACTGAGGTTTGTAGTTTTCATGGACTTGCATCATTTTATAGGAGATTCATTCGGAACTTTAGTGCAATTATGGCACCTATTAACGAGTGTTTGAAGCAAGGCAAAGGTGAGTTCAAGTGGACAGCAGCGGCAACCAAAGCCTTTCATCTTATCAAGCAAAAGATGACAAAGGCTCCAATACTTCGCCTGCCAGATTTTGACTGTATATTTGAGGTAGCAATTGATGCATCACATATTGGTCTAGGAGGTGTATTGATGCAAGGAGGGCACCTTATCGCTTTCTACAGCGAGAAACTCAATAATGCCAACCAACGCTATTCGACATATGATCTAGAGCTCTATGCTGTTGTCCAGGTGTTACGCCATTGGAGACATTATCTCATCGGCAAAGAGTTCATTCTCTATACCGATCATGAGGCACTGAGGTATCTACATTCACAGAAGTCGATAAGCAACAGGCACGCTAAATGGGTTGCTTATCTCCAAGAGTTTGCATTCGCAATGAATTACAAGGCAGGAAAGGAGAATACAGTGGCTGATGCATTGAGCTGAAAAGTTCTTACTCTTAGCACATTCTCAGCACATGCAGTTAGCATTGATCAGATACGTGATGAGTATGCATTTGACAAAGATTTCAACATGCCATACAAGGAGTTACAGCAAGGCAAGCAACATCATAAATGCTCACTTCATGATGGGTATTTGTTTTTGGGAACTCGGTTATGCATTCCAAATTCTTCCTTACGACATCACATCATACGGGAGCTGCATGGCGGAGGTTTGGGAGGTCACTTTGGCAGGGATAAGACTATCATACAAGTTACCGATCGATATCATTGGCCCCATATTGCAAAGGATGTTGATCATGTAATCAAGAGATGCAGAGTCTGTCAGCTAGCCAAGGGAACCAAGCAAAATACAGGTCTGTACTCACCATTACCAGTTCCTCATGCACCTTGGATTGATATTAGTATGGATTTTGTACTTGGGCCACCCTTAACAAAAAAGCGATTTGACTCCATCATGGTTGTGGTTGACTGATTCTCAAAGATGGCTCACTTTATACCATGTTGAAAGACCTTTGATGCATCTCACATTGTAAAGATATTCTTTAAGGAGGTTGTACGACTACATGGGCTACCAAGTAGCATTGTCTTAGATCGTGACATCAAGTTCATGAGCTACTTTTGGAAGACATTGTGGCTGAAAAGTAACACAAAATTACAGTTTTCAACCGCATTCCATCCATAAACTGACGGGCAAACAAAGGTGGTGAATCGAAGCTTGGGAAACTTACTGAGGTGTTTGGTTCGTGACTATGAGAAGACATGGCCGTCCATACTTGACATAGCTAAGTTTGCTTACAACAACTCAATTAATCATACAACAGGTCATACTTCTTTTGAGATTCTACTTGGAGTTCAACCTCGATGGCCTATAGACCTCATTCCATTACCAGCACAAGCACGCTGTGAGTATTGAGGCTGATGAGTTTCTGTGCCATATCACAGAGGTCCATGCTGATGTTCGCCGAAGAATAGCTCTCAGCAATGATGACTACAAGGCTATAGCAGATTGTCATCGATGATATGTGGAGTTTCAAGCGGGAGACATGGTGATGGTTCGTGTCAACCCAGAAAGGTTCCCACATGGGGTCAACAACAAACTCCATCCAAAGAAGATGGGTCCATACAAGGTGCTGAAACGCATTGGACCAAATGCTTATGTACTTGAGCTACCAGAAGAAATGAACATAAGCAATGTCTTCAACGTGGCTGACTTACATCTTTATGTAGGACACCACTTTGATGATGGAGACACTAAACAAATGTTGAGGCTGCCCCAACTCAAGCCACCAATCACTGACATCATTGAGGAGGTTTTGGATGACTTTTACAAAACCACTCGTTGTGGCATGGATACCATGCTTTCCTCATCAAATGGAAGAATCGTCCACGACATGATGATACTTGGATTCATGCTAATGATTTCAAGAAACTCGACCCCGATTTGTATGAATGTTACATGTCATTCATTCATTCGTCGGAGACAAATGTTCTCAAGTTGGGGAGAGTTGATGCAGAATTAAAGACATATTTAAGGAAGAAAAATTCCATTGGGTTAGGCCCATTAATAGCCTAAAGATATCACTTGAATCAACCCATGGCTTTCATGGGCTAGGACTGTTTTAGTGGGTTAAAGTTAGCCCACATAAACAGTCCAAGCCCATGAAAGCCATGGGCTGATTCAAGTGATAGCTTTAGGCCGTTAATGGGCCTAAAACAATGGGCTTTTTCTTCATCAAATGGAAGAATCGTCCACGACATGATAGTACTTGGATTCATGCTGATGATTTCAAGGAACTCGATCCCGATTTGTATAAATGTTACATGTCATTCATTTATTCGTTGGAGACTTATGTAAGAGGTGAACACACAACTCATCTATTGAAATCAAATTGTTTTGTTAGCATTCCTTCTCTATGGAAACTCCTTGTGTTTGATCAAGGTAGGTTGGTGTTCAATCCAATAGATCCACCTTGCGGTGTGAAGCTCGGGTGTTATATTGTTATTTTCAATTCCCTCATATTGTCCTTTCAATTTCTTCATCATAGTTCTGCCCCTATTTTAAAGATTTATTCAGCCCGTATTGTTATGTTATTATCCTTATAATACCACTCTAGTTTCAGCCCTCTTTCACATATAAATTTTGTTTCATCTTAAGTCTATCAAATCTGAACTTGATTTCCTATGAAAGGTCCTATTTGGCTACTGTTTTGATCAATCAAATACATTACTACATTACTTAGACTATCACCATGGTTGGGGTTTAAGTCACCACTCTCTCACCACACCATTGGTATGAGTGGTGGCACGTGTCAGGGTTATACCTAGCCCAGTGCAAATCATCTATTGAGTCACATCAACTTAGGATCAGATACTTCCCCTCATGCCTCTCACAATCGATTCCGGTATCCTTCCCCCTAGAGTCATCGTATTCTATGACACCAACCAGCTCGGACTATGGACTCTTAACCTTATTGGTCATCCACATATAATAAACAGGAAGCTCTTCATGTCCTCTCACGGGTTGTCTACCGGTCTTGAGCGCCGATGAGCCCAGACTTATTATGATGCAACCCTACTGATGAATGGACCCCACAATGTGATTGTGTCCTCTCACGGGTTAGCTACCGGTCTTAAGTGCCCACACTCCCCATTATTGCCACAGGTTACTCGGCCTCAATATAGGGTGTGATATGACAGGATTTCTAACCAAACACTTCTAGACATCCTAGGTATGACATCCAGTAATCATGAAAAGCGCCAAAGGACATCATAGAATTGTGTCCTATACTACCTCCATTGATGTCCTAAGACAGAAACACCCAAATGGCATTCCCCAATTTACAATCACAACATAAACATTCACATTACAATATGATTCCAAACATGTTATAATATCATAACTCATTCTTAATCCAAACATTCACATATCTAACAAATATGCATAACATCATTACTAACTATATTCTGAAATTACAGAGGCATAAGAATCATGTTTAAGTCCTAAAAACAACAATATCACCTATGCATTCATGTCCTTTATAAACAAGAATGTAAGTAGGGTTATGTGTAAGTGAACGTCTTCACCTTGTTGTCAATTTGAAACCTTTGAAGAGTAGATCAAAAGATGAGTTCAAACTTGTCAAAGAGTCCTAACAATATGATGAATTCAATGTTAGAAACAAACCCTAATGGTTTGGAGACGGAAAAAGGGCAAAAACCAGATACTTGTCTGACAGTAGCATGCTTGGTTGCCTGGGGCTGCCAAATCAATCAACCAAGACTGCTGTTTACAGACAGTAAATCCCAAAATTGATAGAAAACTCATCGTTTGGGTTCCAAACCACTCCGAAATTAACTAGAAAATTCTGAAATCATGGTAGGACATTATCTAGTATGGTTTAAGCATTAATCGTGGCAAAAGGAATGAAAACTTAACAAGTCCTATATTAAATTTTTTCCGAAATCAAACCACAGATTCACGGATAGACTAGAGTGAGGGTAAAGAGAATAGTAGAATAAGGTTTGAAATCATCATAGAACATGGTCTAACATAGTTTGAAGATCAGACTAATAAAAAAGAATAAAAAACCAATAGATTTATACTAGGTCTTACCAAAATCATACCGTGAAGTTTACAGAAGAGCTAGAGTGAATCTCCATTCACTTTAGAACATAGAGAATAGAAGAATAGGTACTTACAAGTAAAGAGCTTCAAGAAGGTCTATGAAGTAGATAGAAACAAGAGAAAAAGAGTAATTAGAAAGAATAGAGTGAATGCTAACCTTTCGGAAGAAGAATTGATGAATAGAATGCTTGACGAATGCTCCCAAACCTTCCTTCACCTTGAGAGGGTTCTCTAGAGAGTTTCTGACGTTCTTTGACGGCTTTAGAACATAATGACACGTTTTAGAACGAAAATCAATTAAATAGGGCTTCAAAAACCTAATTTCCCAAAAGTGCCATTTTTGCCCCGAGACTGGCTTGGTCGCTTGGGTTGGTCACCTAGGGCGACCAAGGCAGGCTGCCAACCCTTGGCTTTTGGTCAAAAAGGGAAGTTGGTGCTTCAAAAGCCCTCGCTTCATCTTGGGTCCTTTTTCAAGTTATAGAAGGGTCTTACTTGGTTTTCCAGGACCTTCCACTTGTGTCATTATTGCACTCTTGATCCATCTACCAAGTCTGTCAACGTTCGGGTTAGTCCTTCTTCCATATTCCGACAAAGTTCCCAACTTAGCGTCATCTCCGTTTACTTCCATTAGTTCAAAGTCAAATCCATTGGTTTCAATTCAGATGGCCCACAATTGCCTTCTTCCCGCACTCCGGGTTTTTGGAGCTACAATGTGGATTTATGGATTAGGGTTTTGAGGGATTTCACATGTCCCCTAAGCGACGCTTAAATGACACCTTAACAACAACAACAGCAGCAGCAGCAGCAGTGACAACAACAATCCTTTTCCCTACTAAATGGGGTTGGCTTCATGGATCCTTGCCTTCCAATTAGCTCTATTTGAGGCTGTTCTATGTACAAGGGCTAAGCTATCCATATTCTTTCTCACCACTTTTCTTAAGGTTATCTTAGGTATTGTATTGTTTAGAATCAATCAATAAAGCCCAAACGCATTCCATAATTAGATTTTGAATGATTGAGGACAACAACAATGTCTTAGGTATGTAATGAAACCAGAGATGGAAGTAGAATAATAGAAAAAATAGCAACATGGCAAAACATTGAGTTATATTAACCCATCTGTAGCTTGTAGAGAGGACTCTCTTAACTAAAAAAGGCAAACCTGGTGCCGTAGGGTTCCGCACGAGTATAGTGGGGGGGGGGGGGATTCTCCCTACACAGCCTTACCCCAACAATTTTGTAGGAGGCTGTTTCAAATCTTTCAATACCTTGACCTCGGGCTACAACTGTGGTCCACCGACCATTTTGCCGACTCTTTCTTAGCTCTCAATTCGAATTAATCAAAAAGTAGTGCCATAATGTACTCTAGTGCTACACCAAGTAGTATTTTGATTGATGTGACACCTGTGTCCCACCTTTGCTCAACAAACTAGTCTTGAGTGAAGCTTCCCTAAAATCACTAGAACTTGTGATAGTAAACCTTGAATCATGGGAACCAGTGGGAGTTCAATTGAAGCTAGGATCAACCTAATAAGGATGAAATGAGGATGTTGAGACGGATGTGTGGCAAATTGCAAAACTTGGAAGGATAAAGTAAGGAATGATCATGTTAGAGCTGGTTTAGTGTAGTTATGATACATGATATGCTATGAGAAAGTCATTTGTGGAGGGACGCCCATGTCCAATGGCCCCTTTAAATGTCCTAGCATAGGGGAGTGAGTCTACCTAGATTGAAGGAAATAGAAGTGTAGGGCATACCTAAAATAACCTTAGGAGAAGTGGTGAGAAAAGACATGAATTGTTTAGACCTTGTATCCAAGATGACCTCGAATAGAGCTGGAAGGCAAGAATCCATGTAACCCGACCTGATTTAGTCTCACATAAGGCTGAGTTGTTGTTGTAGTGGGGCTGAGTACCCAAGACCAGATCCTTGATTCTAATATGCAGGTGATTAAAGTTTTGAAGCAGCTAAGTGAATGCATGATTAGAAGTTATCGATACTGTATCTAAATATTTGGCACCATCTAGGACTGATATTACTACAAAGTAGGGAAGCTAGGAGTTCTGTGCTTTGCTGGGCAGACATATCCATGCCTATTCTTTGATTGGTTAGATTTTGGTTCCCTAAAGGAATTGTTTGACTGACTGGTACAACTTGACAGAGGAGCAGAAGCTTAGATTTGTTTATTCGTGATTCACAGGCCATGCTAAAGAATGCTGTAGAGTTCATGAAGAGGGGCTCATAACTGGAAGACTATAGCCTGGTACTGGAGAAGGGATGATACATGAATTGAAGGACAAGTACTGATCTTAGTTTAGACAAGATCACAGTCAAAGTGAGTTTGATGCTGAAGGGAACTTGAAACATCCTTCAATAAAGTTAGACTGGACAAGTTGGAGAATGTTGGTAGCTTGGCAATAGCAACATTTAGGCGAAGACTGGACTCAAATTTACGCTACCCAGGGAAATTGAGAGAGCTGAGTCAAAGAAAAGGTGCCTGAAATTGAAGATAAAGCTAGTCACAATGGACTATGATATAAAGAAGAGACAGAGCTTGACGGTTCATGGTGATGATCTTCATGACCATATATGATCAATTGGATTGTAATCATCGTAATGTTTTTAGTGCATCCATTTGTACTGTAACACTTATGCATGGAAACCTGTTATTTTTTTATTCATAATATTTTGGACCATTAGTATTTTACCTCGAGTTGTTCTTGTAAGCTTCTTGATGTGATCTTTGTTATGTTGTAATTTTCTTTGTTATCTGTTTATTATAATTAGCTTGTTCTTAGACAGGTGCCAAAGCTGGTAATTGTAAACATTATCAAAGCATAACCAGAATGTGGGTCACTATCTTTCATCCTAACATATTCTTTAACCTATATTTTTACTTTACAATAAATTCTAGTGTACAAAGAAGCTTTAATTTTCAATAAAGACGATACAGATGAATTCCCAGTCAGTCTAATTCAACTATATTGTTTAAGAAAAGATGATCATTTTCTGACTAGAATTTTCATCTCTCAAAGTGCCACCTCCTTTGCCACCACCTTTCTCAGGAAAGAGTTACATAGAACAATATCTGCATTTTCGGGAGAAGAAACGAGCACTTGGGTGCCCCTCATTTTTGTGGTCCTTTGCGACCTTCACAGTCCAGGTAATAATGTTCTTTCCTGCTTTCTCAGTCAATTAAAGGATTCTGAGCATGTCTTATGGTGATTATTTTTTATCAATTGAGTCCAAGGGTTTTTTTTTTTTTAAATCTTCTTTTATTTTATTTTAAGAATCAATAACAACCTGATCAGGGATTGTGTAAAGGTCATTGTCCTCAAGGATGCTGATAAAATGACCCTAAAATATTGTCAGACATATCACAACTCTCGTACACACATCATCAACAATGTAAGGCGTACAGACTCTAGCGTAGAGTTATACCATTAATAGACAATTAAAACCAACAACTAGTGACAGTTTCATGTATACAACAATGTGCTTCCCAAATTGTTAGATTCTACGTGTTACTATTGTCTCAAAATATGAAAACAACCATAATTGTCTCAGGCCCTGCTTCTAAGGTTAGAGCACCCTAGGGCCCTAGGCACTCCCAATCAACTGTATCTGAAGCTGCACAGATGTACCTTCCAGTTCCATCATCTGTAAAAATCAACAACATAAAGCGGTAAGCTAAACTCCTGGTGACACAATCCACCCACCACAGGGTAGATACTTCTAGAACTTATGGTTGTTTTCCGGTTGTCCAACATTGTAACCACAACTATTCAGTTGCCTAAATTGTCGTGCCGGTGACCAGCATTTCGACCTGTGCCCATATTTTTATGTTGTGTTATATCAAAGGATTGGTGTTTGATCCAGTCGACACCTTGGGGTGTAAAGACCATGTGGACCATTTGAAGGAATTTGTGTTCTGTTCCATTGACACCTTGTGGTGTGAAGCCTGGATGGTTCTTTTGAGGCTTCTTTTTTTGGTGTACCTTGTGTGACTTCTAGTTTTGTTCTAGCATCTTCACACAAACAAGCTGCTATCAAAGAATTTCTTCAAGAAGAGTTAGTTTGCACCATCCTAACCCCACTAGTTCCTTTTCTAATCTTTTAGAAAACCAAATGCTTGAACCCCAACATCTTGGATCCTTCTTTTTTCTTTGAGTTTTTTATGCATGGGTCCTCATAGTAGACCATATAGTAATGTTGGGTCCCCCTAGTGCAATATATTATGTTTGGGTCCCAACCATACTAACACTGTCACCCATCATTAAGTGTTTTCAAATTTCAAACTTGGAGAGACCAAAATACCCCTCAAGTTGTTTGATAACCAAAATACCTCTCTACATATCCTATTTTATTTCTAATGCCAATGTTCCTAATACCTTACCAAAAATTAACCCTTTTAGTTCTCAGGCAACCACTCCAACTTTTGAAGTCATGATTATCACTCTCTCTCCCTCTGCAACTCTTGCTGCACCTCTACTCGAGTCTAAAGATATTGGTTTTGGATCCGACATTGGGTTGAAACCCCTTTGTTCTAGCATTGTTCAAACGGATCACAACATCGTGGCTGTCGATCAACTCTCCAAGCTCATTGTTGAGCAAAATCCCACTGTCAACTGCACAAGAAGGATACCTTATGCCGTTGGAATCTGTCAATCCATAGTGCCTATCAATAGGACGTTTGATGAGGTCAATCAAATCCAACATGGTCGGAACTCTTTGTTCAGCAACCAAATGCAAAGGTATTTTTGGAATTCCAACTGACATTCGGTAGTACTTAAGAAAGCTGATATGTAATATCTTCCAACCACAGAGGAGCTCGCGCGAAGCATATGCTAATTGATATACTGTAATGATGAAAAAAACCAGTTTTGACCCAATTGTATAAACTTCCCTTGCAGCAACTGTTCCATTTGCTCCTTATCTTTTGCCTCATTGAAATCAATTGCTGCAAAATCGAAGCAGCGCTGAATTCAATTCCCCCACTGATGGTTCTGGTGGGATTTGGTTATTTCAGCTGAAGATAAGTGCTTCTCACGCGGATCATAGTTCTGGAGCTGAGAGTGAAGAGAATCACAATAGTAAGTGATAGAGTGAAAAGCGTGCTCTTTCTCAAGGCATTTCCAATTAAACCACATCAGAGAATTGGCAAACTTGAGGGCATTCTTCCTTAGGTGGTACCAAGGTCGGAAGTGGAGCAACGGGGTTATCACATGTGTTTCAGTCGGATGAGCAGGCAATCGAAGATGGACAAAATTACTAGTCAGCAAGGGTTTTTTGAGTTTAAGCCCGTTGCTGAGGTTTTGATAAGAACTGGACCAATCATCAGCTCTAAATCCGCTTATTGGAGCAAAAAGCTCAGCAAGACATGGATCCATAATCATCTACCAGTGACCATGGTGAAGGTTGCAAACTCCAGTGGAGGTGCTGTGGGAGTTGGGAGAGGGAGAGTGACAGACATGACTTCAAGAGTTGGAGTGGTTGCCTGAGAAAATAAAGCTGTTAGTTTATTAGGAATGTTGGCATTAGAAATATAACAGGATATGTAGGGGGTATTTTGGTCATTAAATAATTTGAGGGGTATGTTTGAAATCTGAAAACATTTAATGGTGGGTGATTGTCTTAGTCTGGTTGGGACTCAGACGTAATATATTGCACTAAGGGGACCCAGCATTAATTTATGGTCTACTAAGAGGACCCACGCATAAAAAACTTTTTTTCTTTTTCCTGAAATCCTGAACTCGCTGCACCTAACTAGCCATCAACAGATCATATTTGGATCAAATTTTCCTGTCACCCTTGGGAAACTTGATCCAGGTTGCACGCTAGTTGAGCATCCAAAACCCTCTAACTCCATCTTCTCATCATTTCCGAAATCCTAACCCTAACCTCTGCTGCTGATCCATTCCAGTTGCTTCCATCCGTTGAAACTCGATGCAACCTTCACTGGAGGAAACCAACCCCCCCCCCCCCCAAAAAAAAAAAAAAAAAAAAAAGAAAAAGAAAGCTAATCAACTTATCTTATCCCTGCCTTCATTTGTCCAAATCACCTATTTTGACTTGGCTGAACTATGCTGTTTGCAGCAGATCTAGTTATTGGCTTTTGCTCGGTCTCCATCCAATCTTGAACTACAGTACACCTTCTACTCAAAGTCATGTGGCTGTAACTCCATTTTCCACCTCCACCCCAACTATACACTTTGCTGACTTTCCTAAGCCACCACTACCATGGTCATGCAAATGGTAGCTAAGCCATGTTTCTAGTTTTCAACAATGACTCTGATGTAACCAGGGTTGGGCCCCTTGTAATTGGGCGCAAAAACTAGACCCAAAAGGCCCAATCCAAAGTTGGTCAAATACCCCATGGGTATTTTGGTTATTTTCCCAGCACTTTTTGGGTTCATGAGGGGCTTTTTAGAATCCTCCTGATCCAAGGGTTGTGGATCTATCTTTATTTTTCTGTTTGGGTTTGTTTTCCTTGAAGTTATTGAAGAGTCTATGTCTGGGTAGGAATCCCAGTTGGAGTCCAATTTTCAAGTAGGTATTTTTATTTCTGAAATTATGTAAGTTTCAACATGCTATCTGTGGCTTTGTGCCACATAAAATGCTCATATAAAAAAATATACATTGGAGCGCTTTGTTCGCCAAGGCATTGCCATGTGGCCACCTAATCGACATGGCACGTAAGGAGCCCTTTAATGTCATGGTCACTTTACTGCTTTGATTACTATTATCTTAGTTATCCGCTGTTTAGAAAACAAAATGTTGAACATTGTCCTATTTTCTTGCAGCCCACTGAGTTGATCCCCTTTTTCTATGTCATGTTCTTTTATAGACCCATGAAACATGGGAAAACTTTCTAGGCATGTTGAGTAGAACCTCCTTAGTCATGCCCTGCCTGGGACCTCCTTAACGGATGAAACATTACAATACTAACACTTTGCAGTTCTATGCTTTAAGAAAATTTGGTTGATGCTTTGGTTTTGTTGATGGGTTGGACATAATGTCTGAGTTTTCTCTTTGCAGGTGCCATGCTTTCTCTTATGGATGACAACTATACGGAAGATGTCATTGGACCATCACCCTGGGTTTGATACTGTATGTCACTAGCAAGTGTTTCTGTTTGTAAGCTCATATGACTCTTAGAATGTTGGAGTTTGTTATCCATGTTTTCAGGTCTACTCCAAAGTGTGCTTAAATTGATACCCCCCACCCCCACACACACACAAAAAAAAAAAAAATAAAAAATAAAAAATAAAAATAAAATAACCCCAAACCAAAAAGAAAGAAGGATTCAAATAAATAAAATGAAGGTCTACAGCCCTTTTGAGGAATGAGATAATGATTGAAGTTGGTTCCTTTTTTATTCATGGCCTGCCGTCCTAAAATCAAACTTTTACACAATTGATGTTTGAGCCACCATCCATCTTCCTTTTTCATTGGTTCTTTATTGATAAAATAAGCATAAGGATGAGATCCATACATACCAAGGCTAGCCCTCACTTTCAGGAGTAGAATCCCACTTTTATAATTGCCTAGCACACAGAATTCTTGGGATGATGGTGATGGTGTCACTGACAAAAGAAGCGACGCGCTACACTATGGCTCGAGTGTAGTGATAAGTGGGCAGGGTTAGCTAGGGCGTCCCCTATAACCGACGTGTCGCATCGGCGCCCGGATGCGGTGATAAGTAGGCAAGGGTTCCCGCGCCGTGGACGAGTGCGGGTAAAGAAGCTAGTCCATAAGCGTAGGATTAGATTGGATCTTGGAACATAGGATCTTTAACTGGTGAGTTAGATTGATAGATGTTATGAGGGAGAGGATTAATGTAGCTTGCATCAAGAGACTAGATGGAGGGGTAAAAAGAAAGAGTTGGATGACTTTAAACTTTGGTATCTGGGATAAAAAAATAAAAATGGAGTGGGTATAATAGTGGATAAGATTTAAAAAATGATGTGGTGGATGTTAAAAAGTGGGTGATAGGATTATTGCTATCAGCTTGTAATGGAGAAGAGTTCATAATATAATTTGTGATATGCACCTCAAGTAGGATTAGATGAAAGTCTAAAGCTAGAATTTTGGGAAATATGGATGGATTAATGCAAGATTTGTCAAGGAGTAAAGATTATCATGGAGGTGATTTAAATGGACATATTGGTAAAGATCAAAGAGGATATGAGAGTGTTCATGGAGGATATGGTTTTGGAGAAGGATGAGGAGGGGATTTCAATTTTGGATTTTGCTACTGCTTTTGATCTATCTATTATAAATACTTACTTCAAAAGAGAGATGAACATTTAATTACTTCAAAAGTGGACAGCATAGAAGCCAAATAGATTTCTTCCTAACTAGAGGACTGATAGATTGTTGTGCAAGGATTGCAAGGTGATACCGGGGAGCTTAAGCGCACACATAGACTTGTGGTCTTGGATATGTGTTAGCCCCAGAACACATAAGGTCAAGGTAAACTATCCCGAATAAGATGGTGGAATTTGAAAGGAGAGTACTTAAATCCTTCGTTAATGAAGTAGTCAAACAAGGAAAATGGGATTTTAAAGGGGATACCAATGTAATGTGGAATGAGATGGCTATGTGTATTAAGAAGGTGGCTAAAGATGTTCTAGGTGAATCAAAAGGAAAGATCCATTCTTATAGAGAGCGTGGTGGTGGGATAGTGAGGTTTAAGCTGCCATTAGGAATAAAAAGTTAGTTTTAAGACATGGCAAAGAACTAAGGATGTTGAGGTCCGAGGATCTTCTAAGGTATAGGTTGGATAGAAATGAAGCTAAGAAATTGGGAAAAGCAAGGGAAAGGAAGTATGAAGAGTTATACAATAAGTTGGGCACAAAGGAAGGGGAAAAATCTATTTATAAGATAGCTAAGATGAGGGATAGGAAGAGTAGAGATCTTGACCATGTTAGATGTATTAAAAATGGAGATGGTAAGTTTGTGAGGAGGATATTAAGAAAAGATGGGAAACCTATTTCTCTAGTTTACTAAATGAGCATTCTTTAAGGAGGATGAAACTCGGCAAGACACAGCGTCCCGATGAAATCCCATTGAAGTATGGAAGAGCTTAGGAACCCATGGACTAGTTTGGTTGACTAAGTTGTTTAATAAGATTATGAGCACGGGGAAAATGCCGGATGATTGGAGGAGAAGTGTTGTGGTTCCAATTTACAAAAATAAAGGAGATATTCAAAGTTGTAATAACTATAGGGGCATTAAATTGATGAGCCATACGATGAAATTATGGAGAGAATAATTGAAACCCGTTTGAGACACTTAACTACGATTACGGAGAACCAATTTGGGTTTATGCCGGGAAGATCTACAACGGAGGCTATTTACTTAATTAGGAGACTTATGGAAAGGTATAGAGAATGTAGGAAAGATCTTCATATGGTATTTATTAACCTAGAAAAAGCTTATGATAGAGTCCCTGGCGTTAATTTGGCAAGTACTAGAGAAAAGAAGTGTTGCAAGTAAATATATAGATATAGTTAAGGATATGTATGATGGTTCCGTGACTAGTGTTAGAGCGTGGGGGACAAAGTAATGAATTCCGATAACGGTTGGGCTACATCAAGGGTCGCTTTAAGCCCTATCTATTTGCATTGGTAATGGATGAATTAACCAAAGACATTCAAGATGAGGTCCCCGTGTATGCTTTTTGCGGATGATATTGTGTTGATTGATGAGACCCAGTAGGGATTAATACCAAATTAGAATCATGGAGATTAGCTTTGGAATCTAAAGGCTTTAAACTTAGTAGATCGAAGACATAATATTTAGTTTGTAACTTTAGTCATGATCGGGCAGATGATGAGGTGGTGGTACTTGACGATAAAGAGATTCCTCAGAGTGATTGTTTTAGGTACCTAGGTTCAATCTAAGTAAAAGATGTGATTTAGAAGATGAGGTTTCCTAAAGAATTAAAATAGGGTGGATCTCCCGCTGACTTCAAAACCTCCGATGACTTCTCCCCCTCCCCCTCTGGTAATCCTCTCCTCCCCGCGTCCCTCTCCCACTCTCACCGCTCCCCTCTTCTCCCCCTCTCACATCTTTTTCCTCCACCCTTCTCCTCCTTCTCCTCCTTCTCCATCCTTTCTTCCCCTTCCTTCTGTCCCTTCTTCCTCCCTTTTTTCCCTCTTTGGCTGCTTTCCTTTCTTTTACTTTTATCTTTGGTTTTTTCTTTCCTCCCTGCCTTTGCCATCTGGTTCTCCTTGTATGTTGGAAGTCTCCTATCTTCTCCCTTGAACCTCCTCCTCTCCGTCCTTCACTCCCTTCTGTCCTTCTCTCCCTCTTTTGACGTGTCTCCCCATCTTCCTCCCCTCTTCTTCTTTGGCATCTCTCTTTCCTGCTCTTTTGTGTTTGTTCCTTCGCCTCCCTCCCCATCTCTCCTGCTCTATTCCTTTCTTTCTCTTCCCTCTTTTCTTTCTTCCTTCCTGTCTCCTTTTCCCATCCCTGCTCCTCCGCCAGTTTCTCTCCCTCCCCTCCTCTTCCTCTCCCCCTTCTCCTTCTTTCTCTCCTTTTTTCCTCCTTCATCGTTTCCGTCTATCTTGGACTCTTTCTTTCCCCCCTTCCTTCTTCTCCCCCCTTCCTCCTTTCTCTCTTGTTCCTCCTCTCCCTCCCCCTTTCTTCTCCCTCCCCCTTCCTCCGTTCCTCCTCTCCCTTTTTGTTCCCTTTCTCCTCCACCCGCTTCACTCTCTCCTCCTTCTCTTCCCTCTTCTCTTCTTTCCTTTCTCTCTCTTTTTTCCTCCCATTTTCTCCCTCCTTCTCCTCCTTCCTTCTTCTCTTTTCTCCATCTTCCTCTCTCTTCCATTCTCTCCCTGTCCTCTCGCCTCGCATTTCCCCTTTTTCCTCACCTTCTTTTCCCCCCATCTCCCCACACACTACTTTATCTCCTTCCCTTCTCAACCCTTCACTTCACACCTCACCCCCTTCTCATCCTTTTCTTCCCACTCCCCTCCCTTCTATCAGCCCACACCTCCCCCTCACCCATTTTTACCTCCAACTACTCCAATTCTAAATCCATTTTAAAGCCCCCATCCACCTCTAACTCTCCCACTTCCGCCAATCCTTCACCAACATCTCTTACCTTTACCTCTCCTTGCTCCTCCTTCCGCTCCATTTCCGTTTCCTAACCTTACCTCCCCACCATCTCTTGCCTTTCCCCTTGCTCCCCTTCCTTGCCATGCATCACCCCTTGCCTCCCCTCACTCTCCCCATTCCCCCTGTTTTCCCCCCCCCATTAGCTCTCCTTTTCTTTTTGTTTTTTTCTGTTCTTTCCCCTTCCCTTTCCTACTTCTCGTGCTGTTTCCTCCCCCCATTGTTGTTTATCGTGTTATCATTTGGTTTGCCTACTCTTCTACAGCTATTCTCCTCTTCTGCCTCTTTTGTGGCTTTTTAACCCTGTTCCCTAAATGCCCTCTTCATCTCCATTGCCCCTTTTGGTCTTTCTTTCCACTTATCTCTTCCCCTTTTTTTTCTTTGTCCCTTCCCACCTTCTCTTCTCCTCTCAACTCTTCTTTTCCTTATCCTCTCCTTTCCCTCCTCATCTCTCTTTCTTTTTCATCTTACTCCTCTTTGATGACCTCCATTCTATCTCTTTTCCTTGCTCCTTTTCCTTCTATTTTCTTCTTCTTTTCCCCTCCCCTCTCTCTTCTTTTTCTTTCTCTTTCCTTTCTTTATCTCCCTTCCTCCTTTTCCTTTCCTCCCTTTTCTCTCTCTTCCGTCTCTCTTTCTCCCTCTCCTCTCCGTCCTCCGTCATATCGCTTCTCATCCTCTTTGTCCCACCCTTCTTCTTCCTTCTTACTCTTCTTTTCTCCCACCTCTCCCCCTCCTTTCTCTCTTCCTCTCTTTTGCTCCTCCCCCTTCTTCTTCTACTCTCTCTTTGTTTTTCTACTTTCTTTTGGCCTCTTCTCCCCCTCCTTTCTCCTTTTGCCTCTCTGTTTGCCTTCTTCTTCTCTTTCTTACTTTCCCTTTCTTCCTCTCTCTCCTTCCCGCCTCCTATCGGTGGTGCCTCTCCTGTCTCTCCTCTTCTCTAACCTCCTCCCCCCCTTTCTCTTTTTCCTTATCTTTCCTTTCCTTTTTCTTTTCTCTTCTTTCCTCTCTCCCTTTCTTTTCCAAGAAGCCCGATGCCTCTTCTCTCTTTGATTTTCGTCCCATTTCGCTCTGCAATCTCATCTACAAATTCATCTCCAAAATCCTGGCCAATCGTCTTAAATTGGTTATCCCCTCTCTTGTCAGCCCCAATCAGTCCGCATTCATCGCCGGTCGGAGCATCTCTGATAATATTCTCCTTTGTGCTAAAATTCTCCGAGGTTTTGATAGAGCTAACCATTCCCCGGCTGCTCTCATGAAGGTTGATCTTCATAAAGCCTTTGACTCTATTTGTTGGGATTTTATCAGTGAAGTTCTCTCAGCGATGGGCTTTCCCCCCACCTTTGTCCATTGGGTCGAGACTTGCATCTCCACTCCTCATTTCTCGGTCATCACCAATGGATCCCCTGCTGGCTTCTTCTCCTCGCGTATTGTTATTCGTCAAGGATGCCCTCTTTCCCCTTATCTCTTCACTTTAGCATTGGAAGTGCTATCCCGACTTATCCAATCCAAAACTGATCAGATGCTCATTTCCCCCATTCCCAAATGTCGTTCTCTTAAGCTCACCCACCTTGCCTTTCTGATGACCTTATGATCTTCTCGGGTGACCACTCCTCCATTTCCTCTATCCTTGAAACTCTCTCCCATTTCGAAGCCCTTTCTGGCCTTAAAGTCAACTTTGAGAAATCCACCATCTTTCTCTCTGGTATCTCTGATTCCTCTAGGGCCGCCCTCCTGACTCTCTCTGATTTCTCCCCTGGCTCCTTTCCTGTGACCTATCTTGGTCTTCCCCTCATCCCTGGTAGGCTCACTCGCCACCATTGCTCCCCCATGCTTGATCATATTCGAAAGAAGCTTCAACTCTGGAAGAGTAAGCTTCTCTCCTTTCGGGGAGAATGGTGCTTATCCACTTTGTCCTTCAATCCTCCTATCTCTCCGGTGTGGTATTTTTCCCTTCCTAAATCTATCATCCATTCTCTTGAGTCCCTTTTATGTGCTTTCCTTTGGAAAGGTCAGGAATCCTCCCGCTTCCTTCATCCTATTAGCTGGAAAGCCATTTGTCGTCCCAAATCTGAGGGTGGTCTAGGAATCCGCCGTATCCGTGATATGAATATGGCTTGCCTCATAAAACTCATATGGAAGATTGCCTCCAGACATGATTCCATTTGGGTTTCTGGGGTATATGCCTATCTCCTCAAGAATGACTCGATTTGGATTGTTGCGATCCCCTCCAACCCCTCCCGGATCCGAGGAATCTCCCGACTCTTCGTGATCGGGCCCTCCCCGCCATCTCTCGTTAGTGTTTCCTCCGGTCATTCCACTTCTTTTGGCTAGACCCCGGCATCCGTGGGTATCTTGTTCTCTATTCTTGGCCCCATACCGTTATAACACTCGTATCCCAAAACCGCCCCCCTCTCCTCATTCATCTCTTTTGGTTCTGGTCTCCCTCCCCCCACCCCCCCCCGGCTCACACGGGTTTGGAGCCCCTCCCCCCTTACCCCCTCCCCGATGCCGCATTGTTTGGCTGCACCCCCACTCTCCCCCTTTCTACTACACGGCTTGGAACCTCCCGGAACCCCTTCCCCTCCCCCTGGCCCCTCTGTTTGGTTCGGCCCCCTCGCCATGCCCTTACCTTTGGAGAACCCTTAGCCTTCCCCGCCTCCCAAGCTTTTCCTTGCCGTCACATTCCGCCCCCAAGTCCATCTCTAGTTCGGGATATTAACCACCTATTTTCTTGCCCTCATTCCCGCTCCGTTTGGCTCGCGCCCTTCCACCATTTGGCCTGCCCGCGTCTTTTGGTTTGCACATGAATGGCGATCTTGAGAATCTTGCCGCTTCCGTGCCTGTGGTAAGCTTGTCTTTCCCCACTATTCACCATCTTTGGTGGGAGCATCATCGGATGGTCCTCCAAATCCCGTCAATTGATATGATTTGGAATGCCATCTACTTGTGTTTTCGAGCGCTCCCCCCCCCCCCGTTCTCCAAAATAGGCTAATTGTTGCTGGGCCTCCCTCTTGCCCCTCCTTGATTTTTTTGTATTTGCTTCCCCCTCCCCCATTGTAGATTCTCCAAGAAATAGGCTTTTGTTGTCTGGGTCTCTCCTTCTCTCGCCCCCTTTCATTGTTTCTTTGTATTTCCTTGGCTTTTGGTAATTTAATTATTTATTCATCCAAAAAAAAAAAAATAGGGTGGATGAGTGGAGAGGTGCGTCCGGTCTTTGTGTCGGCGTATTCCGAAGCTAGGAAAATTTTATAGGACCGTTGTTCCCGCTTGTGTCTGCGGGGGCGTTAAGAATCTATGTAAACCGCGAAAGTGCTAGTGGATGGTGGCAAAACTGGTGGATAAGATAAGAAATGATCATATGGTTGGTTTGGGAGTTGCTCCCATGTGATAAGCTGAGAGTTATTTGGGTGGCTGGCCCGTCACGGAGACCTATAATGCCCGCGGGGTGTATAATCCATATTGAGGAACTAAAAGAGCCGGGTGCCTAGATAACCTTGGAGAGTGGTGGAAGGATATGTATGCTTGGCCTTGTTCTAGCTGGCCTCCGCGTTGGGGGCAGCCATGAGCCACCCCATTGTTGGGACAGGCTTATTGTGTTGGTGGTGATGGTGTCACCCACTGTTTGCAATGGAAAATTCATCCAAATCCTCACATAGTTTCAGGTTTATGATGGCTGTGACTTATTTGTTGTTTATAAGATGTGTGCCATTTCAGCGACTTGATCCTTTGGTAATATATGCCTACATTGTACCAGGCATGTGTTCTATTCTGATTGCTATCCTGCCTTAGTGGGCGACCTTGCAAGCATGCATCACTTTTGGACAATTGTCCTATTATCACCCTTCCATTAGCTGTGGATTTTTCCTCAGTATTTTGTGACTTCTGAACATCGTTCTTAGCGTATGTTGACATTCTGATGTCAGTGGGTAATGCTGAACAGAATATACTGTTTTTTGAATGAATTCTAATTTTTTTGGATGAATAACAGAATTTATTGTTTGACTGAACTATTGAAACTTTTATTTAAATTTCAAAATTTTAAGAATAGTTAATCTTTCTAGGATGATTTCGTCGATGTAAGAATTTCCTCTTAAATGCTTTACAGGGTGGCATATTATGGTTCCAGAATTTGACTGAACAACCACATGGTCTTTTGGGCCCTATTTTTCCAATACTGATTGCTGGTTTGCATTTCACCAATGTTCAGGTATTTAAGTTTATTTAAGTATTGAGTTTCAAGTGCGTTGGGGTGAGGCTGAGTTGTTGTCATTAAAAGTTTCAAGTACCAATTCTTTCCTACTGATACCCCATATGGATTTCAGATTTGTGAATCTGATATACTTTGTGCCAGGTTAAAATGTACATGATGCGACACATTCTATACATATAATTGTTTATAATACTGTCTCTGGGAACCTGTATTTCAGATTCTTCTGCAATGTATAGTTCAGAGTTGGGTGATCAAAACTCAGAATGTCCAAGACTCCTAATTATAAGGGTGTCCCCCCTGTATATGTCACACCCCACCCGAATTAGCAGATTCAAGGTGCGACTGGTATGCTACACTAGCATATCACACAATCCAAGATTATGGAATACATCTCACATCCACACCATAGATATCGATATCAATGACATAAGGAGAATCAAAACTCATTAGTAGCGGAATAATAAAAATTTATATTAATTAAAGTGATTGAGGTTCTCACAAGCTAAATATCAGAGTGTTATATATATTAGCTTATACATCCGAAATGCTGTACATGGTGTTGGAACCAAAAAAGAGAATATCATCCGTAGTGTCTAACATCATGTAAGGTGGAGATCTATTTCCATAGAAGCACAATTAGCACATGCATGTTCTACATCCTTTGTGTCGGCTCCTGAGCCGACCAAGCTCCAAGCATACTCTTATAGAGCTGAAGTATCACCTGTAAAACAATCTAAAAAGAAGCATTCTTGGGTATGATTTTCTACACAAGCTTTGTGAGGGAAGATGCAAGTACAATGCATTTTCTAACTCCTCTAATGCAACAATAAACCATCAAACAGAATAAATATGTAAGCCAGCAATTATACTAAGCCTTATGGTTCATGAATATGTATAAATTCCAGAATATTTGAAAAATAAACTATATATCTAACAGATTATCATCAAGTCAATGCTGGTATGGTACTACTTGTGACATATAATTATGTTCTTAGTACCTCTTCTAGAATGAATACTTGCAGGTCAAATGCTAGCTGTCTTGGGAGCAATCTGGGTCCAGACCCGACAATCCTTGTTATAACTCTGTTTTATCGCTCTTTAGCTGAGGTTCAGTCATTGGCAAGCACCATTTGTTCTTGATGGATCTTAACATCATACTCCAAAGCAGGTAGTCCGAACTTACGTGAACAATCCAGGACCACCCAAAGAGGCCTAGGTAGGTTGCCAGTATCATGCAGCCATCCTAGCAATCCGCAAAATCTGCTAGCATAGGGGCATTTTGTCATTTTGGGTGCCCCTAGCCTAACCCAATTTGATCTAGCCATAATCAGAATCTTGTTTGGAGTTCAAGTCAATCTTTATTTTGTTATTTGAGTCCTTTTAAGTTATGAAAGAGTCCTAATTAGAGAGGGATTCCTCTAGTAGTGGCCCAAATTCTATTGGGAAACTAGTTCTACTTTTGTTTTGAAGTTTGGTTTTGGTTTGGTCAAATTATTGAAGAATCCCAGTCAAGTTAGGGGTGCCAATTAGAGAGGGATTCCCTTAGTTGTATTCCAATTTCTACAAGGAGACTAGTCCTCTTGTTTTGTAATTGAATCATCTAGGGTGAGATATGTGAGAGTCCTTAAGTAGATTGGGAGTCCCAAGTAAAGGAGAAGTCCCACTTTGTTTGGGTTTCTAAGTTGGAGTCTATCCTAAAGGGGATTCCTTCTTAAATTAGAAGTCCTTATGTCTTTTCACTTTTGTTTAGTTAAAAATCCTTGTTTATCTTGCCTTCCAATTTGAGTCCAAGTAGAAGTCCTAGATTGATTTGTTTTCTAACATTCAGTCATTGATTTGTTTTCTAATATTCAGTCCTAGTATGAATCCTTCATGTAAGGTTACAAATATAGCTCTTTGCTTGTAAAGAAGACAGTTTATGATTGATTAATAAAATTGAGATTGAAGGAGTTGCATGGTTTCCAAGGAGGGAAGCCTGTAGCTGTTGTGTTTGCTGGATTTGTTGCAGTTATTCAAGTTCCCTTTCTTCTACAAGTAAGTAGACAAGCGTCCACCCCTTGCCCCTACCTTTGTTCTTCTTCTTTCTCCATCGCAGCCTTCATCTTTCCTCTTCCCCCTAGCTTGCAGCAACCCCTCCCCATCCCCAAACCCTAGTTCTCGTAATCCCCAATCCCCTATCCATTGCAGCCCTCTTTCTCCCCCACCCTAACTTGCAGCAGCCATAGTTTTCCCCAAATCCCAAACCCTAGGTTACCCCTCCCCACAACCCCATTCTTTTAGCAAATCTTCACCTCTTCCCTTTCCTTGACACGTGAACCCTAGAATCAGCCTTATTCATGCCCCAAAACCCTAAATCCAAAATGCTAATCCCCATATCACATCTTTACTATTTTCCTGGAGTTTTCTGGAATTTGTGCACTTCCTTAAAGGCCTAAATGTCAAGGTCTGATCTACGGCAATCTAATAGTTTGATCCTTCCCAAACTTTAGGAACCTCCCCCCAACCTAGTGACCTTCCCTCTTAATTTCAGCCTTATCTGACCAACCAAACCAAGTCTAAACCCAAGTCCTTTGCTGCCCTAAATTCCCAAAAACCCAAGAAACCCTACCCTTCTTTTACTTAGATGTTTGAAACCCTTTACCCAAATCCTATTTCCTTTTAGATTCGTCATCCCCAACCAATCCTCTATCTTCGACCTTAGCCCTAGCCACCCCCTGGCCCCTAGAACCCTAATTATTATTAGGCCCTAAATTTCAAAACCCTAAACTTGAAGATGCAATTCTGAATTTAAAATTACTGCAAGGTTCAGGATTGAAATTCAATCAACCATAGTTCCCAGCCATAATTGAACCTAATCTTACTCCATTCCCAATGCTAGAGCCACCTTCAGGCTTCAGCCCTTATCTTACAGCTGCAGGGTGTTATTACCCTGGAATTTCTGCTGGTTCCACTGCATAACATCTTCAAGATAGACCCTGGATTTGCGGCATACATCAATTACTAAACCCTAGATTTTGGGTTTACATCATAATTATCTGTTGGCAAGGGGTCATAGTATCAGGTAATTCACTCAATCAAATGCACACAACTCTTATCTGATGTTATGACTCATTGCATTTATGCTTGTGTCCCATGCCAGATGCACTCTTAAAATAAGCGAAGCATAAAATTATAATAAACCCATCCAACTATTGTCACAGCTTATATCACGTATCACATACATCTTATCCGCATCACTACTATCAACAATTACACAATCAATCACAATTCTCGGTCTCAATGCAAGATGGTCACTAAAAGAAACAGTCATAATGCATGATAATGTAAAATACAGTAAAAATCCACAAAACAAAATTAATGTCACTTACCTGAATGATGATTGATGTGCATTAAGAATCAAGCATCCAGTATGACCTCACAAGCAAGAGTCTCTAAACCTAATGAGACATCAGAGTCACTCCAAAAGTACCCTTAAGACCCAAGGAAAAAAACCCCAAAAAGCATGATACCTGATCCCCACACTTAGGATAGAATTGTATTTCACAAGTTTATACATAGATGTCATCCGATTCTACACAATGAAGCTGTAAAATGTGGAACAAATAGATCCCAAACTCAATTTGATCCAAATTTGGTTGCAATTGATCTAGACTTCTAAAACTAACATCTATGAAATTCTTGAACTCTCGAATGGCTTCTTTTTTTTGGTCAATTTCAAATGGCTTCTAGGTTGAGTAGTAAATCCCCTAAATATAAGTGTTCAAATCATCTCATTTTTTATCTGGTGGTGAGATGATTTCAGAACCTATATTTCCAGATTTTTAAAAATTTTGAAATATTTATGATGTAATATAGACTCAATATGGTTCATATCCTGAAAGCTTGTTAGTCTTGTGGTATTTTATTACCCTATCAAACGAGTTAGAATTTACTCAGATTTGGTGCAGACATTCATTTATAAGTCCGCCGTTTATGCATAAAGTTTCAAGTCAAATTATTATATTTACTAGGAGGTTACTTGTTCTCTTGTGCAGAATCAATCCACAGCGGATAGGGAATGAAATTCTAACATTACTTTCTTATGTCAACCCTCACTCAAGAGTGATAATATGAAGGGATGGAAAGATAGCCTACTATATCTTCCTTGATCGCCTCTATTTTACTACGATTGAAAATTTTAAAGGGATCATCCTAGACCTCTCTGGGGTTTAGCCAGTGGTTTCTTTTAATTTTTTAAATATAAAAAGCAAAATCCCCTCATCTCATGGGTTGCCCATGGTCTCCTTCAAAATTCTCAATTAATGTCATGGGTTGGAAATAAGGAACCATGACCTAACTAATTTAGAAGTCAACCCATAATAAATGCCACTATTAGTTCATCGTGATGAATCAATGTGATAGGTCCCTAGTAACACAAGTCTACACTCGGCAGGGAAAGTAAATCCCTAAATTCTAGGGAAGGAAACGATTGGCTGATTTGAAGAGTCCTATTGTATTCAGGTTACTTTTTAGGATTAGATTGAAGAGTCATATTACATTCAAGTTACTTTTGAAGAGTCCTATTCGAATTCAGGTTACTTTTGAAGAGTCCTATTCGAGTTGGGATGTTCGAATTAATCGTAGGACGTAATTGCTATAAATAGGGGGAAGGAAGATTAGAAGAGACATGTTTTGAGATGAGAGAGTTTATGTGAGAGCCATTGCTCTTGGGTGCCGTGGAATCACCTCGCTGGTGTGTATTGTTTCTTATTCAACTTTTATTCAAGTCCCTTTTTTCTTCTGGTTATTCCACCTTGTTAGTGCCTCTTCGGTCCTAACACAATGTCTGAAATAATAAAATTCATCATAGATTTATTCTTACAATCAAAAGCTACTTTGTTCATGATTTGATTCAAAGTTAATCAAGAGGAGAAGCATAAAATTACCTAGAAAGATGGTGGGATGATTCCTCTACATTCTTCCCCTTTCTCTTGGCCCCTCAACCCCCCCCCCCAAAGAAATTATGGGTTATGGGGTTGTCGTGTTGTCCCCCTCTCCCCCACCCTCTTTATAGTGCTTGCCACATTTTTTTCCTCTTTCTTTTCAAAAGCCTTCTCAGGTCTCCATCTTTCCCCCTCTTATGTTCTCTTTACTTTCCCCCCTTCTTCTATTTCCTATTTCAACTCTAGCACTATTTTGTCTCTAACTAACTCCTATTCCATCCAGGTTGTCAAATCGTTGGCCTAGGTGCCTAGGTTCATTTTTGGGTCTAGGCGACCTAGCGTCGCCTTGGTTTTCGTTGCCCTTTATCGCCTTGCTTCACCTTGTCGCTGTGACAATCATGGTTCCATCTCGACCACTTGACTTCTTTCACGGTCACTAATCATTTTCCAAATTGGATCTTAAAAAATTAACTTGTATACTAAAAAACTGTTTTATTTGCACATAGATGGTTTTGTACCATTAACCTCCATTTAATTAATTTAATTGCAAACCATTGGTCTACCTCTTAAATTATGCAAGTCCAATAAAATATATAATTGGATCAACCTGGGCACGAGTTTTACAATATAGTTCCCTTGTAGTTCAACTAATGTTTTCCTCTGCAAGCTACTGCTGTTGATCATTGGTTCCTTTTATTAAATAAAATAACATAGGAAGCAGACTGCTAAGACATGTACTTTGTGTTGTAATGATGCATAATATCCAAGAGATGTCTAGTTTTCTTTGATGAAGCTTCCATACAATATTCTACTGAGCTCAAGACAAAATATTCCATTTATAGTAGCTCAAGTTCTTTTGACATGCTATGAACATGTAGTTGATAAACTAGCGAACATGTGTCAGATGCATGCAGAAAAACATTATCCATAACTTTATGGAACATCTCCCAAACCCCCCCCTTTCCCAATAATAATGACAACAACAATAAGCCTTGTCCCAACTAAATGGGGTCAGCTACATGGATCCTTGCCTTCTAATTAGTTTTGTTTGAGGCCATACTAGATACAGGGCATAAGCTATGAATATCCTTTCTCACCACTTATCTTAAGGTTATCTTTGGTCTACCCCTAGCTCTTTTAGTCCCTTCATTCTGAATTTTTATATCACTTCTCCATATAGGGGCATTTATAGGTCTCCGTTGAATGTGGTTGTGCCATCTCAAATGACTTTCTCTAAGCTTTATCACTTATGAGAGCAATTGCCAAACCAACTCTAATATGATCATTCCTTATCTTATCCTTCTTAGTTTTGTCACTCATCCATCTTAGCATCCTCATTTTTTCTACACTGAGTTTTTCTACATGATTCTTTTTAACAGCCCAAGACTCTGCACCGTATATCATAGATGGTCGAACAACGGTCCTATAAAATTTTCCTTTAAGCTTTAATGAAATACACCAATCACACAAAACCCCGGACTCACCTCTCCACTTCTTCCTCCCTATTTTAATTCTTTGGGAAACATCATCCTTTGTTGAGAAACATAATGTTGGTAGAATGGCTTGTATTGATCAATGTGATATCAAACCCTCTATTTATAATAAAGTGGAAAGAACAATATTACATAAATACCCTTACTTGGGTAACAAGAAAATAGAAAATTATATAAATAAAAACTCTAATAGAGTTGGACTCCTAGTAGTACTCAACCAATACTCCCCCTCAAGTTAAGGCATAGATGTTAGTCATGCCCAACTTGCCTACAATAGGAAGAAAATCTCCTTCTTTCAAACCTTTAGTGAAAATATCTACCAATTGGTCCCTAGACCTCACAAAAGGCATTATATAGATGGGCGCTTGTTCCAGCTTTTCTTTGACAAAAAACCTGTCAATTTCAATGTTCTTAGTTCGATCATGTTGTACAGGATTATTGGTAATACTAATGGCAGTCTTGTTGTCACAATTTAAAATCATAGGGTTTGGAACTTGGACTCCAATATCTTATAGCAAGCCTTTCAACCATAGTAGCTCACAAACTTCATGAACCATATCTCTATATTCTGCTTCAATACTGGATAAAGCTATCACATTATGTTTTTTACTTTTCCAAGTAACTAGATTTCCTCCAACAAAGGTACAGTAACCTGAAATTGACTTCCTGTCAGGAGATCCAGCCCAGTCTGCATCAATATTTGCTTATACTCTTAGATTATCATTGGGTGACAAAAAAATATTCATTTTCTAAGAGTTCCCTTCAAATATTGCAGTATTCTGGTAACAACCTTCATATGAGCTAAATATGGATCATGAATGAACTGGTTTTCTATCCCCATGACATAAATGATGTCTGCCAAGTGTGGGACAAGTAAATAAGCTTTCCTACCAGCCTTTGGTATCTTCCTTTGTCCACTGGTTCTTCCTCTTTTTCCTTAAGTTTAACTCTGGCTTCAATAGGGGTATCAACTATTTTACACCCCCAACATTCCTACTTTTGATAATAAATCTAGGACATACTTTCTTCGGGATATGAATACACCCTTCTTTGATCGAGCCACCTCAATCCTTAAGTAGTGTAACTTCCCTAGATCTTTAATCTCAAACTCTCTGCCAAGAAAGTCCTTTAAACTTTAAATTTCTTCACCATCATTACCTGTGATGAGAATATCGTCTACATAAACAATGAGAAGTGTGATTTTAGTACTTGACTTCTTGACAAATAGTGTATGATCAACATTGCTTTTCTTGTACCCAATAGAAGTCATTGCCTTCAGGAGGCGTCCAAACCAGCATCTAGAGAGATTGTTTTAACCCATAAATTGACCTTTTCAACCAACAAATTTTCCCTGCAGTATTTTCATCGGAGAAACCATGTGGGATTTCGATAAACTTCTTCCTCTAACTCCCCATGTAAGAAGGCATTCTTTACGCCTGGTTGGTGCAAGTTCCAGTCTTTGTTCACAGTTACAAACAACAAAACTCTGACAATATTTAGTTTTGCTACAGGGGCAAAAGTCTCTCGATAATCAATCCCATAGGACTGGGTAAACCCCTTTGCAACTAGTCTAACCTTCAACTTGTTGACTAATCTATCCATATTTTGTTTAACCACAAACACCAATTTGCAACCCATGGGTTTTTTTCTTGGAGGAAGGGTAACCAGCTCCCAAGTATCATTTTTCTTCATTGGCTGCATTTCCTCTACCGTAGCTGCCTTCCATTTCTTAATAGCATAGGCTTCCTGCCAACTTTTACAAACAGATATAGATGATAGAGAGGGATATGAAAACACGGTAAGAGTCAAACAAAGAGTCATAAGAAACATATTTAGCTATGGAATGCTAAGTACAAGATCTGACTCCTTTTCTAACAACAAGAAGAAGATCGAAGAAGATACCTCAAGGGGAACAGTAGAATCTGATTTTGGAGCAGGAGACTGAAGTGGTAACGTGTCACCTTTCTCCACCTGCTTTAACCGATTGTAATTCTTCCTCTGATAAGTGTGCATTTCCTTATTCTGGTCAATCTTGTTTTGAAAGACCTTAATAGTGTGCCTCATAGGAATGGTCTCCCCCTGAACCAGGTTCTTCACATGGTTCAGAAAACAGAGGGGGAGAATTAGAGTCCTCAGGTATACTGGCTGAAGTTTCCCCCTGGTCAAGAACCACTTCTTGAACTCCTAAGTTGTGTTGTGGTGGCGTGATAGAAAGGTCTAGAGTTGGAAAAAGCACCTCTCCTTTAGGACTCTCTCCCTGGAGAGGTGTATAGTAAGCGCAAGACTCATTAAAAATTACATCCATGGAAGACAATGGTTTTCCTGGAAGGAGGATGATAACATTTGTACCCTTTCTGAGTAGTAGAATACCCTAGAAAAATGCAGCGTAGGCTGCGGGAAGCTAACTTACTTTGATGGGCTGTGATTCTAGCATATCATACACATCCAAAAACCTTTGGTGGAATAACAAAAGAAGTGGTTCCCTAGATAAGCTTATTAGGACATTTAAAATCAAGTATCCTATTGGACATCCTATTCATAAGGTAAGAAGTAGTGAGTATAGCATCACTCCAATATTGGTCAAGGACATTCATAGCAATCATAAGTGAACGGGCTATCTCTAAAAGATCCCGATTCTTTCTTTTAGCAACCTCATTTTAGGCAGTTGTATCAACACAACTGGTTTGGTGTATTATACTAGAGTCAGAGAGATATCTTTAAAATTCACCATCAATATATTATGTGCCATTATCACTAGACAATGGCATTAAACGAGTTTTAATCATATTATAAAAATCACGAAAACTTTGAAAAACCTTTTTTTTTTTTAAAAGATAAATCCAAGTAGAATGAATGTGACAATCAATAAAAATAACAAAGTACCTATGGCCAGTAATAGACAAATGTTGGCAAGGACCCCACACATCAATATGAATTAGTTCAAAAGGAATAGATTTTCTATTTTGAAGAGAAGGTAAATAAGCAGAACGAGTCTGCTTCGCAAAAATGCGGGCTTCACAAAAAAATTCATCATTTTTACAAGAAGAAACTAAATCAGGAAATACTATCTTAAAAGTTCTTAGAGGGGGGTGACCTAACTTACAGTGCCACTGCTGAAGGTCTGATATAGCAAAATGAACCTGATTAGGAGATGCAGTCAGAGCAAAAGTAGATCCTCTAATTGCCTCCAACAAATAAAGTCCATTGTCTAGTTTACCACGTCAATTTCCTTCCCTATTACCAGATCCTAGAAGACACAATAAGTTGGGGAAAAATCACTTTACAATTCAAGTCATGTGTAAAACTATTGATGGAGAGCAAGTAGTAAAGAAAAAGGGAACGTGTAAAACTTAGACAAAGAAAGTGATGGAGAATGCTGAATGGTCCCTTTTCCAACAATGGAAGAATAGGAGCCATCAACCATGCGAACTTTATCTTTTCCGAAAGTGGGAACATAATGTAAAAAAAAAGGAGGATGAACCTGTCATATGATCTGTAGCTCTTGTATCAATGATCCAAGGAGCAGAAACTGAAGAAATATGGTAGCCAATAAAAGTTTTACCTGAAGTAGCAAGGTACAAGTTGGTATGAGTAGTGGAGGAAGTAGTAGTAGAGGCTGTACCAGCAATAGAAGACTGCAAAATACATCACAGAGTAGCTAACTCTTCCTGTGAAAAACCAATGTCTGCAGGGGGTGTTGTGGAAACTGTTTCAGAAAGATTAGCCTTCGGTTTTTCCTTATTTGTGCTCTTTTTTGCTCAAAATCAGCAAGTTTCCCATGGAGCTTCCAACAATTGGCCTTGGTATGATATAATTTGTGGCAATACTCACACTTGATAATCTCCTTTGCCGAATCAAATTTAGTGCTAACAAACTGTAAGATTGATTTCTCCACAATAGGAGCATGAAGCATGGCTAATCGACAACTTTCCTCACACTGAACAAGGGCATAAGACTGTTATAGTGTAGGAAAGGGAGAACGACTTATTACTTGCACTCTAATCTGATCGTACTCCACATTCAAACCTGCCAAGAAGTCATAGACCCGAATCTTATCAACGTGCTTCCTATAAGTAGTCACATCATCTAGGTTAGTGGTTGATAATCCCCATAATGATCCAACTCCTACCAAAGAGATCACAACTCAACATAATATTGGGCCACAGTCAGTTCCTTTTGTGTGATGCCCCGCATCTTTTTATATTATTATTTTATTATTGGGTGTGAATGTGTTAGTCTTTCAGATTATTAAAAGATCCTGACGGTTGGTTTGAAAGTTTAATTAAATGATTCGAGCGTAGTTAAACAACAACTACAACAACAACAACAACAATAAGCCTTGTCCCAACTAAATGGGGTCGGCTACATGGATTCTTGCCCTCCAATCAATTCCGTTCGAGGCCATGCTAGATACAAGGCCTAAGCTCTACATATCCTTTCTCACCACTTCTCCTAAGGTTATCTTAGGTCTACCCCTAGCTCTTCTAGTTCCTTCAATATTCAAGCGTAGTTAAAGAATAGCTTAAATGAGGTTAGATTTCAATTGACATTTTGGTAGAGGTCAAACATCGCTTGTGGGTCCCACAACGGTATAATTAGACTAAACTAAAAACGAGAAAATGATCAGCATAATTTTCTGAACCCGGAGGTATTAATATTCACACCTTAAGACGGGCCTTGCTTAAGATAGTAGAGCGGGCCCACGAGCCCATAAAGAAGCCTACTATTTAATTAAATATGTGTATATATTATATTATATTATGTATAAAGTAAATCATATATATTATATTATGTATAATGTAAATCATATATATTATATCATATATGTATATATACGTAATGAGTTAAGCAGAGTGAGGGAGGGAGGAGGTGACACCTCTCCCCCCACCTCCTACTTACGTGGGGGCTTCTTAAATGAAGAATACTTGAGGTGTTAGTAGCATATATTAGGTTTAATATAAGAGGGAGGAGAGAGAGTTAATTGGGAACATTTGCTTTCTGTGTACTGGAGAATTCACACAGAAGAGGAGAGGAGGAGTGGAGTGGAGTGGAGAAGAAGTGGAGAGAGAAGAGAAAGACAAGAGAGGAGAGAGAGGAGAACGTAGAGAAGAGAGAGAAAATAAAATAAAAAGGGAAAAATCCCCGTTGGTTCTTGCGTATTCGAAATAGCCATTAATTGTTTGGGGTATAAGAGGGAGAGCGGATTTTAACCGAGCTAGTATCAAACACACACATAGAACGGGAACATGTAAGTGATATTGACCAACCTATGTATGTTAAGTGGGTGATTCCCTTTAGTAGACATGTAACATTCACATGATAACATAAAATCTATTTTATTTATTTGTTTATGCAAATTATGGAAAGTGCATGATATATGTCTTTGTGTATTGAACAAAAATGCATGGGATTGGATGACAGCTTAATGACTTGATTGAACTGCTTGAATTGGAATGCTGATAGTATTCTTGAACTGTTAATCATGAATTTTGAAATGATGCTTATGCATGTTAAATGTAAATTATCATGCTTTCATATTTAAATGATTGGATTGTATGAGTTGTGTCTAGTTTTATTCAGATGAGACTAAATGATGATTGAAATGAAAAATGTACATGGTAATGCAATACTGAAATTGAATGTAAAAAGAGTAAAAGAAAAATAATAAAATGTTAATAGCTTCTGTAAGTCCTGGTACTTAACATACCCAAATGGGAGGGCATGAAGTGGCTTCAGTTAGTCCTGGTACTTAGTGTATCCAAATGGGAGGGCATGAAGCAAGACTAAAAAGTGGAAAGAAATGAAAGGAAATAATAAGAATAAAGAAATAAATAAAATGTAATGGCTTCTGTAAGTCCTGGTACTTAATGTACCCAAATGGGAGGGCATGAAGTGAGACTGAAAAGTGAAAAGAATAAAATGTTAATGGCTTCTGTAAGTCTTGGTACTTAATGTACCCAAATGGGAGGGCATGAAGCGAGACTAAAAAGTGGAAAGATATACTAGACTAATGATGGCCTCCTATAGAGAACACCTGGACCTTGTGCCAAAAGATTGAAAAGAGAATCTCTTGATGAGAACCTCTAAGACTGAGACTGAGACTGATGCCACTTGTGTGGTCTAGACTGATGGTGCTCTCTCTACAGGTAGCGCTTAGGTCTGGTTTAATAATGAAAAAGGAAAAGGAAAAGGAAAAGGAAAATGAAAGGAAAATTGAAATGCATAATGTTATATGACTTTGATGTGATAACTAATGCATGATGAATTGCTTTACTTACTTACATGGTTGTCTATATTGCTTACTGAGCCCCAAAGCTCATTATTGTAAATGTTGGCAGGTCCTCAAATACGTGATAAGGGCTAGGGTGCTGCCACCTAACAGTACCTTTAAAGTTGAAGATAGAAACCTTTTTCTTTTTGTTGCAACTGATGTTGGTTTAACGGGACAGTGAATGTATATATATTTCTCTGAGACTGTATGTACTTAACTAGACACTGTTGAAAGGTCAAATGTAAATATAACAAGACTTTAGATTGTGTACATATGTTTATGAGTCAAACTATCAAGTAGGTTATTTGTTTGTTCTTGAAATGTTTAGTTTAGCATTTTGTTTTAGTAATGATAAATAGGTTGATAAAGAAAGGAACTATCACATGCCCTAGTTCAATGTCCATAATGTGGGCCCCACCAAGCCTGTGAAAACTGGGGTCATGACATTTTGCGTAGTCTCATGAAGCTTTTTGTTGAGAAATATGAAATTGGTAGAATGGCTTATTGATCTATGATCTCAAGCCCTCTATTTATAATTAAGTGGAAAGTAGACTATTACAAGGAATAGATGTTTACATGAATGCAAACTCTAATTTAACTCCTATACAAACTCTTATTAGACTCCTAATAGAATCCAACACTCCCCCTCAAGTTGAGGCATGGATATCACACATGCCCAACTTGACCAAAAGAGTATAAAACATCTATCCAGATAAACATCTGCAATTTGATCTTCAAACTTATAGATTACGTCTGCCTTATAGACTTCCATTTGCTTTGTTCTCATCTTTACTGCAACTTTATGTCTCCAAGGAAGAACGCCCAAGAAAAAAGGTAGAATCTTCAAATGTTGAGAAGACTAAATTTCTGCGCAAATCTGAGGGAAAATATATTTTTGGGGTAACAATTGCTAGGGTAAAACAACCAAAGTGAAACTTTTGATTTGTAGCAATGTTAGATCTTTAAAGGGAAAGTTTGCCAAAGGACAATCTCCAAAGGTAGGGGAAAATTTGTCAAGATAAGTGACAATCTCCAAAGGTAATAGAGATCAAGTTCTGCAAAGGTCAAACGACAAATCTTTTGCAAGGTTAGATCTCCGAAGGGAAGATGTCAAGTTAAGGGGCAAATCTCCAGGGTTAACAGAGATCAAGTTCTGCATAGTCAAAAAGATAGCTCTATAACAATGTTAAATCTCCAAAGTAGAAGATTGCGAAGGTAAGGGACAAACTTTCAAAGGTAACAAAGATCAAATTCTACATAAGGAAGTCTACATGAAAGGCATTGAATTGTAGACATCTTCAATCTCCCCCTCACGTGTAGCTTTACATGTGGGAAAACAATAACAAAGGAAAGGAAGAAATTGTAATGGTAAGATAAAAGTATCAGGAAAACAAATCTAGAGAAAATGACAAAATTTGAAAGGTGGATGATTGAGCCTACGATGCCACTGATGAAGGTTTAATATTACTGAATCACCCGAATTAGAAGATGTAGTCAAAGCAGAAGTAGATCCTCCAATCGGCTCGAGCAAATAAAGTCCATTTACCACGACCAATCTCCTTCCCTGTGACCAGATCCAAAAGTAGCAAGGTAGGAGTTGGTAGGGGTAGTAGAGGAAGCAGTGGTCGAGGCTGTCCTGGCAGTAGAAGTCTGCAGAATACGTCGCAGAGTAGCAAACTCCTCCTGTGAAAAACCAACGTCTGCAGAGGGAGTGGTGGAAACTGTCTCAGAAAAATTAGCCTTTGGTGTTCCCTTTCTTTGTGCTCGTTTTTGCTCAAAATCAGCAGGCTTTTCCTGCAGTTTCCAAGAATTTTCCTTGGTATGATATGGTTTGTGACAGTGCACACACTTGACAATCTCCTTAGCCGGATCAGATTTAGTGTGAACAGACTGTAAAGTTGATTTCTCCATAATAGGAGTATGAAGCATGACTAATCGACGACTTTCCTCACACTGAACAAGAGCATAAGATTGTTCTAGTGTAGGAAAGGGAGAACAACTTAAGACTTGCACTCTGATCTGATCGTACTCCACGTTCAAACTTGCCAAGAAGTCATATACTCGAATCTTATCAATGTACTTCTTATATGTCGCCACATCATCTGGATTAGTGGGGCGATAATCCCCATAATGATCCAACTCTTGCCAAAGAGATCGCAACTCAGCATAATAGTGGGCCACAGTTAGTTTCTTTTGGGTAGTCTCATGAAGCTTCTTTCGTAGCTCATAAACCTGTGCTTCATTCCCCAACTGTCCATATGTTTCAATAGTAGCCTTCCAGATTTGGGCTGCAATATCAAGTAATAGGTAACCCCGGGCAATATTTGGATGCATGGAATTCAAAAGGAATGACATAATAAGAGAGTCGTTTGATATCCATTTATCCTGTAAAACACCTGCGGTAATGGGTTTGATAGTGGTGCCCGTAATGTATCCAGCTAGTCCTCTTCCAGCATTAGTCAGGTAAGCAGATCGAGACCAGATCAAGTAATTTGTGTCGTCAAATCTTACCGAAAGAGTATGAAGAGTAGGAAAATATTCGGATCCAGTGGGAGCAGTAGTATCATTTGTGGCTGCCATGTTGAAAGAATTGTCTGCAGTTCTTTAATCTTCACCCCTTCAAAGTAACTGAAATGTCGCAGAATGTAACAGCCAAACCACCTAAAAAAAAGGTTATAAATACCCCCCCCTTTTCTTTTCTTTTTTGGAAATTACAAACAAGTCCCTAGAAAAGCTGAAATTACAAATAGGTCCCTATAACTATTTGAAATCACAAATAAGCCCCTGGAATTATCTAAATTTGCAACCAAACCCCTAAAATTATGGGAATTTGCATGTTGGTCCTTGGGAAAAAGTAAATTTACCAAAGAAGTCCCTCAACAATCGTATTCTGTTTCTTCCTCTTTTTTCTGGGCAAATAGAACGGTAGCTAAGGGAGAAAAGAAACTAGGTATGATTCGATACAAGTTGGGGCTTGATTCGATTCAAGGTAGGACTTGATTCAAGGTTCGAAAGAAAGAATCAGATGAAAAAATTTGACGGAGACGAAGAGTTTCAGAAGAGAAAAAAAACCAGAAAAAACTCACTGTGATTACGATCAATATTCTGCGATTTGGGTGTGATTAGACGAACGATATGCTGCGATTCAGACAAGTGATGGGCCAGAACTGTTTGTATTCTGCGATTTTGTGATTCAGAGGAAAACTGTGTTGGCTGCGAGTATATTCTTGGAACTGGAAGCAGCAGTTGCAGAAGCAAGAAGCAGCAACCAACAGCTGTGAATCTGTTCTTGACGCAGGAAGCAGCAGTAGTAGTGCAGCAAAGCAGGAGCAGCTTTTTCTCTTCTGGTTTCCTCTGTTTTCTGTAACTGTTCTTCCCTCGAGACGGTAAGTCCCTGGAAGCTAGAAGCAGATCGATTCTTTCTCCTTACTTTTTTTTTTTTTTTTTTGTTTCTTTGGTCAATGGCGGAAGCGATGAGAGCAGCACCAGTAGCAGCAACGATAGCAGTACCAGTAGCAGCGGTGGTAGCAGCAGGGTTCTTGACGATAGCAGCGGCTGTGGTGGTATCAGCAGGGTTCCTCTTCTCTTCTTCTTTCCTTTCCCTCCTTCTGGTTTTGGAGATCGATAATTGCGGCAAATTTCTGAATTTGAGTTTCTGCGATAGTTGCAGAAAAAAAAAACTGCGATGGGTTTGAAAGAGAGAAAAAAGAAAGAAGAGAGAAAAGAAAAAAATCTTAATTGAATTGAGGCTCTGATGCCATGTTGAGAAATATGAAATTGGTAGAATGGCTTATTGATCCATGATCTCAAGCCCTATTTATAATTAAGTGGAAAGTAGACTATTACTAGGAATAGAAGTTTACATGAATGCAAACTCTAATTTAACTCCTATACAAACTCTTATTAGACTCCTAATAGAATCCAACACTTTTTTCATAGCTCATAAGCCTGTGCATCATTCCCCAACTATCCATATGTTTCAATGGTAGCCTTCCAGATTTGGGCTGCAGTATCAAGTAATAGGTATCCCGGGTAATATTTGGATGCATGGAATCCACAAGAAGCTCTAGCTTCAGTAGAGTTGTTTTTACTTGCTCTGTCCTCCAATCTTCGTATCTCTACTGGTGCGGTATGTTTTCCATTCCCAAATCCACCATCCTTGCTATGGAATCCTTGTTCTGTGCCTTCCTTTGGAAAGGGCGGGAAGCCTCCCGCTTTCTCCACCCTATCTGTTGGTCAACTATTTGTCGCCCAAGTTTTGAAGGAGGCTTGGGTATCCGCAGGATTTCTAATGTCAACCTTGCCTGCCTCCTCAAACTCATTTGAAAAATTGCCTCAAAGCATTATTCCATTTGGGTTAAGTGGGTCCATTCCTATTTGCTCTGTGTGAATTCCTTTTGGACGGTTCCCTTACCCTCTAATCCCTCATGGATCTGAAGGTAGTTTCTCTCTCTGCGTCCCCTAGCTCTTTTTGCCATTTCTACCACAATCTCCTATGGATCCTCCACCTTATTCTGGCTTGATCTGTGGCACCTATTGGGCATTCTCTATAACCACATTTTGGGCCCCGAATGTCTATGTCTCCCGTATCTCAAAAAACATTCCCTTGTCAACCTTCATCTCCAATAGTTCTTGAAACCATTCCCCCTTCCCCCTTCTCACTCAGGTTTGGGATTCTCTTCCTCCTCTCACTAGTTCCCCTCATAATCTCACAGTTTGGCTCCCATTTCCCACAAAAACCTTCTCCATTATTTCAGCCTGGAATCTTCTTTGAGCCCATAACCCTAAGCCTCCCTGGGTCCTATTGGTTTGGTTCAAATGTTTCATCCCGCGCCATTCCCTCACCCTTTGGAGAGCCCTCAACCATGGCCTTCTCACCCAATCCTTCCTTGTTAGCCGCCACATCTCAGTAAATCCCAACCGCATTCTTTGTTGGAACGGCCCGAAAAACCTTGAGCACCTTTTCTTCTCTTGCCCCTTCTCCATATCCATTTGGAGAAAAGCCCTTGCCTCCATTTGGCCCCGTTCGAGGCGTTCCTTTGGGTTTGCCGTGATTGATCTTGGATTGTGAGGAACTTTTCAGGCTCTTCCATTTGTGATCGGACTGCTAAGCTAGTTTTTTGTGCCTCCATTCATCATTTGTGGTGGGAGCGCAATCTTCGGAGATGGACTTCCAAATCTCGCTCTTTATACATGATTTGGAATGCCATTTATTTTGATGTCTCCTCTAGATTGTTAGCTCTCCCCCACCCCTCCTGTTGAAGATACCCCAAGAAACAGATTCATTGTTGTCTCTTGGGGTCTTAGCTCTTCTTTTCGGTCTTCCTCTTAAAGGCCTTGTTTTCTTGTTTTGTCGTTTTTAATATAATTATTTATTCATAAAAAAAAAAAAAAAATTAAAATAATTAAAAAGAAGAAGAAAAGAATGACATATAAGAGTCATTTGAGATCCATTTATCCTATTAAACACTTGTGGTAGTAGGTTTGATAGTGGTGCCTGTAATGTGTCCAAATAGTCCTCTTCCGGCAATTGTCAGGTAAGTAGATCAAGACCAAATCAAATAATTTGTTCCATCAAATCTTGCAGAAAGATGATGAAGAGTGGGGTAATGTTCGGATCCAGTGGGAGCAGTAGTAACATCGGTAGTTGCCATGTCGAAAAAATTGTCTGCAAATTCTTCAGTCGTCACCCTTTCAAAGTAATGTAGTGTAGCGGTGGAGGAAGGTGGCTGCTTCTTCTCTTCTGCTTTCCTTTTTTTTTTTTGGTTATTGTTCTTCCCTAATCATCTCGAGGCGGAACTGAAGAACTGCCAAAAAAAGAAGGTGGAACTAAAGAATTGCAATGAGTTTTTGAAGAAAAAAAAATCAGAGAATTGTGATGGGTTTGAAAAAAATTAAAGAATTGCGATGGGTTTGAAGTACTGCGATGGGTTTGAAAAAAAACAGATGAAGGTTGGTCTTCGTCAATAGAGAGAGATTTTTGCTTTTTTCTCTTTTTTTTTTTTTTCTCTCTTCCCTAATCAAACTTAGGCTCTGATGCCATGTTGAGAAACACAATGTTGGTAGAATGGCTTGTATTGATCAATTTGATCTCAAGCTCTCTATTTATAATAAAGTGGAAAGAACACTATTACATAAATACCCTTACTTGGGTAATTACATGAATAAAAACTCTAATAGAGTTGGACTCCTAGTAGTACTCAACGAACACTCTATATCACCTCTTTCCCAATAAAAAAGGTTAAAAGACAAAGACATCTTTGTTGGCAGTTAGAGTACAGGGTGATTCCCTTCCTGCTAATGACCGACTAAACTTTGATTATGTAAGCACATTGCTTTTAAACACCCATTCAACCCTGTTTTTCCTTCCCACCTTGAAATCTTGATAACATTCAGTTTACCCAGTTAGTAATCAGAAACAGGGGAAAAAGTTTGTCTACAAAGCATTGGTGAGAAGGAAAAAAATTGTGTTGGTAGAAATGAATGGCATTCTTTTAAAAGATTGAAAGAATTTGCAAGTATCTAGTTTAGTATGTTGGCTTATTAGCCCTGTTGAACAATTGTCCTAATAATATGAATTAAATATAACAATGCTTCCAGGCTTGCATAAGATATGCTGGTGATCATTCGTTGCGCTTTCATACTAATGGTGTTCTTGTTAACTGATTTCCTTTCAAATGTTTTTTTCCTAGTTTTGCACCTTTAACCTGTGATGGACCATATTGTTTCATTCAAATATAATCGTGTACATCTACTTAAGACCTTATGGTCACTTCTTGACAAACTATGTGGATGGAAAGTGGTTAAAGGGCAAGCTCTTGTATTTTTATGGTGTTCATGATATACAAATTGTGTGATGCTCTAATTCACTCATCATTTGCCAGATTTGTTTGGTATAAATGCACTGTGTTAGTTTATTTGGAATTTTTGATGATTTCTTTATGACAACCTTAATGAAGATTGTGCTGTAATTTAGTTCTACCATGTTGTCAGATTTCTTTCAAGTCTTCTGCGCAACGACTGCCTGGCTTGTTGAGCGTATTAGCCAAGGTGAGTTGGTAAAGGATTTTTTTCTTCCTCTTTCGGTTCATTATTATTGCATCATTAGGGCACAAAACTATTTGAGAACATCACTAAAGTTTGTGTATATTTACTAATAGGTTATCACCAGAGACTTTGTTTTTGTATTTCCTTTAGTGTTAACAGTTTCATCCCAATCTCATTCCATATCATTGATAAGGTCCTACAATTTGTTGCAGTACTACAAACTCTACTTGGATATTTTGACGCTACCAATATTTTTGATTGGGTTTCACGTTCCTCAGGTAACTAGTTACTTGATAAATATAAGCTCACTGGCATCTGACTACTGCATGGTTCAAGACTAGTGCTGCATTTCAAATATATTCTTGTTTATTCAAGCTGGAGCTTACTTTTGATTTGTGCAATGTGTATACTCCAGCTTGAGGAGGAGTGTTAGAGATAGTGAGAAATAACTTGATGTGACACGATAGGGGAGGTGTTCCCCTATCATGGTTTGGTTATTGAGTAAGGTATTTAATTATTGGTTGCCTACTCTAATTGAGTTTCTTATTAGTCTTTAAGCTTCATTAGGTAGGAGTTACATCAGTGTTATATTACTTCTGAAATTCTATTTCAGTTTATTATGAGCATATGTGGCTGGTAGGATGGAGAACATTCAATTACCCAGCCCTATTCTCCCATTGCCTTCTCTGTCTCCCTCAACCTCTCTTTCTTATTCTCTTTACTGGTACTGAGTAGTGAGTACAGATGCTGAGACTGTATACATAACCCTTGAACAATCGGCTATTTTTGGTGTTGATTTTCAATTAAACATCATTCTATTACTGAGAGCCCCTGTTCATCGTGATGATGTACAATATTTTTACTGCCTTCCTGGTTAATTTTCTACTGCCTTATATGGTTCGCTTTGCTTATTTTACTTCTCTAAAGTTACTGCTTTGATCTATCAGTACGGAGACTACTGCTTTTCTATTTCAAGAGAATTGTATCATAAATCTTAGGCCTTTTCTTTTATTTTGCAGGGGAATTTAATCTATTGGATAACTAATAGTTCACTGACTGTCATTCAGGTTTGTCATGCACTCTCATTTCTGATTTTGTTTTTGGCAAAAAAGAAATTAAAAAAAAAAATAAAAAGCATATTCCGTTTGTCTATTAAAATATCCACAAGAGTACAAGTAGGCTTTCATATCTCTATACTTCCTTCATCGTGCATGCATTTGCAGGAAGCAAGTCACTGTCGCAATCCCTGTCTCTTTCAATCATAACTATTGAGTTTTTTTTTGAGTTTGGTACCGAAATGAAGATAGATAGGATTTTATTTTGGCCCAACAAGAACCAACAGTAGGCCAAAAGAAAATTTCTAATTCCATAACTGTCACTCATTCTGGATGAAACACATTTAAATGGCAGAAATTGTTGGAAGCATGCCACAATTTTACATTACTACTAAAACAAAAAATTCCAGCAAAACAGTATTTTGAGTGAAATCTGAAACTTTCTTCTTTCTTTTTTTCTTTTCTTCCACCTTCCAATTTTCAGCCAAAATGAAGCAAAATTTTCAACTGAACTTCCCATGGGTATTCTCCTAACAAGATCCAGGAGATACTACAACCCTAAGCTCATTTCTCCTGGTGGTCTTCTAATCTTACTCAATGCTCTATGATGTAGAGTAGATGTAGAAGAGAATGCAAAACATTTATCTGAACATGCTGGATAGTTCAAATCTGCTAAAGCCATGTGCAAGTTGTAGTACAAGTAGATGCTGAGGAATCATTATTGCTGGACTGGTGAATGACCCAGTCTGGAAACCCACTCCAAAGCTAATCGGACCCAAACAGAGTGTGGTCCAACAAGGTTTGCAGGGGATAACCATGTAATCTTTAATGATGTAGCCTCAAGTGAGGGCCAAATAATGAAAGATCTTTTAAAATAACCAATTCAAACGGGCACAAGAAAGGGTTTGTTGGGTTTTTTGGTTTGGGTGTAAGGAGTGAAAAAAAGGGTAAGATCATAAATGGAATCTTGGATAGTTTGGTTAGGATTCAGATGGACTGGGGTTAACGGGATGGGATGGGATTTGAAATATGGAATCAATATAATGTTTAGAGCAGTAGGCCAAATGCAACACAAAACCCCGTTCTCTCTTGCAAACACGAACACCAAAAAATAAAAGAAGAGCAGCAAAGCTCTTTAAATAAAGATATGAGATGGAGAAATTGGATTAAAATCCTTGAGAAGTGTAGATGAGTTTTACTGATGGGATGGGGCTGTAACTTGAGTTGAGTCTAGCTGGTCAGTTGTTGTCTCTGAAGTTGGGTTAGGATATGGATGGGTGGTGTTGGAGATATTCAAGTTCTTATTTATTTATTTATTTAGGTTTTCAAAAACTCAAAAATTTCAAGAGGAGCTGGATCTTGAGATTTTATTTTTTTATATTTTTTGGGGTTGGGGGGGGGAATTGGTTTGGACTTTGATTGAAGTTAGGTGATGATGTAGAAGATGATGCGTAAGAGTTTGGGGACAGATATGATGGTCAGATTGGTGTTTATCTGGCTTTGAATATTGGTTTCTTGTTAAGTTTGAAAATTCAAGAAAATAAACGTTAAGGTTTAAGGATGGGGCGGGGAAGATATTGATCTGCACTAACCTTGCTTGAGACCTGATCCTTCAATGGAAAGGTGGGTTTATAAGGTTTGGGCTGAACCCATAGCCACAACAACGATCTTGGTCCCTTGGACTTGAACCACTTAGACCTTCAAAACCACCTCGAACTTTAACCACACCTAGGATCCCAGGTGGACTTTGAAAACCAAGCTACAAATCCAATCTTAAACCCAGATCAAACTATCTTGGGGAAATGACAACAGAGCTGGTAATAAAATAGCAAATAAACAAGTTGTGTCTATTCATCTAGTCGATGGGGTATATATAATGGGTTAAATAGCTTCAAAATGGGAAAGCTGTTTGGGTTACAACTTGAACAACTTAAGGACTTAAAACATAAATTCAACCTCTAAATCAAGGAGGTCTATTTAAAACCTAAACAACTTTTTTATCCTTGCTTAATTTGGACATGTACGAATTTAAGTTGAACTAGAATGGAATCATTAGCCAGAACGCCTAGGCAACGTTTAGATGACGCCTTGATAACCATGATCATTAGTTCAATTGACTTGACGAAAAGACTTAAAATAACCCACGTTTTTTGTTATGTCGGCTAGCTATGACGGATACCCATGGAATGAAAGCCCAATACCTATTTGACTCAACCCTAGGCATATTCCTAGGAATAAGAAACAAATGTGGTGCTCAATGTGCATCAGTTATCCGATTCATCAATGGATTAGGTAGTGATGTGGGGGAAGTAACACGTGGTAGCAATTTTGACCATCGCTAGATAGGACAGTTGTAGTGTAATAATGCTAGGGATGAAGTCTTCAACTTGGGAGCTTTCTCTACAAAGAACGAAGGTGGCATGACAAATTCTATATTCAATTTGAAAGGAGTTTGGGAGTATTTTTCCATTTCAAATACTTAGTTTTCCATTTTAGATACTTTTGCTCAACCATAAATAAAAAAGGTGATATAGAGGATGATGTTTCCCAAAGAATTCAAATAAGGTCGATGAAGTGCGAGGTGTGTTTGGAGTCTTGTGTGATCAGCATATTCCTCTTAATGCTAAAACAGAAAGTCAATAGGACCATTGTATGGCTAGCGATGATGTATGGTACAAAGTGTTGGGCCATTAAGAAGCATCATGTGGGTAAAGTCATTGTAGCAGAAATGAGGATCCTAAGACAGATGAGTGGCAAAACTAGGAAGGATAAGATAAGGAATGGTCATACTAGAGCTGGTCTGCGAGTAGCTCCAAAAATGATAAGCTGGAGAAAGTCGATTAAGGTGGCACGGCCATGTTTAAGGCAGGCATTTAGATGCCCCTATATGGAGAAGTAATGTAATCCAAATCAAAGGAATTAGAGGAACTAGGGGAAGATCTAAGATAATCATAAGGAAAAGTGATGAGAAGCGATATGCATTGCTTAGGCTTTCTATCTAGTATGGCCTCAAATAGAGTGATAGAACCCTCAATAATTCCCCATTGATCTCTTACAGAAGGCTATGAACTCAGCACACTATTTAGTAGAGTGATATTCAAGTAATAGTCAGTTTCATTGAGCTTTCTTGATTGGATATAGCTGATGAATACAGGCTGATTATACTACTGATAAACACTTCTGAAAATAAGATAAAACTAAATAGAACTCAGATAAGCTAGAACAGCCGGTGGCTAGCTAATCTCCCCAGAGGTTTCCCTCTCCTCAAGCACTTGCTTGTGTCTCCTTTTCTCCTTCTCTCTCCCTCCCCTCTCCTTACATAAACCCTCCATTCTAACAAACTTCTACGCATAACAAACTCTTACACACTCGGCCACTCATCATTTGCCACCTGGATCATTCTTTCTGCTCCTCTGTTTTCAGCAGGTTAGTGGTTGCTGTCCAATTGGATGCTGCCACCTGTATTCTCTTCATTTGGATCCCCTGCAGCAGCTGTAGGTGGTATTGCGTACTCCCTCTTATTCCTTCGCTTGTACACCTTGGTAATTAGGGGCCTATCATAGAGCTGATTGGAAGGCAAGAATCCTTGTAGCATACCCCATTTAGTTGATAAAACGCTTGTTGTTGTTGTTTAATTTCTTTGTATCTGTGCATGGCGAGAGATGGCAGGGAGAATGGTGCTTATCCAATCGGTCCTTCAATCCTCCTATCTCTACTGGGTGCGGTATTTTTCCCTTCCTAAATCGATCATCCATTCTCTCGAGTCCCTGTTCTGCGCTTTCCTTTGGAAAGGTCAAGAATCCTCCCGCTTCCTTCATCCTATTAGCTGGAAAGCCATTTGCCGTCCCAAATCTGAGGGTGGTCTCGGATTCCGCCGTATCCGAGACATGAATATGGCATGCCTCATGAAACTCATATGGAAGATTGCCTCCAGACATGATTCCATTTGGGTTTCTTGGGTTTATGCCTATCTCCTCAAGTTCGACTCGATTTGGACTGTTGCGATCCCCTCCAATCCCTCTTGGATCTGGAGGAATCTCCTGACTCTCCGTGATCGGGCCCTCCCTGCCATCTCTGTTAGTGTTTCCTCTAGTCTTACCACTTCCTTTTGGCTAGATCCTTGGCATCCGATGGGTATCTTGTTCTCTATCCTTGGCCCCAGAACCGTTTATAACACCCGTATCCCAAAAACCGCCCCCCTCTCCTCATTCATCTCCTTTGGTTCCTGGTCTACCTCCCCCCACCCTAGTCTCACTCAGGTTTGGAGCTCCCTCCCTCCCTTATCCCCCCTCCCCGATGACCGCATTGTTTGGCTGCACCCCCACTCTACCCCCTTTTCTACTTCATCGGCATGGAACCTTCTGAGAACCCCTTCTCCCCCTACCCCTTGGTCCCCTCTTGTTTGGTTCAAAGGTCACATCCCTCGCCATGCCCTTACCCTTTGGAGAACTCTTAGCCTTGCCCTGCCTACCCAAACTTTTCTCATTAGCCGTCACATCCCTGCCAACCCAAACTGTGCTATCTGCTGGAATAGTTCAGAGGATATTAACCATCTATTTTTTTGTTTCCCTCTTTCCCGCTCCGTTTGGACTCGCGCCCTTGCATCCATTTGGCCTAGATCCCGTCATTCTTTAGGTTTTGCACAGGAATGGAACTGGATCTTGAGAATCTTTGCCGGTACTTCTGCTTGTGACCTTGTGGGTAAGCTTGTCTTTGCCGCCACTATTCACCATCTTTGGTGGGAGCGTAACATGCGCAGATGGTCCTCCAAATCCCGTTCAATTGATTTGATTTGGAATGCCATCTCCTTTGATGTTTCTTCGAGACTGCGTTCTCTCCCCCACCCCCCTGTTGCTGATTCTCCAAGAAATAGGCTAATTGTTAGTTCTTGGAGTCTCTCAGCTTCTTTCTTACCCCTCACTTGAGGTTCTTTTGTATTTGCTTTCTCTTCTCCCCCCCCCCCCCATTGTAGTTTCTCCAAGAAATAGGCTATTTGTTAGTTCTTGGAGTCTCTCAGCCTCTCTCTTGCCCCATTTTCATTGTTTCTTTCGTCTTTCTTTGGTAATTTAATTATTTATTCATCCAAAAAAAAATTTTCTTTGTATCTGTATGTAGCCCATTCTTTCATAGGATTGAATATTAAATCGACAGTTGAGGGTGGTGAGTTCATTGCATTTATTGCCTGCCAGAAGCTGCTTCCTTCACTTGCCATCTGTTTTGATTCAGCTATGAATCTCCTTCCCTCTCTCTTCTATTTCTCCCAATCACTCATCCTCTTTATTTCTTGTTCTTTCTTCTTTCCTTCCCTTCCTTGCCCCTTCCTCTTCTTTTATTTTTTATGATTCTTTTAACTTTTCTAGTGTGACTCTGTTTCAGCAAGGGAAACTCAGAAACATTAATGTGTCTGGTATCTAATTCATAATTTCCTTGAAATCCTTCCTGTCTTGCTCAATGCTAGAAACTTCAAGCCCTTGCTTCCTGTCTTGTCTCCATTTTCATTCAACTTTGTTTTTTGGCTGATTTAAAACCTAAGGTTGTTCAGGGGTGCCAGTCATTATTGAATCCATCACTCCAATGTTCTCAAAGAAGTTGCATCCAGGCATCAAATTCCTCCCACTTATTCAGTTCATTTACATCTTCATCCATTCCATTAATTAACAAGGCTCTGAACCTTCCACCCCCCCCCTCCACTGCCCTTCCTCTTCCTTAAGATATTCTGTCCAAATAAGAGCTAAATTTTGGCTCGACGCAGAAATGCTCAAATCTAGTATAGAGTCTGTATGCTTCTTTCAGATACATACAGATTCCCATTTTATAGATGTTTAGATGAAATGTTTTCCTTTTCCAATTCCCAAACTCCTTCCCCTTCATATTATTTAAAAGAACCATTTAGTCCAATTTTTTCTTGGGATGTGTTGAAATCATTCATTGTTAAGGAAATAAATGGTACATTGTATCACAAATAGCATGCCCAAAAAATAAATTGTAAACAGAGCATAATGATATTCCAAAACCAACAATGATATGCTCTTTCTAAATTATAGAGTTTAAACCAGCACTTGTTCGGCCAAACTTATCACCTTTTGACTCACAAGCCTCTGCATCTAATTGAGTAATTCAGCAGATCTGTGACAGTCAAAATGACTATGATCCATCAAAAAACCACTGGGAATGAAAATTATTTTGATAATAGCAAAGTCTTCCCACAGATTATTCAATAATATCCTATAAGAAACAAATAAATCTAATCCATTGAGAAGCCGCATTACTGAATTTAACATTTGCAAAGTCTTCCCACAATTATCGATATTGTTGAAGTATATACACTTGGGCTATTTACAGTTCATGACACTATTCACGTGAACAGTAAAAAATATGTTTTTACTGTTCATGTGAACAGTAAAATCTATTTGTATGATGTTAGTGATGCTACTCTACTTTCTATTTCTAATGTTGGAGTATTGCTACATAAGTTTTGGGAGTTTTTAGAAAGCATAGTTTCTATTTTGGTAGTAGTTTCTATTTTCAGAATTTTCTATTTTAGGAGCTAGGAAGTTACTAAAGTTGTAATTTTTTGTTTCCTTTTTCTAGGGACAATTACTTGTCTCTCGTTGTATTAGATTCATTAGGCTATAAATAAAGGCTCTTGATTCTAGACTTTAGCGAATCACGGCCTCTTCTACTAGTTCTTCATCTCTCCTCTTCTTCTTCTTCTCTCTTTTCTTTGTTCAAGTTTAGCTCTGTTTTGATTATTTAATGTTATTTTCTAACTGGCATCGGGCAGTTTATCACTGGGCTTTTTCTCTCTCTTGGTGCTTTTTTTTTTCTTCTTTTTCTTATCTAGGGTGCCCCCCTTGTGGTATTGTGCATGGCTGTCCTTCTTCTTTAACTTTTGAAGCACCAAGTATCTATGTATTAATACTACAAAAGGCCCTGCTTTCTGGGGATATGTCTACCTATTTGATTCAACTAAGGCTGCTACTACCCTTTTTTTTGTGTGCAATCTGTTCATCGCCTTCCGATGTCTTGGGATTCCTCTTGATTCTTGCAAAGATATGCCCATAATTCGGATTGAGACCTAAAATCAAGTTTAGCCTTCTTTTAATCTAATCTTCTACAAAGACCTGGGACTATTTTTCCTTCATTCGGATCTGTTGGTTTCAATCTGGGTTTGCTTCTATGGTCCGAGATCCGATTTATCTGCTCTTGGCCTGCTTTGCACTTCTTCGAGTGGATTGCTCACGACTCTCGATTTTGAGTTCCAAACTGGTTCAATATTTTTTTCCGATCTAATTTGCTCTGTCTAGGATTAGCGGTGGTCCAGAATTTTTTCCCTTTTGGTGCCAGACTTTGTCCCGTGAGCGATTTTCTGCTGCTTGTCAACTTTATTGGTGAATAATAACTGCTCTGTGGGGCTACTTTTCCTTCTTGGGTTTCTTTTGTGTTCATACTTTAAGATGCTTGTCACTGGTCATCATTAATTGTCCACATGTAATGCTCACGTGGGGAGATGGTCCTTATTCTATTCTACTCAGATGTGCTGTGGATATTATTTGTGAAGATCTTTGTCCTCAACTTATGGCATTCTACACGATATCATTACATGTCTTTAACTACTTGGTCCGTAGTAACCCATACTACCTTACCTACTTGGTCCGCAGTAACCCATACTGTCTTTTACCTTACCTACTTGTCCGCAGTAACCCATACTGTCTTTTACCTTACCTACTTGGTTCGCAGTAACCTATACTGTCTTTTACTTTACCTACTTGGATCACAGTAACTCATACTGGCCTTTACCTACCTACTTGGTCTATAGTATCCCATACTACCTTACCAAGGTGGTCCACAATAATCAATATTGTCTTTTACCTACCCATACTTTACTTGTTACTTGCCTTCTTGTGAAGCATTTATATGAACATAGGAGTTGCAATTTTGAAGATTTAGCGTGGATATTTCTCCCTACTACCGGCATTACGTGGATAATGCTTTTTGCCTAACTACTACTTGAGTTCTTGTGAAGCATTTATATGGACTTTGGAGTTACAATTTTGAAGATCTAGTGTGGATATTTCTCCCTACTACCGGCATTATATGGATAGTGTCTTTGATCCTGCTATACTTATGGACTTTGTTCGTCTTCAACATCGTCGATTGTTCTCAATATTGGATGGTTCAATATTGGATGGTTCTATTGACATGAAGAATTAAATTTATTTTTTTTAATTGGTGTTGATTATCTCCTGGGTGAAGTTTTCTCAGTGTTTATCAACATCTGCCATTGCTACACGATTCAAGATTGGTGCTACTTTTCAAGTTTATTCTTATTGTGCAAGCTGGAGTGTACACAAAGAGTTTTCTTTGTGTACACTCCAACTTGAGGGGGAGTGTTGAAGTATATACACTTGGGCTATTTACTGTTCATGACACTATTCACGTGAACAGTAAAATCTGTTTGTATGATGTTAGTGATGCTACTCTACTTTCTATTTCTAATGTTGGAGTATTGCTACATAAGTTTTGGGAGTTTTTAGAAAGCATAGTTTCTATTTTGGTAGTAGTTTCTATTTTCAGAATTTTCTATTTTAGGAGCTAGGAAGTTACTAAAGTTGTAATTTTTTGTTTCCTTTTTCTAAAGGACAATTACTTGTCTCTCAAGTTGTATTAGATTCATTAGAAGCTATAAATAAAAGGGCTCTGTGATTCTAGACTCTTAAGCAAGAATCACGAGCCTCTTCTACTAGTTCTTCATCTCTCCTCTTCTTCTTCTTCTTCTCTCTTTTCTTTGTTCAAGTTCAGCTGCTGTTTTGATTATTTAATGCTTATTTTCTAACGGATATCATTCCATCCTTTTTGTTTATTTAATGCCTCTAGCACTCCTAAGTTTGATTAAGCAAGAATGGTAGACTATCTTTCCATTTCCTGAAAAAGTGAGAATGCTTTGTACTGATTTATCTGATAGAAGGATGAGTAATATCCTGACATGTTGCACCCATTTCTAACTCATCAAGCTGCAGCATATCTATGTGAATGAATGCTCAACAAAAAATTCAAACCCTTGTCGTTGATCGCGTTTAATAAAAAAGGGCATCTCTGAAAATAAATGATAACAAGAGAATTTACAGATAAAAGAGGAGATTTCTAACCCATAATCCTAATTGTAACACTCAAATGAGGTCCTAGCTAGGGCCGTAAACTGAAATAAACTTGAATTCAAGCTCTTTTGATGCTTGGCTGACTGAAACAAAAGTTACACCTGACAAACCCAATAAATAAAGATCCTATGAGGCCTAAAACTGCTATTGGACCTGATTTGTCTTCACACGGATTGCTCGTCGCTTTTCAGCCTGTCCAAGGAATTACTTCAGCATCACTATGGGTTCTGGGTAGGGTCAAAACATGAGCGGCCAAACCCCTGCTTTCGTGGAGAGCCTATTTGAACTTGTGGACACTTCATCGCATTGGAAACATTACCGTTGCACCAGGCCAATCCTTAATTGAGCACATTTAGTATGAGATTCAAAAGACTGCCACATCTGCGCATTGTAATATGGTGGGAAAAGTCGATATTTACTTAATAATTTCAGTTCAAAACCACCAACTGGAGGGATTTGAACCTAAGGTCACTGCAGGGTCATAACTCAACATATGTTCAGAATGCTACACTACACCTAAATCCATCATGTTAAGGGTTAACACTATAAGTAGGGAAATCATCTTGTAACCAAGGCTGGTTATAACAAGATCATAATTTTACTTTCCTGCCAATTAGTATCATACTTTCTTTTTCCCTATGTGGATAGATCCTATCATTTCACATCCTGCATTTAATAACTTTCAATCTTTTGAATACCATTACAACATTAAATACCATATAGAAATGACTTTTGGGAATAAATTTGGGAATACAACAAGAGAAGGTTGCAACTTGTTGGGTCACCACTTTGGCAATATATTGTGTCTCTGTGTGTGTGGAAAGGGGGGATGGTCTTACATGTGTTGCGTTCCTTAAGACAGTTGAATACTAATTTTCTTCTTCATGCATCATTCTTGCAGCAACTCTCTCTTAAGCATCCTGTAATTCGTGCAAAATTGGGGCTGCCTGACAAAGATGTTCCGGCAAAGGGTGAAATCCCGCCAAATTTTGATACATCTCAAGGAAGTTCATTGGATTCGATTAATGAAAATAAAATACCTGTTCAAAGTCTATCACCTCATGAATTGCTTGCTGTGAGTGTTGCTGGGTGTAAATAATATTTTAAACACTGAGCCCATCTCTATCTGTTTTGACATCTTTTTGGTTGCCGTTTACAGCTTTCCGTCAAAATATTAGCGAAGGGACAAAGAGAGAGAGCAATCCCATTGCTACGGTAATATGATTCTTTTTCTATTTCCATTTCTAGAAGGCCTTCTGACCGTTGGTATCTTGTCTTGTTTTGTTTTGGTTTTTGTACCTCAAATTAACTTTGTGGCTACAGACTTGCACTTGACAAGGATCCTGAATATGTGAGAGCTTTGGTTGTTTTGGGGCAGACTTTCATTCAGAAAGGGATGCTAACAGAGGCTATTGAACATTTGGAGCAGGCTATTTCCAAGGTCAGAAGTTTAATAGTATCTGGCACCATGCTTCTTTGTTTTGATTTATTAGACTCGATTGCAAAGCAGAAGCAAGAATTCTTCAGTTGTTATTGCCCTTGGTTCCTCATTTAACTTGAAGTTATTATTATCAGCTCTCTCTTGTCAGCCATCCAACAAATGAGCAGATTCATAACTTGATCCTCGCTTGTCAGTGGACTGGTGTAGCTTATATACGACAGGTGATCTTCTGTTGTTATTATTATTATTTTGTTCCTCTAGTGTATATATTGGCCAGTAGAGGGCAGCCCTCAGCATACTTGTAAGGTTGTCCCACTGCGACCTAGTAGTCGCAGGTCTGAGTCAGGAGACAAGACTCTTCACAAAATGGGGTTATACTGCATATTTTATGACTTACAACCCACCCCCAGACCATGAAATGACAGGAAACTTGTGCAATGGGTATGCCCTTTGTAGTTGATATCAAGGAAAAAAATTTGGTCGAAACCCAGGGAAAGTGTGAGATTTCGGTTGAAACCGGTGATTTTTTTCTTAAGTTTCGACTCTCAGTTTCAAGGCTTATGTGGACTCAAAATGATCTGAATTCTTGCATCCTACCTATTTCAAGCATAATAAACACAATGGAACTACTAGTTTACCAAAAAAAACCATTTGAAAATATAACATTCAATTATATAGTATATATGAAAAAAACTGAGAATATTACCAAGTACAAGTCTACCAAACAATTAAAATTAATAATTAGCAAAAAAAAATCTGATTGAACACCATCACTACATAGATGAAGTGATGGTATCTCACATTCATCAATTTGAATCTCATACATGAGTGTAATAGTGTATACATGTGTATTTTAGGAATATACATATTTTATAAAATCATTTCTAATATAAAACAATAAAAAAAAATAGTAGCAATATGCAAAAATTAATTTTAACTTCACATCATCCTAGATCAACACTCTAGACTAATCGTACTTTAATTTGAAAGCAATCTAAGTTGATTTGAGCCATAAACAAAACAAAAATAAAAAATGGAGAACTTTGTTGACTCACCTAGTTTGATTTTCAAAAACCCAACAATGGAGGTGCAAGAGTGGAAAGGGAATGCAAAGGAGTTGCTAAAATGAGATGAAGTGGGGGTAGAATCCACAACAGAAATGAGAAAAATGTTGATTTAGGGTCAAAATATGAAGGGCAGAACTACCGCTCGAAACTGTCGGAACCTCCAAAATTTCGCTGGTTCCAATCAAAACAGCTAGTCTTGATAACATGTGATGTATCGTTTCGGTCGGTACCAAAATTTTGAGTCATTTTGACTGAAATTTCATACCGTTTTGGTTGAAAATATACATTCCAACGAAATTTTTTCAATTTTGTTTCGATTTGTCAAAGTGCAGAGATTTTGCTCGAAATTTCAACAATTTTGTGCAAAATTTATTCTATGGTTGATATATTGGCCGATGGTGGATTGTGTTTTGCTAAAAAGTTCAATCACCTTGTTCTTACTCAGCTTCATGTTAAAAAGCATAATGTCCATCAAACTTTAAGCAAAAAAGTTGGAACTGCTGGTTGATTGAAGTCTTGCATCTCTTTCTTTCTTTCTTTCTTTCTTTTTTTTTTTTTTGGGTGATGGGGAGATACCATTCTGCTCAAACATATATTCTATAACTTCAAATGGTACTATTGTTCATCAAGAAGCAAGCAATTGATCAAGTAATTGTTGATAAGTGCTTTCCATGGTGGTTTATTGTTGTTGCTGACCCATTGATTGCTTATGGAGATGCGGATCAATTGGCAATGGACCTCAGGATGGTGGTTTCTTGAAAGCCAATAATCCTGAGGTCTGAGGCTCGGGATTATTGGCTTTCAAGTATCAATTGTAGAACTGCATTCTGTGTTTGATATACTTTCTTGATATTTCCTTCAGGAGAGACATACAGAGGGGAGAGCATGTCTAGAGAAGATAGCCCAAATTAAGGAGCCTGAGGATCCTAATGGGAAAGCTCACTATTTCGATGGTATTGTGCTGCTAGCAAGGTACTGATTCATAAACAATTAGTGCTTAACTCCTTCAGATATGTCTGCTTATGACTAAATCCCTCAAATAAATATGTATTCCAGTGCTTTGTATCGTGAAGGGCGAAAGGCAGAAGCTGCAAGATATTTGCGATTGGCTGTTGCATATAATCCTTCTGCTTATGGTGAATACCTTGAACAATGTGAAGCAGATGAAGAACATCCCATCGACATGCAGAGAAATCACTAGTGAGTAGTGGGCACCATTATGCTTACAGCACTTGTATTGTGCTTAAGAGAAGGGGACATTCGATCAATGTTGTCAGTGTCATGATCTTGATATTGCAGCCATTGTTGATCCCATGGCATACCATATTTGTACAACTACAAATTTTGCAATTTTACATGAAATAATTAATTTCAGAGTCAGAAAGGGCAGAAAGGTCTATAGAGGTACAGAGGATTTCCTTTGATATTATTCTTTTTCATGTAAATGCTGCCATAAATGTAACTATTATTTGTTTTATCCATTACGGATGTTGGAATAATCATTTGTAATCATAACAAAGTTTTTCCTGCTAGTCATAGTACATTGCTCCACTTCAAAGGCCAATAATGGATATGAGATTGATGAGCTTTATTCAGCTCATGTAGTTCTTCTTCTGTGCTCTGTTTCAAACACTAATACTAGAACACATATTACTGTTATTTGTGGTTGAAGAGCAAATACAATCTGTTGGATGTCCAAAAATATTGAAGAAAAAGAAAGTTATCTTTTAGGCTGCTTCAGATGTAAACCTAAAATGAAAAACTATACCTCATGCAGTTACTGGGGTGGTCAAGGTGGACGAGCATGAACCAGCCGAGGGCGGTGCCCTTTGGGACGTCTTCCAGAGGCAAGATGACCTAAGCTAGAGGCTTATCTTAGGAAGCACAGTAGGGAATTCAGACACACCCATTGTAATCCTATAGGACAGGTAATGACAGATCAGTTTGGGATGTTATGTATGTGAATCTCATTTTAATCATTGGTGAGAATCTCTGATGCAGAATATCTGATCATCAAATTTATCAGTAGTTCATCATAATTGAGTTACATAACAGTTTATACATGTTAAATATCTAAAGATCGATTTCTCACCCCATTCATGATCAGACTTTCTACCCAAAATTTCAACTGCTTAATCTGCTTTATTTGTGTGCCTTGTAAAGTCTGTGAGTATTTATAGATTACAGAAGGAACTCCAGAAAGGAAATTGTAAAACTACTAGGAAACTGAAACAAAGGCCAAATCAAAGACCCAAAAAACCACCTGCAACCATTCTCTAATCACCCTCCTCTGACACAGAGAACAAATTCATAGTTCTTGGTTGCGATACCATCTCTAAAATCAGCAGCTCTAGTGGCCGAATATTCCAAAGTGGGTGTAGCATGTAAAACAAGAATGATGTAATAAATGGTACCGACACGGCATTTTCACAACACCCAATGCCGTGCAAGAACCATTGATTAGATCATTCTTGTTTTACATGCTACAGCCACTCTGGAATAGCTGGCTGTTTGAGCTGCTGATGCCAGAGCTCTAAATTTGTTCTCTATGTCAGAAAGGGTGATTAGAGAATGGTTGGGGTAGCTCTGAGTCCAGATTGTCTCCCCTGACAAGTCTATGCTCCCCCGACGGCTGTTGACCACAAATTACAGGGACCCAAAGGGATAGTGTGGTGGGTTTATTTTTTGTAAATGTTTTATTATTTTGTACTTGTGAGCCCCACATAATTTGTGGTTGTAACACCGTCGAGGGAGCACTCTTTGCTCGCCGTCAGTGAGATGATCCACACTCGGTGGCTCTAACTATGCTCCAGTGAATTTTTTTCACCCTACTTGTAGCAGTCAAAACTGACAAAATAAGAATAGTGAGTGACATTGCTTTCTATGTTGTCTTCTTCAAGCTTCTCTTTTAGCTTCTTCATCTGACCGGATTCTTCAACAGTCTTGTTCCACCTCCCCTCCGGTAAACATTGGAGCTGTCTTTCTCCTCTGGAACCAGACAGAAAAGAGAACCATATATGTAAGCTCACATCCAACCACAAAACCAGAAACCCAGCAAGTACCACAAGATGAAAAGCATTTCATCAACATTAACACTAACTACTGTTTGTGTTATACCTAGAAAGAAGAAGCCTATAGAAGCATGAAATATCTGAAATCTAAAAGCTGTCATTAAAACACATCTACAACTGCAATTGGGTATTACCCAGAAAGAAGAAACCTATGGAAGGATAAACTATCTGAAATCTAAAAGCTGTCACTAAAACACATCTAGCTGGAACTGCAATTGGTCTTAATAGGGGTAGAATTTACCAGCTTAGAGCAGGAAGAACTGCAGGCCATCGCCATGGAAAAGCTTGTTCATCCCATCTCTGTCTCTTTAAGGTTGAAGCCAAGGGAAGACAGAAGAGAATACTGATTTAAGGTTTAGATCTTCCTTGGCTTCTTCAATCAATACTGATTTAAGGTTTGGATCTTTCTCTCCCTTTGTTCTACCCTGTGATTCTGGATGTCTACCCACCTATAAATAGAGAGAAGGGAAAATGGTAGTACATGATCATGAATTCATGATATCACAAGCAAAGATATGTGGTTATATGATGAACCACGTCATCTTTTTGCTTAATTGCCTACCCTTTTTAGCAGTAATCTGAATTAGTTAAATGCTAGTAATCAAACTCCCAAGTCATTAATTATCAATAATAAGCTAGATTTGGTTTAATCATAAGGCATGGGATCCAACATAGTCAATGCCTAATACCCTGAAGTTAATTCCTAAGCTCTCTGCAATGTGTCTTTTAATGTGAAAGACAAGATTACTGTTTTGGGAGCCATTGCATGGTGAGACATTTATGATGTTTTCAATCCTTATCCATTTGACAGTGGTGATATAATTTCTGAACCCTGCTGATGCTGGTTATCATATTTGCAGCATTTGGGTTCAAAGAAATTTTCCTACTACTCCTTTAGCAATTTTGACCAAATCATTGATATGAAAGAAAGAAACACTGGCATGAATTTTAATAATCAAGACATTTTAATGATCCACATGTAGATTGGCAGCTTTTTTTCTCTGTTTTCTCTACAGGTCCCAACAGAGATTTAAACAATAGAAAAATCTCCATGAGCAGATAGATGCTACTTCTCTATCCAAATCAACAACAGAAATAGCCATATCATGATCAACAACCCAGAAACAACATATTTGAAAGAATATGATCAAAATCTTCTCTTCCACCAAAGAAACTCATACATGGGCAAGAATTATCCATAATCAAGTTTAGAACTTCAATTAGATCAGGCTGATTTGAACATGTTACAGTAAGGGACAAAGAAACAATCACATGTGGCAATAATATTCTTTCTTTGGAAAGCAGGGTCACAATCAACTTGCATTTCAACAAACATATATAGTGGTCCCATCTTCATCTTTGATGGAAGAAACCCAATTAATATTGGGCTCAAATAGCATTTTCAATTCAAGAGCTCAGCATAGAGTTGAAATTATAAGAGCATGTTTGGATTCTCTGAAAAGAAAATCTGGACCTTCAACATTTTTTGACTTCAAATTTCTGGGATCTACTCTTTCATTTAATATATATGCTTCTATGTTTTGGCCAAAAGAAAAGAACTCTGAGACCTTGCCTGTGTCTTGTGCATTTAATGCACATGACACGTTCACCGAGATCGTCGGTCATCAGATCAAGATTTTGATCGAAATCTCGATCTTAACCGTTGAAAATCAATGGTTGAGATCAAGATTTTGGTCAAAATCTCAACCAGACCCCGATCCAACAGTCCGTTGAACAATCATTTACATTAAATGCCATTTGCAAGGGTTATACTGATGATCTCTGGTGTTTTTATGACTTGAATATCATATTTGAATATCGATCACCTTTTCTAATTGCTTGCCCCATCACCCATCCCCATGTATATGCCATTGCTTCTGCTTCACAGCTATAATTACCTTCTTGCTTGTCACTTGAATGCATGCATAAGATACTTACTTACCTAGAATGTCAAAGCATTTTTATGAAATCTTTCTCAGCCTCAATACCCAGTTAACAAACTTATATATGGAATAAGCTTTACACATTGGCCAAGTCTTGCCTCTGAAGCTAGCTCTATGTTTCTTGATCTTCAATTTGATTTATGTATTTTGAAGAGATCTTAACATATTCATATTGAACTCAGTCCATCAACATGATTAAAGGGAACGAGTTAGGTTGAGAAGCATGGAGTATAAAGCACGATACAAGCAATCCAAACTAAAAAAGATAGTGTAATTACTTTTATGGAAAAAGAAAAATATTTTGTTTCTTGTGTCCACAAACTCTTAAAAATGTCCACCGAATCTTAAAAAGAACTCTTTAAAATGTCTATTGAATCAATCTTAACATATGGAGAAGAAAGTAACCACAACTTGCTCTCTTTCGAATCATAGCTATTCACATGAGCAGATGAGCTACAGAAACCAAATCGCTTTTAAGACATGGAGCTTGAAACTTTCATGATTTTTACATTTGATTTTACAAAAGATTTGTATTTTTTCCACCAAGAAGAGAAATGAAGGAGAACGCGTGGGTCCTTTCCTTTTGAGGAACAATCGATCAAATCAAATAACAAAATAGATTCAGTTGGTTGGAGGTCAACTGAACACTTGTTCAATACAAAATTGGATTTCTTGCTTTTTATATCAAAGCAAAAACCATGCTTTTTTTTTGTAAAAAGAAAAGCAACTTCTCAATCCTCAGTCATTGAAGCTTTCGGTTAGATTTGTATGAAAAAGAAAAAAGAAGCCATTGAAGCTTTTGATCCAAATAGTTATATCACATCATGACTACTGGTGAAGCAAAGGAGCACACAACGAACTAATAGTTATTCTTAGCAATGTGTAACCCTCAAGGATTTTTGTCCGCTACAATTCTGACATCCTCCGGTTTCCTCCTATTCTCCCTTGGATTTTTGACACCTTTTAAATTCTAATCCAACGATCAAAACCATTTCATTTTCAAAATCAGAGTTGGGGCTTGAACGAACTTCTTCCCTCGTTCAGTTTTTCCCTCTTCGACTGCCATCGTTTGAAGAACTCAGGTGTTCTCGTTTGCTCCCGCTGTTCTTCCATTCGAAGACCTCAGGTGGTTCGTTCCCGCTGTTTTTCCATTTGAAGACCTCAGGTGGTTCGTTGCCATTGTTCTTCCATTTTAAGAACTCAGGTGGTATCATTTGCTGACGCTTTCTTTCATTTGAAGAACTCAGGTGCCATCGTTCGCTGCCGCTGTTCTTCCATTTGAAGACCTCAGGTGGTTCCATTTCATAACATGTGTCTCAAGTGGTTCCATTTCATAATCGAACCCCTATTTCGAAGGGTATTTCAGGTCATTTTGACCTGAATTTTGACGTGTAACCTAATTTGAGGCCACTAAACACATTGGGAGTGTTATTTTGACCTAAAATATTACCTAACCTAAAGTTTATAATTGGTACATTTCCAGCTATATGCGAGCAAAACTGGAAGTTTGGAAAATTCATATAAACTAATGTAAATAAGCAAAGAGAACACAAATACACAAGTAGTAAAGAGCTGTATTAAAGTTCTACAATTCATTATACAATTATGTTGAGTGTGGTTCATGCTTCACATATTGTTGCCGACGGATCGATTTTTTGGCGATATATCAACTTATCGCCGACACATGGCGATATTTCGTCGACTTAGTGTATAAGTCGTGTCACTAGGGGGTGTCGTGTCGCCCCCGTCGAAATGTCGCCCCGTGTCGGCGATATATCGCCGACACAAGGAACCATGTGTAGACCCCATATGAATGTGTGTGTGGGGGCATGAGGGCACGGCCAGGTTGAGGGTGGAGGATCTGAACTCGTAAAATAACCCTTGGCTAGAAAATCAATATGAGCTACCATGCCCTCCAAAGTTTTCCTTGGACTACCAAAGCTTTCCATCTAAGTTTGTACTAAGTCCACCTGAATACAACCCTAATCCACCTGAGTCCGTACCAAGCCCACCTAAGTATGAGCCCAGCCCAGTAGGTTCGGTTCCAAGCCCACCCGGGTATCAGCCCATTCCCCCAGCTTTTGTTCAAGCCCACCTGAGAACGTCCCTATTCCTGGTGGGAAGCGCTAGAAGGTGAAAACAGAATTCTGCTTGATTGTGGTGTTATCTTCCTTTTTTTTTTTCATTCTGTTTGAACCATGAAAGCTATTTTATGTTGTGGTCGTCAATGTCTTGGTTTCTTCCTTTCGTTCCCCATTAAAAACTATTTACCAATTGAAAATGTGACTCTTTCTTATTTTTCTTTATTGTCAAATTTTTGTCAGACACTGAAGTGATGATGTAGCAATGTTTTTTAGGGTTCAACTTCAGTGTTGCGCATTACGTGCTGCTTACAAAATATTGACCGAGATTTTTTTATCGCGACCGTCCGTTTCAGTTTTTACCACCAGTGAAATGGATGGTCGAGATTTGATACCAACCGTCGGCAACATGTGTTGGGCATTTATGCGTTGTGCATTATTCAAGTTCAATCCTGTTTTTCACCAAAGATAATCAAAAGTCTTTCATTAACACCGGGATCTTGCAGGGCTACTTTTCACATTTCACGTTTGAAGGGCTTCCACTCTCTTAGTCTTGAGTTAGCGTCTCGTGCTTCGAGTCTGAGCGATTCTGTCCATATTTTTAAGTAAAGGCATAATCAGGGATAAACAATGAGAGTCCGGATTATCGCCTTGTGGGAGAACATTAACACTTTCTCACCACACATTGTATAATGCCATGTGAGATTTACTAAATATCCCATCTCTAAATTATTTTATCATATTCGAATATAGGTCCACATATATTAATAATATATACCCGTACAGAATATAGGAAATTAAAACATGAAGATCATTAACAAATACATAGATATATATACCATATTAATGAATGTTTTCTTTCACAAAAAAAAAATTACAAAATTAACATTACAGAAAAGGGTAAAAAGCACATGATTTCAACAATAGGTTAGATACAAACCAACGAATGTGAGACATTCCATCAATATAAACCTAATAAAAAAATAAAATAAAATAAAACATAGCAGACAAATGGAGAAAGAAATGCAATACAAAATCAAATAAAAAGAATAATAACAAAATTGAGAGAGAAAGAGAGAACATGAATTGAAAAAAAAAAAAAAGAAAAGAGAATGCTTGATTGTGGAGAAGATTTAAAAATGAACTCTTATAGTTGAGCTTTTTTAAGTTTTCTCCAAGCATGTGAAGAAAAAAAAAAAAAGAGAAAAAAATTGAAAAAAAAATGAGGAGAGAATAAGTATAAAAGAACTCAAGGGATTGAGGATTTAGTTTGTAATTGAAATTTAACTACTTCTTCTTTAAAAATAAGAATTTAATTTTAAATTATTGAAAATGATATTTATATTTTAAAATCATATCTAATATGTAATTTTATTTTTATTTTGGTTGGGGGATCCAATGTAAGTCTGTCCCTGTTCTTAAGGTTTAGTGTTCTCACCATACTTGAGTCACTCATTGGCTTATAATACAAGGTCGACTTGACGATGCCATAAAAATTATTTAATATCTCTAGAATTTGGTGGAATTGTCCCTCTATTTCATGTTAAATAACTCTTTTATTGCCTCCATAATTTATATAAGCTTACTTTTGGACGGAAAAAAAAAAGTAATTTATGGACAAACCATTTGACTCCAGACTAGACACTCAACAGAGACTCACCGATATCAAGAAAGCCGTGGGGATTTTGCCTGAGGATAACAAAGAGGAGATCGTGATAGTATCCAAATTGATAATAAATAAAATGTGGCCATTGGATGCAAAAGTTGAAAGCCTAAAGAACATCTATTGCAGTCCACGCCAGCAATTTTATCTAGGAGATATCTTTGGACAAGAGAAGCAGTTGCACTTAAGTCACATGTCATAAATCATCACCCTATAATGTGAGTTTGGATCATCTCCCCGTTAGGGGTGCACTCTGTGCTCTCCGACGACTTTACTACCACACATTATGGTGGGATTCACAAGTAAAAAGCAATACAATACATTTAAAAAAATATCACCACTTAATCTTGTGGGCCCCACAGAGTGCACCCCTGACGGTTAGATGATTTGGACTCCTATGATGTCCCACTACAAGCTCGTCCTTTCGATCTTGCTAAGTTAGTGCAATAAATGTGTTGAATTGTGCAACGAGATTTACAACCATTGGATCGTATATCTAGGTTGAGATTTCGATCGCTTGTTCTTAACGGTCGAGATCAAAATCTCGATGCGACAGTCCAATCCTTCTCGCTAGACAGTTCACAACATTTATTCCGTGGCAATTAGCAACAACTTATACTCCATTGCAAAAGCTTAAATCGACAGATGCAAAGGCTCAATTTTTTTCTTGAACTAAAAATGACAAAGACCCAAATCTCCCCCCTGGGGGGGGTTGGGGGGGCGGTTAGCCCAACTTCCCACCGAGGCCGGTCGCCCCATCCGCGGCCCTATTTAGTAATATTCCCCCCCACCCTATATATAAACTCTTTGGATTAAAAAAAAAAAATCTCATGCTGTGTTTGTTTGCTAAAATAAAAATGGGGTGGAAAAATTATTGAAAAAAGTGTAGATTTTTTACTTCTCCCTTAAATCCCAAAATTGTAAATTGTTTGGTCACTTGAGGTGGGAAAGTGAGAAACAAGTTTCATTGGTAATGTGGCAGCACAACTTTCCCACCCTAATCCATTTTAAAATCTCATAAATTTAGTGAGATTTTATAAAAAAGTTTGAAAAAATAAAAAGTGGGATCTACCTTTTTTTTTTTTTGGATCTATCACTATCACTTTTCCACAAAATTCTTTCATTTCATTTCCTTTTCCCTCACCCCACTATATACGGGCCCACATATTTTTTTTCCTATCCCTTTTTTCTCACTCCACTTTTGCAAACAAATGTAGCCTCAGCCCTCACTGGTCCAAATGAAAATTACCCAATAATAATTATGTGAAAGTTCAGGGCAGAATAATAATTATCCCAAAACGTTATTATACTCTATATCATTCCAGACAAGGGGTCCCACTTCTCATTGTCCTGTCTTCTCCAGGGTGTTTTCCTCAAGGACAAAAAGAATAAATTAAACACAATCTCGTACAGTGTCTGCTGAGTGGGGCCATGGTGCAGAGACAGAACCGGTACAGACTGAAACCGATTCTTGACCGATACGATACTAATCGGAGACTACGGTTGAAAAATAGCAAATGTGATCGCAAAAAACTAAAAAAAAAACAATAAACAAAACGTGACCGTTCGATGCATAAGTGGAGAGGCGTAAAAAAGATCCATTGCCGTCCACGCCAGCAATTCTATCTAGAAAATGTACGGACAAGAGAAGCTAGTTGCACTTAAGGCGCATGTTAGAAATCATCACCCTATATTGTATATATAACCTCGTTATTTCCTTGTAGGTTCACTGTTTCTCTATTTGGCGGGACAAGTGGTCTTTTTCCTTTTTTCAAAACCTGCTACTTCCACCGGTGAGAGAAAGGTAAGAGCCTTTTTTTTTCCGACCGATTTCATCGCCGTATCTGGCCATGTCAGCCAATGGAGGCGGCGACGATGCTTGTAATGGTGGAAGCTCACTTGCTTCTCCAAATGAAGACAACAAGCTTTGTGTTTACATAACCGCTTCATCGCAGAAGTGCCCTGAGCCCAGACTCGAAGGCAAAATGAACTGCGATGAGAATCTGAAATCTGAAAGTAGTAGCAGAGGAAGGATTGGGAAGAGTTCTAGAGGTAGAGGTCGTGGTAGAGGAAGACCTCCTAAGTCTTTTAGGGTTTCTAAAAACTTACCTCAGGTAGCCGAAGAACAGGACGCAAATGGCAAAAGAAACTGCGCTAACTACTTTGTATGTGGTCGCAGTGGAACGCTTCGTTCAAGGGTTAGACTTCGTGGCGGTGGAAGTCTTCATATGGCTTCCAAGGTTTATAGAGAGTTATCTGAGGAATCTGAAGGAGAGGAAGAGAACGAGGAGGCTTTGAAGTCAAATGTACTTCAAGTAGTGAACAATCAGGTAGTTGAAGCAAGTGCTGGTGATAAAGAGATTGAATCTGACGAGAAGCGTTGTAGTTTTATAAATGGTCAGGGGCGTTGTAGGAAGTTGAAATTAGATCGGCAGAGCTTCTGCGAAAAACATTGTAACTCTAATCGCGAAATGAAAGCGGAGAAGTTGAGAGCTAGGGATGTAACTGAGGGGAAGTTGGAGGTTTGTTTGGATATGCCGCCTCCAGAAGAGCTTCGTTGCAAACGGAGTGATGGGAAGGAATGGCGGTGCGTGAACTGGAGGATTCATGATAAGAGCCTCTGTCAAGAGCATTACATTAGTAATTTGCTAAAGTATAGGGCTAGGGCTTCCAAATCTCCGAAAAAGAAACAGAAAAGGAAGAAGGATCGGGGAAAGAAAAGGCTGGAGACTGAGAAGGAGAGTCAACTAAAGTCTGGTGCTTCGTCGACGAAGAGAAAGACAAAAGAAAGTTTTACTGCTCAAGAGAAGAAGAGGAAGAGGATGAAAAAGAGTGAAGATTCTGATAAGACTTTTGTTGGTGTTAAGGTTGAAACTGAGCCTGAGAAGAAACTTTGGACCCACAGGGGAAAAATGGATATGGCAGATGAGAAGGAAGAAGTTCTGGAGGGGCAGGAGTGGGAGAGCAAAAAGGATATTCCTGGTACAGGTGAGTCAAATTCTGTTGCCAAGGTTAAGAATGATGCAGAAATATATGGATTGGGAAGGGCCGATGAGAAAAATGCAGTGAGAAACCAGATAGAGTCAGAGAGGGTACTGACATTGCGCACTAGGAAGAAGGTGGCGCTGAACCCAGACAAAAGTATTACAGAATCAGATGAAAAGAAAATGGAACAAGATGTAAACCTTATAAAGAGGAATATTTATGTAAGTAGATCGTCACTTGGTAATAGTTTTGAATTTAATTTATTTATCAGTGAACTGGCTTCCAATTCTGTATTTTTTTTGAAAGCAGGGTAGGGACTCTATGTGCCATCAGTGCCAAAGGAGTGACAAGGAAAAAGTGGTTATATGTGAGAAGTGTAGAGCAAAGCGATATTGTGTGCCGTGCATCAAGAGATGGTTGATTCCTCTAGCTTTCTATCTTTTCATCTTTACTTTTTTTTTCCTTTTATGGTTTTATAATTTCATGTTTCTATTTTTGAGACTTGAATTAATCTTATAGTTGTTCCTCAATTGATTCTTTTTCTCAATAATAATGGATTGCCATTAACTATCCCCATGATTGGTTGTATATTTGTTAGCCTTCTTATCCGTTTACTGCTGACTGGCATCATCACTTGCATTGCTGCATTATATGTGTGTTTATATATTACTGCTATAGTAGTGGATGCATATGTAGTTTGTTACTAATTTTTTATTCACAGGAACATGGGACGTTATATACTATGTAATCCCAGCAGCATACTTCTCCTTACCTTTACACTGCCATTACTGGTAATGTGGTTATGATGTTTCTGGATGTCTTAAAACTCTGTAATCCCAACAATATGAATCTCCTTGCTATTGTTAATAATTTGGTTACAATGTTGTCGGAGATCTTTTGCATGGTGAGATGGATTGTACTTCCTCTTTCTTTTATCTTTTAGGTTTATTTTACTCATCCCCAGGTTTTGATGTTCTTCGTTGATGCCCCAATTTCGAAATCCCATTTCTTGGGGATGCATATTTTTTATGCCTGAATCGATATGTTTAGAAACACTGAAGCCACCATTAACTTTTCCTTATAATTGTTAGTATATTTTAGTGGGAATTAATCTTTTGTTGTTGGTAAGGTTCTTGTGGGAATAAATCATTTTCGTTATTTCTGCTGCTGACTGGCTTCGTTGCTAAGTTGCTATATGGTATGTTTATTATGCAATGTGTATTATTGTATATCTATTTATCACATTTGTCAATGACGAGATATGATAATAGGATGCTATGACCTGTGGAAAGCTATATCACATACCCCCTTGCTTTATTTTTTCCGTTTTTAATAATGTGGCTTAACTATCCTGTTCCGCAATTAGCGTTGGAATTTGCTTCCAATGCTTGAATTTATGGTTGTTCATGATAGTCACTAAACTGACACAGTCAGAACTACTTATAAAATTGTGAAGGAACTCTTAGAATTTCATGTTTGCTCTGAATTGGGAGGACGTGGTAGACAGATCTGAAGAAATTCTGAGATAGATGGAAAATTAAATTCAGAATCAATATTGGATGGTAATAGATATATATGGGGGATACAGTAATTGTAAAGCACAAAAATCTTATCTGTGGATGCCATTGTGTGTTAGTGACCTGCGGCCAGTCTTTTCTCGCTGATATGGAAATATGGAGTGTATAACTCTTGTGGTCGTCAAGAATGATGCGGATTCAGATTGGACCTTTTTAAGTTTTTGTGTTCTTGCTGGCTTTGAAAAACCACCTTGAGGTTGACAAAGGATTGTTGGACATTCAGGATACAAGAGAAGTTAAGGACATTAGTGATAACCTACACCAAAGCCTACTTGTTTCCACCCTTAGTGCGAGCTTCTTTGTTGTTGGAATTCTTTTACTCGGTGACTCTAATTGAGACTTAGATTCAGTTGTTGAATTGACTGGTAATGCTATGGAGGGGAGTGCTAGTTTATTAGGTGTGTCTTTATTTTGTGTGATGGCAAGGCAATCCTTGCCAACAATTTGTATATCTATTTCTTTCTGATGGTGGGGAAGTATGGCAAATTTCCATCCATGAAAGGAAACACTCAGCTTATGGGAATGAGAAAGCATATCAGATTTTTTAGGCTCAAAATTGTTTGGTTTTACTTTATCAATTCTGGAACTGTAAGGGGAGGGGGCTTTATGCATGTACAAGCTTGGAAGGCCCACTGGGTCTCATTGCAATCCTCTTAATTGAGAGCTCATAATGTGGGGATATTGTTAGTATGTGGAATTATTAGTTAGGTTATTGTATTTTATTGGGATACTAGATAGTTATACACAGTTCCTTTATGTGTGTTAGATGAACTAGAAGTCCTTATAGGAGTCAGTACACCTGGATCAAAAGAAGATTTTCTTAAAAAGTCTATTGGTGTAGTTGAGGCATGCACGGAAGATTGGTAGCACAAATCTGATTTCTTATCTTCTTTATTCTTTTTCCACATCTTATTTCTGTTCTTCCTTTAAAGAAGATCAGGATACAGTTGCTTCCTTTTTCTCAGGTTAGATTTTTTGGGTCTGCTCGCATCTGATATCAGCAATCTTGATTATCAGGTTGCATAAAATGGTATTAGAGCCTAACGTTCTTTATATCCTAATCACTGTGGCTAATAGTGAAATTGTTTAAAGATTTAACTTGAAAGGAATGAAATTAATTATTTATGCTGCAGTGCTCATGATAGTCTTCTGTCACGGTTGTCTCGTTATCAGTAATTTTCTTTTTAACTAAAACTTTCTTATGAACTTCTACTGTAGGTACCCTCATTCTACTGAAGATTCAATTGAAAAGTGTTGCCCCTTTTGTTGTGGAAACTGTAATTGCAAAGCATGTTTACGTAAAAATGAAGGACTTAAGGTTGGGTTGGTGATTATTTCATTCCTAGCTCATGTGTTCTGGCTTTTTTTTTCTTTTTCCTATCTATGAGTTACAAGCGATAACCAATTTGCAGGAGAAGAGGAAGTCGAACGTTTTGATAAGTGAAGCTGAAAAAGTCCAGCACTCTAAGTATCTGTTGCATTTACTTCTTCCATTTATGAAACAATTTGCTGATGAACAACAAAAGGAAAAGGAGTTTGATGCGAAAATTCAAGGTATAAGTTTGTATACTTATGGCACTATGTATTTCCTTCCCTTTTACTTTGGCGGGTGTTGGGATGGATTTGTTTTTTGTGGTTACAACTTTGAAGTTGCTGCATTCCTTGCATAAGCTGTAGACTTTGTCCTTTAGTTATGGTAACCGGTCTTCATTATCATTTATTGTCATTTCTTAACTAAAGCTTGTCTGTAATAACTGAATTCAGATTTCTCCCTCTCTCTCTCTCTCTAATATATATGGTCTCTAGCACATGAGAGGTAAATCTTACAAGTCTAATGTAGTGCACTGATATCTGAACACTTAAAAGTGCTTAGAAATAATTATGCCGAAGGACATCTTCACAAATTTTCAACTTGGGCATTTTGTGATTTTGCACCAAGGTGTAACTATATTGTATAAACTTAATTGAAGAGGTAGCCTACTATTGTTTGTTCAAAGGAATAGATATTCAAGAATTAAGGAGGAATTTAGATCTTTAATTTGATTCATGATTTTGGTTCGACCATATCTGGCTAACTGTAATGGGTGTGACTGTGTGAGGGGATTATGATTTGTGAGAGGGAGAGGTAGCTAACTATTGTAGGCTTATTCTTGTGGTTAAATACTTAAAGCTGCTGGCTGGAATCGAGTACTGGATTTATTTTGTAGTCTCAGTCCTTGGTGCTGATTGCTGTGTGAAGTTACATTTTTCTGTCGGCTATCTGTTTTCATATGTTTGATTGACCTTGGTAGTTTTTAGTATATATTCATAGACATTTTGCCTAAGATGGAAAGTTCAAACGAATGTGGGTCTGAAAATTAGATACGTGTCAGATGTACAGACAGAAATAAGCTCATGAAGCTACTGATTGTGTTTACCCATCAGTTATCAGTGTATGATGTTCATGGAAGACAAATAAAATCTGATGGGACTTCTTGTCATGTGGTAGGAGTAGGAGGTATAATTCAACTGTATTGCTTTTAGTTGATAGAAAACATTAATTCTGTTGCTTTCTTTTTGTTTTTATTTTTTTATTTTTTATATGAATTTCCATGCTAACTGAATGTGAGCTTCTGGCAGGTGTAACCCTGCCAGATGTAGAAATACCAAAGGCGGTCTGTGCTGTGGATGAACGTATGTACTGGTATGATCTTTCTCACGTGTTCTTTCTTCAGTTAGGTTGTTTTTTTTTTCTTTTGTTGGAGGTTTAACACCATTGCTTTTTATTTTTTATTTTTTTATCTTGGCAGTGACAACTGCAAAACTTCAATTGTTGATTTCCATCGAAGCTGTCCTAACTGTTCGTATGACCTCTGCCTTAGTTGTTGTCGGGAGATACGTGATGGCTGTCTGCAGTGTGGTCGGGAAGAAGTAAAAGATGATTTTTCTGACAGGGGAACTGCGTACTTGCATGGTGACCTTGATTCAAGACAAAGGCAGTCTTCAAAGTCAAATAAGTCCTTAAAGAGAGATCATGGAGATCATACACAACCAACCGTAGTTTGTCTCAAAGATCATGTCAAAACAGCATCAGTGGAACATGAAGATAATGATAAACCAATGTCAATGGAAGATGAAGGTGATATCCAACCAATATCAGTATGGAAAGCCAATGAAAATGGTAGTATTCCTTGCCCCCCAAAGGAAATGGGAGGTTGTGGCTGTGGCCTTCTGGAGCTGAAGCGTATTTTTGAGGATAATTGGGCATCTGAACTAGAAGAAATGGCACAAAGAATAGCAGAGAAAAACGAAGTTGATGATGTGCCTGGAAATTCTGAACAGTGGTGCTCATGCTTCAACTCAGCTGGTGTGTTTGACTCTGGTAACAAAAATTCACGAAAATCTGCTTCTCGAGAAGATTCCAGTGACAACTATTTATACTGTCCCAGGGCTGAAGAAGTCCAAAAGGGGGCTCTACAGCACTTCCAGCAACATTGGAGCAAGGGGGAACCTGTCATTGTCCGCAATGTGCTTCAACTTGCATCTGGGTTGAGCTGGGAACCTATGGTTATGTGGCGTGCAGTTCGTGAGATAACGAGTGTAAAACGTTCCACCCATCTTTCAGTTACGGCAATTGATTGTTTGGATTGGTGTGAGGTTAGTTAAATTACTTAATTTTTTTGTTGGTGATGTGGATATGGTTTCAAGCATATGCTGTTTTGATAATTTAGGTTTCTAGGAAATTTATTATATAACCAATGATTTTCTGGGCAATATTTTTGTTCATTCAATATACTGTAGATATTTTTTAGCGTGTTTTCAACATGCCATAAATCACCCTGAAGTGCAGATCTCTGATGGTTCAACTTTATTCAGTTGACTGCAGCAGACTTAATTCTATTTCCTTTTTCAAATTACATTTGGAGACACGAGTAATGGCCTAGAAAGAAGATCCTTTATTAGAAAAACAGGTCCAGTCAGTTGCTATAAAACTTAGGAGTTAGGGGCTTGATCACTTGAACATGGGGCCGCCCTTGCATCTCTGATATGGTTGAATGGGATTGAAGAAAACTATATAAAGATAGTATGTTCACGTTGCGGTTTACTTGTGGTATACATTATCCATGGCCCATAAACTTGTGAGGTTCTGTGTGCTTTGATACTTGGGAAGTTTTTATGGTTACTATCTATTAGTTAGCTTAAGCATGTATTTCTGGTGTATTGGCTGGCACTTCCAGGTATCTCAAATTGGAAAAATAAATTGATCATTATCTTTACCTAGGTCCCTAGCAGCTTGAGAAGTGAACCTCATGGTGTACTTTTGACTCCTGGGTGTTAGCCTACTCCTTCAACTCCTGCCTAAGGCAGACAGCAGTTGAATAAGATTTACCCTTTCAGCTGGTAACCAATCCTCATTAAAATAACAGGGCTAGTGACTAGTGGATTAAACCAAAGACTGGTTCCTGGTAGGTCTTGAACAGCAGAACAGGGATATTACTGTCCAAAAGTTTGAATGAATCCTATGGTTGGATGAGGCTTTCCAGGTACTTCCTTAAAACAGAAGCTGGATTCCCAGAATTAGTAACTTCCCCAAAACTAGTCCTGTAACTCAGATCAGGACACGACTATGGTTAAAGGAGTGCCTCAGTTTAACGAATAGCATATCAAAATGTCAATCGTGGTTGATTACAAAATGGAAGGGTTTGAACTTTGAAACCACCAGGTAAATGCTTATTTATGATTACTACCCTAAGTAAATGCTTAAATGATATTCGACATAGATAACCATAACTATGCTCACTACCAAATACCAATTAAACCAGTGCAAGGCACCCCTAGGCCCTATAATAAGGTGGTAGCCACTTAAGCCTCTATAATCTGCTGATGCCTAAGGAGCCTGGTGATGCATTGACACGTTGACTACTATGCTAGTGGTGCTTCTTAATATCACAGACTTGCTGAAAACCTCAACCCTGTCCATTCTGGGGACAGGATGATTGTTATGGTTCTAGATCGGGGTTGAAGAAGAAGAAGACGGGGCAGAAGATAAGAACAAAGAATGCCGAGGCAAAGAAGAGAAGTATAAGATAGATGAGAGATTGATTTTCTGCATAATATTGCCTTACATGTGTAGCCTTATATAGTGATCCACCCATTAAAATGAAATGCTAACAAACTAACCATCTAGCACTACTGCCATCTGTTACGGCTGCTTTCTAACCGACTTACAATTGCCTACATCACATAATCACGAAAATGCCCTGGTTTGTGTATATCTCGACCAGATCGTCTAACTAACACCTCATGTGGTTGTTCATGAGCTGGCATCATAATATTGCCATGTGGAGGAAGACTAAGCTCGTCCTCGAGCTTAAGAGAGGGAAACTGCTGAGATAAGGAAGTGACGTCTTCCCAGGTAGCATCTTCAAGAGGCAGATTGCGCCATTGAACTAAAGCCTGAAGAATAGGGACATCGTGACGGAGGATAGTACGTTGCTGAAGTACGGCAGTAGGCTCAAGAATTGGAGTTGGAGCCGCAGGCAGTGGAGCAACAGTAACAGAGTCTCCAAAACAGGGGAGAAGGGTGGAGACATGGAACACCGGGTGAACCAGGGAGCCGGTGGGTAACTGTAATTCATAGGCTACCGACCCAATCCGGCAAAGAATTTTGAAGGGGCCATAGAAGCGTTTGGCAAGCTTCTGGTTTACTCTCAGAGCGACAGTGGATTGTTTGTAAGGCTACAAGCGAACATAAACCCAATCGCCAACAGAGTATTCCTTCTCTCGACGGTGACGATCAGCTTGTGTCTTCATACGTTGCTGGGCTTGCAGGATGTGTTGTTTGAGGAGGCGCAAGATGTGGTCGCGGGAACGTAGTTCCTCGTCAACAGCGGCGTTGGAAGTGGAGCTGGCGACATAGCGTAACAGAGGAGGTGGGTGACGTCCATAGACAGCAAAAAATGGAGTCATCTAGATGGTGGTGTGGAAGGAAGTATTGTATGAGTATTCTGCCCAAGATAGATAGCGTACCCAACGCTTAGGTTCATCGCTCACAAAGCACCGGAGATATTGTTCCAAGCAACGATTCACAATCTCAGTTTGTCCATCACTCTGAGGGTGGTAGGCAGAACTCATAGCCAGAGAAGAACCTTGAAGCCGAAACAGGTCTTGCCAAAAATGACTGAGAAATAGCGGGTTGCGGTCGCTAACGATCGATTTAGGCATTCCATGTAAACGGACGACATCGTTCATGAAGATGGTGGCCACTCTACGGCTTGTATAATGTGGGGGAAGAGCAGAGAAGTGGGCATATTTGGAGAGGCGGTCAACAACCACCAAAATAGCAGATTTCCCATTGGAGAGAGGGAGTCCGGTGATGAAATCCATAGATAAATCGTCCCAAATCAACTCAGGGATGGGTAAGGGTTGTAAAAGCCCTGCTGGTGAGAGGTGCAGTGTCTTGGATTGTTGGCAAACCGAACATTGAGAAACGAATTCCTTTACCTGGCGATACATCCCTTTCCAATAGACTTCAACATTTAAGCGTTTATAGGTACGGAGATGTCCGGCATGGCCCCCAGTGGGTGTTGAGTGATATTCAACCAGCAATCGCCGCTGCAAGCTTGGATCGTTAGGGATGAGCAAACGCTGCTGGAAATAAAGAAGTCCATTATGCAACGTATAACTAGGGAATTCTGTGGTTGTTGTCGAAGACCTTGGCAGAGTCGTTGCAGTGCAGAATCGGCAGCAAGCGTAGTGCGCAGTAGGTCAAGGAAGGTTGGGGATTCAGCGCTAGTTACCAGAGTGAGTAAGGCAGGAACGCGCGACAACGCATCAGCAACGTTGTTCTCCTTTCCCGGCCGATATAGAATTTCAAAAGAATACCCGATCAACTTGGAGAGCCATTGTTGTTGCTCTGGGGTTTGGATAGTTTGAGATGTGAGCTCTTTTAAACTCTTTTGATCCGTCTAAATAATAAACTTACTACCCAACAGATATTGACGCCACTTACTGACAGCGAGAAGGATGGCTTGCATCTCCCGAACATATGTAGATGCAGCTTGCATCATCGGTGAAAGTTTCTTCTGAAAGAAAGCCAGAGGGTGACCCTCTTGGGAGAGGACAGCGCCAACGCCGATCCCTGATGCATCCGTTTCCACAGTAAATGCTTTGGAGAAATCAGGAAGGGCTAAAACAGGAGCGCTAGAAAGGAGATGCTTGAGTCGATTGAAGGCGGATTCAGCTTCAAGTCCCCATCTATAAGCTCCTTTTTTGGTTAATTCGGTGAGGGGATGGGCCACTGTTGCATAACCTTGTATAAACTTTCGATAATACCCAGCTAACCCCAGAAAGGATCGAACTTCTTTTAAACAACGTGGTATGGGCCAATGCTGAATAGCTTCAATTTTGGTGTGGTCTACCTCGAGCCCTTGGGCTGACACAACATGGCCCAGATATTCCATAGAAGGTTGACCAAACGAACATTTTGTCCATTTAGCAAATAACTGATGGGCTTGCAAAAGCATCAAGACTTCTCGTACATGGGCCAAGTGATCTGTCCATGAAACACTATAAATCAGCAGATCATCAAAAAATATTAAAATGAACTTACGCAGAAAGGGCTTGAAGATGTGATTCATCATGGCCTGGAACGTGGATGGAGCATTTGTGAGACCGAAGGGCATCACCAAGAATTCAAAGTGCCCATCGTGTGTCCGAAATGCAGTTTTGGGAATATCTTCAGCCCGCACTTGTATCTGATGGTATCCTGAGCGTAAATCCAATTTGGAGAAGAATCAGGATCCATGTAACTCATCAAATAATTCATCAATGGTGGGTATCGGAAACCGATCCCGAATTGTGACAGCATTGAGGGCTCTATAATCGACGCAAAACCGCCATGTTCCATCTCGCTTCTTGACTAACAATACCGGAGATGAATAAGGGCTGATGTTGGGTCGGATTACCCCTGTTGCTAACATGTTGGATACCTGCCGTTCGATCTCATCTTTTTGGAAGTGTGGATGCCGATAGGGGCGAACATTGACTGGTGATGTTCCTGATTGTAGATGGATGGGGTGGTCATGGGCCCGCTGTGGAGGTAATGATTTGGGCTCTACAAATATGCTGGTAAACTCATCCAATAATTCACGCATTTGGGGCTCCAATGATTCCCTGTCATCTCCCGATTCATTGGGTACTGCTAACTCTAGTTTAAATAGTTCAACACAGTGCTGGGCTGGTAAGGTTTTCTTAAGCCCATGATAAAAAAGTTGTTTGGGCCCCTTCTTGGGCTCTCCTTGAAACCGGACACGTTGGCTTTGGGATTGAAACTCCAAAGTAAGATGATTATAATCAAACAAGGTTGGACCCAACTGAGCTAGCCATTGCACCCCTAGGATTAGGTCAGAACCATACATGGATAAAAGATAAGCTGTGAGTTTACCATCATACCCTTGAATTCGGATAGGCAGATCTCGAACCATTCCTGCGCAGTGAAGCTTCTCACCGTTTCCGACAACGACCTCCATGTGTGGTGCTGCCTCAATCGTGCATCCCAGACGTTTAGCTACATGTGATTGAAGAAAATTATGAGTGCTTCCGCTGTCGATGAGGATTTGTAGGGGTTGGCCTTGTGCATATCCAGTGAGTCGGAACATTGTTGGTGAAGGTCGCCCTGTCATAGAATGGTATGATAGCTCAGTGGTCAGAGCTAGAGCAGTCTCTTCCGTTGTATTGTCGGTTTCAGCGTCGTCATCTTCGTCATATTCAAGTAATAGGAGATGGCGTGTTTTGCAACGATGGCCAGGAAGATAGCGTTCATCGCAATTGTAACAGAGGCCTTTTTCACGCCTTTGTTGCATTTCAGTGGGAGTCAATCGTTTGATGGGGATTGAATTGTCCTTCGAGTTTCCTACGGTTCTCGCTGCCGAGAACTGAGGTGGTGTTGGAAGTAACGGAGGACAAACGGTAGGCATTGATGAACGGAGGAACCCTCTTTTACTATCTGCGATTTTGGATTCCAACAAGCAAGCCAATCCAATGGCGTCTGACATCGTCGTTGGCCGTAGGGCAAGTACTTCGTTCCGAATATCCTGGTGCAACCCGTAGATAAAACAACTTATTAGGAATTTTGCCGGCAATCCGGTGACTCTGTTCGACAGATCCTCAAATTGGGACTGATAGTCGTCTACGGTCGTCACTTGTGTTAACTTAGCGAGCATTCCTCGATGATCCTCAAATACGCTTGGTCCAAATCGATTTTGCAACGCCATGGTAAACTCATGCCAAGGTGGAAAGAGTTTTCCCTTATACATCCATTGAAACCAACGCAAGGCAGCTCCGTCCATATAGAATGATGATACCTGCAAACGAGATTCCATAGTAATTGAGTGATAGTCAAAAAACTGTTCGGCCTGATAGATCCATCCCATTGGATCACTTCCACTGAACCGTGGAAAATCCAGTTTCACTGATTTCGCTTGCAAGGAAGCTGGTATAAGTGAACCACTGCGTCGTGATTGACCGGATGTTGGAGTTTGCTCTACCGGTATTGGTATTGTCGATTGGCGAGCGATCTGTTCCATTCTCCCATCCATAGATGTAATTTTGGTTACCAATTCGGTAACTGTCGTCTGTAGAACTGCCAAGGTTTCTTTGTGCTCTATTGTCGTTGTCGCAAGTTGCTTCATGAATTCATCCATTTGACGCATTCTCGTTCCTTCCGCCATATCCGGCAGGTCGGACCACTGTTATGGTTCTAGATCGGGGTTGAAGAAGAAGAAGACGGGGCAGAAGATAAGAACAAAGAATGCCGAGGCAAAGAAGAGAAGTATAAGATAGATGAGAGATTGATTTTCTGCATAATATTGCCTTACATGTGTAGCCTTATATAGTGATCCACCCATTAAAATGAAATGCTAACAAACTAACCGTCTAGCACTACTGCCATCTGTTACGGCTGCTTTCTAACCGACTTACAATTGCCTACATCACATAATCACGAAAATGCCCTGGTTTGTGTATATCTCGACCAGATCGTCTAACTACACACCTCATGTGGTTGTTCATGAGCTGGCATCATAACAATGATTGCTTTCTACCTTCCTATGACATCTGAGTGTAACACTACTGGTCAACAGCAATTTCCGCCGTCTACTTTCTTAATTTTGTTGACATTGTCCAAGCCATACTTTGGCCAATTTTCACTTGGCATGGAGATTGTTATCCTGTTAGATCCTTAAGTCCTTTGAAGCTAGTTGGCTTTAAGAGATTATCTGTATGCCTATGACATTAGCTCTGTAGGCAGACTGTCTCCCAGTTGACTAGTCAGTTGCTTTTCCTTCTTCTGATTCCCTTTAGTGGTTTCCTTGTATCCTTGCAATGGTTTTACAACTTTCTTATGTGTCCTTAAAATTGGAGGATATGGGTCAATGGATGGCAGATAAGACAAGACAGTAAGATCCGTGATTGAACTAGAGCCATCTAATGAACTTTTGGATGATTCTCCATAGTTCAAATACTATTCCGTATACTAACCATTGTCCAAATTAGTTCTAGACTTGCCCAATAAAAACACTAGTTCTAGAAAGATCTAATTTTTCTTAAATGATAGGTTACATATTTTCTTGCAGTTTTTATTTGCCTGAAAGTATGTGTATGAAGAAGCTAATATTGATGAAAACTATTTAAAGTTTGTTACAGTCAGCAATTTTAAGATTATGCTTGAATAAAATATATGTATTTGGATAAATTTGGAGGCACTTGACTCATGGGTTCACATGTTCATGCATTTAGTATATGGAATGTTGACAATTATGAATTTAGAAGTCAAAGCCTTTTTTGTCATCTCATTGTTCATTAATCCTTATGAAAATATTCAGGCTGAGATCAACATTCACCGATTTTTTGTGGGATACTCAGAGGGTCGAAGTCATGCGAACTTGTGGCCTGAGATTTTGAAACTGAAAGACTGGCCTCCCTCTGAGCTATTTGAGATGCGGTTACCACGGCATTGTGCTGAATTTGTTGGTGCCTTGCCATTCCAAGAATACACACATCCTAATGAAGGCATTCTTAACCTTGCTGCAAAACTGCCGGAGAAATCTTTGAAGCCAGATCTTGGGCCAAAGACATATATTGCTTATGGGTTTCCCGAAGAGCTAGGCCGTGGAGATTCAGTGACCAAACTTCATTGTGACATGTCTGATGCGGTACGGTTGGTTTGTCTTTGTTTCTGACGCCTTATTTATGTGTCTTTTTTAATTTGTTACATAGCCCTTGCTCCTTTATCCACTGCCATATACTTCTGTGCTTGTCCATGCACCTCCACTGTAGTGTGTGCACCCTTTGGTACTCCAATAATATTTTATTCTTAGTGCTGTGCACCCTACTCAGTTAGCTAGCTTTTGTGGTTCTTAAGTTTCAGATATCAGTAGGGGACCTTGGGGGTGTAGTTCCTGTTTTCATAAACTTTTTGTCCCATGTGACCTTCCACCAGCACATCTTGGTGCTTGTTAGTGAAATTCTTTTTTTAATGTCATTGTAGGAGAACCAGGCCCTTAGGAAAAATTTGCTTTTTGGCTTCCTATGTGTATAACCCTTTCTAGGATAGTATGACATAAATTTTACTTGAATTCAATAACTGAACCATGAAATTGAAATATTTATTAAGACTATGTTCTGTACAGCTTTTGTCTTAGACAAAGGGAGGTTCTGTCCATTTTTTGGTCTTCATAAATCAATTTTCTCTTAAAAGTTCCTGTTTAACAGTAATTGTTTGGTGAATGTAATAAAGAGTGAGAACATCTGCGTGTATACAAGGTGGTTTCAACTTACAACTGATTTTTGAATAAAAAATTACATTCTTTTACTTATCATTATATTTATCACTGCTTTTTGGTATCAATTCTTGTTTTCTATTTTGCCTATTTAAAAGAAATGAATTCAAGAATTCATTTTTCGTCAAAAATGAAAAATGGTTTGATTACTTTTGTCCAGAATAAATTATGAAATGAAAAATAAATCTAGTATGCTAAAATAAAAAACTGATAAAAATGATAATGGAAATTGTGAACAGTTCATTAGGGTTTGGGGGTGAAAAAAATGATAAATAATAGTGTTTTCATAAAAAGAATGTATGTTTACTATTACAGCCTCAATTTGCATTTGGATTTTAAGTGGCTTGTAGAAACCATAATAGAGAAAAAGTTTATTATGGACTTTGGGGGTTTTTCTTTTCTTTTAAACAAAAACAGAATTTAAAATGAATACCAAACATACAAGGAGAGCGAGAGGAGGTGTTTGCAGGGTGGGGGAAGTGGCTGGGATGTTATAGGGCTTGGGGAATGATGCTGCCAGAGTATGGCAGCAAGAAGGAGGGGGTATCGGGTTGTGCAGGGATGGGGAAAGGGGCTGGGGTTGGTGACCATGGAAGGAGGGGTGTGGAACCTTGCAATGGTAGGGGAGAGGAGGAAGCCGGAAGGGGTTGCTGTACTAACTTGGATTTGTCTTGAGCACTTGCTGAAATTTCTGAATAAGAATGCTAGACAAAGTTGTTGATCATTGAAGAGGAAAGCTTTACTTAAAATCCACCGTGGTTCTCTGCTCTCAAACAAGAACCACCGTCCTCAAACTCAATATTCTTATGCAAATAATAAGACTTATTTTACAAAGAAAGAGTAGGCTTATTTATAGCCTACTAAAGGACTCTAAACCTAAGTGGGGCTCCTTTTGTAGATTAGGACCTCATTACATTCAATCACAGCTGTTAAATAAGGAATCTAATTGACACATGTTGAAACTAAATTCCTAATTAACTAAAAATTCTAATAGTCACAAGCTGAATTCTACTCAACTAAAAACTCTAGTTGACATATGCTGTAATTAAAAAACTAGAGACTCAAATGCTGACATTAGAGATTAATTTGTCTGGAGGGGGGGGGGAGAATAAGGACAGAATTGCCCCTCTATGGTTTGACTAGCCTAGGAAGGCTTCCCCCTATGTGTGGGTTTTGGGCCCATCTTAGGGTTTTGACCAAGGGAGGTGAACCCTGTTCACATCACCCCAGGTCAAGCCATCGAAACAGACTCCCAACAAAAAATTGTTGGGGGTAAGACTGCATGAGGAAAACTGCCCCTTGGAATTTGCTTGTGCATAAGCCTTTGGCATCATGTTTGCCCTTTGGCTCATTGAACACCAATGCTCAGAATTTCAACTTTCAAATTTTCATCACTCCATTTGCCACTCAGGTAACATTTCTGCTTGAAGTTCCTTGCCTTGCATTGGAACCTTTCTCTCTCTCATACGATGGCAAAGAAGTTCTCGTATAAACCTTGCCTGTAATTGGCATGGTAAAAATGGTCACACCTGTAAAAATAGTGCTTTGAGTTCCATGAAGGATGTAGTCAAACATTTGCGACTATTTCTATATGTATGTATATATAATATAATGCTAGGACTAGGCTGTTAAGAACCATCAAATGGATAAGCTTAGTGTAGCAGAAATGCGGATGCTAAAATGGATTTGTGGCAAAACTAGGAAGGATAAGGTAAGATCATACTAGAGCTCCTTTGATGGTAGCTTAGTAGCTCCGATAAATGATAAGCTACAAGAAAGTGATTGAGATGGTACGACCATATTCAATGGAGGCTTTCAAATGCTTCTGTAAGGGGAAGTGATTTAAGCCAAATTGAAGGAACTAGAAGAGCTTGGTGTAGACCTAAGATAACTGTGGGAGAAGTGGTGAGAAAGGATATGCATGGCTTATGCCTTGTATCTAGTATGGCCTCAAATAGGAAGGCAAGGATCCATGTGGCTGAACCCATTTAGTTGGGATAAGGCCTGTTGTTGTATAATATTAGGATGCACTTACCCAAAAAAAATACGTATAGAGAAGTAAGAGAAAGACTTTCTGGTTTTTATTTTTTGAAGACAATTTCAATCTTTTCTTTCTAAAAAGTTGTGTTTATCTTTTGGGTTGTCAGTACTACCCAAATTTTGTTAAAAAAATGTCTAAAAAGAAGTTCCCCATATGCTGCATAAAACTTAATACACATGGGTTGGAAAGGTGTTCAAAGGTTCTATGTTTATTGAGGAGAGTTTCAGATAGTTTTCTGGAATAGTCAGGTATTTGAAGAAATTCAGCATAGCTAATATTCTCCCCCTTTTTTTTAAATTCCTGAAGTCTAATTTTGTAAGCCTTCTTTGGTTTAAGCATGAAGTGAATTGAAAAAGATAATTTCTAATAAAATTTTCTGGGAGTTTAATGGAACTAAAGTTGACATGAAATTGTTCAAGAATCATGTGAGGCCTAGAGTATAGAGAAGTATGACTATAAAAATTCAGTTTTGTTTTTGTAGAAAATTAAAAATAAGAATCTCAATTAAGATATCACCAGGAGGTGAAGGAAAATAATTGCATTTCAGGTCAAAGATAGTTATAGTTAGAGCTTGACACATTGAGATTGAATTTTAAAATGTGCTGAATGCTGATTTCATTGTATATCTGGTTATGCATGGTCATTTATATTTACTCTGTTCATTATATTTTCCATTGAAGAGTTCATTTTACATTGCATTATTTCTCATGTAACCAATCAGGGCTTCAGTAGTCGATCAATTTAGTTATTATATTAAATAATTGCGTTTTTTCCTCCAAGTTTCTTCTCTTTTCTTATGGAATAAATTCTTGGGTGAGCATAAGAATGTTATTGAAGTTGTGGAAGATCCCTTTTGTTGCCAACTGTTCTTTTTCTCCTCAGGTAAATGTTTTGACACATACTACTGATGTAGTACCGAAAAGTAAGCAGCTTGTACAGATAGAAAAGTTGAAAAAGAAGCACAGGGAACAAGACCAAATAGAAATATTTGGTGGAGTTCCAACTGAATATCAAAAAGTTAAAGAGAAGCTTCAGTCACCTGTCCTGGAAAAAGCTGATCCAGAAAAAGCTGAAATTTTGACCACAGAGGGTTCAATCCCATCTAAGGTTTTGACAACGGAAAATTGTTCCTACTGCCCCATGCCTGGGAATAATAGGCACTGTGAAGGTACCTCTGGTGTGCAAAATTGTTGTCTTAATTTTTTTGATGTCATACATAACACAAATAACTTGAATGTTTCAGCAGGAAAACAGGAAAATGGAAATGGTAGCATCACTAGTACAGAAGCATACACTAATCAAGCTGGAATTGATGATGAAGTTTCTGACTCAATTAATCAACAAGTTGGGGAAAAGACTGATGTAGTCCATGGAACTGATGAACTGTTCAGTTGCAACGGAGATCTGCAGGAAAAGTATGTAGGTGGGCTTAATGTAATACCCGAAAATGGCTTGGTGAATCTTGGAGTTCAAAAAAGAGGAAAATGTAGCATTATGAAAACCAAATGTGAAAAAGATGAAGAACTAAATGGTTTTGATGAACAGATGGAAGTAAATACTTCTTCAATTGCTGCAAAGACTAAAGGAAAAGTTGATGTCAATGGCAACCTGTTACATATAAGTGAAGTTTCTTGTTCATCTTGTTTGACTGTTAATCCCACAGACGGGCACAGCTTACAAACTGGAAAAAGTGTGGTGTCTGTTTTGCCCTTGGAAAAGGAAGTGGAGGATGGTAATGTGTCAAAGCAGACCAAAAGGGTTATGGAGAAGTCTAAAGGTGTCCGTGGTAGAAAACGAAAGGGGAGCAAATCACAATCTCATGATAAGACATCGAAGTTGGAAACTGAGATTTCTATGCATGTATGTCAAGATAAAGGGGGTACTGGAAATACCGAAGAATATAATTGGAGCAGGGCCCAAGAAGACTGTGATGTCTCTCTTTCTGAAAACATGACTTGGACTGATGAAGCACCTTTAATTGGTATACCAAAAGATGAAACTGAATCTTCTAGTTTCAAAGATGATGCTAAAATTAAAGATGATGACAAGATGGAAACCTGCAATGAAAAGACTATACCTCATGCAGCTACTGGGGTCAAGGTGCACGGGCCTGAACCAGCTGAGGGTGGTGCCCTTTGGGACATCTTCCGGAGGCAAGATGTACCTAAGTTAGAGACTTATCTTAGGGACCACAGTAGGGAATTCAGACACACCCATTGTAATCCTATAGGACAGGTAATGACAGATCAGTTTGGAATGTTATGCACGTGAATCTCATTTTAATCATTGGTGATAACCTCTGATGCAGGATATCTGATCATCAAATTTATCAGTAGCTCATCATAATTGAGTTGCATAACAGTTTATGCATGTCAAGTATCTAACTTCTAATATTTTTGATATAGGTTTCTCATCCCATTCATGATCAGACTTTCTACCTAACTATGGAGCATAAAAGGAAGCTCAAAGAGGAATCTGGTTTGTATATATCTGAGAAGCTTGCTCAGCCAATATGCAGTTTGCTGGATTATTTGTACTTACATATCCCTTTTTTTTTGGAATAGGAATTGAACCATGGACTTTTGTGCAAAAACTTGGAGAGGCAGTATTTGTTCCAGTAGGCTGTCCTCATCAAGTTAGAAATCTAAAGGTCTGTAATTTGAAATAGGTTTCTAAGAATATCTTATTTGCTAATCTATTAATGAAAAATCTTCATATATTCTCTGGTTAAATTTTGGTTGAGATAAGATTTGAGTTGTTATTATTGTATTCTGTGGTTATTTTAATCAAGACTTTACTAGGTCAGGTTAGCTGTCCTCAAAGAGCAGCAAAATAGTATTAGGGTGCAGCAATCCTATCCTTCCTATGTTGGGAAAAGAGTCCAACATTTTCCAGCTTTTCTTTCTTTGTTGAAATCATATGTATGAGAGCGCTATTGGCCTAGAAGTGCAAAACAAGGATATTCAAGGGAATGCTTTTGGAAGCATATTTATTGAAACTGGTCTAGGCCACCCTTAGCTCACAAGCTGCCTTTGATGTCCTAGGGGACTAGTCACCTTGAATGGCAACATGGAATGAGGTAAGGGAAGCATAAGACTACAAAGAAATTGGCAGTTAAGTCCTTTAGTTAAAAATGTGGAATTATTGGACGGTCAGGGGGCCCCATATTTATAGATCTGGATGCAAGTCATCCATCTTCCACATGGCATCAAGTGACCCTACCAGTAAAGGCTTCAGATCCACACTACCATAATATAAATATTTCAGCCATATTTCTCTTTTTATTTGTTTATACATGATCTGACACTGATATGCCAGAAACTGTAGATATGAGGATAGAGTACACTCACTTCTACAGGTTTCACTCAAGGCTTAGGAGATATAGTTCCGGATTCCGACTCACTTGAGTAGTCAACATCTTCCAGATCACCTATGACTATGAGATTCTCTTGAGGATTGGAAGATAATAAGAATAAAGATCCATTGTTCATGTCAATCTGATCTGACACCATAGTCCCTTGCTTAACTTCTAAGGTCCTTATAGTTTAGTTCTTTCCTACGGAACAAAGCTAAGATGTTAAATATGTGAATCATAGCAGGGTAGAAGAAGCGGAAGAAGATGAGATGGGGAAAGAAGAGATGTCAGGGTATACTACAATTGCTCTGATCCCTGTTCTACAATTCTTTCAAAATAAAAGACCAAGTACACCAGGTTAATATTAATTCCTATCTGATAGAGAGTACATGGGTTAAATCTGTGCCCCAATTTGAGGGGGAGTGTTAAAATAATTGCAAGGGTACTCTGGGGATGCCCATGAAATTTGAAATTGGTTTAACATTTCCATCTTGCCTAGTGGAAGTCCTTTAGTGAGGATATTTTCCATTTGTTCTCCAGTTCTCATAATCAAGGTTAAATCTTAGTTTAGAGGCAATTTTCTGTCAGGCCTGAAACCCAGACATTTTGGTTCTTGTTTTGAGGTTGCAATTGTAGAATTTGACCTTCGGCCTCTTTGGATTGAAGCCTAAGGTTGAAACTTTTCAACTCCTGGTTTCACTTTGGCTAGGGTAGAACCTGAGACAATTTCAGTCAGGTTCAATCGAGATTCAGTTCTATCTTCAGAAATGGTATGCAAAAGTATCCTGATTGAAGTGTTCCCTTGATAAATTAATGACCAACTTCAGTTTATTTGGTACACTTATGTTGGACTAGTTTCTGTGCTACACCATTAAGTGCTTTGGTAGCTGTGGTTTCATAGGTGTCTCCACCACAAGTACTGTGGGGGACTTAAAAAATAGAACAAATGAAAATGATGGCTGTTGATATGAGGAAGGAGAACTTTGTATTTAGTATCTAAAAATCTGCCCCCTTTTCTTTTGGTGTGAGTGATATATTCATTACCAGAGTAGAAAGGTGTGGGAAAACATGGAGAGAGATACAATGCTGAAATCTGTCTTCAGTTACAATTATACAAGGAGGAGAAACAAATACTCTGATCCCAAATCTAAAACCAAAGTTGAAGTCAAAGCAACTAGAAGATCTCATACAAGTCTGTCAAAATAAATAAAATGGTAAGAGGAAAGAGCTCAAGGTAACTGAATAATTACTACCCAACTTTGTAGACCAAAATCTGGGTTAGATCTGTTTCACTTGGGTTAGATTTTCTGAACCTGGTGCTGCTTGTTGAACTAGTTGAGTGCACTGCATCAGTTCTCCTCCTTTGGGAAGAACATAAGTTTATCAAGTTTGGACAAGGACTGATAGGCAATATGTTGACTAAGCACGTTGGAGGTGAAGGTGTCCGAATCTACTGAAGCTTGGTTACTGGGTAGGATCTTCATTTTGAATCCACTGTGTTTGGTAGAGCTAGTTTTCTTGTAATTGCAATGGTGGACCTTATCAGACAGCCACGTTTGCCCTAGGTGGATGTGAACACTAGGACATCACATTACACGATGTCGATCAACCCATCAATAGAGGGAGCAAAGATTATATTTCATTTTGAGATCAGTATTGTTTACCTATGTACTTTGTAGGGTTTTGGATGTAGCTCTTTCTTCAAAATTAGGGTACACCTCAAGAAGATATCAACTCTTCTATTTAGGAATACCATTTTGTTCCACGCTGTGAACACATAATATTTGAGATACTGTGACTACCCCATATATGGATGAAAGTCGCAACCAATAATTCAGTACCATTATCTCTACGAAGAATCTGAAGCTAGGAACTGAATGGTATGAATCATTGGATGAGAGGACTGGAAAGAAGTAAGAAGGCCATAACTTTAGTGGGAAATAGGCCTTTATATATAGCATGACCGAGGTTAGCTGAATGCAGTTATCAATAAAGGAAACAAACCATTTGAAAACTATGCTGGGGCACAGTTTGAGTGGGTCCTGAGCATCAGAGTGAATAGTAAAAAAAGGGAAATCACACTCCTAGTGTGGAGTAGTGTTTATCGAGAGTTTACACGCTTCTACTTGTAAAGATGTCACCTAAGAGGACTATGGTGTCCAAGGTTACCATTTGCCTTACAAATCATGGCACTTGAACCTACAAGAAATCCCCAAAATATTGCTAGTGTCCATGGAATCTAACACTTGCATAAGGAGTCTTGTTTAACTTGGCATTGTGCCAACTGTTGTGTGTGTGACAGATCAATTCCTTGCAAAAATCAGTGGAGACATTACTCTTACACTTCTCTCTCGATTTTGATTTTAATATTTACTACAAGATAAATAGTTTGCTCAGTCTGCCCAAATTTTGTTAGAAACTTAGAGAACTAGCATACTTCTTGGAAAATGGGGAAGTATGGAGGTTTCTGAATACAATATAGAGGTAGAGGCAAAAATGTTAAGATAAATAATACTACACTTGTACTGTGATTACAATAACAGCATAAAATTCACAAATATAATGGTGAGCTTGGAGATCAAAATTTTAGGTAGTGGATTCAGGTAATTGTTGCTCCAACTGAATGTGAACATTTTCTGATGGAAAGGCCATCGACAAAGGTAGATAGCGATTATAACCTAAAAAGTTAGATTTAAAAAATCTTACCCTTTTTCCTTCCCCCCCCCCCCCCAAAAAAAAAAAAAAAAAAAAATGGATCATGCCATCATTGTATGCTATTTTTGTCACTTGCAGTCATGCCATCATCCTATGCTATTTTTGTCACTTGCAGTCATGCATAAAGGTCGCACTTGACTTTGTATCACCTGAAAATATTCTTGAGTGCAACCGCTTGACTGAGGAGTTTCGTTCACTTCCATATAATCACAAGGCCAAGGAAGACAAACTGGAGGTATTGTCATCGCACGTCTTCTTACTATTGTCATATAATACCTTGAAATTTATGCCATTTAGTATAATGTTGCGGTTCCTTGTGTAAATTATTGGTTAATTCATTGAAGTATCAATAGTGAAAGTGTGTTATTGATGTAGTTGCTGTATGGCATATATGATGCATTCTTCCACTGTGGCTTAATTTTGTCCATTTGATAGATGGTTGATAGTTCATCTGATTATTTTGCTTTTCTCTGGATAGTTCAATCCCCTCCTACAGTGCATTAACTAAAAATCCTGTTACATTAGCATATACACAAATAATGAGGTACCCCAACACCCTGTAGCTTTTCTCTGAGTGTGCATGATAGGAAGCATCCATTTCTGAGGTGTGGCACTTCACTTTCTCCTCTTTTGGAATGCACAATTGTTATGTATCATACATGACCCACACTTTTTTCCTATTACTTTATGTCTGGAATTTATTATAAAGGGGTAAAGATGACTTGAAAAGAAGTGGCAAGCCTTTATTGACTACACCAAAGGCCAGAATTCACATCAGTCTAGAACCACCTCACCAAATTAAAAAAAAAATGAAAAAAAGAGTTTGAAAGTCTAACGTATAAATCTATGAAATGCCATTCCAACCCCCCCCCCCCAACCCAAAAAAAAAAAGAAAAGAAAGAATCAGTTCCCAAAGTACTCTAATATTTATACTAACCACTATGCTACAACCCACAAGGTGAGCCCATAGCCTTGTTTTCAAGTCCATGGACCTAAACATTGGGCTAGGAATGATCTATATTTCTAGAACTTTTCACACCTATGTCAGTAGTCTATATATTTCTAGAAAGGCATCTAGAAGATTTTATGTCTATAGAAGGAGGAGGCTTCTAGTTTTCTCCAAGTTGGCAAAATTACTCCACCATTGATTGGGGGACACGTGTAAGAATCCTAACACATTGAGTGGAAGACATGTAGTAATACTAATGTTTCGTTGTAGCCTTGTAAGTTTGGGTCTGTAGATAGAGATAACCCCATTTCGCGTAGGCTCCAAGCAAGTGGGCATTCAAACATCGTAAGTAAGCTTTAGTGCAATAAAAGTTCATTACCCTATAATGTTTTTGTGTTCCTTCACAAGTTGTTTTCTCAAACCCCTCAAGGAGTGAAATAAGGTTTGACTTTGTGCTGGGGTGATTGCTTTGAGAAGATCCAAGGCAGTGACAAGAGGACATTAGTATATGTTTATATTTGTGTTTGTTTCCACAGGGTAGGGTTGGTAATGGTGGACCATGATTCTTCTCTTTTGTTCCTAAGCTTCTTACTCCCAGTTTTGACATGAGCAAAAATAGTGCCATGACAAGCACTTAGCCTTGACAGTATCAAACCCCCCCCCCCGGCCGGCGTCTTAATGAAAGAAAAAATCATTGCCAATAGATAGGTAAAAAAGGGTTTTTAGGGGTCGGGGTGAATGAATAGTCACAAACAAAATTCAAGATGCATTTGGGAGAGCCAAATAATTACGACACTCCAAAGAGGGTTGGCCAGTCTATAAAAGGCTCATACAGTTTTCATTGACAGGAATGATGATCTCATTACAGTGATGATTGTGATTCCGAATTCTGATGACCTAAATGCCAAAATTTTGATGGCGTATTTTGGTTCAATATTATTTGAAACAATTTAGGGGTGGGCCTTGGTGCAATTGTCGGTGGACCATAGTTGTAGCCTAAGGTTAAGGCATTGGAACTGCCTCTCAGAAAAAACTGTTTGGCGCTAAGGCTGTTTAAGAAAATTGTCCTGGGGACTGAGTTGCACCAGTTTCGCCCTTATTTTTTGAAACAATTTGGCATGTGAATTGTGGGTTCTTTCTTCTTCTTCTTTTTTTTTTTTTTTCTTTTTCTTTCTTTCTTCCCTTCATATCTGATACCATTGTGGAAGCTAAGTGGCATTTATTGGTTTTTAAAAGAGTAGAGATTCTACTTGAATCTGAATTTTTTGAATGTTGGTAGGCAGAGCATGTTTGTATCCATTTCTGTCAGAAGTGAGGGGCCTTAATGGGATAGAGAACTAATCACATTTCACAGTCACTGGAAACAAGCACTCACTTAAAATCTGAAAGCAAAGGTTGATCGCATGCAATTGGCTTTAGAAATGTAAGAGATAAGTGATTAACTAAATATGAATCCCCCACCATTCCTAAACTTGCCAGACATGTCAAATTTCTCCCCATTTCCCCCTAATACGCAAGTTGGAACCTTAATATCCCATGTTCTGCCCGTGTCAAAAGTGAACATAAGTGATTGGATTTCATTACCATTTTGGAGACCCTTTTTCCTTTTCCTGACAAGTGGTGTTCCTTGCATAACACCTTTGCATTTCAAACTGCATTATTGTGTGCTTTAAGATAATATTGGAGAAATCTGCATACTGACAATTTGTGGTTGTACCCTTCAATATTCCTTCATGGAACAGGTCAAGAAGATGACTCTGTATGCAGTAAACCAAGTAGTGAAGGACTTGGAGTGCTGGTATGGTGAACAATTATTATTTTTTATTCCGAAAAAAAGTTACATATGTCTGCTGTCTGATGCTCTATTTAGGTGTTCTTGTGCTGCTGTTCATTGCAATTTATCTATGGATAATATCTGTTAGCTCTAGAAAGCGTTGTAGTCTTTATTTTAAGATACCGAATTGGTTCTTTGAAGCTTTATCACTGTTACGGGGGATGGTAAAGCTTCCCAATTGTTGCATTATTGGCTATTGCAATTGTGAGATGTTGATGAAGAACCATCCCCTAAAGTAGCCCGTCCATGTGTGAAGGAGAACCCTGAAGCTTTATTGTTGTGGTTGAGGCCTCCATTGCTCCTGTTTGCTTACTTTGTTCTTTCTTGCGGTCAATTATTAGGCTGCTGAAGCTATAATTCTTTGAAGGTTCCATTCTGTGTTCAACATTTGATGCAAGCACTTCAACCTTGTAGGGTGTTCCTGAGATTTATATCAGTGATATAATGTAGTTACGAGGGTCAGAATCTCTTGTTCACTATGTACTTATGAAAATGTGGAGCAAACCAGCTCTTCTGAATGGTCATTTTGCAAGCAACCTATAATTTTTGTTTAGCAAATCCATGGAGCTGTTTTCACTAGCTCTGCAGTAGAGTTCTTTCAAGTTGTATTATGCTTGAAGATTTACTTTTGGACTCAGCAAGTTCGAATACTATCCTTCCGAAATGGCCTTTGCTTGAGAGGGTCTCTGTTCCCCCTTCAAGATCCCATTTTTGCGCTTTTCTTTCTGTTACTATTGCTCATCATTTGTTCCAAGATTACTGGACCTGAGCAGGACATTGGTTAACGCATAGCCCAAAAAGTGGGCTGGCCTCACCAAAAATATGGTCTTGTAATTTTTATTCTCACTCATATAGGTCCTAAGTAGAAGGTTTGTTTTTGTGACAATGTAATGTTCAAATTATATAACTCGTAACAGGTTTTTCTGATGCTTCTAACTATACATGTTACAAATTTGTTGATGAATGGGTTTGATGTGGTCTAAATCATGTGCTATTCTTTGTACATTCAGGAGTTAGCTGGTTGTCACGGACGAAGATCTGCCAGTAGAAGCTAAGAAATCTATTGCCTCACCAAAAACAAATTGGAACTTCCACAATTTTGGAATTGGAGTCTGCTGCTGAAATTTATGGTAGTTGAAGATGTTCCGGCTCCGGTGATCTTAAATGATTACCAAGTGATGGGGTTCACATTTTTTGAACTGTTGTCTGTATATAGACACCAAACTCATGTAAAGGTCAGACACAAAATTAACTCTCCTTTTGGGGTATTTAATTTTCCTTTAGTAGAATGTCCAGTTTCCAGAGTTTTGTGATTTTTTCTCAGCTGTATTGACAGCAGATGTGAGGGCTTTTCCTTCACCTTTTGTATACTGGAAAATGGATAACTGTAATGCATTAATGTGATTACCTAAACTTACAGTGATAATGCATTTCAAAATCAACATAGCTTCGTGTTGTTCTAATGATAATTGCCTCCATGAAATGTTATGCTATAGTTATTTACATTTAATCGAATTAGTTATGGGTCTTCTCCTTTTCTTATTTTTTTTTCTTGGGTGGTTTTTTTTTTGGGAAAGCCACTTTACTTGATCTTCCTTTTATTCTTAAACTGTTTTGAATTCAAAATGCATTAATGTGTAACTCATTCTTTTTTCTTTGGCTTTCCCATATTTTGTGGTATATTTGAAAAATTACAAAAAAATAAATAAATAAATTGATTCAACTCCAGTGGATTTGATAAAGCTGTATCACCAGGTTTTCTCAATGACAAGTTGAGTCAGGTATCTCAAATATGTATTGTGTGGCTTAAATCAGGGCTGGCCTCATTTTTGCTGGACCTGGCTGGTAAGTAATAGCATATCTGCCCTGCTGTATTTCATTCATTTGGAATGAATTTTGACCGAATATTTCTGAGTGTGGTTCCAGTAGATATGGATAGTCTTACCATGTTAAGCATTGGATTTCTTCAAATGCAGTAAAGATTTCTTTCAGGTAGTGGGAGACTATGGAATATTTAGCCATTATGGAGCACTATCTATATAACATATCACATTGTGGCAAATACCATAGAAAACGAATTTAAGTTAAACCTACCTTTCTTTTTAATTATCAAAAGGAGAAAGGTAAGGTTCCCTGATATTGCTAATCTTTGGATGAATTCTTTAACAGAAAGTTTTGATACCTATGCGAAAGAGTATGACACACAAGGTATCATATAAGAAAACAATAATTGATTAAAATAATTTTGTCAAGGTGCTAGCAGGCTTGGATGAACTTCGGTTTCAAAAAAAATAAAATAAAATAATAATAATTAAAGTAATTTAAGAATTTTTTTCTTCTTAGGATGTGATGTTTAGAGAATATGTTTTACTTTTGCCGTAGATGGTACTTTAGCAAATGTCAAAAAGTATTTTGTATTTAAGAGCATTGAGGAATGGCGTAATTGGTAAAGATCAATGCCTCTCTCATAAGAGGTTAGGTGCTTGATTTTTTTATATTTTTTTTTTGGTGAACAACAATCTCATTCAAAGCTAGCGGAGGGGTGGGGGTGAACATAATGCCATCAACCACTCAGTGGAATAAAGGCAGGGATACAAGGTGCTTGATTTTCTTTAGAATGTATGTAAATAGGTTTTTTCTCTTATATGTCGGTAATTTTCTTTACTAAAAATAGAAAAATCAATAGAAGAGCTCGATCTGAAAGTTCGACAACATTAATATACACAAGAAACCATTATCGTTTCCTGAAATAGTTCTAACATATATGATTTTACATGATTGTGTTCAATTTTGATATCAATTTGACATCTTTAGAGAAAATGGATACATCTAGATCACTTTCTTGTCAATGATGTATTTTCTTGACACTTTTTTACCACACATTAATGATGAAACCTACTTATAAATATTAATAAACTAAATTATAGGTAGTATTCTCAGCAAGTTTTATAAGGGACCCGCTAATATTGTATGATGGAAAATTCTAAGAGAGCATATTGTTCTACACTAAGGGGAGCTCTTTTACATGTCCCTAGAGATATATTTTTGTGATATTTTCCTACCACACAATAATGATGCGCTCTCTTGGCATTTTCCATCACAGAATAGTAGTAGAGTTCACATGAGATTTGATGAAAATACCACTTGTAATTGAGCTCCTTTACATGCCCTTGGAATGTATTTTCTTGACATTTTTCTGCCATACAAATGATGAAACCTACTTATAAATATTAATAAGATAAATTATAGGTGGCATTTTCAATAAGTCTCATGTGGACCCCATTGCTATTGTATGATGGAAAATGCTAAGAGAACACATTGTTCTCTACTGAGGGGAGCTCATTTTCATGTCCCTAAGGATGTATTTCCTGACACTTTCTACCACACAGTAATGATGGGAACCATCTATAAATATTAATAAAGTAAATCATAGGTGGTATTCTTAGTAAGTCTCACATGGATCCCACTATTATTATATGATGAAAAAATGCTAAGAGAGCACATTGTTCTACACTGAGAAAAACTCCTTTACATGTCTCTAGAGGTGTATTTTTCTAACATTTTTCTATCATACAATAATAATATAATTCACCTATAATATTAATAAAATAAATTATAAGTAATATTTTTAATAAATTTTATATACACCCCATTATTATTGTATGATAAAAATGCTAAGAGAATACATTGATTTTAAAGGGGGGGGAGTTCCTTTCCATCCATAGAGTTGTGTCTTCTGATAATATTTTATTCCACAATAATAATGGGATTTATTTATAAATATTAATAAAATAAATTATAGAAATAAAAAATTTAGTAGATTTCATGTAGACCCCATTACTATTGTAGGATGATTTTTTTTGTATAAAGGAACTTTATTAAGTGGAATTTGGATATTAATATGCCTCAGCAAGAGTCAAATCATGACCTCTTTCCTAAAAAGTGTAGGTTTTATCATCTCCCGGTCAGGTCTGTGCTCCTCAATGGCTTCCTAACCACAAAAACCAATGGGTCCCACTAGTGAAAAAAAAATTATTTTTATTTTTTTTCAAAAAATATTTTTTTATTGTGGGTCCCACACGTTTTTTTGGTCAGGAAGTGTGGGGTCGCAGATCCGGATTCCATTTTTCTAGACTGAGGGAAAATCCTTTACACGTGGCTAGACACTGCATGCGAGAAAGACAGCTGGTTCACGCCAGTATACCATGGGCCGTACTAAGGATTGTGCTCAATGGTACGAAACACGGAGCTTCATTTATATATATAGTTTTTACTTTTTACTAATTATCTTGAATGACAAAAAGACAAAAAATAAATAAAGAAAGAAAATCCACCAATTTGGGTGTATAAATACAAACCAATCATTAACCGAAACATGTGAATTGTCTAGAACGGTAACGATCAATGAATATCTTCTTCTGCGGTTCCACCCAATCAAGATATATTCTCTAGTTGACATTTGGACTGATTACGTTGATCAGTAAGCGTTGCAGAGTACAGAACACAGAGAGAGAGAGAGAGAGAGGAGTTCTGTTGTTGACTCCTTTTGACTAGTGAGAACAGATTCTCTCGTATGGTTCGATTCGCGTAGAGAGAAAAAAAGAGAAAAAGAGAAAGAAAGAAAGATATGGAAGAGATTCCGGAACCCAAAACACCATTGTTGGAGGAAGGGCGAAAACCCTCCATCAAGCACAGAAGCTTAAGTCGTCGGTATTCGGTGAACACTCTGTTAAGAGATTTCACTTCAAAATTGCCTGAGAGAATCAGAGCTGGGTTAGATCCTGAGGATCCATTTCAGATGGATTTATCCAAAGCCAAAACCTTGAAACGAGGTAATCTTTTCCAGTTCTTTATTTTGTTGATTTTTTTGGATGTTGGTGGGTGGATGGGGGTAGTCATTTCTGTGATATTTGTGATTTTCAGTCAGTGAAGAGGATGATTAGTTGTATAATAGAAGAAAAGCAACGAGTAGCTTACGTCTCTTTAAGTAAATTAGAGGTAATATTGAAACAAAAAAGTACAGAATTGGATATATAAGTTAGAATTGTTCACCCCTGCTGAATCTCTTTATACCTGGAAAAGGGTCGAATCCAAAGATGGGATTGGGCAGCTCATAAACATGCGCATCATGATATCTGTAACCTTTCCTTCTTGTGAAGTGACCAACTAATGGTGGTGAAACTATATTTTGAGAGATTGTCCCTTGTTGTACTAGTGAAATGGTTTTGCAGTCCATGCTTCAATTGTGGCTTAGACCATGTTGGGTTCATGACAGACTAGACCAAATTTGAGACAAACATCATAATTTCAAACTATTAGCCTGGAATGTTGGTGACGAACAAGCCTGCAGTGGTCAAAATAGCAGTGTAAAACCACAAAGGGTAGTATTTTGGTCACTTATCAGACCGGGCTCTTGACAACTGTTTCGAACTATGATTAGCTTTGTGAATACTACACACTTTCTTTCTGTCCTTCCCCTCTAGGTACTCAGGAGGTTGCTCCATAATCCATATAATGCTCTTGCAAGAAATCATCCTCAAGAAATAAATTCTTGATGTCAGGTTTGGTACAAGGGCCGGTTACAAGTAAAATCCAAAGAGATAAGTACTGGACGAAAACAATTTATGTCTCAAAGTAGCCTACAGCATATGTTTGAGTGTATCCCTTAGCCAACAAGGGAGTTTTAAGCTGCTTAGCAAATTGAGGGTTATAATGAACGACATAAGCACAATGACACTTCACAGAATTATCTGGATGCAAATTACGATTCCATATCTTGAGGCTAAGCAGGGCATTCATTTCCACCTATGTGGCTATATTCCATCTGTGATGAACACCTTTTGATCTGTTTTGGGCAGAGGGCAGTCATTTCTTTTTTAATAATCATTTTTATGTCATTTTTCATTTCCTATTCTAAAGACTGTTAATTAATGTGTACACAACTGCATGATGTAGCACTTCGTTCCTTTCATTTCATCTTTTTATTTTCATAATTCTGGATTTATTAATTGTTCCAGCGGAAGTTGAGTACTATGAAAAACAATTTGCAACCCTAAAATCTTTTGAGGAAGTTGACTCTCTGGAAATGGCTAGCAGCATTGATGAGGTTGAAGATGCTGAAGAAGCCAAACAAGAAAAGGCAATGAAGATATCTAATTATGCAAACATTTTTCTGCTGGCATTCAAGGTGATTGTCCACTTCATTTCCTAGTTACATTAAATTAAAATGTTCATGTCATCCTGGGGCACTTTGGCAGTTTTCTATGTTTAAAAAGGGAACAAAGAAATTATAACAGGTCCAATAAAGGTTTTCTGATCCTGGGATAACACTTCAATAGGTTAACGTAGTTGATCTGTTTATGGCAGTTTCCACCTTTGTGAACTGACTATATTGTGAAGTGCAGATATATGCCACTATAAGGAGTGGTTCCTTAGCTGTTGCTGCTTCTACGCTTGACTCTCTGCTGGATCTCATGGCTGGTGGAATTCTTTGGTTCACACATATTTCAATGAAAAAGATAAATATCTACAAGTATCCTATTGGAAAGTTGAGGGTGCAACCAGTGGGCATTATCGTTTTTGCAGCTATCATGGCCACTCTAGGTATGCCTTCCTATAACCTATTTGTGTTCATGGAAATGTGTCATGAATAAGGAATTAAAAATACCTTATAGTGCTAACTCGGTGGCCATAATTTTGACAAATTTTTTTTATGGTCTAACAGTATCTGTTTATGTTGGAATTTATTAATTTGATTAATAAATTAAATGCCCAAGGGCAATATTGGAAACTCACTATTAGGGCGGTTACAAAATAGGTTATATATTTTAGTAACCACCGCATTAGTGAGTAAGTAACGGAGTGATTCATTCGCACGAGCGAATCTCTGAGAAACGGCGGCTCCATCTCTCTCTTCCTCTCTCTTAGGATCGCAGGCTTAGATTTTCTTCTTTGCTAGTATTTGATCTTCATTCTATTAATCCACGGCATTTGGGTTGTGGATATTATTCCCTTTCCCTGTGATTGTGGAATCTCGCCGGTAAACCTTTGGTGGTGGAACGAGAACGTGGATCTAGACTTCAGTGTGAATACTTCAAGTAAGGAGCGAATCCGGTAAGAAATTTTTTCCCCATCAATTAATTGAATTGAATTACTTTTGATGTATTACCAACATTGGTATCAGAGCCATTGGTTCCCACGGTTCTTTGTTCCTCCCCATTGTTTAATTTTATTGTATGGATCCAATGGGAGGATCAGGGTTTAATACAAAACCCATGGGAGAATTGATAGGTTTTGGGAAACCTTTATTTTTTATTCGGATCCAGTGGGAGGATCCTGAATTTTCCTAATGGTGATTTGCATGAATTGATAATTCATGATGATAATTTTTGTTAATAATTATTGTTGGATTTTTTTCATGTGTTTTTGGATGAATTTTTGTAAAGAAAAAACGAGATTTTTCGTTTTTTTGAATTTCGTTCAAAGAAAAAAAATCGTTAAATGGGGAATTGACGTCGTGTACCGAGCGGATCTTGAAGGTGAGCCATCTTAGAATCCGTTTGGTCACGAAGCTTACGGACTCTCGGATGGTGCGCCATCTCGAATCTGTCTCCACGAGCAGACGGACTCTCGACGGTGCGCGCCGTCTCGAATCCGTCTGGTCCTGAAATCCGGGGGTCTCCGTCTGGTGAGGCGGCATCCGTCGCTGATGGACTCCGGACGGAGAGCCGTTTTAGAATGTCTCTCGGACGGTTGTCGACGGTGATCCGTCTCGGATCCGTCTGAGTTTTTTTGTCCAATTTTGAATGTGTTTCTATTTATTGGACATCCATGGCTCACAATCTATGTGATGTTTGAGCATTAAGGGCCTATTGGGGCCTAGTGGGAGCTAATAGGTAGAAGTGTTCGTGTGAACCACCTCATAGCTTTAACATGATTGCATGTTTTATTTTAATAAAACTATTTTTTTATTTATGGGTCTATCAATCATGTTTCTTGCATGAATGAAGTTAGTGTATAAGTCTATGTGGGTTTGCATAGAATTTGATTAATGTTTTTAGCATCTCTTTTGGTTTAAGTGCTTATCCCATAGGTTGACTATGCTAGTGTGATTTTTGTTGCATGAGTTGTGTTTTATGCTAGATTTATAGAACTCATTCTTGTATGTAATATCTCTAGAAAAATGGCTGCTACCAAGAGCATTGTTGCGACCTCACTAAAGGAGATAGTGAATGAGAGGAATTATGACCTCCGGCACCGAAAGGTGCAATATCTCTGGAAGAGCGGGATATGCTAGAGACCATAAACCGGACCATGAACCCACCGAGGAAGGTACCACCGCACAGATCGCGTGGACCTTGATATATACAATGCTTGGAAGAGGAAGACCGGGTAGCCGGGATTACAATCCCGAGCTCCATGAGGATGACGATGCTTCGTTATGAGAGCATAGCGCAAGTCTTTGTGGGAGGCTGTGAAGTTCCGGTATGGAGGGACTTCCACCATAAGAGGCCGCCGCTCGGACTCACTTTTGACGGTTATAAGATGCGCCGGGGTCACACCACGAGGCAGTATAACCATCGTGTCTAACATGATTAGTGAGTTGAGCGCATGTGGGCGCCAAGACCGATGAGGAGCAAGTCTCCGCGGTCATCAGTCATTGCCAAAGACTTGGGAGCATATGAAGATCTTCTGACTCATGCTTGATGAGGTCAAGACTTTCGATCAAGCTGCCAAGCACCTTGAGCTTGATGAGGATCGGATGTTGGCCGATACCCCTCAATCGATGTATTTTCTGCTGAAGCTAGCACTAGTAAGGGTGCGAGCTTCGCGCAAGAGAGAGAAAGCTCAACCTCGGCGGTCCAAGCAAAGTAACCGGGGTGGGAACAAAAACAAGAGTGGGCCCAAGCGTTCAGGGGACTAGTCTCGAAGAAATCAGCTTTGATTTGCTTCAGTGCCAAGCTCGGTCATTTGCTCGTGATTCCCGAGCGAGGTATGTCGTGTGTTATACCTCATCTTGTTATGTAACAAGTTCTACTATGCTTCTTAACTAAATCCTTTGTGGATTGTTGATTCAGTCCGATAGAACACATAACAAGGAACGCTCGAGCTTCGTGGAATACCGTCGTATTCCAAGAGGAAGCAAAAGGATAACGATGGGGAACAGCTCGCGTGGGGTTCATGGCATAGGCACTGCAAATTAGTTTTCAGGTGGCGATCATTTACTCCTGATGTGTTGTATGCTCCAGACATTCACGAAATCTTGTTTCGTTATTTATCTTTTAAGACATGGTTTTAGAGTTGTATTTGAAAACAATTCTTTGGTTTTGTATCTGGGTGATACAGTTTATGGTTATGGTTTTCTTGATAATGGTTTCATTGTATTGGATACAATTGATTATTCATTTAATTCTAGTAATGTTTTTGTTTGCCAAAATACAGTGTGTATTGATTCTAATTGGTGGCATGCTAGACTAGGACATATTGGCTTAGATAGGATGAACAGGTTGGCAAGAGAAGGTCTCTTAGGCCAGGTTCACTATCCCGATTTGCCAACCCGTGAGTCATGTCTAGCAGAAAAGCAACTAGAAAACCATTTAAAAAGGCTTTGAGAGCCTCTCTTCCTTTAGAACTTATCCATTCGGATGTGTGTGGACCCTGAATGTGCATACTAGAAAAGGACAGTCATATTTCATCACATTCATAGATGACTATACAAGGTATGGTCACATTTATCTAATATCTCATAAGTCGAAGCTCTTGAATGTTTTAAGAAATTCAGAGCTTGGTTGAGAATCGATTAGATAAAAGGATTAAAACTCTTAGAACGGATAGAGGTAGAGGTATCTCTCCGATATGTTCAAGGGTTATGTGATGAAAAGGGGATATCTAGACAACTTACTATTCCAGGGACTCCCAACATGGGGTTCAAGGAGGAATAACCTTCTAGACATGGTGAGATCCATGCCCAATCTACCCATCTCTTATTAGAGATCTTTCCCCTATTCCTCAACGATTCCAACCAAATCGGTTCCTTCCACCCTAGGTTGCCGGGCTTTTTCCCCGGTGTCCTTGTTCACTCTACTTCTCGCCATATGGAAAGCTTGGACCCAGGGAAGAAAGTGTATCTTTGTGAGATATTCAACCCTCAGCCTTTCTTCATTGGACTAGATGAGATAGAGGGCACATCGATGCCTTCTGGGTGATTTTCCACTCTTTCGAGTTACGTCTCTTCTGATCAAATATCTCACTCTTCGTTGTACCGGGGTTCATCCAGATCGGGTGGGAGTGCGATTGTAGCTACCTTAGACGTGGCATCCCCTCCCTGCCCTTTCCTCTCACTTTCCGTGAGCCTCATTACTCGGTCTGATGTTTCATCATCTCCGCTCGCTCCTCCCTTTGCAGGAGTTGTCTGTTATCATTCGACTTTGACTTCCCCCCCGACGTGGGTTCCAGATCCTGGTCTTCGCCTTGTGGCTGGGCTACCCCGCGTTGTTACTTTTCCGTGGTGGTTTGCCTCTTCCCTCTCCCATTTCTCGTTCTGGCTTTATCATGGATGTAACCTTTCCAAAGAACTGAAGAGATCTATTGGATCAACCTCGGCTTTGCCATGGACTTCGCGTTCCTGTCCATTGCTTAAGCACATCCGCATGGTGCCTTCCCCGCTTGGATTTTTTCCACAAGACCACGTGTTTCCCAGATCTATATTATGTCATTCCTCATCTAATGACATCTTATGCTTTCATTCATGGTTTCCTCCTTTTGTGGGACAGTGCGCTATTCTTTTCGTTTCTAGCGAGTTCTTTATCTCGACCTATATTGACATTCTTCGAATACCTCTCCCCACCAATTGATACTCCTGGAAAGGGTTTGCATTTCCTTTGTCCTAAGACTCAGGAAAAACCAGATGGAAAGAGTTCCTATTCCAGCTTCCTTCCGTCTCTTTTTTACTTGTTGTCTACCATCAACCCCTCCAGCCGGATATGTATCTCGGAACGTAACTCATGTTGTTTACGGATCGATTTCTTATCTTGTGATGCCCCTCTCATGGCGCATCACCTCGATATGCTTTCTTCATGCCCATTTCGTGTCGAGCCTTGTATATCCCTCTCACCTACCGTTGTGGCTCTCCATCGTTCGAGGCGTTTGTGGAGATTCCTTCACATCTGATTGTGATGACATCCAAAGAGCTCCCTTGTCTCCTGATAGTTGCCTCTTGCTATTCAAGACCCCAAGTATCATGGAAGACCAAACATATACTTGGATATCACTTGTTAGGACATTATATCGAAAAAGTTGTACTTAAGCACATATCTACTAGTTTGATGGTAGCTAACCCTCTTACAAACCTATAGCCAAGGATGTTTTTATTTCTCATGTAAAATCCTTGGCTTCGTTGTGCTTATTTTTGTCCGAGACTTTCTTATTAATGAATAATATGAGTTCATTCCAGCATTTTTTATTCACTTTCGTGTGTTGTGTTTCTTCGCATAAAACAACATGTCATCAGAGTGGCTCACTCACACGAGCATTCCCTCCGCCTGGGGCGCGGATGGCGTTGTGAATACTTTGTGTGTCATTCATAATCTGATATCCCTTTTGAATCAGTGTTTCTCTCTCGTGAGATCCTTTCCCACTATTCATGTGCCTATAGGCTCAGTACTTTATGTGCCTTCCATACTCTTGGCTTCCACTGCCTTTGTAGGACATCGTTCTATTGTATATGATGCTCCACCATACACATATATCATACTATGTTCTACGATCATTGGATGGGATGGATCCTCCTCCTCTCATTGTGGTCCGCCTTATGGTCCATTGTGTTCTTAGTGACTTTCCATCTACGGTTGATGTGCTCTTGTGTTACCTGGTATGATGATTCGACCTAAAGGGGCACTCCGAAGGGTCAATCCTAGTGTGTGATGTCCGGAGGTTTGATTCAACACCCTAAGTGTTTCTGGCCCCCGTTGTTCGTGACATTTTAGGACAGGGTGATCTCTCGGGTCGTCCTTTAGTCCTGGTTTGAATAAACCTGGACCCTTTACTAATGCTTATTTGTTTGTTTCATGGTGTGTGCCTTCCCTCGAGGGTTTCTAGTTGGGGCTCACCTCTATCACCGTCGCACAACCCATTTTGCCTTGCTTTGGATATTGTGTCCGACCTGGTCTTGTACCGGATACATGTAAGAGATCAATATATTGTATATCCGGATATGCATGTGTTCTCCGGGTCTTGTTCCGGGATACACAAGATTGAATGTGTTTCGATATACGTGTGTCCGGACACTTGAAAGTTAACACTTCCCTGCATGGGGCTTGTTTATTAATTTGATTAATAAATTAAATGCCCAAGGGCAATATTGGAAACTCACTATTCGTTCAAAATGGTTATATATTTTAGTAACCACCGCATTAGTGAGTGTAACGAGTGATTCATTCGCCGCGAATCTCCGAGAAACCGCTCCATCTCTCTCTCCTCTCTCTTAGGTCGCGCTTGATTTTCTTCTTTGCTAGTATTTGATCTTCATTCTATTAATCCACGGCATTTGGGTTGTGGATATTATTCCCTTTCCCTGTGATTGTGGAATCTCGCCGGTAAACCTTTGGTGGTGGAACGAGAACGTGGATCTAGACCCCGTGAATACTCAGTAAGGAAAGCGATTCGGTAAGAATTTTTCCCCATCAATTAATTGAATTGAATTACTTTTGATGTATTACCAACAGTTTAGATAGGGTCTGTACTGAGATTGAGGTGCATATACCGCTTAACCTTCAGTGATCAGTTTTTTAGATAGTCTTATCATGCCAGTGTTATATCTGTCATCCATTCTCAGGCCATCTCTGAAATCAAGTAATCTAGCTATGGTGCACAGGGTGGGCCGACTATCTTTGTATTCTAGACAAATTGCACCAAACACTAAGTTGTAGCCAGGAGTATTGAAACACGACTTCAGTGTTCAGAAGAACTTGCATGTTAAAACTATTTTCTTTTAACTATAGCCCTGGAAGAAAATTTGTTGCCATGAACTCATTGAGCTCTTTCTGGATGAATTTATTGATATCATCGAAGAACCTAAAAGGGTCCTTAATTCTGTTGTGCTTTTTTGAAATGGCGTAGGCCTGTACTTTGTATTACTTATATTTGGTTTTGAAAGTATAAGTTGTGGATATCATTACAATTGGGTATTATAAAAGAAATTTGTTTACATTGGCAATTTTTCAGGTGTTCAATGAAAATAATTGTGGTCCTTACTTGTTGCCTTTTTTTTTTTTTGGTTGGGGTGGGGCAGGGTTTCAGGTGTTTATCCAGGCTGTGGAACAACTGATTAAAGATGAACCTTCTGAAAAGATGGACTCAGTGCAGCTAGCATGGTTGTATGGGATTATGCTGTCTGCGACAGTAATAAAACTTGCACTCTGGATCTACTGCAAAAGCTCAGGAAACCAGATTGTTCGTGCTTATGCAGAGGTTCTCCACATTACGTTATCGTGTTTAAGGCACATATTTTCTTGCATTTTGTTTCTAATTTTTCATTCAACTCCTGCCTAGAAGTTCATATTGTTTCCAATTGAGTGCTGGTTCAGGATCACTATTTTGATGTTGTAACAAACATAGTTGGATTAGTTGCTGCTGTTCTTGGAGATAAATTCTACTGGTGGATAGACCCTTCTGGTGCAATACTTCTAGCCATCTATACCATTTTCAACTGGTCTAAGACTGTTTTGCGAAATGCAGGTAACTTGATTTTCTGTGGGCGCTCTGTCTTCCCTTGCTGTGATGATTTAAACTGTCCTTTTGTGGGGTAACTTAGTTTTTACACTCCTCCGTCCATCATACCATCTTTTGTTGTCAGAAATCATAGGTTCAGTCGATTGAAACATAACTATACTATCTTTTAACTCCCCCCCCTTCTTCCCCTATTCTTTTTTCCTCTTTCTCTCTTTCCTCTTGGTGGGGACTATGACATGCCTCTCCATTAAGAGGATTCAGGGGAACTTTAATTATGAGCTTATTTGATAAAGCAAATGCTTGTTGAGGCTTGTCTCCTTGATGGCTTACCTTGGTGTAGCCCTAATGATCTGTCAGTATCATCTGATTTCATCTCCTATTCGAAAAAATTGGTTCCCATTCTGTATACTCATAGGTAAATCACAGCCAGATAAAATCCACCTCGTGGTGGTAGAAATTTGGAAAATGTTTGAAAATCTGATCTTTGGACCCTATAGTTTAATGGGTCATAAGGTCAAGGAGAAATGCTCATGGTATAAAAATTTGATTTTGGCCATGCAGAGTATATGTTATTGGCCAGAATGGCCTTATGAGGTTTGTCTAAGGGAGTAAATAAAGAAGGAAGAATGGTTTTATCTGCCTTCCATGTAACTTGAATTAGCTGACAATGGCATATTACTTGAGGATACGTAGATCTTTCATATGAGAATGTCATGATGAAAGATTCTTCTTGTTTTGTATGATTTTAAATCTTCTTTGCAACAACATGCTCAACATAATTCTAAAATTCTAGTGATTGTTGTGGAATATTTCCTTAATTCATTCTGGATGCGCCTCCCTAGTTCTTGGGAGCATGGGGAGTTCTGCAGATTGCGTTTCAGTTCTAAGAAGATAATAATGACTTGTTCCATCGTTTGCAGAATTTGTATAGATGTATTTTTTCCTAGAATTGTCAAAATAAATCTTTTTCTCCTGGATGAAATTTCATTTCAAAAGAAGGTTTCTTGCTTGTTGCTAATTACTGTTCTTTTATTTTACATGAGTGACAGGTGGTGCTTAAGCTTTAAATGTAAGAGTACTCAATCGCTTCATTACACGAGTTAAAATGTATAACTTAAACGAGCTGCACTAATACCATGAATCTTGAATCTTCTTACTTTCTTTGAAATTGCTCGTGCCAGGTGTTGGGTTTGGCATTTAGGAACCTTTGATGATATTAAGCATTTACACCAATGGCTTCAAATATTTTATACTTTATAATTTCTATGCATAGTTAACCTATGATTCTGTTCTTGATGCAGCTTCTCTAGTGGGGCAGTCAGCTCCTCCTGAGTTTTTGCAGAAATTGACATATATGATCATAAGGTACAATCCTCAAATCAAGCATGTTGACACGGTCCGGGCATACACTTTTGGTGTTCTTTATTTTGTGGAGGTTAGTAAATTTCAGGTCCATCATGTAGAGATGTCATGACAGTCACCCTACTATTCTAAGTCAAGCAGTTTTTAGCTTGTTGCTTGATTAGTTTAGTTGTCAGACAAAGTTACCAATTGACCTGAGGGTGTCCATGAATTAAATGAAATATACAGGTTGATGTTGAACTTCCTGAAGATTTGCCATTGAAAGAAGCCCATACAATTGGAGAGTCATTGCAGGTAAAGATTGAGAAACTCCCTGAAGTTGAACGAGCGTTTGTTCATCTGGATTTTGAATGCCGCCACAAGCCAGAGCACTCTGTCCTTAGCAAGCTGCCAAACAGTGAACCTTGAATTCGAGTTTAAAAGACCATAAATTCAGTAGTATATGCCACCCTTTTGTACTGAAAAACACCATGATCATATAAATCTCTGTATGAGTGGGTAACCATCAAGATGGGTCATAGCAGTTGCTGCATGTATATTCATAAACAACAAATAAGCTGAACTTTTCCACTTTTGCAGATGTCTTCTTGTTTCTTGTTATTTTGTTTTCCCCTCCCAATATTAACAGAAATGCTGGATAGGATGGAATGAGGCTGAACAAAGTTTTCATCCGAATGGAATTAGGAAGAGTGAGATTATGCAGCCAACCCCATTCAGTTGCCTGCTTAATCAAGTGAAAAAATTTTGAATCTCAAAGAGCTCTTGTTTCCACATTCTGAATTGCTGCATCAACTGCTGCTTCTTTAGGGAGAGCAGTATCCACAGCCAGCTGCAGTGGAATTGAAACTGGAGACCTTTTGGTTTGAACTTGTGTTTGTAATTTGCATTGTGGTAAAGCACTCATCTGTGAGACTCTGTACATCAACCCTACCCAAGCCTGACCCAATTTTCTTTTGCCATTGGAGAGAAGCTAAATTTTATATTATAATGATCTTTATAGTTACTTCAAAGATCATGTACTCTTGTTATGAAATAATTAAGGGTGTCAATTCATACCATGTATTGTTTACAGAGATTGAAGTCATGTCATTATTTGGTATGGATGATGGGGATACTGGTATTTTTTCGTTACCGTCCAAATATCAATTCGGTATTGAATTGACACCCTTAGAAATAATACACCAAGAAAACTTGACAAACAAAATCCAATCCATTTTCACCAACAAAAGGATAGATAACAAGTTACATATATATGAAAAGAAAACTAAAAGATGATAAAAAGAAAGGGAAAATTAACATCCACTCTGGCCACTGTCTCCTTTGAATCAAACTCCCAAAGCTGCTCATCAAATTTGTTGGTTTTGGGTTGTTCCAGTCCTTTGATTCCCTTCTTAATTACAACTGATCTTGAACCTGCACATTAAAATTCACATACTACACAATTATAGGGCAACTCATGAGTAATAAGCAACCAAAAATAACATAATAGATACATGATAATAAATTTTCAACCCATACCTTTGCATTGCTTTTTGTTAAGAGATTTTTCTGTCAATAAAATTTTTGTCTAATTAAAACTAATCCATTTACAACATCATTCATGTCCATACGTTCTCTTGGTGATTCCATGGAGCACCGAATTGCAATTTCAAATATTGTCACTATGCATTCTTGGAATTGATCTGTTCTATGATTATGACCTTCATTCCTATTGGTAGCAACTTCCACAATTTCTCCACTTTGATCTTCCCTGGGTAGGAATGTTGGATCTAAAATTTGCATTACATGTAAAGGTAAAGCTGTTTTTGCAAAATTGTGGAGATTTAACTCGTCAATGAACATTTGATCTGTTGGCCTTTTCCCTGTAAACATCTCCAGTAATAAGGATTCCATAACTATACACATCTCCTTGTATAGTGGCCGTTCCACCCATTCCATATTCTGAAATTTAGAAACCGCTTGTTAGCATCATAAATAACCGACCAATATATCTTTTTTTTTTTTTCATAAAATAATTTAAGGAATTAGATATGAAAATTATAGAGACATTACTCCCAAATAGCAAGCTTTTATCTTCTTCTCATTGAATAATATATTTCCAGTTGAAATCAATATATTGAAAACCATGAACAACCCAGGTAAGGTAATGAGTTCATATACTCAATCAACTAACAAGAACAAGATTTGAATATCCCAATACCAGTTGGACTGAGTTTTAACGAAATATATGTGATATCTAAACATGGACTAGTCCTTTTCTAAATCATTATTTGGGTCATGTTTAATAGCCTCCAAAATGAGTTTGATTAGAATAGGCACAAAAAGATAATAACAATAAATGTAGTTGAATCATGAATGGCTGTGTAAAAATCCTGCCATTAAATTTATTGAAATAAATTTGAACCATTTATGATGGACGATCCATATTTAATCCTACTAAATTTAATAGTAGAATTTCTAGGACCGTTCAGCTATCACCTTCCCTAATAATAAAACATAAATTCAAAATAAATTATATTGGATATTTGTTACCTGGAGCTACATAGCCAATCGATCCTTTTATCCCAATGGTACTTGTATGAGTCTGGGATGAACTGTATTCAGGATTTGAAAGTAGTCTCGCCAAACCAAAGTCAGTGACATGTGCAGTCATATCTCTATCAAGTAGAACATTGCTTGGCTTCAAGTCACAATGGACAATAGTTGCATAACAATTATGATGAAGGTAATCCATAGCCATAGCAACATCAATTGCGATGTTTAATCTCTGAAGAAGGCTTAAATTTCTTGAATGATCAACTGCCTCCACTAATGGATGCAACCAATCATCTAAACTCCCATTGGGCATGAACTCATAAACAAGAGCTTTAAAATCTTTGCCTTTTGAATCAAGACTTGAACAAGAAGTTAAAATCTTGATAAGATTTCGGTGCCGAATATTTCTTAAAGCTTTGCATTCAGCTATAAAGCTCTTGTATGCTCTTAGATTTTGAAGGTTGAGTACTTTAATTGCAACAACAGTTTTGTCTTGGTCAATGATTCCTTTGTATACATAACCAAAACCACCAGAACCTATACAATTGACTGAAGAAAATCCTTCAGTAGCTTGGAAGAGATCTTTGTAAGAAAGATTCAAGAATTGTTCACCGATTAATGGTGTGGATGGAGGTTTAGTTTTGGATCTCCTTATCCAATAGAGAATAAGAGAGGAAGATATCAAAAGAAAACCAAGTACTATACCGATTGTCATCAGAATTATTCTAAGAGCACTGGACTTTTCTGGTTTCATTGGTCCATGGTTTGTACATGCTGGCAAATGTAGCTCGGGAACTCCACCACAAAGCTTAAGGTTTCCATTTAGAAAAATCGCACTTGCATTTCTGAATATTCCCCTTGTTGGTACCTCCCCTTCAAGACTATTAAAGGACAAATCCAAAAGCTACAATGTTGGAAGTTCTTCTAGATCTTTTGGGATTTGCCCTGACAAGTTATTGTGTGAGAGATCTAAAACTCGAAGCCCCTTCAAAAGAGATAAAGATTGAGGAATGGTTCCTTCAAAAAAATTATCCCCCATATAAAGATATTCCATACTACTACAATCACCAATGGATAAGGGGATTTTTCCAAACAATCTATTTTTGGAAATATTGAATGTAGAAAGGCTCTTTAAGCTACCGATTTCACTTGGTAATGAACTAGCAAGAGAATTATCAGATAAGTCAAAATATAAGGGTAAGGAAGAGATGAGGAAAAGTTGTTTAGGTATTAAGCCTTGTAGGCTATTCTTGGAAAGGGTTAAGTACTGTAACTCATGAAAAATTCCAATGCTAGAAGGAATGCTTCCGCTGAGAGTTGTTTTCATCTAAATGGAGTTCATACAAAAGAGAGAGATTGCTTAAAGAGGAAGGTATCTGTCCTGAAAGTCTATTTCCATTCAAGAATAACTTTTGAAGCCTTGGAAGCTTTCCCATGACAAATGGAATATTACCTTCTAAAAAATTATATTCCATGCCCAACCCAATCAAGTTGAAGAGATTTTCAAACCCAGTAGGAATGCTTCCAGATATTTCATTCCCTCCCAAAAGAAATATTGAGAGCTGTGTTGAGAGATTGGCTTTAAAGTTGGGAAGGGGACCCTTGAAACCATTGCTTTTTAGCAACAATATCTCTAGGGTTGTGCAATTTATCAAAGAATTTACGAAATCTAAATCATTAGCTTCTCCTATTGCACACTGATTCTCATTAATACTGAACCATTGAAGGCTTCGAAGATCTCCCAAGTTGTTAGGGACGGGTCCAACAAAACTATTACCACTGAGTTCAATTTTTTCAATTGTTGAGATATTGGTGATGGAATTTGGAATTTTCCCTGAAAAAATATTATCAGCGATTTGTAGGATACTGAGATTTTGAAGAGTAAGGCCGATGTCTTGTGGAAGGCTCCCATGGAGCTGGTTTTGTGTGAGGAAAATCATTTTAAGAGATGAAAGATTATATAGTGAAAGAGGGACCATACCCGATAAGTTGTTCTGAAAAAGTGAAAGACTTTCTAAATTTGTTAGCTGACCAAATGATGTTGGGATGCTCCCTTGCAATTTGTTGCTTGCTAAAGAGATCATTTGAACTGATGATATGTTCCCAAAAGATGTTGGTAAACCTCCTGTTAAACCATTAGCATTGATTGAGATTACCTCTAGCTTTGCCAGAGACATAAATAGTTCAACTGGAATCTTTCCAACAAGGTTGTTAATGGAGAAGTAAAGTCTTTTTAGACTAGTGCAATTGGCCAAGGTAGTAGGAACTTCACCTCCAAGGGTGTTGTTTTCAAAGACAATGGTTTGTAGGTGAATCAAATTACCTATCTCTTGGGGGATTTGGCCACGGAAACTATTGTTCCAAATGTTGAGGACACGAAGAAAAGTGAGATTCCCAATAGAAGGAGATAAGTTACCTCCCAAGCTCTTTCCTCGTAAATCCAAGCCAGTAACACGTAGATGACGCCGACCACATGTGATACCAACCCAGTTGCAGAAATGGATAGAATCATTCCAAGAACTCAGTGTTCCATACAGATCAAGATCAATTTGTTTCTTGAAGTCCAACAAAGCAAGTCGATCTGTCTCGTTGTTCCTCCCTTCAGTGATCCTCATCGATGAGATCCCCAGAAAGAGAATATTGAAAACTAGAAGAAGATGAAGAAGTGCCATCTGAATCTGAATCTGAATCAAATAGGGCACTTAAAATCTTCTAATGCAGTCTGTGATTGAGGGAGGGAGGGAGGAAGTATCCTATTTAAAGGACCATCAAGCATGCAAGTTGTCTTAAACAGGTTTACTTTTAATTCCCATGTACATATTATTGTAAGTGAAAACGAGAATCACATGTTGTTGCCGTGTTGAACCAAATCCAAATATTTTTATCTTGTATGAATAAAACGACACAAATATTCAAGAATTTCGTTTTGTTTTTGGTGAGGTTCAAGAGAACACGGTAGACATAGAGATCAACAAAAAGATCATGCATTACTATTTAAATGTTGAAAGATATATAAATTAATGCTTATCTTGGAATAACAAAATGGACAACAAGTACAGAAGACATAACTTGCCGTGCCCCTTTCGGCACCTTTTCGGGATCCACCGGTGAAAATATGAGTTTTTTTTTTTCTTTCTCTCAAAATGTTTATTTTTCACTTGTGAACCACACTGCATTTTGTGGTTGGGAAGTCGTCGGGCCCAGAGTGCTCCCCCGACGGGGAGATGATCCCGACTCCTTTAGGGCCTGTTTGGTTACATATATTCAGATATTTCAAATCTCTGGATTCACGAATGGAAGATTTATACCCGTTTGGTTGTGTAAATCTCTATTACACTAAAAACATGAATCTCTAGATTTATGGGTATAAGGTGAAATCCAGGGATTTCATCTCTATTATAAAAATGTTAAACATTTGAACCATGACTCCATAAATTTTTTTTAGGATAAATCTATAGGTTTCATTCCAAAGATTCAGGCTAACCAAAGAGTTAATTTTATGAACTATGACTCCATAAATTTGAAATTTATAGATTTGAGAAATCTTCAGACTCAAGTAACCAAACATGCCCTTAATACATTATTACTTTTACCAAATTTTTACCAAAGAAAAAACTCACTTGCCACCTTATTATTAAAAGGACAAATAATGTCTTCTTTGACTTTTTATTCTATTAATTAATTAACTATAAATATAATTATCAGCAGAGTAGTGGTTTAGTGGTCCCAAGCTCACTTCCATGAGGTTTGGTAATCTTCATGTCATGTCTTAGATTTGAATCCCCTCTATTCTTTTGTTTCATGCATTGGACAGTTGTTCGTGTGCTCTTTGACATGGGCATTGGATCGCTACTGACTTTTGTGGACTATGTTATGCCTCCGGTGGAGTTATGTTCATTGGGTCAGTACTTGCTCTAGTAGTTTATAAGACTAATGATTGTATAGGTCTCCAATTCTTAAGTCCAAGCATTGTGAAAAAGCGAAGAAGGTGTAAGGTCACCACTACTGCATCCCTTTTTCATTTACCAAAAAATCTGTAAATATGATGATATGTGCAAATGATTTCATGTATTAAGAAAATAATGAATTTCAATTATCCATGTGATAAGCCAATACCATCACAATGCATAACACTATTGAGACGCCAATCCAAAAAGAGTAAAAGCCCTTGAAACACAAAATTTAAAAGGTAATCCAGCAAGATTCAAGTGTTTGATGAAGACTTTTGGAAATGAAGTTAAAAAGCCTCAAACATGAAGTTGGTGCAACATCAACAATGTACATATGGGCGATCATGAGAGCAAAACCAATACCAATGTCCGCAACAAATCTTCCCACCATGAGAAAAGCATAGTTGGTGGCAAAACACATTAACACGACGTCGGCAAAAAAAATTACTACAGCAAAGACGATGCTGTAGTACAATTTTAAACAGTGCGGTTCAGTATGGTTGAACAGTTTCGATACACAGTTGACACCCTTAACTTATTCTCATCATTTGTAGTACATTCCAAAGAAGATAAGCAAGTTCATAGAAAGAGGGCTTTGGTGATAAAAGGTATTTTGGGGAACTTCTTCCTGGTGCATGTATTCAAGTTGAGCATTCACTCTCATTGCATCATTCACACACAAAATGTAATTTATATAAGCCCAACTCACCCCATTTGAGATCTTTTACCTTGCACCATTGAACACACTAATTTTATATCCTCTTAAGCTCTCAAATTCTCGAGATTAACTTGTGTTTTTACATCACACGTGTACTCATCCCTTGTAGTACATTCCAAGAAAGATAAGCAAGCTCAAAGAAGTAAGGCTTTGGTGATAGAAGGTATTTTGGAGAATTTCTTTGTGGTGCATGCATTTAAGTTGAGCATTCACAATTATTGCATCATTTCGACAATATAAGGAGCATAGACAATGTGGCCTCTCACATTCTCAGGGATGTTAATGTTGTTGCTGACAAGATGTCAAAAATGCCCTTAGTGATGAAGGAGTCTTTGGAGCTTGAGGGGTTCCTATAGGTGGAGCTTAGGAGCTTTTTAAAATTTTGATGGAAACTTGGGTGGTTGTTTTGGGTCTTTTGACCCTAAGGGTGTCAATTGGTATGGTTTTGGTAATTCGGTATGGTACCAATTTTGAATACCGAAAATCATAAACGTATCGTATCAGATTTACATAATACGATACGATTTTTGGATTTGGAAAACCGTTTCGGTATTAAATCGGTGCGGGAAAATAGTTTAAACAATGTTGGAGTACAATTTTGGTGTGAACGATCCCATGCCACTTTTATTTCATTAAGATCCTAATGAAATTGCAATCAAACAATCAATAGAATCTGATATTAACAGAGACAAAGCAAGTAAATCTAAGAAGAGGAGTGAAGGATGAAATGAAAAACTGAAATAGAGAATTAGGGTTAGGGTAAAGGTAAAGTGTTTTAATTGTAAAATTACATTTGTATCCCTCAATTTGGTATGGTACCAATTCGGTACATACCAATGGTATGAGTACCTAAAACCGATGCCGGTATCAAACTTTTAAAGGTGCGGTACGGCATGGTTTAGTATGGTTTAGCGGTTCAATACGGTTAAATGGTTTCAATACGCAATTGATGCCCTTACTTGACCCCTCAAAATGTGCAAAACAAAAACAAAACCCCAAAAAAAAAAAAAAACATTGAATCCTACATTTTGCAATCCAGCCTTCACAGTAGTATCGATCCTCTTTGAAAGCCTAAAATATGACTTGGCCCAGCCCACAAAATTCTCACTCTTAAAAGCCTAAAGTATGACTTGGCCCAGCCCACAAAATTCTCAGATTCTTTCTCTCTCTCTCTCTCTCTCTCTCTCTTCTCCTCTTGGGTCGTTCCCTCTCTGGCATTTGGAAGTTTTACTTCTTAGGCGAGCACCAAATTCTCGGAAGAGTATTGCTTTGTAGTCGTCTAAGGAGCAATGTCAAGGCAAGCCACCAAGCTCTTCGGTCCTTTGGCTTCAAGGCTCAGCTCTGCCAAATCAATCTCACCTTCTATTTCTTCATCTCAATCTCGCCATTTTGCCGCTGCTGCTCCACCTCCGCCGGCTGTTTTCATCGACAAGAGTACCCGGGTCATCTGTCAAGGTATTACAGGAAAGAATGGTAGTTTTCACACAGAACAGGCCATTGAATATGGCACCAATATGGTAAATATTTCTGATCAGTCGATTTGTTGTTATTATCCCTTGTAGTAAAAATCTTGCGGTGTTAAACCTTTTGTGGATCGCGATTAACGTCTAAAAGTTGGCTGCTTGCTTGATCTTTTGTTTGATCTGCCGGAAATTTTCTGGGGTTTGGCAATTTTAATGTATTGTGTTTATTTGATTGCGGCTTTTTTCCCCCTTCAAGATTCCGTGCAGGCTGATCTGAAATACTCACATAATGGGTTTCATTTTTTTCATGATGGAAAACTAATGAATGTGTAATTAATTCCACCTTCAACAGACTATCATCTGATTTCATTTTCTATTAGGGATAACTTTTGCGTCATCACCACTCACCAGTATATTTGTATGTTCTCTTATCTATTATCAAGCAAATTTTGCGATTAATCTGATTTTTTCTACCTGCTATTTCTACAATTTCTGTTTATTTGCTGCAACACTTCCGTTCCTCTCTCCCCTTTCAAGTTTACCTGTAAATAAGAAGAATCACGTAAATATTGAAAAAGATTTTGGTCGGTGTATTCAAAGTTAAGTTATTGGGCAATAGAAAACTTTGACTACATAATTTTTTAGGCCTTGACTGGAACTTCTGACTGATTAACACGTTTATCTAGTCTCATTTGGCGACATTATTTGATTTCAGAAAATCCTTGTTATTTGCTTTCGAAGATCATGTGCAACAGAAAAACACATTTTTTTGGCTTCCCAAAATCAGTTAACGGAGAGACCTATCTTTTATCTTGTTTGCATTGGATTGAAGTGGGGAAGCATATTGCGGCATAGTGAGGGACTTTTGAGGATGAATTGTTATGGCCTAAGACATTGGAAGGCTTTTAAATGGTTTTTTGAGTATCGTGTGAAACTCTATGTTGAAGTAGCTTTAATCATTCTACTTATTGGGGTCTAGAAAAGAATTTTTATGTATTTTTAAAACAATGTTCTAAGAAGAAATGCTAAATGATTATTTTGGTAGAATAATTAGTGCATAGGTGCTTGCATTCACTGAATTGGAAAGAAATAATAGGTCACTGCTTAAGTGTGATGGAATCAATAAGTTTAGGTAGATAAGTAATGGTGATTTGACTAAATAGGGGTTAGGTTTTAGCAGTTCAAAACTTCAAATATATCAAGCTGCAATTAGGAATTGGCAGAAGAAAGATACTCAACTAATCAATGGGCACATGGGTGTCCAAAAACTTATAGCTGTCCCGGAAACTAGTTATCTATAAAAGAATCTAGTGATTTGGATAAGCCAATAACTAATAGTAGTTGATTTGAGTCAATACTTCATACTATCGAAACTATACTAGTCTTCTTGTCTGGAAGATTTTGAATATCCCTTGCAACAGCATAAAAGTACGAGTATCTTAGACCCTTCCCCAACATATGACTTCTTTTCTTTGAAATTAAAAGAAGCAAATAGACTGAACATTTGGGCATCCAAGCACCTTGGCTGCCTCGGTAAAGGTGATTACTGATTACCACATCAATAATACAGATTGTGGGCATCTGAACTAGTATCTAAATGCTTTAGAAGATTTCTTTTGCACTTCCCCCTCTTTTAGCAGCCTTTGTATGAGAGGTGAATTGCTTTCTTTTGGGAACCTGTTGTTTTATTTTGATTCTTATATGTGTGGGATGCATCCATGATTCGTCTTACTCATTACATTTATTATTTAGAGATTTACATTAGTTTAGTAACCAAGATGTTCGTGTTTTTCTTGTTAATGATTTGGCTATCATTATGGTTTACCTTCTTCTCTTTTTTCCAAAAAATAGGTTGGAGGAGTGACACCAAAGAAAGGTGGGACCGAACATTTAGGTCTTCCTGTTTTCAATACAGTTGCTGAAGCAAAAGAGGAAACTAAGGCCAATGCATCTGTCATCTATGTCCCTCCACCATTTGCTGCTGCAGCTATTATGGAAGCGATGGAAGCTGAGTTGGATCTAGTGGTGTGCATAACAGAGGGTATCCCTCAACATGACATGGTATGCTGTGGTGTTATTGCTTTTCTTGATCTTAATTACATGTGTGATTGCTGTCATTCAAAGGTTTACACAATTGATGATGCACACTACCTCTGTGCTTTTATCTGTCAAGCATACTGCAGTCACTAATCCACTGTAGCATTTTGTGAACAACCTATTCCAGCTTCTGTATGGAGTTCAAAGTTTAAAGATCTTTGCTTGGTATTTTTTATGCAGTAGAATGTTAGGTTCTGGCTCCATTATTCCTGGAGAATGAGCATTATGTGCAGCAATCTACTTCCTAATTCAGAAAGAAAGATGAAGTGGAATGCTTTCTTTTTTTTGCTAGTGTTTTTTTTTTTTTTTGGGTAGTGAAGTGGAATGCTTTCTTGAGAAACTGAAGAGTTATCAAACCTCTGTGTTCACTAATCAATAAAATAGCATATTGAACCAAAAAACTTACCAGGACACTAACTCCTTAACATTCAACTCAGTAAAATCAGGATATTAAAGTTTGGGCAATCTCTACTATACTTTGCTCTGGATGGAAAATAAAATAATCCCACTGTGTTTGTACAATGTCCTTGTCTGGCATCCTTTATAACTTTTCTATTGCCTTCTCTGGACAATTTTCTCATCGTCTACCATAATTGGCTTCTCTTGCCCCAGTTCATACAAGTTGCAAGACCTTTTTGGTGATTTGCTGCTTTGAACTATTGAGAGACAATGTGTCTTAAGTAACATTCAGTTGTTTTTAGGTTTATTTCACTGATAACATTAAATTATTCAAGTTGAATAGGTTTTCTTTTCTACTTTATTAACTTCAAATTATTATGAATTTCAGGTTAGAGTGAAGGCTGCCCTTAACAAGCAATCAAAGACTCGGTTGATTGGCCCAAACTGCCCTGGAATTATTAAACCAGGTGAATGTAAGATTGGAATTATGCCCGGATACATTCACAAACCAGGACGTGTGGGGATCGTGTCCCGATCTGGTACTTTGACATATGAAGCGGTAAGATCACATGGAATTCAAAGGTTTGTTGGTTGACTCAGGGTGTCCTGCCAACGACATAGTGGTTCTCATGGTGTACATCCATGTTCATAAGATCTTTGAGGCTGGAAATATATCCGATTGATGATTTATACCATTCTGAGTTGATACAAGGATTTCTTTGCCTTTGCACTTATCGACTTTCTGTTTTGGACAGTTAAGAGTTTGAATACACAAAACTGGATGGTTGAAGTCATTGAATTGGTGTAATATTATTTGGCCTCAAAGATTTCTTTCTTGTACCCTATTTAAGTTATACTATGATTTCCTTTATGCTGTTGGCTGCTGAATCCTGTGGTCATTTCATCTTTGTTAAGTTGTATTCTCTGATTTTAGTCTGTGTGCATTGTAGGTTTTCCAAACCACAGCAGTAGGCCTAGGTCAATCGACCTGTGTAGGCATTGGTGGGGACCCCTTTAATGGTACAAATTTTGTTGATTGCATGGAAAAGTTCCTCGCTGATCCTCAGACTGAAGGTGAACTGCTTGTACAGATTAATTCATCTAATTTTTCTAGATGATGGTGGTAAACTGGGTGGGTAGGCTTAGTAGAAATTCATAGCAGAATCATAGTTTGATGGGTTCCCCTCCGCTCTCTCTTCTCTCTCTTGGCTGTTATTTGTATTTGTGCCAAGTGTTTTTTTTCCTATACCTTGATATTGGATTTGACATTCGGCTTGAAAACAAGTCCCTTTTTTATTCCTCCTTGAAGCTTTTCATCCTTGAAAACTGTTTGCCTCTCATTGTATATTCAACAGAAAAAGAAAAATCTCATTTATCATTGAGGGAGTTCAATACTCTTGTTATTGGATATGAAACTTGTCTTGAAACCAAGTCCTTTTTACCCTGGGCAAGGGAGGATTTGGGAGCTTAACAAATGAGTAAGTAGGACTGGAATAGTGCTATAATTTATGGACCTGAACAATCTATTTGGAAGAGATTGGTTCCTACCACGTGAAACTGATTTGGATGTAGTTTCTGAGTTTTTCACCCCTTCTTTGTGTGTTGTTATTAATAAATTTATTTGGCTAAAATAAAGCATGGTAAATGTGTGGAAGCCATTTTCTAATGTTTCTATCATTTTGCTATTATGTGTATTTCTTTTTTTCAGTGATAGACAATATTTAGTGATGTATTTGATTTATATGGGCAAGGGTTCTTAACCAGTAAAAGTCCTTCAGAAAAACTTTAGGGTTTCAGCGTTTTTCTTCAAAGAAGTTAGGGTTTGATTTCGTAGCCATGCAGCAGTTCTGTTAACGTTCCAACTTCCAACTACATGGACAGTTCATGTCATCATCTTGTCTTTGGTAAATTTTGTCCAATAGAACTTTGTGGTATGTCAATGTAATGTGCCTTGCAAAATCGTTGAGAAGTCCATTCCTTTATAAGGTTTGGCCCACAAAGAGACAAGGTAAGGATCCCCATATACGCAGTTAGAATGATGGGCCACCACAGTGATGTGTGGCCTATCCAAATGGTTGTGCATCTATTTAAAGTAGAGTCCTAATGTTCATTTTGTGCTCTTTAATGGTACAATGCAACTCCATTTAGGCTCCATCTCAAATGCTCAGAATTTAATAGCTGGATGGGAAGTTCCTGCTCTGGCAAAATTTTGCTGAGTATGTTTTGGGATTTGCTAGTCAAGAGTAAGCTAGCCATGGAAATTGTTGATCTGCCCTTCCAAACTTTGTCTACTTTATTGTTTTCAATGGGCCAGGTTAGTCTCTACTTTTCTTTGATTTAGTTGACTAGCTCAGTGTGCTTGAGATTCAGGTCTGGCTGGGACTGGGGAGTTTCTTGACCCTGTGTACTGGATCTACAGTTGTCTGATTGATCTTAGAATTAACACCTTATGATAATGAAATATTTAGTTCTTTTGATAAGGGATGAATGCTTTATGGATTAAACAAGTCAGCATATATGCATAAATCAGTGGCTGCATTCTGTTGGTTTTCCTTCTGTGACCAAAGCTTCCCTAGTTTCTTGTCATGGATATTCTTAGACCTATTTATTTCCTTTTTAACTTAACGTTTCTTAGTAGGAAATTTCCTTTTTAATTATTTTAATTTAACTTAATTTAAGCATTCCTTTTGGTTAGCCAAAATATTGTTGTTCTGCATTTTCTTATTGTGCCTGCATTTTGCATTTCAGGAGTTGTTCTTATAGGAGAAATTGGAGGGACTGCAGAAGAGGATGCTGCTGCCTTAATCAAGGTAGATGTAATTGTAACTTACTTTTTAGTTCAACTTTGTTCAAAGCTTTGGTTGTTGTTAACCCAAAACAATTCATCTTTTCTCATCATTTCCAACATTTTTGGTCTAATCAGTTGGTCTTGGAACACCCCATAATCTGCATTATAACTGCTTACCAAGCATTCATTTCATAATTTTACCTGTTCATGGGGAAAAATTGATGATAAGATTGCTGTAAAGGATTATAGAAAACTGGCATTTGTTAATATTGCAACACTTTGGCCTATAATATCCAAACACTGAACTATTGAGCTGGGGTGTTCAACTGAAAGAGAGCTTGCAGAAGATAACGTTTTCATGATTCCATGTAAGGCTAGATTCTTGTGGAAAATTTTTAGCTCTCCTTTATCAGGGTTCTTTCCTATTTCACCAGCTTCATGTTATAATTTTAGAAGGGTCCCTTGAAGATCTGTTTACCTTTTCATCTCAAATTGTTTTACATTCTCAAGCATGCATCTGATGGTTGAACCCACCGTCTGTTTGGTTAAGTCTTAACAAATCAATAATCAAATGGGATGCTAAGGAAACTACTTATAAATTTTGTTTTTGGATGAATTTGGCACTTCTGTAACTTCTTTCGTGATGCTTCTTTTGTTGTCTGGCCTATATTTGTTCGTGGACAATAAGAACGTCGTTCATTCATAATATATGGTTATTTACCTGTATTTGTATTTTCTGCATCCTCTTCAGGGGATACTGATATACCTTCTGTGATTTAATAAATCAAAACAGGAAAGTGGGACTGAGAAGCCTATAGTGGCATTTATTGCTGGACTCACTGCTCCACCGGGCCGTCGTATGGGTCATGCTGGAGGTACAGTACATATCAGCTCTGTTTATCTTGGGATTCTTTCTTTGTTTGCATACTTTGTAGCATGTAAATCAAACTCAGACACCCATGACCCACTTTCTCTTGGTGTTGTCTTGGGGGGTAACCCCATTTAATGTATGGCTTTCTAGCTTCCTGGTGGGGGAATGATTTGACACCCATGACCCACTTATGGCAAGATTCTCACTGAATTACATCATGGGTTAAATTTTCAGCATTAAGTTGGAAAATATTGCAGTCATTTTGGATAGGATTTTCTGGAGTCTTATTATAGATTACTTCTGTCAAGTTATAAGTTCTGGATGGTCTGAATTGGAGTTCACAGAAATATGGGAGGTATGGACTCTTTGGTTGGGCCAATCTAATAAACTTCCGGAGCACTTGAGCTGTCTTTGTTTTTGGCTGGGGGATTCTAAGGTTGCCTAGAATGGGACTGCTTGTGGGTGTGCACTTTGGTTGGGCCATTGTGTTGGGTCTTGTGGACTGTCTTTGCTTTTGGCTGAGGACAAACAATTAATTTAGTCCATCTTAAGTTAAATAGGTTTGGTTTGACTGTTGAAGGTTGTCATCCATTGCTTGGAACAGCACAGTAGTTTCATGGTGCATTCTCCTCACCAAATGAATTCAAGTATTTGACCAAAAAAATGCTTCAAGTAAACCTTATTATCTTTGTGGGATCCTGTTCTAGTTCCTAAATCCTGGTCCAGGTTGAGATTGATACACAGTTCTACCTTTACGACCCTTATAAACATGGAAGCCTTGTGCACTAGATACAGCCTTTGTATGAGATACAGCCTTTGTATGGTGTGGGTAAACTTGCTGTTGGAAATATGGGTTTAGCTATGCTTTGTATGTTCTTGAGAAAAGGAGGATATATTGTCTTGTTTTATATTGAATAATTTGAAGTCCCAATCTTGATTTGCATTATTCTTTTGTTGCTGCAGCTATTGTCTCAGGGGGAAAGGGTACAGCACAAGATAAAATCAAGACCCTTAGGGAAGCTGGGGTGACAGTTGTGGAGTCGCCAGCAAAGATTGGTGCTGCCATGCTTGATGTCTTCAAACAACGTGGGTCTTGTGAGTTAGTTTAGACAAGAGCAATGTCTTCAAACAGCTGACTTTTGTTACCTTAGACAAAATTAATCGGGCTCCACCGTTGGAGGTCCTTACTATAAAATTCAAAAACAAAACTCTACGGCCTTTCTTTTTTTTTTTTCCTTGGGTTTTGGGGGGGGGGGGGTGGCTGAGGTATTTTACATAAATCATTCATGCTATGAGTGTAAACAAGGTTTTGTAAGTCCATTACTCTTTTCACCTGCGTGGTGACACCTAAGGTTTGGTAGTCAAAAATGGATCGCATTTTTCACTTAATCATGTTCTCATTTATGTTGATCTTTGTGTAGAACACATCAGAATCAGAAACTAAGAGCTGCTTTACTAGAAAGCATCATCTCCACAGCATTGACAGCTGCAAGTTCAACAGAGCAGCTTGACCCAGATGCCTTGTGTAGCGCAAATGGCCTTGCATGGATTTGTTGTTCATCCTGAGTTTTGTCACTGCGCTGTACATTTGAAGAGAAAATATAGAAAATTTTATGAGCTTTGAAGTTATCATCCGGGCATAACCTTCCCATCCTGAGATTGTTTCTTTGGTGAATGTAATGGATGGTGCGAGCAATTCTATATGCCTACATTTCTGGTGTTGAATCTACTGCTAGTAAGTTTTGTACTTGCTTTTTTTACTGGCTAGAACTTGGACAAAAGGTTGCTGTTAACCTTTTGAATGCGCTAAATTTGGGCGAGTGTCACGTAGGCTTTGAAGGCCTCTGTATCACATATGTGTGAGCAGCTCTTGAGATTGGCCTTCCTACACTATGGCCGATGGAATTTGATGACCCTGCTATGGTTACGATAATTTATGATTGCCATCTTTGGTTTTGCCACGTATCCGTTGCTAATCTATAAATATTACTTACTAGATAAGACCAACACCTCTAAGTAAATCAGGAGTTCGAATCCCCTCGAGACCAGGGGCTGAACCTGGCCTTAAATGATACGCCCATTCCTAATATATACATATCTGTGTCAAGAAAACTGTTGAGGTTTTCCTAGTTCTGTATTGACTTTCAATTCGGATTCAAGGGTTTTGGGAACTTGAGGTAGAGCTGTTCGTCTCCAAATTTTTTTGACTGATTTGTCCTTTGATGATTGGACTTCAAACTGAAAATTTTGAAATGCAAACCTGGTATTGGTTTGAGAAATCAATTTACGAACTCTTCAAATTATTGACGTAGTTCTGAAGTAAAGAAACCATAAAGTGTCCAGGCTAAAAATGCTTAAATTAGTCCAAAGAAGATAACTAGCATTTGACAATTGGATCAGATATGTAGATAAATGTCCACAAAAATGATAGTAACTACAGCTCATGACATGGTGGAAAGCTACAATTTTTCAGAGTCCAGACAAACTTTATTTTGCTTGGTTTGAAGAAGGTTACAGTCCTGTTGGACAATTAAGACTTAAGAGGACAATTTTACCATTCCCAGGATTTCTTGTGCCACTGAAACACATGAAGGCTGTTATTTCTCATTACTTTTCTTCTTGAGGGAACCACTTAAAGCTGTTTTTGTTTTCATCCACTCCTTTTCAGAAACAGCACTCCTCATGAAGGTGCAAACTTCTCCAATGGCAGGCTCCCCTGTATATCTCTTTGGTACCAAATTGTCTTTCTTTACTGGTGGTATGGAAATAAGATTACTACCATGTTCCAAGATCTCTGAAGCATTACCCGGTGGTCTTTTTCTCACCATAAGAACTAGAAAGCATTTGTACCTTTTTCCCTAGATCCACTGCATTGGAGCCATTAGAAGTAGCGTTGTTTTTTGGAATGTCGGCCCCAATTTTTAAAGCTTGAGAATTCTTGCCAGTAGATTCACCTCTCTTGTGTTTCACAGACATTTGCTCTTTGCTGCCAGTCATGGCTTTTGAAAGCCCTTGGTTGTCAGGAATGATGGGAACTATTTGTGAGATGCTGAATGAACTGTTCCCTGCCTCACCAACCATTTCTCTCCATGAGGACTTCTGCACCCACGAGAGTCCCCTGCCATGTTGAACATCAGGTTTAGGCTTGGTATCATGTGTTTCCACGCCCTCTGACTCAGCACGCTGCGTCTCCGTATTCCCTTTCTTTTCATTTTTAGAAGATGCAACTTCTTCTAATTGGCTCTCACCTGCCATAGACAAATGAGAGTCCTTTGTAGAAGACGTTTTGTAAGCATTAGGTGCCTCTGTTCTCTTCATTCTTTTAGCTTTTAGCTTACTTTGTGCTGGCCTGCTATCAGAAGCTTGTCGCTTCCTAGACCTTGATTCCTAGGTAGCCGGGGAAAAGAAACAAATTTATATTTTAGTAAGTAACCAAGTCGTACAGTTTACCTGCAACTACCTCTGGGAGGTGATAAAAGCAACACAAATTCCATCTAAACTTTTTGGTAAACTGTCTAAAATCAAAAAGTACACAAGTGAAATTCAGATGTGCTAATTTTACATAAACTGAGGATACCTGGTTTGCAGAATTTGTTCCAAGATCCCGCTTTAAACCTGATCTCACATTTTGAGAGGTTACTATGTTCATTATGATGTTATCTTCGTCCGTAGTTCCATCTGTTTCATTTCCATCATTTGACACATCCTCAATCGAGTGGTTGGAATTGTCTCCTTCAATACGCAATCTGGATGCACCATCAGCATCTTCTGCATTAGCAGTATCTTCCCTTTTCAAGAGCTTGTTCATCACTGAATCCATCAGGTGTAACTCTTCCCGGCTTATTTCACCCCCCAAGGGGGCAGGAGTAGAAATTTGTCTCTGTTCTGCATTTTCACGAGGGTTTGCATGCTCCTCACAGTCGCAGAAATAGACAGGGAGAGAAGGAACCTCAACACGTCGGAAACTGTACTTATGCTTTCCAGTTCCAATGTAAGGTATTGATTTCACCTGCATGAACACAATGAGTTTAGCTAAAACATTGTCCTTGAAGAATTAAAGCAATAATGCCAATTTAATACAATGATGCAACATGAACATTTGGTAGATGCCCATACAGATGTTGAATTCCATGGGACTTTAGATTCAAATTGCCTACCAAACAGCCATTTTTGTAGCTTACCTTCTTTAATCTAGGGAAGAAAATTTGAAGCTGTGGATTCTCTTTCCTTAGGACCTCCTTTGACATTTTTGAAGGCTCCATTTTTATATCTGCACTAACGTGATTATTATTTTCATGGCTTGCATGTTCAGCCTCTTCTGCCCACTCTCGTTGCAGGCGAACCAGATAATGGTCTTTAGCTTTTTCAATCCTAAGCCGTCCTCCTTTCCACATGCAGCCATTGTACTGTTGTTAAAGAAAGATTTTGGAGAGGAAAGGTGTTAGCAACACATACCAAATACTAGAATCAATATCTACCCTCAAACACTGGAGGGAAAGGAAAAGGAAATCAATGACAATGTCATGGAAGCCCAATGGGTTACCATACATAAACACATCATTTTATCATGGTTAGAGAAAATTCTGCCTGAACAAGCCATCTTCCAAACTAGCAACACTGTACATAAGCGTGATTGAACCGGAATGACCGGCTTTCGTGACCAAACTGAGATACAATTGGGCCAACAAAGTTCTTTGGACCATAGGGAATCAGTTGTTCGCAAGGAATGCAATCTTTTATTTCATTTTAACTTACTTGGATGTTATTTAGTAGTTTCATTAAGAGGTGGGCCTTGGCGCAATGGTTGATGGACCACAATTGTAGCCTAAGGTCAAAGAACCAAAACAGTCCCTCAGCAAAAATTGTAGGGATAAGGCTGTGTTGGAAAATTGTCCCCTTGGACTTTGCTTGTGCCAAAGCCTTTGCCACCTGGTTCACCCTTTTTTCATTGTTTGGAGTTTCTTTATTTGAAAACTTGCCAAGTTTGTTAGGTCCCATCTCGTAATGCATCAGTTCTAGAAGAATATTGATTCACAGAAGTGTTATTTTTCGAATCATTGTTGTGAGATAATTCTCATAAAAGGGAAATAGAGTCTGGCAAACTGTTACATTTCTGTTCATGGAACAGAAAAAGAACAGAAACAGTGTTTGGCAGATAGTTTACAAATCACTTCTTTTCTACATAATAGTTACATTAATGTCATTACGTATATTATCTAAATTATGATTATGCCACCCTCTTTGGTACAGTAACAAGAACAAGAAGAAGAAGCCTTTACCCAACTAAATGGGGCCAGCTACACAGATCCTAGCCTTCTAATCAGCTCTATCTGCGGCATACTAGAGACAAGGCCTAAGCTATACATATCCTTGCTTGCCACTTCTCTTAAAGTTATGTTAGGTCTGACACTGGTTCTGCTAATTCCCTCGATTTGAACTACCGAGTTTGTACCTAAAATATAACTAGTAGATCCTTAACAGATTTACAAACATCAACAGTATATAAAGGATGGAATATAAAATTGATAAAATAAAGAGTGGCTAAATATGTTCCGCACAAAATAAATAATTTTAAATATATAAATTATCATAAAGTGATCGGCCTCAAGTAACAATGAATCAGAGAACTTTCAGCGTACAGTCTAGATTATCAAAAGTTAAAACAATGAGCAACTTTCGAAAAGCATCAGAAGGTATCTGATGGATAAAGACAATATTACTACATGCATCAGAGGGCAAGTTTTCCCAAATAAGTCCATTGTATACTAAACCAGTAACAGAACAAATCCTAAGATCATCTATTGCTCTCATCAGCTAGAATTTCTATTTTCAGTAAGATTCCGTTTCTCTTACTAGTCACTAGTGTTTCATTTTCTGTAAGCAGCACAGGCTGCAGAAATTAAGAAAGTCGATTCATGGGTTTACTCTTTGGGTGGGAATTATAGTAACACTGCCATTCCACATGTTCCAAACACAATAACACATTATTCAATTTTAAGAAGAAGTCCAAAATGAAAGAACAAAGCAACAAGGAATAGTTAACAAAGCTCCATATAGATTTAGTAAAATTTAAGATCAGGATCTGTTCACTCAGTGACCTTCCCAATTAAATGCCCCCCTCCTCTTCTTGTGGCGGGCATGTAGGGAGAATGAGAAAAGGGGGAAAATGCAAGGTGCAACATACAGGCGCTGTCTCAAATCAAAGAGAATACTCAACTTCTATTAATTTCACTCTAGCAGATGCTATATTGCAAGCAAATAAACAAGGGAAATAACAAGAGTCCTAACTAATATAACAACTTGAAATAAGACTTACAATTGAATTCAACTCTAACCCCCTCTCTTTCATAGTTAGCTAAAAACGATTAAAAGGCTGAAATAATGAATAATAAAGAATTAACTAGTTCCAACTCTTGTTGGACCAAAAACCATTTGACTGATTCTTGTTGGATTTGGGTTTCCAAAGTGTAGCATGATGGTCAAACTAATCAGGTGATTCAGCAACACCACCAACTTTCTGCTGCTCTCCTAACCCCCACCTCCCCCACACACTTGCCTCAATCTACAGCACTTTCAAATGGGCAATGATAAACTGCAATTCAGCCCATGGCAAAGTGGAGTCTAAAAAGCTCTTATTGTTTGAGTTAAGTATGAATGCTTGAAGTTTAATACACTAAGCGAGTTGCCTGAATTGTGCTAAATACTTCTATTAAGATGGAGTTTTCTTAACATGTTCAAATAATCTGCCTCGTCTACTCAACCCAATAACTACACAATATGAATGAAGGAAATCTCCATGTTTGTGCAAATATTTCTAACATAATGCATGGTGACCAAATATATCATATCATCATTATGAAGCTGAAACTGCAAACTAAAGTGACGCATATTGATATTTTAACTATCCACCAAGTAAAATGTAGAGGGCACCATTCCCATGTACTTATTATAAGATATTATAAGATCAACTTGTGCAAGGAATAACTTTCAGCATTAACAATGCTAATGTACCATGTCTGGTGAAATAGAATACAGAGAGATAAGGCAATTTGAATGGAATTTAGAAGAACATCAACAAATCAGTATGAAAAATCCATGCAGGATAGAAGATGGATAGAAAAATAGTCTAGAGACTACCAAAATGTATATTCCATAGGTCAGTCTTCCATTCAAAAATCCTTGTTGCAGTGATGTCAAGAAACTTGTAAGGGCTTTGCACCAAGCCAATCCATTGAAAAGATCAACCATTTGTTGTTCAGTGCCAAATAAATTTTGAAGTACACCTTTAGATCTCAGCTTCCTCACATCATTAGGATGATCAGTAAGTAAATCCGAAGAAAAACGTATGATGTGACAACATACTCACCGGGACTATCAAACTACTAAATTCAAGAGTACTTACTTTACTGAATCATCGATGACAACTTGAGGAGAGGTACAGATCTACACCACAAAGGTGATCTTCAAACTTAACCTACCATAAGGTCCCACTGACTCCAAGTACCTAAAGAAAACCTATAGCCCTGTGGCTTGACAAGAACAGAACCTTTCGTTTCATTGCTTATCACAAAGGACATGCAGAGACGTTTGTAAGGAAAGCCGAAGCAACTAAATGATCAATAACATTATCCTTCCATGAGCTAGCACAGGGTCCTTAATGGCAAAACATGTCAATTCCTTATTCAACTATAACACAAAATATTATAATTGCACCAACTGACCTACACAGCTAGAACTTTTTGAAATACTGTTCAGCAAAGTAAAGTTGCTAGAATAAACTTTTGGACATAAAAGAGACCTTCTTCAGATAAATTGCAAAAACCATGCTTTTCTCCTTGGCTGCAACTCCATAGCTCAAAAGGACTAAAAGAGTTGTCAGTTCTATCACATTCACAAGGTTGAAAACCTAAACAAAATCAGAGATGCATGCTATTACTTCTAAGCAAGGTTTAAAGTATCGGTATCGAGTATCGTATTGGTCAGGTGATTTTAAGAGACGTATCGTCTTGTATCGAGTATTGTATCGCTCTGGCTAATGTATTTTAGTGTAATTAAATGGAGAGACGTATCGAGATGTATCGTATCGGTTGGGTCAAATAAGGATACGTATCGGCTAGTATCGTATGGTATCGTGGGATACTTTAAACCTTGCTTCTAAGTCCAACAAATCAGTACTTTAAAAACAAAATTAGAGTACCCAAAGAAACATGAAAGGCACAAAATTGTGTGGCTACAAGAAGCGCTGATGGATCATTGTATCCACTCAAAACTGATGATAGATTCCCCCTCAACAAGTAGTCTGCTGCCTGGTACTACTTAAACTATGGTAACACATAACCCATTGAACCAGCTCTGAATTTCAACTTCTTTACACCCATTAACTGTAGAAGTGTAGAATCTTTCTAAAACGATTGCCTTGCTTCTTTCTTCCCATAAGCAGTAATTCATTGTAAAAGGTGTGTCAACCCATATTAACCATGATCTACCCAAAAAATTAACCTTGGTTCACGCAACTCCAACTCTTCCATTGCAGCAAGCATCAAGCATGAAAACTTAAACAAAGTAGTTGACTTGTATAGAAGCAAAGTAATGAAAAGGGGTTGACACACTGAATCTCATCACCATAAATAATTCAATTAAGATTTCAAAGGCCCACATTTCCCAGTTTCCCTTCTAGCATAATCTTTCGAATATCACCAAAAACTAAATCTTGCAACACCGTAGAAGCTAAAATCATGCTTTTCAAGTGTTTAGCATGTTCTAATCAACAGCCCAGGCCAATAAACATTATTGGAGCTAATTATTTTCATGAACGAGACTATACAAAAACTAGTAGAACAATAGCATGTAACATATGATGAAATGTCAAGCAGAGACATAGCAGTTGAAGTTTGGTTTTAAGAATACATGTGAGAGTTGAGTTTTGCTTGCGAGAAAGAAAGGGGCAAGACAAGTAGACTGACCGTGCTAAAAAGCTTGGACAGAGCTTTGTCGGAGGAGGGTTGAAAATCCAAGTAAGCGAAGCTGCGGCCATTGGTTCTGACAATCTCAACAGACTCGATAATCCCGAGTGAAGAAAAGGTTTTTCGGAGATCATCTTCAGTTACGCTTTCCCCCAATCCTCCGACGAAGATCCTCGTCTTCGTTGTACTCCCACCTTCAACTTCGCTCTCATTCTGCATTTTTTTCTTCGCCCCTTCAACTGTGTCTTCTCCTTCGCTCGGTCTCCGCAGTCCGGAATCGAGTTGGGTTGCAGGAGATTCCTAGTCAATCCCTAACTTTTAAGAGGATAAATGAAAATTCAAGTTTTTAGGTTCTTCGTAGTTCCTATCGGTTTCGGCGCGTTTGGTGACGTTCTAATTCTTAAAGAGCGCTTCTTCGTCTTGGAGAACAAAATAACATGTTGGAAGCAAGGTTCCACATATCGACTCGTGTCGCCATGTCGGACCCTGGCGACACGGTGACACAGGCGACATGTCGCCAAAAGGATTCGATGAAAAATCGAACTCCTGTTTCGAAGGGTATTTCAGGTCATTTTGACCTGAAATTTGACGTGTAACCTAATTTAAGGCCAATAAACACATTGGGAGTGTTATTTGACCTAAAACATCACCTAACCTAAAGTTTATAATTGGCACATGTCCAGCTATATGCGGGCAAAACTTAAAATTTGAAAAATTCATATAAACTAATGCAAAGAGAACATAAATACACAAGTAGTAAAGAGATGTACTAAAGTTTACAATTCATTAAACAATTATGTTGAGTATGGCTCATGCTTCACATATTGTTGCCGACAGACATGGGTCCCGCTCCCCGGTAAGCTGGCGGGGGTCCGGGGGGCCGCCTCGGCGGGGGTGTGGGGGCGATATATCGCCGACATATGGTAAATATCGTGTCTTTGGGGGGAGTCGTGTCGCCCCCCATCGACATGGCGATATATCGCCCGTGTCGGCGATATACACAATGAACCATGGTTTGAAGGGTTTATTAAAACGGTTCATTTAATAAATAAATAAATAAAATTCAATCTACATTTGGTTTATGACATTTTTAATCTAAAAAAATTGAGATTTTACATTTACCACTCCAGTACTATAGAAAAAATTAATTTAAAGACAAATTATCACTTTTTATGATCCATTTATTCTTATTATTTTTTAATTTAAATTTTTATATACACATTCCAAGCAATAATGAAATTCATGACTCTACAACTCCATATTTGACCCAATCGATACGATACATCTCGATATATTTTTCCATTGAATTATATTAAAATACATTAGTTAGAGTGACATAATATTCGATACATGACGATACGTCTCTTAAAATCACTTGACCGATATGTACTCGATATCGATACATTAAACCTTTGTTAAAATGACTTAATTACCCCTTAGCTTAAATCCTATCTGCAAAGATTAACATTATATGGAGTGGTTGAGATTTTGTTCTGACCACAAGTTTCAATCTAAATTGTACGGTACTGTGCACCAAGTGGTGGGACCGGAAGAGTCCTCCCAAAGAGAAAATCCAGATTTTATGCATGAAGAAATTTGACATTATGGACTTGAAAAATCGACATGAGCTCCATCCAATAGCCAGAAAAGATGTAGACGATCGTTATCCATTAGCCTCGTGTCTTCCAATCACCATTAAATACATGTATCCTGAGCCTAATTTAAAGGTACAATACACAAATTCCAAAGCCGCCTCAGATTTCTGCCATTTCTGACCTAATCGGGCAATTCCCATTCCTACATTTACATTTGTCAAATGATGAAACGTTTGTCGGTTCATGAGCATTCCATTCACCACGTAACACTCAAATCATCAAAGATCATGACACGTTTAACCTTGCCTGGCCTTTACCATCTCCAAAGACCACCCAGACCAAACTTAAAAAGACTTCAATCTCACTGGGAACTCTGATGATCATCAGCAATGGCGTTCAAAGCACCAGTAAGTTTCTACTCTCCTTTCACTCCTCTGCTAGCTATCTACTTTCTATACTAACGAATTCATGGCAGAACAATTGGAGATCAGTCATGACACGGAAGATCACAGAGGTTAAATCATTTGCAACGGCAGTGGAATCGAACGAAGCTGGTCTGGGAAAGAAACCGAATAAGGCTCTTAAGGGAGATTACGTGCCAGTTTATGTGGTGTTAGGGTTGATAGGGATGTCAGTGTCTCTGGGTTTATACACTGTGACGCATCAGTTGAAGCATTCCCCAAATGTGCTGGTGAGCAAGAAGAAGAGATCAAGTTTGCCGGAGCTGGAAAACCCAGATAATGTGGTGCAAGACTCTGAAAATTTTCATGTCAAGTCTTTCTTCAGGAAGTTAGCTCATATTCAAGAATCGGATCGTAGGGATCAGCCCATACCCGATCCGATTCGAGGTGATAAATTTGTCAGGTAATAATATATATATATATTCATCAAAATCTCTCAAAATTTGTAAGATTCTTCCTGTATTTTAGCTTTAGTTGTTATTTTGTAAATTTCTTGCAGTCCTGGAAAAGCAGAGAGCTTGAAGAGCCAAGGTGTTGAAGCAAGCAGCAGTCACTAATTCCACTTTTCCTATGGGTTTCTCTTTTTTAGCTATGTGGTTCAGCTTTTGTATATATCTCTCACTTTTCCTGCGGGGTTTCTTAGCTCTCTGTTGTTCATCAATCCTGTGTATGTATTTTATTTTATGAAATAATAAAAAAAATCGATAAAAAACCAACGGAGTCAAAAACTCCAATAAAAACTTAAAGGAAGCACTATCACAATAGGACATCCAAGAATACTTAAATTTGAGCATAAACTTAACATCTAATTGGCAACTTTATTAGTAGCATGTCAACATATATACATCGCGTACTCATCATCCCATAGAGCAAAACACCAATCCGCTTAAATAAATGATCAAATCTCCCACGATCCACACAACATGAGTCCAAAAGCTCTATTATTTTTCTGGAATCCACTCTCAGCTGTAATGACAGGAAATGACTATTCACCGTCAACTCTAAACCTTGACAAATTGCTTCAAGCTCAGCTTCAAGGATAAAATTTAACCGAACCCTTCTAACAAAACCACCAATAAAACTACCTGTAGAATTGCGAAGTACACCACCAATGCAAACATCTGCATTTCTACGTCGTAAGGCAGCATCCGCATTTCTTTTAATCCCATCATGTTGATTATGTTCATAACAAAAAAAATATAGTAATGATGAAATATCCAAAGTGTAAGGGTGTCCAAATTGACCCTCATCCGCCCTGAGTCCAAATCGATCACAATCCGATTTTTTCTGTAAGGTATCTGTTAATGATTAAAATAGTATTCTACCATGACCTGCAGACCAATCATCAAATTGTCTTGACCATAGTGTTAAGGACGGTTCAGTCATCGTGTCAAGAGTCTCACTCGATCAGATAAACTTTTATATCATCCCTACTTCCTAGAAAGGATAAGTCAGGTAAAAAATTCTTTCTAGAGTTACTTTCCTAACACAACTCTTCTTAGAGTTATATTCGTAGTTTAACTCTGATATCTAAAGCTATATATACACTTCAGGCAGGCTTTATGTAGTAAGTATTCATATTCTGGGTGATCAATTACTTGAATTATCTATTATGTACTAAGTTGCTCGTCGGAGACATACCTTGACAGGAAGGGACGAGCATGATTTTGTATCAACAGTATCAATAGAACACTGTTGGTGCCCACACCTGCAGCCATGAGTACGTATCAAGGTGTGAATAAAACCTTGCTTAGGTTTAGTCGTTCGACCAATTCAGTCCAATTTTATCCAAATTCATGTTAGTCTAATTTAATTTAAGTAATATTTAAATTAGTTTTAAACAATCCAGTATTTCACTAACTCTAAATATTTAAATTTACCCTCACGAGTCACGATTCTCACATTCTAACATCAAATCAATAGTTGTAAATGTTCTTCAACTCCATCCCTCGAACTATGGTTCAAGAGATTCCATTTTTTATCCATCCCTCCAAATGTAATGAGTTCCTTTATAATGTATAAATCATAGTGTATTAAATTATTAATAAATATTTTAGATAAAAAATAATGAACATTAAATGTTAGGATCGGAGTCTAGGTAAATCAAGGCTAACTCGTCTCTAATCCCATATTTATGGTTATCAAGGAGCTTACTAATTACAATCTTTCAAGACTCAAGTTTTATTGGATTTTAAACTTTACATTTCAGATAACTTGGATTTCAATTTCAGTTTTTTAAGGTAAAATTAGGGATTTAGCCATTGACACTCCTAATCCAATATAATGGTGAATTGTAAGAGTTTACAAAATACAAGGATTCGATTTCTATATGTTTTAACCTTACATCATAATTAGAGGAGTCTATTAGTAATTCATCGAAATTCACGGTCTATTTGTAGTATCTCCTAAGTACAGGAGCGTTTCGTAATTATGAAATTTTATTTTCTCAAAACGTGTTCCACTTTTTCAGGGGCGGTGGAAAGAAAGAGTCCGGATTCGCCCCCACGTTTTCTGGTTGCCATACAGATTATGTGGGGCCCACGATGGGTTCCTGAAGATTCCATTCCGCGTGGGTCCCACGCAATATGTGTGGTCCATCACAGGTCTCCAATTCCTCTCGAAGTCCAATTCCAACCCCCACTCTAAGTGAAACTCTATCACCGTTACCTATAAATATCGCACTTCCTCCTTCGATCATTTCTATTCAGTCTTAAATCTCTGCTTCGAGTTCTTCAATTCTAGAACCTCTCTGAAGCGTTAGCTACCATTCAAGAACCATGTTATCATCTCCAGGCCATTCTCCTCGCCACATCTCCTTCGGTCCTTCGCCATCTCACTCAGATGTTTCATCGTCCTTGTCAAACCATTTCAGAGGCCATAACAAGCTCCCCAAAGTCCTGGATGAGGATACCTATGTTGCTAACATCGAGAAAATCATTGAGCGTGATTTCTTCCCTGAGATTCTAAAGCTTCATAATCGCTTGGACTGGCTTCAGGCAATTCGCAGTGGCGATCGTGTTCAGATTCGAGATGCTCAGTTGAAAATCATTGAACGACGTAGAGAAAAATTCTTGAATAGGATTCGAACGCCTGGTTCGAATCTTAATGGAACCCTAAATCAGACCGAGAGGAATTTAGGGTTTGCTGCGAAAGATAATAAAGAATCTATCAATGATTCGTCTATTATTCCGTTGACGCTCGACGAGTTCTTCCGTCGGTTTACGAGTGAAGATAATGATAGTTTTGGGAAGATCGTGGAGAAGGAGAATAAGAAGAGGAAGGAACGGTTTGGGTGTTCGACTGAAGGTGAGATGACCGAAAGTAATAAAAAGAGGAATCTGGGTGAAGCTCCATTGTCAGAGGCTGAGAAGGAAATGAGACGTAAGGGTTTGACGAAAGAGATTAATCGACGAAACACTCGTTTTCATGGCGAACTGATGGATTCCCGGCCAACAGAAGATGATACAGTCGCAGTGCTTTATTATAACCTTGTTGCAGGAGAAACCCCTGCTGCCATGTCAAATCAAGGAAAGAGATCGGAGAAGTATGATTTGGAAGATATGAGGAAAACCCCGAATTGCTTCTATGTGGAATCAACAAAGAAATCAGATAATGGGTATAGTTTTGTGAGAACACCATCTCCTGCACCAGGTGCGGATGAATCTCCCTTTATTACATGGGGTGAGATTGAAGGGACACCATTGAGATTGGACACAGAGGACACTGATGTGGGTATTAGTGGTATCAGTGATGGATCTCACTTTTGGATCCATTGCCTTTCATCAAGAGAAGTCAAAGCTCATTCTTTATCAAGGGAAGTTGCTCGAAAATTGAGGCACAAGTCTAAGATGTTTCAGAAGCCACCAATGCCTTCACCAGCGAGAGGACGTAGTGGTACTCCAACCATTCGATCACTTTCTCTTGCTGCTCAAAAGTTAATGAAGAACGCCATTGCAAAGTCTCCGTGTGCTGTGGATGAAAGTCTTCGCGCCAGCTATCATTCATCAAGCCAAAAGTAACCCTTTGATCATAGCATTTTTTTTTTTTTTTTGGTTAAAGACGATAGCACATTGTACTTATGTACCTTATGATGTGAGAATTATGAGAGTGATTTTGATACCCATACTGAACACATAAAAACCCTGTTGAGAAGAAGGTAACTTGTATGTATGTTAAGATAGGACTTTCCTTAGAAAAATAAAAGGCCCTTAACTTAAGGCGTTGGACCATCTATGGGTTTTGTGGGTCCTTGTTTCTTTGGCTAGGAGTTGAGACCAATTTTTTTTTGTATGGCATGACAAAACTTCAAAAAGTAGTGAAAAAAAAGAGTAGAAAGTAAAAGAACTCTCGCATCACTGTCTATGTGGGCATATGCTAAGCAAAGCTATAAAGTAACTTGGGTTTCTGGTGTTTGCTCCACCATGTCATTCAAGCCAACCGTAGTGGAGTAAAGTAGAGTTCACTACTCAAAAGAAAGAAAGAAAAAAAAAAACTCTCGCATCACTGTCTATGTGGGCATATGCAAAGCAAAGCTACAAAGTAACTTGGGTTTCTGGTGTTTGCTCCACCATGTCATTCAAGCCAACCGTAGTGGAGTAAAGTAGAGTTCACTACTCAAAAGAAAGAAGAAGAAAAAAAAGTGTCATCAATGCCTTGGTAGTAATGTTTGGTCAAAAATACTTCAAAACCTTAGTCCTTGGTCCCCTTACTTTATGAGTGGTTTTGCTTAAAGGAGAGGTGTACTTGAAAGATATAAGGTGAGTCTTAGATTGAGATACATGCTTAGTCTCAAAAATCAATATGGGGTAATAAAATTCAAGTGTGGGGGATCTTAAATCAATGGTGAGGAAAATTGTCATAGCTCATGTATAAGTGTTTTACCTCCTTCTCATGTAAAAAAAATTTCCTACTGAAATTATGTAGCCTTGCAGTCTGAGTCTTCTATGGCATCTCTTCCGAGAACCAGCAGATGTAATTGTGAATTCAGCACTGTAAATACAACTTAGCTTTATTATTCATAGAACTCAAGTTCTCTTTATGGTGATTTTAGTATTGATGATTTCTTTTTTCTCTCTCAAACTTCCCTAGCTTTCTGAAACTTGATTCCCTCAATAATTGTGGACTAGATCGCTAAAGGAGTTTTCATTAACTTTAGAAACTCATGTGGAGCAGACCGAAATTGCTGCAGGGTTGATTTGTTCATTTCAAGCTGCATTTGCTTCAAAACTTGTTGTGACCATGTTCCTCCCAACTTCATATAATAACTTCTATCAAACTTGGGGGAACCGAGATAAGAGATGCATAAACCATGTTGCAAACCTGTGTATATATTGTTTAGTGTTTGGGTATATTCAAGAATGTTACAATAGATTATTTGTCATCTAGAAATTTAGTGATACTTCTATCAGATTTTTCTTTTGGGTGGTTTCTTTGACTTTGGATTCATTTGCAATCTTATAATGGTTAAATATTACCTGGAAGTCAACTATGGGAAGTTTAGATCACTTTCTCTAATCAACAATCACTTGTGAACTACACACTGCCCTCCACACCTTCTCCTCTCCTGGGCTTATGGGCCCTTGGTCCTTGTGACTGAGTTGATGATGACCAAAACAAAGTTCTTCTATTTCTCTATATTCTACCCTATCAATGAGAAGTAATAATTTTGTTTAATGCTCTCTGCCATATAGAATAAAGCTCTCTGGTTTGATGCTTCATAGTGGACTATGCCAAATCTTAAATTCTGGACCTCATTAGCATGTCAATATGAGATTTGACATTGAACACAACCCTCTATCAAATGCTCTTACTTAATTCAAAAGAGTTCTTGATTTTCCTGTTTTGACCTTTGAACTAGAGAAAGGTTAATGTAGAAGAAAGAATTTTTCACTTCTTAAAGTTAATGGCCAAACATGGTGGGGTAGGAGCATCAAGTCAGCAAACTTTTTGGCTTGTGATTGAAGTCACTATTAGCTCCCCCATATGTGCTTGCTAATTTAGACTCCAATATAACTTTAAGAGTTTGATGGAAACTCCAGTTATATTTCTATAGTTGATATTACCAAACACAGCAGCCTTTTGGGGTTGTAAAGTCTTGGGAGCTCAAGATACATTGTTTCATCTTCAGAATGATCTATAACTTAAAGATGTCTGAAATGGTGAGTAATAAGTAGCTACTGCCAAGAGCTGAATTTTGTCTCACACAAGTGTTTTTCTTTGTCCTTACCCTGAGGATGGTGTGAAGAAAACAATTGAAGTTGGAACTTGAACTATGGTATCCTTCAAAGGACAAGTAAGAGTAGGTTGCTAATCCCTATCCTTCCACTGTAGCAAAGGTTGTTGATCTCAATACACACTACTCAAGACTTGTTCTAATATCATTGAAATTGTGTAGACTGAACAAGTGATTTGTATCAAAGTCAACAGATAGAGTTCACTTCTCAATCAAGAAGACAGAATTCACTTCTCAATTGAGAAGACTACTCAGCTGGTGAAGGAGATTGATAGGCAGGTCGTTTGCTAGTCTTATTCTAACATATACTCTGTTCTCTTAAGATTGTTATGTCTAAGCTCACTTCTGAAGTCTTTTGATCCAGGTAGCTACTAATAAGTTTTTTTCCTTCCTCTTTTTGATTGTTTGTGGTTTAATAGCCATCATGATTGTGAAGGTATCATTCTCAACTAAGCCCCTAAACAGGGTTTTTTTTTCAGAACAAGTAATAGGCTTAGTAGAAATGGTAACTTAAGGGTAGTTACAAGCATCATTGCAAAACCCAGCAAAGTACATTTGCAATTCTAATTGAGAGAATTACATTTGTCATTGTTTTTTGACTGCAAGGTGTGATGTTCAAGCAATAGCTTAGAACAGTGGGGGCACTCACAGTACAGGGTGGGCTTTGCTGCCTTGTTTTTCCCCCCTCCATGTCCATTTCATCTTGGGTGGCTTTGCTGCCCTGTTCTAATAAAAGATTTTTTATTTCAGTACTGAATGTTAAGTATTTTTCTGAATTCCATTTTTTCTGTGCAGATCTGCACATCGAAATTTACTAGTTTCATTAAATGTTAGATTCCATTAATGATGATTTTCAAATGTTTCATTTTCCTTCAAATCAATAAAATACTTTCTGTTCTTCATAAATTCTATTACAGACAATAGCAGTAGGGAAACATGAAAATCTATACAATATGAAAATAAAAACATATTGAGATGTTAAACTTGGGTAAATTCTAAAATGGCTTATTTGGCAGCTTCTGATTGGTGACATAGTGGCTGATCAGTTGAAGTGCCTTCTCGGGTACAAAAGTTGGAACTTGATGACCAGCACCTCTTAGAGTGACAAATGTTAACCCATAATAGTCAATAGTAAAGCCACCAACCTATGATTTAAAAAAAAAATTAAGTTAAATTAAGAAAGAGATAAAAAGAATTTATTAGAACCAACCAGGAAAAAAATAAACCAAAATTAATTACAACATCCATAGCTGGAGGATTGGATTTCCCTTACAAGCATAGTGAAGTTTATAAGGACCTTCATACATTTACAAACACATCACTTGAAAGAAAAATTACCTGTTGATTGTATGTATACCATGGTTTCCAGTCATGTTTGATCTTCAAACCAAGCTTTTTTAGTGAATATCTTGTTGCCGTTACAGGGATTCTACCATCAGTATCTCCACTGGCAAAATAAATAATATAACATCAGAATCAATCAATTAAATTCACTAAACAAATCACATAAATGTAATGAAGGTCACCTGTAAACCCATATTCGAAGGCCTCCATCTATAAGTTTTCTGATGACAGGAAGCATGGAGAGAGGTGCTGGCATCCAATGTCCTATAACATCACTGTTTCTCAAACATAGAGTGTCACAACCTTGCATAAGAATATAGAATACTAACCAAAAACACACAAAAAAAAATGCAATCTCCAAGAACTCCCATCAGAGGGAATAGATTTCAGACAATTTTTCTTGGTTGTTATCTTTTCCTTTATTTTTTGAGGGTGAAACAACTTCTAGATTTCACTAAATATATAAGCTGCATGCATACATTGAGCCCTCTCTAAACCCTACTACATGCAGGAGTCTTATGCACTGGATATGACCTTCATTATTGATTACAGAAGCTATACCTGCAATGAGTCCATGGATATTCCATTTTTGTGACATTAGCATGAAGTGCTTTTTGTACATCTGGTCTATTGAAGTAAACCTCAGAGTAGTAAGACACACATGGATCATAACCAGCTGGTCTGTGCCACCACCATTCCTGTTTAAGAGATTCAGAAGTAAATTTTGTAAGATGAAACACAGATTAATCTAGCATCTAGGATTAGTTACAAATATATCTAAGCTAACCCTTATTTTATCAAGACTTACAAATGTAGAGAATGGTTTTGGAGAAATTCCATGGATCATCTTCCTTGTTCTGGTAGTTTTGTGCTTGTCCTTCACACATGTAGGAGTGTATAAACTATACATGTTAATTATATCATACACAGCAAAGTATTCGTCGAGGGCTTTATTACATTCTGGTGTTGATACTGGATTGCTGAAGTTGCAATTGTTCTTAACATCACTATAGACTCCATCAGAAATCACAGCATGATCCCATGCATAGTCAACCATTCCAGTCTGGTCCTTCTCATCATCCAACAAAGCATTTCCGATCTACATATAAGAAAGAAAAAAATTATACGAGAAAATAGTTTGGGTAAGGCTGCGTAGAAGAATTGCCCCTCTTCCTTAGACAACCGGAAGCCTTTTGGCACTGGGTTCGCCGTTTTATATAAGAAAATCCATTATATGAAAAGAAGAATCTAGATATGTCTGAGTTTTTATTTTCTTTTTGGGGTTATTTTTAAAGAATCAGCATTTTCCGTAGGAAGATGTGGCTAGTTGAAGAAAACAAACCATGAACCCCTTGAGCTTTATTCGATCCTTCTTTGAAACATTTTTATTGGAATCAAAGATCACTTCAGCAAGCTGAGGAACATAATGCCCTGAAAATTCAAATAATGGTTAGTAGTAAAAAAATAAATCATACGAAACTTTAAAATGCACAAAAGCACATTGAGAAGAAGATATCCATGAATAAGGAAATTTTTTGTTTCTCTAAGATATGTAGTTATACCTGCATAGCTTTCACCAGAAATATAGAAATCATGGGATTTGTATTGAGGGAACCTTTGGAACCAGTTGACCAGAAAAATATAGGAATCCTTTGCTGATTAATGAAAATCCGAATATAAATTAGATGGAAATAGAAGAAATATGGGCATTTAAGAAATTTGTGCAATTTTAATTAATTACCAGTAATTGAGTCTCCAATTTCTGTTAAATCCTTGCTTGTATTTGTATAAGAAAACCCAACCCCAATAGGAGCTTCCAAGAATAATAAGTTGGCAGCTGAGAAAATAACCAAGCATTAATGGTATTCCTTAATTCTCTTCCTTAAACATGATTAACAGCAATGTCACTGTTATTAAAAGTCTATATAACAAGACAATTAATGAAGTTTGTGAAGTTTTACCTCTGTTCCATGAGTTGTTGTTGAATCTGAGCTCTGGGGTTGCCTTCTGCATCAGGAATGGCCCAAGCTCTTCTGCTGCTCCATACCCAACAGAAGAACACCCTGGACCTGTATTTTAACATTTAGAGAGAGAACAAAAAAAATCAAAATAAATTTACTGACCAGAGATTACTTTCTGATTATTTTGGTATGACCTGTATTTCAATTTGTGACACCTTATTTCAAATACTTCATTTAGAACCAATTAAAAGAACTAATACCTCCATTCAACCACAGAAGGACAGGTTTCTTTTCAGGTTCATCTGTTGCTTCAAAGAACCAATAGAACAGTGCTCTTCCATGGCTTTCATTCACTGTAACATATCCAGCATATTGTTTGAAACTCACTGATGGCTGCCCAGGAAGCCTGATAACTCGATCTGCTTCTTGCTCAGCCAGAGTTTCTCTTGAGATTGTAACTGATGATGATCTAGCCACAGCCATGAAAGCAAGTGTGAAGAAGCTTAGAAGAAGGAGAAGCACAGAAGAGATTAGTGGTGAAGCCATTGTTAACTCTTCCTTCTGTGTGCATTTGAGGTTCTGTAGAATTATATATATATAGATATGGAGGTTACACAAGTGTGTGCTGGATTTTCCACAACTAGATGAGGAAGTTACTCCATAATCTTCTCATTTATTCCCTTCAAAGGAAAAGTCTTTGTATCTACCCCCTTTATTTCATTTATTTGGAAAGTAATATTCATAATGAGAAAAATATTAATTGAACACTTCACAAATCATCACTTGCAGGGTTGGCAAGTTAACAAACCTGACCCCTCCAGCCATTGTATGACCTGGTTTGGTTTCTAAGCTTTGGTTCAAACTTTTTGTGGGTAGAATGCTAAGGGTGTCAATTTAGTACGAAATCGGTATCTAATATGGTTTCGAATAAATTTATATCGTGCTATAACATACTATTTCGAAATAAATGGTTTTCGTATTCGATGTAACATTGGTGCAATATAGTTCATTTGTATCATTTTGTTTACACCATTATTGTGCCATTTATTAAACAGTACAATTATGTCATATCAACATTATATTATATTTATTTGAAACTGTATAGTACGTTAAAAATGGCATGGTTTCTGCTTTGTTAAACAACACACAAAATGAATTGACACCCTTACTTATATCAAAGTGAGATTAAAGGGCAAGCTAAGATTGTACGAAATTGCATAATTTGAGATTTCTCTTAGGGCAAGCATGAAATGCATGACAAACTGTATGTCCTTTGCTTGAGTTTCAGTAAAAAAATGGCAGAGAAGAAGAAATACATAATTGGGAGAATTCGATGATGATGAAGCCAAGACGGCAAGCAACTTTGAGAATCAATTCTATTAATGGATTGCTCAGTTGATAATGACCAAAATCGCTTAGTGAAGAGGCTACAGAACCCTCCCTAATGGTCCCTGCCCTTCTTAATGTAAAACTATCAATTCGGGAAAAAAAATATTTGAGAATCATATCCTTCTAGAAAAGACAATTCCAGGTTCTAAATAGGGCAAGCAACCTTGAATCAGGCTATTGCAATGACCTCATCATCTTAGAGCACTTCATTGTTCATGGGCACTCCATGGCTAAGGGTGTTTTGGGAAATCAAGAAATGAAATCGATGACCGATGAAATGCAAAATGTTAACGGATCATATAATTTTGTATATATTGAATTGAGACGCATCCAATTATTATAAGTCCTTCAAGGTGCTGCACCGTTAAGGGATTTTTTTTGTGTTCGAAACATCAGTTTTTTTTACATATTAGGGATAGAGATATTACATAACATAAAGGGGGCCATTGCCCTTAGCCCAAAGGTCCGAATCCTAAACCAAGAACCGTTCGGCTCACAATCCCAAAACCAACCACTTCTACTCTAAACTCTTGGGAAGGAAAGAAAAAGAGAGCGAAAAGGAATCAGAGAGGCAAGGGGATCCATTGCCCTAGTTGCATCTCAATTCAAGCCTCATAACTTCCTCTTCCTCCATGGCCAATTCATATTCACCGTTTTCATTGTTGTGGGTAAACCACCCACCAAGTGGTTTAGACCGAATCAACCCGCGGTCTAAGCATTAGGTAATAATAAATTACATATTATACTCAGATTGAATCATGACCATCAAATAATAATCTAATATCCAAATAATCAACTGAAATCACGGCAGGAACCAGGATCTATAAATACGGAGAAGACAAATACTAAGGTACAACACTTTGAACAATAGAGTCAGCTCTGCTGCAACTTTTCTAGTATTTCTTATCCTTTTGAATCTAGGGTTCGTTAGAGCTCTGGTTTCATTCAAATCAAATTCCATCGACTTGGTTGTCGAAGATGGATCATCGATCAAGCTGATCGGCTCCGTTTCTAACATTGATCTTCAGAATCAGTTGCAGGTGAACATATCATGGGATAAGTAAAGAGAAATTAATCCAATTAGAACATATTGGTTTGGTTGGATTTACTTCTCTTGTAGAATCGACACCAACATTGATATCATACTTGAACTAGTCATTAATGGTGATCGAAGGCAGAAGCAAGGAATTTGTGAGAACTTGGCGGAGAAGATGAAATTGTAACGAGGGTTTATATGTAAACCCCTTTATTGATATAGCTATATGTTGTGGTTACACTCAGGCATTTGCAGCGATAGCATTTACAAGCATGGGTTTTGCTTTTAGTATTTATTTTCCATAATAGTCTGAAATAGCCAAGGTAAGATTTTGTTGGCATCCCCGTTATAGAAGGAAGCAACATGAGAAGTTCCTTCGATACGGTATATGCCCTATATCGGCAAAATATCATCAATACTTTGATTTCTCACCGATTTTTGTCAACTATATACTAAATTGTGGCTAAAGGTAAGGTTGATTGACCAAAACACATCAAGTAAGATAAGTTTGATTGAAAACTTGAAACGCATAAACAAAAACCAATATGATTGATTGAAATTATGATTGGAAATCATATTATAAAATGTAAGATTGAATGAAATTATATTGAAAACAAAAATGTAATTGAATTTATATAGTGTTGGTATAAACTTATAATTAGAAACAAAAATGTAATCAAAATCATGCAAGATTGTTTGAAATTATAAAATAAATTTGATTAAATTTATAAATTTATTATTAGAAATCAAATCATAAAGTAATATTTGCATCTTCTTCTAATATATAATTTTAAAACTCTTTTTAAGTTGGATTGAGTTAATTACAATACTATCCCTTAGGTGTCGAAAAGTTGCACCGGCGCAGGCGCAGGCAAAAACTCTTCCAATTAGATTTTCCAATCAAATTTTAATTCAATTCTCACGAACCTCCTCTTTTGATCGTGTCTCCTCTTCAACTCACCTCAATTTGAAGTTCTTGCGGAAACATAGTTTTACTTTCAAATCTTTGTGTATAAAATTGTTTTATCGAAACAACTGGAATCCAGCAATTGAACAATAAGTTCAAAGCGAAAGATTTGCTCATGGTTTCTGACAGAGGAGAAAAGACGAGGTGTATGGGAGATTTTGGGGCTATAGATTGAACGGGGCATAAATTATATAGCCCATGATAGATTCTCTTCTTCTCAACATTATCAGTTACTATACTTTGATTTTTGGTTTTTCATCAGCATCAAAACGTCCTCCATGTCTATGAGGTAAGCGATTACTATTAACTTAAAAGCCTTCTTGCTTCTTCATGAAACTGGCATAGATAGGGCAGAAGTTGCAGACTTTATGAAGCACAGAATGTTATCGGCTTTTAGAATGTGGGTTGTTGAAATTGCTCAAAAGCCGTGCGAAGGGAGAAGTGGGTAGCTTCAATTGCTAGTTTTTAAGTAAAGGAGTCTCCTTTTTTACGTATCTTCTCCAATTCTGCTACGTTTTCAAATTTTCAAAGACTTCTGGTCAGACAAACTAGGTTACAATTGTGTTACTTGTGGTTTTTGCAGAAAAAACCACTTAGAAGCCCTCTTCCAACTTGTTATGTGCTCCTCCAATGATTTCTCTTATCTCCTCGCCCTTTTCAGTTCAGCTGCTCCCGTTTGAATTCGATTAGTTTGATTACGCCCCCTGATTGACTTATGTTTACTGAAAGGGCTGATGAACGATCTTCCTGCGCAGGTTTACTTCCACCACTCGGTGATACATTATTTTCTGGATAGCTTGAAGCTTATGATTGATTGCCTTTTTGACGACCCCTACTTGAGTAAAGGTAAGGAAACATCGGTTTTCAATTACAGTGTCGGAGCGTAGACGAGCGAGCAGAGCCCAGGAACAGGGGATCATCATAGAGCAGTCGGCTAGAAGTAGAAGACTGCTGGCCTGAGAGAAGGCGCCCAATTTCTCTTCTTTCTTTTTGATTTCGGTTTTTTTCAGGGGCCCACCCAATTTCTCTGGTAGTTCGAGCTTGCTTCTAGTACCAAACAAGCGCTTGAAAGACCTCTCCTTACTAGCCTAAACCTGACTAGAAGACAGAGCAGCAGAGGGACTTCAAGTATTCATGTTCAAGAGCAAGAGTCAGCAATCTACAGATTAGATTGATAGTCAAGAACTTATTTTCCACAACAGCAGTGATGGACACTATCGTTTCAGCTGCTCTAGAGGAGATATGTGCGCTGGGTAGCAATGGTATTTCACTTGCAGATTTGTGGCCATTGCTGCAGCCATCGCTCACTTCAGCTGGCTTGCATATATGTGAAGTGGTTAAAAGAGCCATCTGGAATGGTATTCTTAACACTCCAGGGCTCCAATTTGGTTCAAAAGATGTTTCTATCATGCCGTTTGAAGAATTTGAAAAGAGTAAGTTGAAGATTGTTGCTGAAAAACATCTCAGGGATTGCTTTGTGGGACTTTACGATAATGAAGTTGCAGATCCAATCCAAAGGCGTGTGCTGGATAAGCTTGCGATTGCAAGGTATGCAATCGCCTCCACTCTATCATGCCCTAAATTGTTTTACTGTTTACCCATCCGAAGTTATGGAACGTATGTAGTTAATCATTGAAGTCCATGTAGTTTTGATTGATAGAGCTATAGGTTAAATTTAAGCTGTTATCATCCGTTGGATTAGACAATATTACTTTTTGAATCAGCATTTACTTGGTTTGGGGTGCATGATGAAACGTCTCGTTGAGCTGATAGCGAACAACAACTTTAATATGTTTAATGCTTGTTCAAATATGACAAAAATGAGATTGAGTTGTGTCTTTCTACAATTGTTGAGAATTCAGGCTAGTTTCATGCAATTGCTTGTTCAAATATGACAAAAATGTGACTGAGTTGTGCCTTTCTACAGTGGACGAGGATTTAGGTTAGTTTATTTTTTTTTAAATTTATATTCCTGGAGATTTTTTTTTTTGTTTTCAGATTAGTTATAGAGCGTGATATTTGATAAGGAATCTCCCCTTTCTGAGGTTGTGTTTGGCTGTAAAAGAATATGGTTGGCAAACTGGAAGAAAATGAGATATTCTCCACTTCTATTGTTTGATCATAATTTTGTATGCCAGATGGTGGAAGACAAATAATGATAGGTAGATGGGACCCATACCACTTTATGATATTTCATATGCTCTCTCCCAAAATCTGACCCATCCTTTTTGAATTTCAGACTAGGTTATCTGCAAAAAAAATAGTAATGCAATTGATGAATTGCAACCATATTTAAATACTAGGGTAATATAAACTTCTGGTATGCAACCAAAAACTAAAGGAGTGGGTTTTGTTTATATGACAATTAAAAATAATCTCTTAGAGAAACAGAATACATTATAAGAACACTAGGGGGGAACTGAGTTAAGAAAACCAAGTTTTAGAACATTTGGTATAGGAATGTAGTCAAGCTAGAAATATGATCATAATGACTTGAATTTGGAAAGGGTAAAAAGGACCACCCTCACAGCTGTTGGTCAATCGATTGTTAACTCTCTCATTTTTATACCTTAACTCAATACACACGTCATAACAACTGAAGTCCTATAAACTAAAGTGGGTTACGCTTGAAATACAGACATTTAAAACATTAATGGCAGTTTTTTACATGAATTGAAAACTACTTAATTCCGTATTCACTGCAAAGTGCTAACTACCTTCATTACATCTAATTCCGTATTCACTGCAAAGTGCTAACTACCTTCATTACATCTTTAATACAGAACTGGGTAGATTGCAGAATCCGCTCTAGTTCTCAAATCCTATTTCTCTGGGTTGAAGTGTTGAACACCTTGGGCAACTATAGTCCTCTGTATTTGGTGCAATGCATACATCATCTCCAACCTTATCCGTAAATCAACATTTTTAGAGTAAGTTGAAAGCCTGATGTAGAAAGTGTTTAAATAAGAACGACTTTATAGTTGGACCAATAATAGTTGCCAGCAGATCATCAATAATATAAGAAATCAGAATTATAGGGGAAACAACATATATCTGTGCCGAGTTGAGTCAATTCCAAGGGCTAATTGATAAGTTCTCAATCTTGAAAGAAGAAACTAGCCCCCAAGCTAGAGGGTTGATGGTAGAATCAATCTGGCCAGCAGTAGCAGAATTCAAGTATAAGCTTTGGTCAGCTTGTTCTCCCAAAGTGCTCTGATTATGATCTCAGTAGGTTCAGCAGTTCTGTGTTCAAGTCCTTTGAAGTTGAAGAGAATCTGTTGAAGAAAACTGGTCACAGCTTCAACAGTCTCTCAACAGGCTGTGTAAACAACATCAATGCTTGATGGAGATTAAGAGCAGAGGGTCAATTGAAATAACAGGAAAAGATAGAAGAAGAAATCTCAATTTCATTGATCATTGGAATGAATCTATGGGCAGGTTACAATATGTCTCAGGAATTGAGCTCCCAAATATGGACAAATAAAATTAACTAGTCCCTTTTGAGGGCTGAGACTTGAATTACAAGCAATTGACAAAATAGAAAGTAACTTGGTAAAACTCCTAATTTTGCATGGTCTCTAGAATAGTTACTTGAAAAGAGCAACAAATACCTATTAAATAGAAACTCTACTTGTCCTAAATCCCCATCAATAAGGCCTCTGTGCAATGACTGCAATCTAATAAACTTTTAATTGTGTGCTAGATTAGATGGGGTCATCAGTGACTGAAAATGATAGATCAGCGGAATATACATTTAAGTCGATCTGTTCCATTGCATTTTCCTTTTTGGTGATAAATATGAAAGAGGGGTTGGGGGGGGGGGGGGGAGAAGAAACCTCAAGGGTAGGTGGAAGCCCTTGAAGAATTAACTGGAAACATCTAAGCCTTGAGTAATAACAGTGAGCATTAAAGGTTCAGGTCCATCAAAGAGAGCTTGGAACTACCATCAGCAGACATAGTCTTCCATATCTGATCTTGTAACTGGATCATAGATTGAGAACTCACAATATCTTGCTAGATATCTTACTCTTTTGGCTTAGCAAGACAAGTTATGGTGTAAATAAAAAAAACTGAAATAACTTTGTCAAAATCTAGCTCAATTCAAGATCTCGCTTCAATAGGTTTTGAACCGATCGACATCTTAAAATGGAGACATATGTGAGTCATCAATCTCGGTTGAGTTCTGCTGTTTTGCCTGGTTTCTCTGCTGGAACTTCCATTCTTCAACTTTCTTCAAATTTTTTGCTGGATTCTTGGTTGGAGACTCTGTAAAGGACATCAGGTCTCCAATATACTACTTTATTCTAATTTGAAGTTTAAACAGTTGTATTGTTTATCACAGATTTGCTTGAACATGAATGCATGAGTTGATGATTTTATATGAGTATATAATGGGTAGAAAAAGACATCTTAGCCTTTTACTTCATCATAGTGGTTACAATGTATGGTCCAAAATGAAACTCTTATTTAGACAAATTATTTCATGAATCTGAGGGCTCAATGTGTTTGAAATGCCTAAAAGTGGCTACACAACAAATTTCAGCCGCATCCCCATCATATAGCCTTGGCGATGGACATCCAAGTTGCCCCAAAAAAAAAAAAAATGCAATAACTTTTCTGAGATCTCGAGCCAACTCAGTTTTAAGGTACTGAGTTTGCCCTTGAGTTTGAGTTCTTGATCTATGACCTAGATTTGGTAGTCCATCTTCTATGTTGCTTTTCAGTAAAAGACAGGAAACTTTAGCTGCAAACACTAGATTACCAATTATTTTGCAGATGGGGGGCCTAAAGGAAGTAGGAACCTTATTCATGGTCAAAGGAGTCTCTTGTGGGGCAAGATGAGGGCTAGGTTCTGTGCCTAATGGAGCAGGTAAAGGGACAGGAGAAAAACCAAATGTAGATGACTCAGTACCATGCCAGCAGAGGGTGCAAGAAGGGGGAACCTGAATGTGACGCGAAGGAGAAAGGATTGGGTAGGAAGGTTGAGGTGTAAGGTTCACTAGGTGGTGAGGGTAGAGAGGTCTAGTGAAATGCCATGATTAGGAGGTGGAGAAGGTATTAACAATCAAGGCAAGAGGGAAGCGAAACTACTTTATTTGGACAAGGGGATTGGTGGAGGGTGGGGAGGGAGGACTAGACAAGAGAGAGGCCGCTTGGGGGTTTAGGGGAAAGGGTGGTGACCATGAACCTAAGGAGATGAGGAGGAGAAGCAGCCTTGGGGATACCAGAAACATAGACTGAGCTGGGCCCAGCAAGGTTGAAGGAACACCTAAGGGATGCCAACAATCAAGGGAGAACACCTAAGGATGCATAAATCCAGAAAAGAGTTCTTGCATGTCAGGTTGAGGTTAACCAAATTTTGCACAATATACTCTTATACTTATGCTCCTTTGTGTCAAGCTTGAATTTACTAATTGTGTTGCTTTCTTCAAATTAGTCGATGCAAAATGGCATTAAATGAATATTCAGATTATCTTAATGTTATACTTGGACAACAAAGATAATCACATTGTCTAATTCTTTATTTATGATTAGAACAAAAATCCCGATATGATTAGAGAACTGTATCATAATCCATTTTAGTAGAGGTTTTTACATGGTGATTCGTTGGTTTTTCTGGTTTTGGTATTTAAGTCTAATATTACTATGTGATTTTTTGTTTCTTAAAGTATTACCACTGATGCTTTTAGTTCACTGTCATGTGTGAAGTGTTTTGCTTTTAATTCAGTGATGATATTTATAGACAGTCTTTGTTCTGCTGTGTATGCATGAAGGAACTACGGCAGCATGGTCTGATGATATTCAACTAAGTGTTGTTTTAATGCCTTATGAAGGAACTCAGATCTTTAGTGTTGGTAATTTGGTGACGAATTGTTTTGCAATGCTGATCCAAGCACACTGCTTACACTCATTAATTTTGTACATTTTGTTGAGATTATTTGGGTGCTATTGATAAGATTGAGACAAGATAGTGATGTATGAACTGCAGCAGGTCATCTGAGCTCCTTTTTCCTGGTTGAATTGCTCAATCCAGACGATTGGTATTGGAATGACATTGCTTGGACTGATTGGATCCCAAAACTGATACCATGCTTTCACAGATCTCCATTTTGAGCCATGTTTGATGATCTAATCTAGCTGACTGTTGGATGGATGCTATACAATCCCATACTCCCATATTTCAGCTTCCACCTCCACCGTATGGACCACCTTTACTGAAGTCTTACCCCCTTATTTTAACAGAAAAATCAGAGCCATCTTATTTTTTTTTTAAACTCCATTTTTTAAGGCTTTATGTTGCATTGTTGGAATGGATTTGATAAAAATGTTTAGCTGAATTCTTATCTGTTACCTATAAAAAAGGACTCTATTGTGACATGTGAAAATTGTGTTGGCTCAAGATCCTAAATATACCTGTATGCACTTTGAGACGAAATGGCATACTGGTGTTTTTAGGTTGTTTCCCTCTTTTTGTTTGCTAATAATACTTCCTTCACAAAAATAATTTATTTGGAGAATCTTCTAGTGAATTAGATATGCCTTGTCCTATTTTCTCAACAAAATTTCCTTGCTGAAAGTACCATTTCTGTCTGAGGCTATTGCAATCTTCATTCTTTTAATTGATATTGAAAATTGTCAACACCTTTTTTGTTACGTCTTACACATGTGATTTTACAGAACAAATGGAATTACACAGAGTCAACTTGCTAAGGATTTGGGCATGAAGGGAAACAAATTGTTTTACAATGTGAGGACTCTTGAATGCAAGGGGTTGATTGTGAGACAATCAACCATTGTGAGAACTAAAGAATCCTCCATAGAAGAGGAAAACGGGTTGAAAAGTACTTCTGTTGTAAATACCAATTTGATCCATTTGTATCGTTATGGAAAGAATTTAAATTCTCATCAAAGACTTGAAATCACTAAAGAAGAAACATTGGACAACCTTGGGAATGCAGAGGGAAGCAATTCACTGGGAGATGGCATTGCTGGTGGAGAATGTCTGAAAAAGGATGTGCTCATAAACGATTATCTACCAGCACTGAAAGCTGTTTGTGACAAACTTGAAGAAGCTGATGGCAAGGTCAGTCACATGTGGAATACTGATATCTTGGTTCTAAATTCCTTTTCTGCAATTTGTGTTCCACTACTGGCTATGAAACTTTTCAAGTACTGGTTCAGTTCAAATGGAATCTGGACTAAACTTTGAACTTAAATTTCCAGGGCATGGCTTGTCTTGGATTCTGTTCAGTTCAAATTTTATTGAGTACACAATCCGGACCAGCTCACCTGCACTCTATTTTGATAGTTGTAATAAATGTGATAAAAACTTGATGTAATGCAATTTTCTGTATGTATATTTAAGCCCACAATAAATTGAATTTGATTAGACAATGGGACAGCCAGTGGTAGTCATAAGCCCTGTTAGCAGATTCTGCTCCTCCCTTTGGATTGCACGTCCCTATATGAACTCAGCCATTTTCGCACAACCAACTTGCCAGCCATTGGTTGCTTGAAGAGAAGGAGAAGTAGGCGCTAGCATAACTGTTTTTACCATTGTCTTCTCATGTCCATCTTCAATGTTTCGGCTCCTTTTTCTCACTCTATTTAAAGTTATGAGGCTTTTCTGTTCCTCCCCACATTAGCTAAAATGTTATTGAGGGTTATATCTGATGCTGTGGTCCTTAACTAGCCTCAAGGTCTGCAGTCAACCATGCGGTCATATTCAAACTATTGCTTTATGCTTTAGACTTCATAGATAGAATTTGATGATAAATTATCTATTTTCGACAGATGATTTATGTAAAATTTTTTTTGTGGAATTGAACTAACAATCTGTAGTACGTAAATCTTTTGATGAGGGATCATTATCCTATTCAACAACCCATGTCCGTGCAGATTCTGTCTTCACCCTTGCAAAACATATCCCATGACCCTATGGTGGCTTTCTTTTAAACTTAAAAGCCAACACATGAAAGTAAACTTAATGGGGTTTATATATTATATTAGAATTAATTTGGGTGAAATTACTAATCTGCTGAATGATCGAAGTGTATTGAAATCCACAGAACCTTGTTATGAATTGTGATGATTTTTATGTTGATATTTTTTGGGTGCCAACTTTGTACTGAATTTCCAGCTTAATTTGGTCAACTTTAAAGCTGAGACTTGTCTGTATATGAACTTTATGTGCTGCTAGGCTGATTGTGTTCTGACATTCCATACCAAAGGTACTTGTTGTTGCAGATATTAAGCCGGCTCTGGGTTATCAAAAGACTCAAGGACATAGAGCTTGGAGAAGGGTAAGTATGTATTTCTTTTCTTTCTGATTCTTGTGCTAGGTGTTTATAACTATGTATTGTATTCAGTGCTCTACTTTGTCGCACCAGACTCTTAACAGGTTGAAAGTTGCTGGCCTTGTTGAAGAATTTCATGCAGAAGTGGATAAGAAGGTGGTTCATTCTTCCTTCATCATGTGACTAATGAAACTACATGACGTGCTGAATTTTACTTCGCTAAAATGCAAAATTGAAAGTTTGGTTTTTCCCCCTTTAGTTAATATCATGCATTTCTGCTTCTAAGTGCTGGTGATTTTGTTGCTGCTTCCTTTTACTTGTTCCTGTATCAGCTAGTAGATTGTGTGCACTATTTTTGTTGCCTCAAGAGTCTTGGATTAATTATTGAAGAATAAAGGGTGTGTGGATCAGATCCCATCCATGTTTTCCAAGCGAATAAGATTTATTTCGTGGATTTAGTGTTCCAAGAAGCTGGTTTTATTATTAGCCTTCACTAGGACCTTCTGAAGAGTTATTCTGATACCGTTGGCTTTTATCCAGTGAACTGCTTGACCTGCCAGGTCGTCAACTTTTGGGATTTTGTTTTTTGTCCTTTTTTTTGGGTGGGAGGTGGGAGAAGAGGGGGGGGGGGCACTGCATTGGTTGCATGAGTTTTATTATGCATTGGGAATATTAGCCCAAGAATATCAACCTGAAAGCCCAAATTAGTGACTAATTGTTTCGCGTTTAGCTCCATGGATCAGCTTGTAAAATAAATGAGTAAATGTTTACTTCCTCTCTCTCTCTCTCTCTCTCTTTTCTCAAAGTCTAGTTGGGCTTTAAGGTTTGCTTTCATTGTTCTTAAACCATACTGAGCTTTGAACAAGAAAGCTGTCCTATTCCAGTTCAATCTTGTTTTGACTGATCAAATCAATATTTCAGGAATGAATTAAAATGGTTACAATTTGTAAAAAGAAAACCATGTTTTTTGTTATTTTTTGGGGACGGGGTGGCCTGAAGTGTCAAACTGAAGCAGGTAATTTGTGCAACCTGTTAAAACCGAATGGTTTGATGAGGTTTCATTCCTAGGCGGTTCTCTGTCCAGAACCTCTGAAGTGATCTATGGTGCTTTTGTTGACTGAAGATTATTGATTTTAGCATGATAGATTATTTTGGTTGGACTTTGTGGAAAGTGCAGCTGTCAGATAGTGTAGATAAAAAATAATGTAGACTGAAATTTTGATCTATCAAGTGGTATGTATGTTGATCACATGGATGATCTGCCTTTCTGTTTCTCAGCCCCCCTCCTTTTTCTCTTGATGTTAGTGGCTTATATATTGTAGTATATTACAAATCATGAGCTGAAGCACCATGGGTACTTTTTTATTTCCTAAAATACCTTTAATTATTCCATTTCTCCACATAATTAATCTTAGTATCTCTCACCCATTTGACTTTTTCATTTTTCAATCTATAAAATGTTAAACTAATTAATTTGAATATTCAACTGTCACAATTAAAAGGACTTAATTTTAAATTCAATTAACTTAATTGGTTAATTAATAAACAATTGAACTACCACCCAAATATCAAATGCAAATATACACTTCAAATTCAATAGAACAACAACTTTGTTTTCCAAAATATAACTGAATATTTGAGGCACCGAATGTGTGCATCTATACTGCTATGCTGGATTCAAAGTCCCTGTTCTTCTTTGATGAGGAGAAGGCAGCATTTGATGTTTGTGTATTTTGTATCTTTGACAGGTTGTTAAATGTGTGCGGCTGCTAAAGAAATTTGATCCTGAGAGTTTTCAGCCGAAAGTATTTTTACGTGGTAACGATGATATTAAGACAGAGCAATCGGCAAAAAGTGGAAGGAGAGGCCATATCACGGACCAGCTTGTTGAGCTTCCGATCGAGCATCAAATGTATGATATGATTGATGCAGCTGGATCAAAGGGGGTGACTAATATAGAGGTCTGCATATTCTTCTTATGCAGGATTATAACCTACACTGACATCTGTAACTTATCTCCTTTTTCTCTGGTTTGCCTTCTTATATATATTTGGATGATTAAATAATTCATTACCAAAGAGAAATTTTTTTTGTGGCTTGGATGATGGAAAAACCAGCAAGTGGCAAGCGGGGCAATGTCAAGTCAAGCAGTGAGCTTTGCTTTTAGAGCGAAGCGAGCCGCGCTAGCCTATTATGTTTTTGAGCAGCAAGTGGGGCAATGCCAAGTCGTGAGAAAACGGAGGGCGCGCTAGCGTGCTCCGGCTTGAGAGTGCTTGAGCGCGACGCGCAAAGAAAGAAAATACAAGAGCACAAAGGACAAAGCCTAGACAGAGTGATAAAGAGGCCTTAACTAAGCAACCTAAGAGGCAATGAGCTAGCAACTACTTAAGAGCAACAATTAAAGCAAACTAGATATTTTTTTTTTTGATGAATAAATAAAATATTAAAAGAATAGACACACATACATCAAGCCCGAAAATTCGCAAAGCTAAAGAGCATGGACAAAGTTAATTGGGACAGGACCCAAAGAAAATGGGCTGAACAGAGGCCAAAAGAAACTATTTTGCAGAATTTTTCTTTTTCTTCTTTCTCTTGGAGGACTTGAGATCAACTAGGAAGTCTTCACCGAATAGGTTATAGTGTGTTAAGCTGAAGTTGTATTCTTTCTCTCATTATTAGTATTTTATTGACTTTGCAAGTCAAGGTTCAATATTTTGGAGTGTGACTGAAAGCAAAATTGTCCTAAATGTTGCATGTTTCACTTTTTTTTTGGGGGGGGGGGGGTCGTGTGGGTGGGTGAGGTGTTTAGCTTTGTCCATTCTGGTGGACAAGTAGCCATGTTTTGGGCTGTAACTTCACAGAGACCCTAAACAAGCGCCATCTCTAGATCTAGTAGAACCTTTAGATTGTGAAAAAAACACATCCAAACTGTGTTAGTCTTGTTTGGTGCCTATGGTGACATGAAATGATCCAACAACCATACTTGGGGCAGGAACTTCAAATAGACCTAATTAAGCAACTCTTAACTTTATGGAATCTTTAGATTGTGAAAAACTGCACTCGAAATGTTACTTTAGTTTCATACTATATGTTATGTTTTGACCCGAATTCTTGTACCCGATTTAGAAGATGAACCCGCACTGACATATTTCGGTGGTTGACCTGAATGACCTGTTTGCGAAGATTTGTGGTGGAAGTGGAGGGCTTGGGCCTGTTTACCCGACTGGAGTCTATATATTTCTATATCTTATGTTCGCTTACCACATTATTGAGAAATTTGGGATTTTCGATTAGGGTTTTGGGTGAGAGTTTTTGTAACGCTGTTCTTGGCAATTGGTTGTGAGATCTCCTTCTATTCTTCTATATAGTGGAAAACCTTTTTTTCTTCGCCCGTGGATGTAGCATACCACATCGGTGTGTGAACCACGTTAAATCTTTGTGTGTTTTTGTTTTTGTTTCTTTTTCGATTCGCTATTTCATGGTGTTTGTTCTAACACCGTATGATGATAGGGTACTTCATACCGTATCCATGTTTTAATATTATAACATAAGAAGTGAATGAAAGCAAGTAACAATGCAATTTGTAGTTCTCAGATGGAGCAAATTCATTTAATATTATTTGCTCAGAATGTTTCAGAATATTAACATCATAGTTATACTCTGAGTCAAATTGACTTCAAGGTTGTTTATTATTGGAAATAAAGAAAAGCAGAAAACCAGAGAAGGATGGAGGAAGAAGAAGTCACCAAGGATTTCTTAATGTTGAATGAAAGAAAACCTTCATGTTGAATGAAAGAAAACCTCAAGCCAGTCTATATATTAATAGAAGCTGAATACAAGAGACAAAAAAGAAAGAAAAAGAAATGGAAACAGATAGGTTACTGTTAGATAGCAGAGCAGTGGACATAAAGAGAAGAGAGACCAAGTCTTGGGATTACCACTGCCACTAAATCCGGAACTGGTTGGGGGCTTTCCAGAGCCCCCTTTTGACTTCATTCCATTGGATATTTTCCTTGTGGGTCTTTTGCTCTTGTAGGCACTCTATAAATAATATTGCTTTGCATGGAGATCCTCACAGTTGAGAGCGAGGCCTCATAGCTTCTGCTTTCTCTCCTGAGGAATTTACAACTCTAATTAAAATCCAACACTGTAAAGTCATAGATCAGCCCCAGTGGTTAACATGCAAAGAATGAAGCCTAACCACTGCATATTTATCATACTTCCCTATAAACTTACATTAAGGGAAAAAGATATTCCTCCAACTGTGATTCTTCAAGAAATCTCTGTCAAATCCAGCAAATATCCGCTGAAGATTATGTGTAAGAAGCTTCCAATATATTCCACTAATATTTGCCAGTGAAATGACCAAAATATAGAAAAAACAGTTTTTGGAGTTGAAACCAATGGGCTTTGTTCAAATATTTTAAAACTTGTAGTACACTGTTTTCTTTTTTCTGTTTGTCCAGCCTCATGCATCTCTGTTATGCTGTTGTTTTTTTACTATTATGTTCTTCATCTCATTTTGATAGGTGGTTTTTCTGATATGTATAGAATATGGTAGCAAGCAATATAATCTGTAACTTTTATCACTTAGTCAGGTTGAAGCTATGTTTTAGTAATAGTGAAAGTCTCATTTTAGCCATGTCTTAGGGAAAGGTTGGTTGCATAGTTATTTCAGGTTCATTATGTTGACACTTGAACTTTTATCATAAAACTACTAGATTTAATTGGTGTATTGATGTAGGAGAAACCCTAGAAACTAGGAGACCTACAAAGTGGGCCACTAGACTCTTAGAATTAAACACCTATTCTTGATAGATAGTAAAGAAAGGAATTTGCAGCACTTGAAATCTGATTAATCATGCATGTAAGACAGCTAAAGTAGAGAAATAAACACAAGAAGTCTTACTGGTAAGCACAACTAAATAAGAATCAATAGGGAAACAAGGGGATGGGGATCTTGGCACCATAACACTAAATTGAATGCAAGGGAATTAAGAAACTTAAAGAAAAATAGAGCTGTCCTAATCAATATCAGATTTCTAACAAGGAATTCAACAATTAACAATGTAGAGGGAGTCTTGGGAAGTTTTTGTTTTAAACAAAATTATTGCCAAATAATAAATGAGAAATATTTTGGGAGAGATAATGTTACCTGCTGATCCTGGCTGCAAAACATGGGTTAGAAAGCATCTAGGAATAGAAATAAGAGAAAGAAAAAATATTTTGAAGTAGTGGTGAATCCTAGGAAAGGAGAAAAAATATTTTGAAGTAAAGGCGTATCCTAGGAAGGAGAGTAGGTGATAAGAGAGAGGGAGAGAAAGAAAAGAAACAAAGAGAAGGGAAGCGAGATTAACAGAAGATAACTAGACTGCCGTATAAGGGAAAGAGGGAAGAAAAAAAAAGAATGCAAAAAAAAAAAAAAACAGAACCGTGGGGTTTGGGGAAGAAGAAGAAGATTTCCAGGGAAAGAAACTAAGTCTTTTTTGAGGAAAAAAAGAGTAGATCTTTGCAGAGGAGAGCAAGGGGAATTTTTCTAGTGGGAAACAAGGGTGAAAGGAGGAGAGAGAGATTACCTGGAGAGAGGGGGAAGTGCTGGTTCCGCCAGAGAGAGAGAGAAAAAAAAAGCAACGTGAGCTCTTTTTTTCAAATTCTTTCATTCATTGATTTTCAAAAACGAATTCCATACAAGGTTTAAATAAAAAATTGATCCATCAAAACCCTACATGTTTAATTGCCAAAATAACCCCAACTTAAGTTCTAAATATAACCCAAACCCAAAATAATTCAAAATTGGGCCTAAATAGATTCTAGGCCCAGCCCATAAAGACTTAAACATGAAATTAAAATATTTCAATAGTAAACTACTACCCAACCCACTAAGACTAAGGAAAATAACATGACAAACTGCCTATGAGCAGTGTTTCTCATCGAACCACAGGATCCTAGCAATCTGATAACCTCCAAGCTCGTCATCCATCCACATAGATGCTGTCGTGGGATGATTTCTACGTCGGCATCGCCGGTAAACTCGGAAATGCTTACCGATGTCCTCATTATGTATTTTGTAAACTCTCTTGGTTTGGACATTATGCGCTGTTAAAAAAGAAGTTATCCTAAAATTCCTTATGACTACATGGACCACTGATGCTGCTGAGGCTGTATGGTCAGCAAGTGTAAGGACAAACAATAGTACATCAGAAATTACCATTTGCTTAAAGTTTTAATCATTACTGGATTCTCCTTAGGGTGTACCGCTGGTTTAGGTGTATGTATGAGATTGTTTTTGGTATGGATCTATTTGAGATATCATTGTGCCAATATTCTTTTGTTTGATCACTGCCATGGCCAGATATGCGAGCGGCTAGGAATTAACAATAGGAAGAACTGTTATTCTCAACTTACTGAAATGTCACCAAGGTTCGGAATCCGCACGAAGCCATACTGCCATAACAGGACCATCATATATCGATGGATATCTGGGAAGAACAGTCAGTCTACTGCATTCCCCTCTATGAATGGTGAACCTTCTACACCAAAAATAAAGCATCTAGTTCATGAGAAATCGGTTCCAGGGAGTCTACAGTTTGATTCTTCTACTTCAAAAGATGAAGTGGATACTCTTGGGAAAATGAAAGGTAGGGATATGGAAAAGCAACTTTGTCATGTTCCTTGCGATGGTGAGAGTGGGCAGATGTTGGCTTGTGGAAGCAGTGTGCAAAGTTTAGTTTGTGACATTGGAGACAAGACTGTTGCTCCAGAAGTTGGTTCAGGTGGTATGGTAACTGAATCAGATGTTGTTCCATTAGAGGCTTCACGTTCCACATCTCTAAATCCATTAAAGCAGCGATCTGGTCAGAGGTACCCATGTCTTTTGACTACTTTTAGTGCCCAAAGGGAACAAAAAATACTTGAACGGTTACAGGTATTGTAATTATCAATTATACTCCAAATTTAACCATTACCAATATTTCTTCTCTGTTGCACAATACATTATTTAAACTTGTTCTTTTTTTTTAAATTTTTTTATTTTTTTTTTAAATTTCTGTGCAGGAAGAGCGTTTCATTCTGACAGTTGAACTTCATAAGTGGCTTGATAGTTTTGAGAAGGACAAGCCCACATTGATGGCCAGGAAGACTTTAACTCGGACTCTGAACAAGCTTCAGCATGATGGGCACTGCAAATGTATACAAGTTGCTGTCCCCGTTGTCACTAACTGTGGCCGTAGCCGTAAAGTAGAGGTGGTTTTGCACCCGTCTATTCACACTCTATCTCCTGAAGTCTTGGGTCAAATTCATGAAAGAGTGAGAGCTTTTGACATGCAAAGCCGTGGTCGAGGCATGGCTCGACTGAAGAATGATAAATCATTTCCTGTACTTACTGGGGTTCAAAGGAGAATGAGCCGTGTACCTATAGATGACCAAGCTGCTAGATCAGAAGCCATGCGCACAAACGGTTTTGTCTTGGCAAAAATGGTTCGTTCAAAGCTGCTGCATAACTTCCTCTGGGGCTACCTGAATGGCTCATCTGATTTGGAAAATGCTTTATCTTCTGGGAAACATGGGTATGATCTGAAGAATCCTCACAGCACTTGCAAACCTTTTGCACTACAAGAAGCTATAAAGGCAATGCCACTGGAGCTGTTTTTACAAGTGGTTGGGTCCACGTATAAGTTTGAGAATCTGGTTGAGAATTGTAAGCGTGGATTGTGTCTCTCTGAACTTCCATTGGACACATACAAGTGCCTAATGGATACTCAGGCAACTGGGCGACTCTCATGGCTCGTTGATATCTTGCGTAGATTAAAGGTACGGTAACCTGATTATCTTTTTTTAGTTTCAGTGGGTACCCTGGTGCAAGGAAACGTGATTGATCCTGCCCTATTTACTGTAATTGCTATACTCTCGGTTAATAAATAATGGGTCAGGTAAGGCCAGGGCCATACTGTCAACTCAGCATTATCTCAAGGAGTTGGCCAGACAAATTAGGCAGGCAGTGCAAAAAACATTGGGAAAGTACATAATTACATATATAACGACCTCCAAAGCAGTTTCATGTGTACCCAAGGATACAGTTAGAGATGCACAGACTCTGGTCCTTCTAGACTGAACTTTAGGTAGAAGTCCCTGCTGTCATGCCTCATTCACAATATTTATTGGGCTTGAGAGGCCTTTCTGCCCCAATCTTTTGGAATCAAAATTGAATGTTGGAAGATTTTAATAATGTTGGATGATTTTAATTTATTACTGGTAATAGTCGGACTGTAGCAAGTTTCAGTGGTAAGAATCCCGAGGAGAAAGGCTAGCAATCTGATTCTAAATTTGTATATCAAGTCATGGTTATCAAAGCGTCCGCCTAGGCGGCAAAGCAGTTTTTGAACCGCTTAAATTGTGACCGCTTAACTAGCGGGCTGATTTCTTGCCGCTTTTTTGCTTAGGCACTATCGCTTTGCCGCCTTTTGCGCCGTATTGCTGCCTAGATGCTAAAACAACCGTTTTTTTTTTTTTACATTTTGTAATTTGTGCATATTATTTTTTAATCATAATTTATTCTACAATGCCGTATATAAATTTAAATATGTGAGCCATTTCGGAATCGAGGCCCAATTTGCAAATGAACTCCGAGGCCCAAAGTGCTTGTCGGCAATAGAATGTGAAGCATGAGCCATATTCAATGATTACTGATGTAGTACATACTACATAATTATTGTTATGAATCTTATGATGCTTGATGGGACGAAGTTATGTTTTTATTCTTTTTTTAGATAATTTTCATAATTGTGATTTTTGAATTTTTTTATTTTTATTTTTATGAATGTGATTGTTGAATGTTTGTTTAGTACTTTAGTTTATTATAAAAAATATTTGTATTAAAAATTAGTTATATTAAAAATATTGACTAAACCACTTTGGTTGCTTTATTGCCGCCTAAGCGCTGCTTAGTCGCCTAATCACCAAGATGGAGCCTCAAACGCTTTGGTCGCTTTGCCGCTTTAATAACCATGTATCAAGTACCTTACATAGTGATTAATCCCATAAAAGGCCATACCCGGTGCACAGGGCTCCCACGTTTAGCAGGGTCTAGGGAGGGTAAAGTGTACGCAGCCTTGCCTCTGTTTCTAGAGAGGCTGTTTCTTGGACTTGAACCTGTGACCAATTAGTCACAAGTGAGTTTGATCATGCACCAAGCCCAACCTTCAGTTGCAGTACTCTGTGCTCAGGAGATTTCCTTTTATCAGAATAACATCATAGGTATCCCTAAACAAGTGGCAACAACTCTTTTTCCCTAATATGTATTGTTATCATATTTCTTTTTCCCTGGAAAGAAGATTGGGAAACAGAAAAGTGTGCTTACTATGAGTTTTATACTGAAACTCCTGCTCACACTTGCTCATTCCTAAAACTGATTTTGATGCTTGTAGCTGATTCGTCTGGTGACTGATGGGCATGCTGTAGAAGCAGAAAGAATTCCACATGCTACGCTGTCACATGCAATGGAGCTTCGACCTTACATTGAGGAACCAATATCAATGCCTCATGCAAGTTCCGCTTTTAGTTCTGTTGATCTCCGTCCCAGAGTTAGACATGACTTTATCTTATCAAACAGGGAAGCTGTTGATGAATATTGGAAAACATTGGAATATAGTTATGCTGCCGCTTATCTGCCTGCTGCGTTGCATGCGTTTCCTGGATCTGCTGTTCAGGAGGTATGCATGTTCTGCTTTCATTGTGAGGTAGTTTTAGATTTACAATTGCTATGAAAATGCTTTGGTGGAGAAGATAAAGTTACCATATGATAAATTAGGGTATAGGGATTCCTTACCGTGAATCCAACTTGTGGTTCTCATTTAGATTTTTTGCCTGATTTAAACTTTATCTTGGTTTTGGAACTTTTTGAATCCTCCTTTACTGTTAATCAATTAAGCAAGAGCGAGCCTAGCATGCTTATGCTGTGGAAGGATCGATGTGCCTGCCTTGCATCTTGACTTATGTACCAGCAGCAGGGAACTAATCTATGGAAAGAAAAAGTTTACAATATCCTTGGTCAACTTATAGAACACCTCGGTGTCTCTGCTACCAATCTGTTCTCTAGAAAGAAAAGTCAAGCAAGAACAAAAATTTATCTTGATTTTTTTTTCTAGCTATTGTATTACTCGGAAAATGGAGAGAGACACATACTGCTAAGGGGGAATTGAATGAAAATTTTTATGCCTGGCTGATGTGAACCAAAATTCTCTCCTTGGCTGAAAACCTAGAGTGGGTCCTATGGCCACTCCCAAGGGTGCACCTAGGGCTGGCCAAACCCTGTAAGAGGGGGATTTTGGTCCCTTTAGCCCTAATTTAGTTGCTGATTTATTTTTAGAATTTTATTTTTAATTTGTTAAAGAGTTTCAGTCAGTCAAGGAAGTCCAGTGCAAGTTAAGTAAGAGTTTGGATAGGATTCCCAAGAGTCTTTATTTACAAGGAGAGTTCCTTAGTGTTCAAGTCTTCGGGGGAATCTCTTTGCAAGGAGAACCCATTAGGTCTTCTATTATTTATTTCAATGGTTGTAATTAATGTGGTGAGATCCTAATCTATGAAGGATCCCCACTTAGAGTTAAGGTTTTTTAGTATGCTATAAATAACCTATTCTTTCTTTTGTATTCCTGAAGTCTGATTATTGAATAAAATTGAGTTAATGATTGTGGCCTTGTTGAGTAATTAAGAGTTTTGTTCAAGCATCAGCATCTCTAACAGTAATTCCAGCATCTTCTTCCAATTTCCACCAGCCATCGTCCTCCACAGCAACCTCAAACAAGTACAGCAGCCCTTCCCCTTGCAGCCACCTCCCAACCCCATTGTACCCCTTCCCCAGCCCCTCCCCTGCCTGCGCAACCCTAAAAACCCACCCCTCCCTTGCTGCCGCATGCCTGGCAGAAGCCCTCCCAGTCCCGAATCCCCTACCCCAGCCCCCTGCGATTCTTCCTTGTCAATCCTCCCCTCCCACCCCCATGTTTTGGCTTGCGGCAGATCAGGAAAAAAAAAAAAAAAAAGAAGAAGAAGAAGAAGAGAAGAGAAAGAAAGAAAGAAAGAAAAGGAAAGAGCAAGGAAGAGAGTTCAAGATTGCTCAAGACCATTCAAGATTCAAACCATAGTCCTATGAAGAGTCATTCCTAAACCCCTCCAAACCCCAACCGCAGGTTTCATTTACCCTTCCCCTCTTCCCTAGTATTATGTTGGATATCCTGCTACCAAGTAAAGGATCCCATCTTGGGTTTGATCCCTAATGTTTTCCTTTTCCAAATTAGCCCATCCCATATAATTTTGGTAACCCATACCTGTAACCTCCACATTTGGGATCCATCCTTACTCAACAATATTATCCTTCCCGCCTAGATTTTACAATTATTTGCTGGTTCAAAAGAAGATCATCCTGGGAAAACCCTTAATTTTAGGGAATTGTTCCTAGAATCCTAGCCCTAAAATTGGGCTTATATCATTGGCATAAGAAGTCAATTGATGCAGAGAAGATACCATCCACACTAATGATGCCACAGTAATAAATTTCAAAACTGGGACTGAAATGTAGTGTGAAATTGGGGGGGGGGGGGGGGATGCAATGTTTTGAAGATATATGATAATCCAAAAAACAGGGAGAAAATGAAGAAGACGATCTGAAACAAACCAGGAAGTTTTTATTTTTAAAAGAATATTTTGCCAGACCTTACAAGACAGTCGTGAGGAAGAAGGGGGTTCCAATCAGTTGGCTGTCCCCGGGGATTTGTTTCCATATGTAGTTTCATGGGTTATATAGGGGGAAGGAAATAATCTGCTCATGTTTTTTCAGTTCAAAGGTTCTCCATGGCTGGAGACTGATTTTCTCTCTATAATTAATTGTTTTAAAGTGACTTAAGGAATTCCAAGCATTTACAGAAGGTCACAAATTGTAGAAGACTGATGGTCAGTTATCCAGGGGATAGGTCTATCAGGCCCTACCTTTTCTTCTGTGTTTTTCTGAAAGTACATGCCATGTGAATTTTGTTTCTCTTGGTTTTTCTCCTCAATGATTACATTCTTCTTTTCTTTGCATAAACCTAATCTTCGCCTCTTTGGTTTGAATATGAACAAATAAATGTTGTAGCATGTGAGTGTCGCACTCTGAAAGCTAATGACTTCCTATTGGTCGAGGGCTCACGTGCTGAATGCTTGGTTATGGGTTCAAGTCCTGGAAACGGGTAACACTGTATATCTGACCCTCCCAAGACATTGCTAAACTCCTTGTGCACTGGATACAACCTTTTTCATTTTCTTTTTTTAAATATATATAACTGAGGTCATGGTCTTAACTGTAATGACAGAACCTTGGCCTCCTTCAATGTCACAATGATAAGTAGAAGGCTATAAGAAAAGAAGTTCTTTGAAGTAAAAGATCACCATTATTTTCTAGCTAAGGAGAGATGTGATTTTGTGTAGTTTTAGCATAGGAGTTGAGACACTGTGACTTGTCTAACCTTTTTATCATTTATAATAGAATGAAGAGAAAGTAGGGTTAGAATGTATTGACCATACTAACCAACCTACTACCCCTACAGTCTGATACCCTATATTTCACCCTCAAGTAGGGGAACAGATAGCACATACACCCAACTTTCTACAAATAGGATGAAACATCTTGCTACCAAGTGCTTTTGTGAGGATATCTGCTAATTGCTCACTAGACTAAACAAAAGGAGTTCAAATAAGACTTTCCTGCAGCTCCTCCTTGATAAAGTATCAATTTGAGCACGTTTAGTGAGTGGTATGTAAATCTCTTGATCCAGGGTGTTGAGATTGAGATAGCTTGATGCCTCGTGTCCTCTTAGCTTAGTTGGTGAAATGTTATGCATGTTGATTACCATACTATTTATCCTGCCATTAACCTAAGGACTTCCAGTAACTCAAATGGAAACTATTCATTGTGGTGGTGATGTCCTCTAACCCATTTATGTACCCGTGCAGTACTTTAATTTAGAAACCCTTCCTGTTGTCTAATTGCAGAAATTTCCTGACTCCTTTTTTTTCTTCTCCTTTTTGTTACTTTTAGTTGCATTTTACTTCAATCTCTCCCCCACCCTTCCCTTGTGGTTGTTGTCAGAGTTTTTGAAATTTGTTTTTTCACAGGTTTTCCTTCTCCGCTCATGGGCTTCAGCCCGGGTTATGTCTGCTGACCAGCGTGCTCAGCTGCTCAAGTGTATAGTAGATGATGATCCTAACAAAAAGCTTTCATTCAACGAATGTGAAAAAATTGCTAAGGATCTTAATCTCACCTTTGAACAGGTTAGTATTCTGTTTAGTCTGCTTCATGAGTATGTATATATAATGAGCACTGTAGCAATAAAATACGGTTTTTTAATGCATCACGGTATTACCTGTGCTTAGGAGTTCTACCTGCAGGTGCTCTCTTGAACTAAGTTGGTGTAGTTCTTCCAGCTGGGGGCGGGTTCCAGTCCAGTGTTGGTTCTTCTTCTTCCGGCAAGTGGTTTAGTGTGGGTTTTTTCTTCTCCTTTATTATGGCCTCCATTACTCATTACAAGAACAGTTGGGGTGTTTACTTCCAGCTGTCGCCCATAATTGTCATGGCGCCTGGGCAAAATCAAGGAGTTTTGAGGTGTGATCAATTAAAGCAACACCAATTAGCAATAAGGCATTGCCTAGCCCACTGAGCTAGCACCAAAAAACAAAGTGCTAGTGATGTGTTTGAAAGCTTGGGTGATGCCTTGACAGGTTTGCCATAGTGTCTCCAAAATTGTCACGGTGACGAGGCTATGTGAGACGGTCTAGGCCAGTTTGCTTCGCCTCAGTCAAGGCGTTTTGAATGAAATTTTTAGTGTGCATTTATATATCATATCTTATATAATAAAAGAACGAACATTAGGCTACCATAAATAATGCAACGTGCCACAAACCACACAATAATTAACTAGCCCCTAAATACATTACAAGTATCATACTAACGTTAACTATTGAATTCAAGAATCAAGATATTATTAAAATGAGACTAAAGACATAGATGCATAAGCAAAATAACATACCTTCATTAGATGTCACTAACATCCACACCACCTGCAGTTCCACCTCCTCCCCCAGCACCAACACCTGCAGCTCCACCTCTTCACCAGCTTCACCAGGTCCTGCAGCTCCTCTACGACGTTGAGCTCTAGCCAACTCCATTTGATACAAGTTCTCAGCAATAGCTTCCTGCACCTCAAGAGTGACTTGGTGGCAGTTACGTATATCTGCATATACTCCAACCAAGTGTTGCTTGAACCTTATTTTACCTCCTTGGATGACTCTATTGCAGTAGTTACACATTGTCCTTTTTCTTCTTAGGGACTCTGTGTTGCCAAGCAATATCCATATCTGCCATTGTCTAGTATTAGGAAATAGGAAATAAAAAACTAGGACCTAGGAAGCAACCTATAAATTGAATTAGAAACCATTATATTCAATGCACCAATGAAACAATTAACAAGTATCATGAAAATAAAAGAAGTAGAAGAAGAAAATGAAACAAAATATGTAGCCAAATATCCAAATATAAAGTTTTAATTTCTAAATATAAGCAAACAACCTCACATATATCCAAAGTCTAAAGTCCAAATCTTCTATAACAAAATATCCATATCCAAATACAAAAGTAGAAATCATCTAACTATAATCATCATCAAATAAATCAATGGCAAGTGGGAGTTGTTTTCATAGTTGTTGTTGCTCCAAAGAACTACTTGTCCTAGGCCTTTGACTATAATCATCTAGAACATTCTCATCATCATTCACTTGTTGCTCTTCTTTCGTGTCTCCATCAGACTCTTAAGTCATGTTTCTCAATTTGGGTATCCTTGCCTTTGCAATGGTTGTAGCATAAATTAACTCCAGAGGAAGATGGTTGACCTCTCCTTGGTCTTTTCTGTGGTCCTCAAATCATGTGGAGGCCTCATTATTAGGCTGACTAACCATCCACTTACTGCTCTAGTCAGCCTCCATTTGGCCCTGTTCGGGGTGATCCTATGGATTCTTCCGAGATTGGTCTTGGATTTTGAGAAACTTTTCAGGCTCTTCCATTTGCGATTGGACTGGTAAACTAGTGTTCTGTGCCTTGATCCATCACCTTTGATAGGAGCACAATCTTCGGAGATGGACCTCCAAGTCCCGCTCTATAGACAGGATTTGGAATGCCATCTCTAGTTTGATGTATCTTCTAGGTTGTTAGCTTTGCCCCACCCCCTATTGATGATACCCCAAGGAACATGCTTATTGTTGTCTCCTGAGGCTTTAGTTCTTCTTTTCGGTCTCCTAATTAGAGACCTTATTCTCCTTTTCCAGTTTTAATATATTTATTTATTCATCCAAAAAACAAAGTAGTAGGGAATCATAATTTCTATTCTGTGCTCACCTTTCATTAAACCTTTCTTGAAGGTAGTGATTGTATTGAACAAAAACTAGATCATGCAACCGCTCATGTTCCAGTCTGTTCATCGTCTTGGTGTGAATCTGAATTCATGAGTAATTGAAGAGAATCCCAAGTCATTCTTTCAAAATGAAAACTTAAAAGTCACTTAATACTTACAAACTCAAATGTGCTCCAATTCCTTGCAGCCAAAGGAGGAACAACAAAGGCCTAGTATTCTAAAATGCCTTTAGTCTCCCATCGGTGGTGGTATAAATAATGAGAGGTGTTAGAAAACAAGCATTAAATGATCAAAACACCAGCTGAACTAGAACAAAGAAAAGAGAGAAGAAGAAGAAGAGAAGAGAGATGAAGAACAAGTAGAAGAGGCATGTGATTCTTGCTTAATTGTCTAGAATCACATAGCACTTTTATTTATAGCTTCTAATGAATCTAACACAACTTGAGAGACAAGTAATTGTCCTCTAGAAAAAGGAAACAAAATATTACAACTTTAGTAACTTCCTAACTCCTAAAATAGAAAGTTCTGAAGATAGAAACTACCATCAAAATAGAAACTATACTTTCTAAAAACTCCCAAAACTTATGTAGCAAGACTCCCACATTAAAAATAGAAAATATAATAAAAACAATAGCATAATACTGTTCACGTGAATAGTAACGTGAATAGTAACGTGAACACACTGTTCACGTGAACAGTAACGTGAACAATAAAACTACCAAATTTACATATACTTCAACACTCCCCCTCAAGCTGGAGTGTACACAAAGAAAACTTCAGCTTGCACAATAAGAATAAATTTGAAAAGTAGCACCAATCTTGAATCGTGTAGCAATGGCAGATGTCGATAAACACTGAGAAAACTTCACCCAGGAGATAATCAACACCGACTTAAAAAAAACTTTAATTCTTCATTGCAATAGAACCATCCAATATTGAGAACAATCGACAATGTTGAAGACGAACAAAGTCCACAAGTATAGCAGGATCAAAGACATTATCCACATAATGCCGGTAGTAGGGAGCAATTTCCACACTAAATCTTCAAAATTGTAACTTCAAAGTCCATATAAATGCTTCATAAGAAGGCAAGTAGTAGGTAGGCAAAAGGCATTATCCACGTAATGCCGGTAGTTGGGAGAAATATCCACGCTAAATCTTCAAGATTGCAACTCCAATGTCCATATAAATGCTTTACAAGAAGGCAAATAACATGTAAAGTATGGGTAGGTAAAAGGCAATATTGATTACTATGGACCAAGTTGGTAACGTAGTATGGGATGCTACGGACCAAGTAGGTAGGTAAAGGACAATATGAGTTACTGTGACCAAGTAGGTAAGGTAAAGGACAATTTGGGTTACTGGGAACCAAGTAGGTAAGGTAGTATGGGTAATTACAGATCAAGTAGGTAGGTAAAAGGGCAATATAGGTAAAGATAGGTAATGATATTGTTGTAGAATGCCATAAGTTGAGGGCAAAGATCTTCACTAATAATATCCATCAGCACATCTTGAGTAGATATAGAATAAGGTACCATTCTCCCCCTCACGTGTAGCATTACACGTGGACAATTAATAATGACTAGTGACAAGCATCTTAAAGTATGAGCACAAAAGAAACCCCAAAAAGGAAAAGTAGCAGCCATAGAGCAGTGTATTATTCACCAATAAAGCTGATCAAGCAGCAAAAAATTGTCTCACAGGACAAAGTCTTGTGCACCAAGGGGAAAAGAAAATTCTGGACCACCGCTAACCTTTAGGCAGGAGCAAATTAGATCAGGTGAAAATTACTGAACCAGCTTGGAATCTCAAAATTGCAGTAGTCGCTACAACAATCCACTCAGAAGAAGTGCAATAACAGTAGTTGCAGTAGCAGATAATATCAGATCTTGGACCATAGCAACAAACTTCTGCTAGATGTGAAATTCTAACAGATCTTGATATGAAGGAAAAGTAGTTCTTTAGGTCTTTGTAGAAGTATTAGATAAAAAGAAGGCTAAACTTGATTCTGAAATAAACAACGGAAGAAGTAGTAAAGCAAGAAGGTAGCAGCATAATTTTTCAGAAGAGAGAAATTCAATGAAACAGAGGTACTAGTATACGACTTGCAACTAAACTTATAGCACAAACAATGGAAGACAATACTTAGGTCTTGCAATCCGAATTATGGGCATATCTTTGCAAGAATCAAGAGGAATCCCAAGACATCAGTATAGTGCAGATTGAACTTCAGATTTGCACACAAAAAAAGGGTAGTAGTAGCCTCAATTGAATCAAATAGGTAGACATATCCCCAGAAAGCTTAGGGCCTTTTTGTAGTATTAATACATAGATACTTGGTGCTTCAAAAGTTAAAGAAGAAAGACAGCCATGCACAATTACTGCAGCGAAGGTTGGGGCTGCCCTAGATAAGAAAAAGGAAAAAAAAGAAGAAAAAAAAAACTTGGGCAGCCAAGAGAGAGAAAACAGTCCCTAAGTTGATTAAACTTGCTTTGATACCATGTTAGAAAACAAGCATTAAATAATCAAAACACCAGCTGAACTAGAACAAAGAAAAGAGAGAAGAAGAAGAAGAGAAGAGAGATGAAGAACAAGTAGAAGAGGCATGTGATTCTTGCTTAATTGTCTAGAATCACAGAGCACTTTTATTTATAGCTTCTAATGAATCTAACACAACTTGAGAGACAAGTAATTGTCCTCTAGAAAAAGGAAACAAAATATTACAACTTTAGTAACTTCCTAACTCCTAAAATAGAAAGTTCTGAAAATAGAAACTACCACCAAAATAGAAACTATACTTTCTAAAAACTCCCAAAACTTATGTAGCAAGACTCCCACATTAAAAATAGAAAATATAATAAAAACAATAGCATAATATTGTTCACGTGAACAGTAAAACTACCAAATTTACATATACTTCAACAAGAGGGTTACGGGTTAATTTGACTAGGAAAGGTACCTAAAGCCATAACAAATCTAGATGTTAGAAACCAACTATGAAATATGAATTCTACACCTTAACAGACCGGGAGTGGTTAGAATTATAACAACCCAGAAGAAGACAAAAACAACATCTTTAGGCACAAGTGAAACACCTACTAAAGGATTGATGTACCCAAAGGGTCTAATATTGAAAGACAATGCAAACGATGATCTTCACTATTAATCTTGAATGATGGTACAAGGAATTGGTAAAACTTGGGGACTCTCTCAACCCAAGGTGGGGACTCACTCAACCCTAGAGGATTCACTCAACTGTTTAACACAAGTGAGCACAAGAAAAAGTTATCTTCCAAGTAATAACCTTCCTCCATGATGGGATTACACACACATATATATAGAGAATGAAGATTAGAAGGGGGGAGAGAGAGAGTGGGACGAGAAGAGGGATGGGGGATGAACGGTCAAGAGCATTCTTGACGATTTGGGGCTTAGGCTTCATCATCCTCCCCCGCTTGAGAAGAACTCGTCCTCGAGTTTGAGTTGCCATAGTACGGGTAGATATCTGAGATGTTAAAAATAGGACTAATATTTATGCCTTTGGGTAGCTCAATATGGTAGGCATTAGGTCCCATTTTCTTAAGGATGCGACAAGGACCAATCTTCTTTTGCTTGAGTTTGTTATACGTACCACTTGGAAATCTCTCTTTATGCAAATATACCATCACCAAGTCATCCTCTTCAAATTCCACATGTCGTTGATGAATATCGGCATCTTCTTTGTATCAATCATTGGCTCTTTGGAGTTGGGCTCGAAGCCTCGAACTTGCTCTTGAATTTCATGAATATGATTTGCAAACTCTTCCGCTTCTAAATTTCTCTTATTAGGATTCGGAATTGGAACACGATTTACAATGTGACTCGGGCTTCTCCGTACACTATCTCGAAGGGACATTTTTGAGTGGATCGACACTTCAAACTATTGTAGGCATACTCCACTTGCAGTAGAATCAAGTCTCCTTGACGAGGATGGTCACCTACAAGACAACAAAGCAAATCACCAAGTGGCCTAGTCACCACCTCGGTTTGACCTTCGGTTTGTGGATGATAAACACTTGAAAATTGTAGTTTAGTGTCCATAAGTTTCCACAAGGTAATCCAAAAGTGGCTACTGAGTGTCACGATCCTAGGTAATTGTTCTAGGAATACCATGTAGCCTCACTATTTCTTTGAAAAATAGTCTCACCACATTTGAGGCATCAGTGGTATTGTTGCAAGGAATGAAATGAGACATTTTTGAAAACCTGTCTGCCACCATGAAAATAGAATCAAAACCTCTTTGAGTTCTTGGGAGTCCTACAATAAAATCCATGCCCAAATCTTCCCAAGGGTGTTTCGGTATAGGTAATGGTTGATAATGGGCCCATGATATTAAGCCTTTCCTTTGGCCATTTGGCAAACCATACATTGCTTAACATATCTTTCCACATCATACTTTAATTTGGTAAAAATTAATGGTCTCTAACCAATGTTAAGGTTTTATCTCTCCCAAAATGGCCTCCTAAATCAAACTCTTAGAGACCCATTCGATGGACAAAGTTGATTTCCCTTAAACAAGGAACCCTCAAGAATGTTAAAATTATCATTTCTATTATTTTCACATTCTTCCCAAATTTTTGCAAAATATGGGATAATTTTTATTACTTTCTGGTAAAATATCAAATCCAATTATTTCATAAAACAATGTCTTAAGAAGACAATGTTTATGATTAAGAGCATTAGTAACTTTATTCTTTATACTAGATTTATGATGAATTATGAAATTAAATTTTTGAATGTATGAGACCCATTTTTCTTGCCGTGAATTCAATTTCTTTTGAGAATTCAAGAACTTTAGAGCCTCATGGTCTGTATACAAGACAAACTTTTTGTGAATCAAATAATGATGCCAAAATTGCAAAGCTTGCACAATGATATAAAATTCAAGGTCATAAGTAGAGTAGTGTCTTCTGGCGTCATTAAGTTTTCCACTAAAATAAGCTTATGGGGTGACCCTTTTGGCTTAAGATGGCTCCAATGCCTATATCAACTTCAAGTACTTCATCAGAGTTAGGCGAAGCGAGAATTGAAGCCTCGGTTAATGTTTGCTTGATTAGTTCAAAACATTTATTTGCATCTTTGGGTCCACATAAAAGATTTAGACTTGAGGCAATCAGTTACCAGAGCAATAATGGTACTAAAATTTTCCACAAACCGTTGGTAGAAATGTAGCCAAACATGGAAGCTCCTCACTTCAGTTAAGGATCGAGGAATTGGCGAATTTATAATTGCCTTGATCTTTGCTTCATCTGCTTTAACCCCTTGTGAGGTGATTATAAACCTTTTAAAAAAAACACTTTTGTCTACAAAAGAACATATATTGAGGTTTAAATATAATTTCTCTTTTCATAAAACCTCAAAAACTTAACGCACATGACTAATATGTTCATCCCAAGAAGAACTAAATATGAGAATATCATTAAAAAAAACAATCAATTTTTTTTCAATAAAAGGTCTAAGCACTTGATTCATCAATCTCATAAAGGTACTTGGTGCATTGGATAAGCCCAATGGCATTACAAGCCATTTATAAAGTCCTTCCCGTGTCTTGAAAGCGGTTTTTCATTTGTCACCCGGTTGGATGTGAATTTGGTAATAACCATTTTTAAGATTTTAATTTAGAAAATATTTTTGCACCATGCAACATATCAAGCATGTTGTCTAAGCGGGATATGAGAAATCTATACTTAATCGTAATTTTATTTATTGCTCTACTATCAACACACATCCTCTAAGATCCGTCTTTTTTTGGAGTAAGGAGAGCGGAAACGGCACTTGGGCTTAAACTTTATTGAATAAATCCCTTTTTTAATAACTCTTCAACTTGCCTTTGTAACTCGGCATGCTCGGTTGGACTTATCCTATAATGTGGTAAATTTGGTAAGGTGGCACCTCACACCAAATCAATTTGGTGTTGGATGTTACGCATTGGAGGCAACTTGTCTAGAATGTCTATTTTCTTATCTATTTCTCATGTTTGTCGTCCAACAAGAACATATGCCATAGAATTATTTTCTTTGGAAGCCTATTTAATGAGTTTCAAAGATAAAAAATTTTGTTTTTCATCTTTTGAGGTACCACGAGGAGGAACATTTTTCAATGGAGTCAACAAATATTTCTTACTATTCAAGACAGATGAATATGTATTCTTTTCCCCATTATGATTAACTTTCCTATTAAATTGCCAAGGTTTACCAAGTAAAATATGAGAAGTATCTATAGGTAATACATCACACCAAATTTTATCAAAGTAAGTGCCAATAGGGGATTTTATTAAACCAAGAGATGCGATAATGGTTGGGATGTTTAAACACTTTTCTCTAATGGAGACTTCAACTCCCCTTTTAAGCCAAGAGATGCGATAAGGGTTGTGATGTTTATCACAAGACAAATTTAATTTTTCAACCATTTCTTTAGAAACCATATTTTCACAACTTTCGAATCAATTAATATTAGAATTTCTTTCCATAAGTGGTGCAATAAGTGTGAAAAAAATTGTTTCTTAGCCGTTGGTCATCTTCGAAACACTTAGATGCGGTCAAAACACGCCTAATGACAAGGCTTTCGACCTCACTATCGGGATCACAATACTCTTGAGGGATGACATCTTTTTGGTCATTTTCATAGGTAATTTCATCACCATCATTCTCAATCAAATTGATTCAGTTTTTTTTTTTTTTCCTTTCTTTTTAGTAGGACAAGAAAATGAAAAATGGCCCACATCCACACATAGATAACACACATTAGAATTTTTCATACCCTTATTTTAGTTTGGTTATGGGCTTTGGTTTTTCGTCACTTCTAAGCCTTGAATAGTCTTTTGCAATAATTTATCTCTCATAATAGTATTGGAAGTCCTCCCAAACTGCCTAGAAAAATTTCTCTTCAATTTTTCGTCAGCTTTGATGGCTAATTGGTGAGTTTTATCAAGGGTGTTCAAATGGTATAAAGTAATCTCATTTTGAATAGAAAGCTTTAGACCACTAACATATCTAGCCACCAATTGGTCATCATTTTCTTGTAAATAAAGACGAAATAAATGTTTAAAAAATTATTCGGGGTAATCATTCGCACTTTTATCATTTCCTTGTTGAAGATGGTGAAAGTTTTTATATAAAGTTTGAGAGAAATCAAGAGGGAGAAATTTTCCGTCTAATCTTTCTTTCATATCCTCCAAATCGAGTTTACCGTCAAAGTCGTTTACGTTTACTTATGCCTTTATCGAATTGCTCCAAAGCTCGTGCTAACCACTCAATTGCCGAAAGTGTTTGTCTATGCGCTTGTTGGGATTGAATGGATGTAGAACTTGAAGAGCCATCACGATCCTCACTTCGATGTTCTTCCGAGATGTGAAAAGTTTGGTCCACATCTATTGTAGAAGTTGTTTGGTGAGCGTTAGAAGCCATTGTAGGAAGTCGGCGCAAAAACTCTTGCATCATTTGTTGGAGGTTTTGATTTGCTTCCTTCAATTGATTCATCTCATCTTGTAATGCAATTTCTTGTATTGTTGACATACGAACATTCGCCCTTCTCGGCATGATGCTTCCAAATTGAACATTGTTCTGATACCAATTGATGTAGTCAAAGGGTATATATATGATAGACAAGCAAATGAAATAAATTGAATGATGGTAAGAGGAAACGGGACCCAACCGGTGGACCACTCACCTTGAGCACACAACACATACACAAGTGTGCACAAGCAGTGTATCGTCGTGTAATCCTTCCATGTGGTTGCATTGTATTATATATATATGTAGATATAGATATATTATATATATATATACATACATACATACATACATACATACATACATACACACACACACACACACACACACGTGTGTGTGTGTGTGTGTATTTATATAATGAAGATGGGGGAGAGAGAGCATTTAATGCTCTAGACCGTTTGGGGCTTAGGCTTCATCAAGGACAAAACAGCAGCTTTTCTCCCCATGCATGCAGATGAAAGAGCTTGATTAAATCATCATGTCTGGTTTACTTTATGACTTGAATTGAGCAAATCTGAACCTAAAAATAAAACCGGAGTGAACCAAGTTTTGGTTCAATTTGCATCAAAATGCTGGAAATTGAGTTCTTGAAAAGAAACCAAGTAGGGAGGGGTCTGCTACTTCTACTTGTACTGCTGCTGGACAGCAAGCTTGGGAACTCATGCATGGTTCTAAACCTGTATCACGCCTCCATTTGATGCCTTGTTTAGCACCTCATGCTCAGGTAATGCCATTTCAGACCATCAATAAATTTCTCCAAGAGAGCTGGATGAATTATTCTTAGAGATATCTTAGAGAAGTTTTGAACTTGAACTACTGTATGGTAAATTAAGTATAACTGGAATTCCCCCCCCTTGGATGTCTCCTATTTCTAGTCCATCTTCACCATCTTTTCTGTGTACAATTCACTAGTTAGACCTCTCAACAACTATTCATCATTTTGGAAGTCTGGATTGCCATATCCATGAGGAGATACACTGGCCAATGGAATTTTAGATGTACCAGTTACAATTATTTTGAAAGCCATGCACGGTGATCATCTTTTGATGCTCCTCTTATTGACTCACTATTCACATTTGTTATTTTATCATTCTTCTCTCTCTCTCTGTCTCTCTTCTAGTTTTACAACAACAACAACAACAACAACAACAATAAGCCTTTTCCCAACTAAATGGGGTCAGCTACATGGATTTTTGCCCTCCAATCGGTTATGTTCAAGGCCATGCTAGATACAAGGCCTAAGCTATACATATCCTTTCTCACCACTTCTCCTAAGGTTATCTTAGGTCTACCCCTAGCTCTTCTAGTTCCTTCAATATGGATTATATCACTTCTCCGAACAGGAGCATTTATAGGTCTCCGTTGAACGTGGCCGTGCCACCTCAAACGACTTTCTCTAAGCTTATCACTTATGGGAGCAACTCCCAGACCAACTCTAATATGATCGTTTCTTATCTTATCCATCCTAGTTTTGCCACTCATCCATCTTAGCATTCTCATTTCTGCTACACTGAGTTTATCTATATGATTCTTTTTAATAGCCCAACACTCTGCACCGTACATCATAGCTGGTCGGACAACGGTCCTATAAAATTTTCCTTTAAGCTTTAATGGAATACGCCGATCACATAAGACCCCGGATGCACCTCTCCACTTCATCCACCCTATTTTAATTCTTTGGGAAACCTCATCTTCTAAATCACCTCTTTTACTTATGATTGAACCTAGGTACCTAAAACAATCACTCTGAGGAATCTCTTTATCGTCAAGTATCACCACTTCATCATCTGCCCGATCATGACTAAAGTTACAAACTAGATATTCTCTCTTCTAGTTTTAGTTGACAATTTTATGCATGTTTGTTCAAATGGCAGAATTAATCATGATAAAGAGATCAGTTTGAAATCAATGATCAAAATTTTGGTTGAAATGACCAAACCTTCATGAAAGTTTTTGGTTGCATCAAAGGTTAAAACAGAACCCCCTGTGTGACTCTGAGCCTTATCATGTTTTGGTCAAAATTTTGTAATTTTAAACATGTTTTCAGGTCTCTGTATCTTTTGTGAAAAAATGCATTCCGTTCATTTCATGAATTTGACATTTTTGACTACAAAAGAAGTCACTCTTTAGAAAACTCAGTTTTTGTGATCTTTTGCATAGTCATTCTCATACTCCCATTCCTTGTTATTAAGCGAGTATAATATTTGAGAATTTTTTTTAATATTGTTTCTAATGTTTATCGATTTAAAATGAATATGTTTGGTGGGAAAGGATATGCATAACTTAGGCCTTGTATCTAGTATAGCTGAAAATAGAGCTGATTGGAAGAGAAGGATCCATGTAGTTGGGAAAAGGCTTCTTGTTTCTACTGATTTAAATTGAGTATGTTAATTTAATTTAGTTACGTGTGTTCTAGACTTCTAGTGTTACATTTTTGTAGAATAAGTTGATATAGAAAGTATATAGCAACTTATAGCTTATAGCCTTATACTATCAGCCCAGTATCTGAAGGCAAGCTACCATTTTGGTTCGTGTTTTACAATGTAGCCGTCCCACTATGTTTGTAGGGCCTTAAATAAGGTTTTGTACAAGTTAGGGCACCTAATTTGACCATTTTGCATAGTATTTAGGTCGTGGTTGTCAAAGCGTTTGTCTAGGCGGCAAAACAAATTTTCAACCACCTTATTTTGAACCGCTTAATAGACGTGCGATTTTTTCACCGCTTTTTGACCTAGGCGCTACTGCTTTGTCACCTTGTGCTCTTATTGCTGCCTAGACATGAAAGCAGCTGCTTTTTAGACATTTTGTACATAATATTTTTTCTTAATTTTATTTTTAAATCAAAATTTATTCTACGAAGCCGTATATAAATTTGATGGTTAGTCATTTCGGAATTGAGGTCCGAATTGCAAAGGAACTCCGAGGCCCAAAGTGGGACCCCCATGTTTGTCGGCAAAAGAATGTGAAGCATGAGCCATACTAAACATCGAGAATCAATGAATTATTAAATGGACAATGACTTGGAGATAGGGATAATGAGATCTATTGATTTATCGTGTTGGATAAAAAAAAAGTTTCTTGAGTGCTTTTTTTTTGGATGAATGTGATTATTGAATGTTTACTTAGTTTATTATAGAAAGTAGTTTTATTGAAAAATTTTGACCCAACCACTTTGGTTGCCTTATTGCTACCTAGGGGCTGCTTTGTCGCCTAATCGCCTAGGCGGAGCCCTACCCGCTTTGGTCGCCTTGCTGCCTGTCCTCCTTGACAACCATGATTTTGGTGAAACCTTCCTAAAAATGAAAATTTGAACCTTGGGTGAAATAGGCGTACCTATTTTGGTTTTGCTTTAATTAGATAAATCCTTGTATGGGATAGTGCCCATGAGCCAAAGATGCAGCCAACAAATGTCGTGTTAGTGTTTCTTGAATTTCCTTCTTGTAGAAGTCGGAGATTCTTGGTAATTATTTCTTAAAAAAAATCCATTCATTACCATAGTTCTCAAGGTGACAAGGCGAGGTGAGGTGATAGAGGACAATAAAAACCAAGACAACACCAAGCGAGGCAACAATGCGTCGCCTGTGCGACAATTTGACTCCAGGACGCCTTGACCCGAAGAATGGCCAGGACTCCTGGGCAACGCTTAGGCGATGCCTTGACAACTAGGTTTATTACTACATGGAGACATTACCGTTAGCCTTTGCCTACTCTGCTTATTTTCTCCAGTAATTATTATGTTAAAGTTCTATGCTTTTGTCTACTCAAGTTACTTATTTTGTTCTGTAATTGTTTTGTTCAAATTCCGTTTGTTGTCATCATTTCTGATTCAGCATGTCTAGAGTTTGATTTATTAATATTACATGTTTAAAGTCTTCTGAGTACTTTTCAATGCCCGCTCCCCCCCCCCCCAAAAAAAAAAAAAATGCAGGTACTTCGTGTCTATTCTGACAGGAAGCGACAACGTCTGAATAGATTTCAGCAACATTTGCAACAGAAAGACCAAGATTTTCAACCAGAAAAAATTAATAACCATGGATTAGGTTCCCGGAAAAGAAAGAGATCTTCAAAATTAAGGTCCTCAACCCATCTGAAAATTGATGGATCGACTGGCAAAGGTGGAAAGGAGATGCCGCCAATATCAAATAATGTTGTCAGCCAATATGTGGGAGAAGAAAATCAGGTCATTACTTCTTCACGAGATGATGACAGTCTTTTGCAAGAATGTGGTGAACTGGGTAGTTTCATATTTGATGAAGAGTTGGAGACGGTTGAAATTGAGGAAGAAGAAAAGGATAATTATGATCTGATCAGAAACTGTGCCCTTTCAAGGTTTAAACCTGCACGCCAAAGAAAGTTTTCATGGACGGCAATGGCGGATAGGTAAATAACTGGAAATTTATGAATAGGACAAACATAGTACACTGGATGCTAATATCATTGTAAACAAAAACATTTAACTGTTTGAATCCACCATCAGCTTCTTCCATTGGTGGTTTTCAGTGATTTCCAGAGGAATACTTGAATGACCTTGGCTATGTAGGTCTCTTTGGTACACCTATTATATTTTAGAACAAAGCACACTCCATCTCTCCTTATCCCTCCCCTAGAAAAAAGGTAAAATAGTTCTAGCATGTTTAGCATATATAACTCATGCATCTTGTTAAACCTTTGTTATTGTCTACCTGACAGTTAACCAAGATTTTCTTGTAAATACAATACTGTAAGCCAAATGTTCTAGGGGCAGACCTAAGATAACCTTAAGAAAAGTGAGAAAGGATTTACATAGCTTAGGCCTTGTATCTGGTATGGCCTCAAATAGAGCTGATTGGAAGGCAAGAATCCATGTAGCCGACTCCACTTAGTTGGGACAAAGGCTTGTTTGGTTATTGTTGTTCTTGTGGTAAGCCAAATGTTCATTCACAGTGTTTTTGATAAATTTCTGTCTTGCAGGGAGTTGTTGATTCAATATGTAAAAGATCGTGCAGCTCTTGGAGCTAGATTTAATCGCACTGATTGGGCCTCACTTCCCGGTCTTCCAGCAAATCCAAATGTGTGCAAAAGAAGAATGGCATTGCTGAACAGTAACCACAAATTCAGAAAAGCATTAATGAGGCTCTGTAATATGCTTGGAGAAAGATATGTTGAACATCTAGATAAAGTTCAGGAAAGTGAGAACCTGAATCTTGGTGGCTGCAGTCAGGCAGTTCATCATTCTTCATCAGAGGAAGGCCTTGTTGCTGGTATCTCCAAAGGTGTTGAAAAATCTCCTGAGTCATCCAGGATGGCAAAAAGGTGGGATGATTTTGAGGACCCAAATATAAAAGAAGCCCTTGATGGGGTTCTACAATTAATACCAAAGACTAAAATGGGATCCAGAAGGAGCGAAAGATTAAGACCTGAAAAAGGGTGGACGAATGAAATTTTGGATTCCCAGACATGTGTAAGTTCTCGTTTTACCCGAGCCATGAACCTATGGGTTGAAATCTTATAGGTTTGTTTGATTACCCATATTATCTTATTTTAGTAATGAACTGTTGCTTGAAATATCATTAGCTCCTCACTAAAGATTGGGTATGGATGGAGTGATTCGCTAAAGTGAATCTGGTGTCCCAACAAATTCATCTCTTTTTGTCTCACGTTGAGTTAATGGGGTTAATTCTCTGAAGGTTATGAAGGACCTATAATTCACCCTGTGACTATCACTTGGATGGTGTCAATGCGATACTCATTCCTGCTGTTTTAATTTGGATCATACTTGTTTTGTACTTCTATATAAACTTTCCCATGGTCTGGAACTTTGGTTCTTATATATTGGCGGTTGGTGATTCCTGTTTTTTTTTATTTACAGGACCCTCTTGGAGAACCTCAATTAATTTCTTCTACCACTATTGGTGAAGAAGTTGAGAACCATGTTGGAACTCGGTCAAAATATACTCGGAGAAGGTCAGGTTGTCATCGCATTCCTGGTAAATTTCTCAAGCTTCTGAACGAAGGTACACATGTTTGTAGAAAAGAATTTGAATCGTTAGCAGTTTCCAATGCTGTGGAGCTCCTCAAACTTGTTTTCCTAAGCACCTCTACCGCACCAGAGGTGCCAAATTTGCTGGCGGAAACTTTGCGACGTTATTCTCAGCATGATCTTTTTGCAGCTTTCAGCTACCTCAGACAGAAGAAATTCATGGTAAACTCTCCTCTGCAGTTGCAGTTTAGATGCGAGTTTGATCCCATGCATACCTACGGGTGTATCTGAATTCTGATGCAGTAGCCTTAGCCTGTCTGGATCGACATGATCTGCTATTGAAACAGACCAAGGGCTGGTCCCAAAATGGTTTTCTGGTTTTGGAAGGGCTAGAATTAGTAATATTTTATTTACTAGATTGTGGGTGGATCATGCATAGTTTCTTAATTAGTTTTCTATTTTTGAATATGGGTTATAATGCTTAGTTTCTTATTTCAGTTTCTATTCTTTATAAGTACTTTCAGTTTTGAAGTTGATTATTGATGTTTACGGCTGAAGCTTGGCGTGTGAGTATGTGTGACCATAAATTTCCTCCCCCATTCTTCTTCCTATTCTCCTGCCTCTCTCTGTGTGGCGCCCACCATAGCAGACCATCTGCAAGGTCTGCACTATTATCTGTCAAACCTGCTCATCCTCCAAATGTTTGATTTTATTTGCTCACAGTGGTCATATTAAGTTTAAACTATATCTACAGTATTGTATGTCTTATTGTTCAAAATTTAATAATATTGTTCTTACTTTTTCCTGACACTTGAATGCTTAGGACTTATTTGCTGTTATAAAAAAAAATGTAGTTTATTGCCTTTCCATGAGTTGCCTTTGAGTTGTATGCAAAGAAGACCTCTTTGCATGTGCATGTTTTAATATCAAGGGTGTTGCTTACAGAACAATATGGAAGTTACTTGTGGAATAGAAAATAAGTTAGGCAGGGGAACTGTATTTGTTGCAATGGGGGGAAGGCATAGGGTTAATTTTATGCTTTTTGATCATAAAGTTTTCATCCTTGTTATGCACAGATTCTCTTATGGATTTCACCACTGATCGATTCTTGCTTTGCTTCTTATTCTGGTAAAATCTTCCATGCAAAGCTGATTATTTGCATGTTTCAATGGTACATATTATATCAGATTGGCATCTGATAGAATTAAAATGATACAGAGAAATGGATTTGAGAATTGAGATGTCCACAATGTAACTGATGCAACATCACACAAAAGAAAACCCTTCATCAGTCATAAATTAAAGCCATTTGGACAAAAATAGCAATAATCAACCAGGGTTTTTTGATCCTGTAAATAAGAAGTATTCAGAGATTGAAAAAGAGAAAAGATGGTTACAACCAGGGGAGGCTGCATGTTGGATAAGTAAGTTTCCTAGATCATTAGCCTCCATATCTCAATAAATCCCAACTGTATCCTTTGTTGGAACAGCCCGGAAAACCTTGAGTACCTTTTCTTCTCTTGCCCTTTCTCCAGATCCATCTGGAGAAAAGCCCTAGCCTCCATCTGGCCCCATTCAAGGCATTCCTTTGGGTTTTCTCGTGGTTGGTCTAGGATGATGAGAAACTTTTCAGGCTCTTCCATTTGTGATCGGATTGGTAAGCTAGTTTTCTGTGCCTCCATTCATCATCTTTGGTGGGAGCGCAATCTCAAGGGATGGATTTCCAAATCTTGCTCTTCTGACATGATTTGGAATGCCATCTATTTTGATTTTTCTTCTAAATTGATAGCTCTCCCCCACCCCCCTGTTGAGGATACCCAAAGGAACAGATTCATTGTTGTCTCCTAGGGTCTTAGCTCTTCTTTTAGGTCTTCTTTTGTTGTTCTTTAATATAAGGGTAAATATCACTTACCTCCCCTCTTAGCTGGACAAATAGCGCTTACACCCCCTCTTAGTTGGATAATATCACTTACCTCCCCTCTTACCTAACAAATATATCAAACACCTCTCCTCTGTTAACTTTCTCAGTTAAATTTAACTTTTACCGTTAAATATTTTTCTAAAATCCTAAACTACCCTTGACTAAAAATATTTTTTATTTTAAACCCTATATTACTTAGTCACCCTAACAATTAAACTACTTAATTACCTCAATTAAAATAATTATTAAAAACCAAAACACTATAGTTAAAACCTAAATTATCTTTAATTATTAAAAGCCCAACATACCCTTTTTAAAAAAAAAAATATATATATATATATATATATATATATATATATATATTAAACAATTAAAAAAACCCAAAATAGTAGTACGTGTTTAATTTTATCAATATACCTTTTTTAATTGTATTTTTAATTTTACTTGATAGTAGTACGTGTTTTTTTAAATTGTTTGATAAATTTAGAAGAAAAAAAAAAGGTATGTTGAGCTTTTAATAATTAAAGATAATTTGGGTTTTAACTATGGTGTTGTGGTTTTTAATAACTCTTTTAATTGTGGGTAATTTAGTAGTATACTGTTAGGGTGATTAATAATATAGGGTTTAAAAAAAAAAAAAAAAAGCCAAGGACAGTTTAGGGTTTTAGAAAATTATTTAACGGTAAAAGTTAAATTTAATCGAGAAAGCTAACAGAAGGGAGGTGTTTGATATATTTGCCAGGTAAGAGGGGAGGTAAGTGATATTATCCAACTAAGAAGGGGTGTAAGTGCTATTTGTCTATCTAAGAGGGGAGGTAAGTGATATTTACCCTTAATATAATTATTCATTCATCAAATAAAAAGTTTCCTAGATCATTTGTTAAGTTGAAAGTAGAAGGAGGTGAAGAGAAATAGAATACAGTAAAGGAAACAAATAAAGGAAACTGGAACACAATAAACCCCAGGCTCTAATCCTTTGAAGTGTCTGGCCCTCCCATGTGGTGGAAAGTTGGAAAACAGGTGTCCAAGACCAGGGAAACCTAAATGAACTTTTATAACATGGAAAAATCTCATTTACTTGCTCTCTTATGGAAAGGGATCCTTCAATCCTTGCTTGCGTACCATTTTTACCCTCATGGAGAGCTGATGCCGTCAAACTGGTTTTTATGTTAGTCTAGTGTCAGGTGCATTCCAATTCAAACATTCGTTTGGACTCATTTTCATTTTTGAACAGTAGATGCAAAAGTTGACTTTGCACCCTTATTGAAGACTTCGTAAGCTTAGATTTGTGCTGAAAGCCTGAAACTACTAGATAAAAAGACGGTGATGTGGGGAATGTATTCAAAGAATTCCAGCATCTACGAAGCTGACACTTGGTGGAAATTTAGAGCTATTTAAGTGAGGATCCAAGGGAACATTGTGATCCCTTTTCATTGTTATTTGCATGCATGATGTTTCATAATTGTTGGAAACTACCATTTCTCAATTGCTTTAGAAGCAGTGACATTTTTTCCTTTTGGCAGGTTGGTGGTACTAGTACTCAACCTTTTGTACTTTCTCAACAGTTCTTGCATAGTATTTCATCTTCTCCATTTCCAACTAACACTGGAAAGCGGGCAACTAAATTTTCTAGTTGGCTCAGTGAGAAAGAGAATGATTTAATTGAAAAGGAGGTCAATCTGACTGAAGATCTGCAGTGTGGTGATATTTTCTGCTTGCTTGCTGTAATTTCTTCAGGAGAACTACTCATTTCGCCACGTTTGCCAGATGATGGGATAGGAGAAGCTGAGGAGAGTAAGAATCTGAAACGTAAAACCGATATGGATGAACTGTACCCTGAAGAGATGGTTAAAAGGCCCAAAATTTTACATTCAAAGGACATTGATTTTCGTCGAGAGAAAGGTTTTCCTGGTATCATGGTATCCCTGACCCGGGAGACAATTTCAGTAGAAAAAACTATAGAGCTGTTCAAGAAAGATGAGATCTGTTCAAGTCCACTTCTGTTTGATGAGAGTGAACAATCTAGGTCCCCTAATGGTCTCGACACTAGTAGTTGTTTCTCTCTTCCCAACCATTTTGAGGGAAGTCAAAATTTGGGCAGTATTGCTCCCCTACGAGGGGAGGTGAAAGAGTCCCAATGGGAAGCCATGGCTAGCTATGGTCAACACTTGATCTCAACCTTTTCTTCTCATAAAGTATCAAGTTCCCTATGTCCTCAACTCGTCAAGACAGTCTATTCCAGCATTCACAAAGCTGGGGATCAAGGGCTGAGGATTGAAGAAGTTTTTAAAGTCTGCGGCATGGGTGGTATGTATTATTCTCTCTCTCTCTCTCTCTCTCACTCTCGCGTGGGCCAAAATAATGATCCATGGGAATATGGGATAAAGTTATAGATCCCACTATATATTGTTGACTATCAAACTAATTTCTCATGTTTTTGTGTCAATGTCTTCTTTTCAGGGGAGAAAGTAGCTGAAGTCATTTTGGATGTGCTTCAAGTATTTGGACTTATTATGAAGGTACAAAATTTAACCCTGGTCTTAACTATAATAAAATCAGTGATTCAGTATATCTATTTCTAATTTTCATGGTTAAAGACTCTTGGTCACCCCCGCATGGCCTTATATGTATTTAGTAAATTAGAGGTTTCCTATTTTTTGTTGTAGCTGCCTGGAAAAGGAGCCCCTATAGGCTGTTAATTATTTAAAGCATGGATTTTGGAAAATCAAAAAGAGATCCAACTGTTAAATGACTGTTAAGATACCAATGGTGAGGGGCCTACACTGTAGGGGTAGAGTACAAGGGAGTTGTAGGGGAGCAATTCCAAGCATGGAAGGGGATCAATCCCAGACATGGTAAGTAGTTTTTTAGGATTTTGTTGTTAGGATTGTGCTGGGGCTATATTAAGGGCAAGAGAGGGACTGTAAAGGGGGGACTGAATAGAGTTTTGTTAGGCAAGCTTGTTTGCGGGGATGGGGAGAACCTTGGTTGGGGGCATTTTGAAGGGTGTACTGTGGTCTGGGAGAGTCTAGTAATAGAGTTCTCTTAATGAGTTTATTGCAGTGACTATTTACATTTCTTCTTCAGATCTTGTCTATACAATTTGAGTGCTGTTTGTCTGTGTTTGAGTGAATCAGAATGCTGCCTAGAGCTGGTATTTGGTGTTCGATCGAGAGGTTCCTATTTATGATGCTGATAAAAGCTGAACCTGGTGCCAAAGGCTTCCACACAAGCAGAGTCTCTTGCCAGGGGCAGGGGGGCAGGGCGGGGAGGGAACCTTTTCCTACACAGTCTTACCCCAACAAATTTTGCTGGAGGCTGTTTCGATGCCTTGACCTCGGGGCTACAACTATGTTCCACCAACCAATGCACCAAGGGCCGATCCAATAATGTCCTGCTGATGTAAACCCCAAATCTAGGGTTTATCTTCAGAATCTGTTAAAGTGAACCAACAGTAATTTCTGGGGTTTTGTAACCCTGTGGTTTAGGTGTAGGGTTGATTAAATTGATTCTAGGGTTGGGAATAGGACAAACAAGGTTTGCGTATAGGCTAGAGGCTAGAGTTTAAGGAAATTCAATTTGGAACCTTGCTGTAACTTAATTTCAGATTTGAATCTCTTCAAGTTCAGGGCTTTTTGAAATTTAGGGTTTAATAAGAATTAGGGTTTCTAGGGGACGGCTAGCTAGGGTTAAGGTCGAAGGTAGAGGAGGGGTAGGGGATGATGATTCTAAAAGGAAATAGGGAATGTAGGGTTGTAAAGATATGAATGAAGAGGGTTAGGGTTTCTAGGATTTGGCCAAGAAGATAAAGGGTAGGTTTTCTAGGAATTTGGATGAAGGGAAAGGGGCAAAAGTTAGAATCAAAGGTAAAAGGAGGGGAGGGGATGTTGCAGTTAAAAGGGGAAGGGAATAGGGTGGGGAATTGGGAGAACTAGGGTTTAGGGATTGGGGAAGGGAATAAAAGCCTGGTAATTACTATGCTGCCACAAGAGAGAAGGAAAAGAAAAGAAGGGGTCAGGGGGGGGGTTCATGAAGAATAAGGGCTGGAGAATGGAAGGGGATTGAGGGGATAGCAGTAGGGGAGGTGTGGAGAGGCAGCCGCAGGGATTGGGAAAGGGGTGGGAAGGTTTTGTGATGGGAGTGTGGCTGGGTTGAATGGAATTACGGTTTTGGATATATATATATATATATATATATATATATTGGGGGGGGGGGGTGTGGTTTGCTGCAGGCAAGGGGAGGGGAAAAGAGGGGCTTTGAAGGGGAAGAAAGGATAGAGAGAATGGGGCAGCAGTGGGGAATTGTATGTACTTGTAGATGAAAGAGGTTGAAGAAAATTTTGCTATCCAGCAATTCACCAGCAGCCTTCCTTCTTGGAACCATGTGACTCCCCTATTCTTCTCAAACTCAATGATGTAACCCTGGAATACAGGGACAGTAGTACGGTCTTTTCTAAGAAGCAGCAGGAACTTTAGGGTTCAGTACCTTGCTGTTTTAGGTCAAATCGCAGTGGACAGTAGCTGATAATGCACTAAACAACTACTGTTATGGCTGGTTTGAGTTCCAAACCTGGGATCTAGGCATAGGGGAGGTCTAGGTTAATTGGAGAGGGGTGTAGGGTTTGGCCAGGCTAAGGATAGGTCTGAAAATAAAAAGTATATGTTGCTTGAACTGTAATTGCAAATCATCTTCTAAGTTAGGGTTTGTAACTTTAGGGGTTTTGTGATTTCTAGTGTTTCTAGTGTTGGGGTTAAGGTCGAAGGTGGGGGATGGGATGGGGATGATACTCCTTGGCCAGAATTGGTTGGGATGAAGGGTTATAGATGGAGACCTAACTAAGGTTTTAGGGATTTGCAGAATTTTCAGAATTCTTGAATTTCCAGGTTCTGCGGCAAGGAGAAAATAAGAAGAAAAAAAGAGGAGAATAGAGGCTGGGAGATATGGAGATGGGCATAGGGTGGTGGGGTGTAACAACTGTGGGTCCTAGGGAGAGGAGGGGTAATGGGACTGTAATAGGGGTAGGGGCTGAGAATTGAACGAAACTAGGGTTTGGGAGTGGGGGAGGGTGCCACAAGCTGTAGGGAGGATGGGGAAGGGCTGCGTGGGGTATAGGAGAGTTGGAAGGGGTAGGGGAGGGGCTGGGATTGTACTTGAAGGTAGAGTGGACTGGTTCACTCACAATTGCTCTAATGTCAGATGCTGTAGGCTAAGAAGAAGAAGAATGAATAAATTGCAAAAGATCTTGAAGCACCCAATCATTGAGTTCCTCCTTGGAACCCATGACTCCAATTCTCCTTCAAATCTGTATGCAAATTTTATTAATCCAGTCTGCATTGTTATGTGATATGAGGGGCTATTTATAGTCCTGTTACATTGAAGGAAAATATACTAGGACTTAATAAATGAAACCTACTTGAACTAAGCTAAGGAATCCTATTTGGATTTGTAGTGCATCAGGCTTAACTTCTAAACTAGGAAAAGGATTCATAAATTCGTAAGTAAGAGTTCCTAAATAAATACAACTTGCAAATAGGAGATCAACTTTTAAAAAGAATCCTACTTGAAATTGGATTCCAACTAGGACTCCTAACTAAATCGGGATTCTAACTATCAACTCACTTGGGAAAATAATAGTAGATTTAATTCCTAACAGCATGGGGAAACTAACTAGGCCACTTCGGCCTCAAGGAGGGGTTGGTGGTAAATGAGCAATATACCCCTTAGGGAATTCGGCCAGTTCTTGGTGCTGCATGAGCTGTGGGCTGTTTTGGGCCCAAATTATGGGGTTCCTTAGACTTGCCAATCCTGGTTTTGTCACTCAATTTTGTTAGTCAATCATCATTTACAAGCTAGTGGCTATATTTATAGCTTTACATGAGTGCATGGTAAGAAATCTTGGTCTCGAGGCTAATCTCCATCAGTCAAAAAAACTGAGGTCTTGCGTGATATCGTGAGATCTCAGCTGAGATATGGTAAAGTTTTGAGGGCCAACTCGAGTGAACTCGAGGGCCCATCTCAGGAGGTCAAGTTGGGCTGAAACTTGGTATAAAACACACTAGTGGCCTTAGTCTTGTGAGAAAACAAGCCTATGTATAAGTTCCAACTCGACCCTAAGTTTGAAATTGAAATGCTGTAGGAATGAATGTGTAATCTTATAAAGCATGAAATACATAACCATTAATTGAATAAATGAAAACCAAGTGATGAAATACATCAAATGACTTAAATTATTCAGAATTCTATCCATATCAGTAGTTCAATACTCAACAAAATAATACAAAATTATTAGTCTTGAGAATATAATAGTACAAGCATCATCACTTCATAAGAACAAGTTGAAATGAAATTAATCAAGGCCCAAGGATAATTAAGCAGTTAAACTTATATTTAATAATATAAAATTAAACTTTTTCCCCCATGAGAGTGTAGATCAGACAATGATGTTAAACATACATTTAATCCACACTCAAAAGACCTATTCTAGAACGTAGTATTTAGAAAAAGTCAAATTTGGGGAACAAATTCACCTGGCAAATACCATTGATTGATGTTGTTTTGTTGTTGTAGATGAGCTAAGGATTCTGTTGAATGGTTTGAGAACTTCTGACTTGTGTCAAGGAGACGGTCAATCTTTATTTATAATAGGTGCATAGAATGAAAAGAAATTCTCAATGTGAGACAATTCTACCCTTTATTCTTAGAATTGCAACATTCCCCGGCAAATTGGTGCATAGATGTCTACCATGCTCAACTTGCTAGTAGTGTAGGAAAAAAGCTTAGTACTCAAGACTCTTAGTGCAAATATCACCCTTCTGATTGTTGGATGAGACAAAAGAGATGCTAATCACGCCGATTCAGTTTTTTCTGTGATTTAATGCCTATTAATCTCCATACGCTTGGTTCTGTTGTGTTGAACTAGATTGTGGGCTATGCTAATGGTAGACTTGCTGTTTGAAAACAACTGTATAGGCATTTTCAGATCTGCACATATGTCTTGAAGTAGCCCCTTCAACCATAATACCTCAAAAATACCTTGTGCCATTCCTCTAAGTTTTGCTTCAGCATTGGACCTAAGTACATGTGCTTGTTTCTTGCTTCTCCAAGTTAACACAAGGTATAGTACCCTATAGTGGACTTTCTGTCTGGACATCATGCCCATTCTGCATTTGTGTAAAGGGCGTACCCAATGCTGAAGCTCCCACACTATGGGGTCTGGGGAAGGGACTTTCTAGGCAGCCTTACCCTTGCTTTTTGCAGAGAGGCTGATTCGAACCCGCGACCTCCAGCGCACAATGGAGATACTCCACCATTGCACCAGGCCCGCCCTTCCCATTCTGCATTTGTGTATGCCTTAATATTCAAATGTCCATGAGAGAAAATCAGGATACCTTTTCTAGGAGCTAGCTTGAGGTATCTTAGAATTCTATAGACAACATCTAGATGAATGGAATGAGGATCATGCATGTACTGGCTTACTAGGCTAAGAACAAAAGTAATATCTGGCCTAGTGTGGGACAAATAAATCAGATTCCCCACTAGCCTTTGGTAGCTGTTCTTGTCCATGAGTCCTCCTTTGGCTTTTAGATGCGAATTAGGCTCAATGGGTGTTTCAGTTGGCTTGCACCCTAACATCCTTGTTTCTGCTAGTAGATTCAAAGTATATTTTTCTGCATGAAAGAGAGATGCCGTTAGCAGAATATGCTAATTCAATGCCTAAAGTACCTTAGCTTTCCCATGTCTTTAATTTCAAATTCAGCTCTCAAGAATGCCTTTGGGGCTGAAATCTTTTGTCTTCTTGATGAATAGGGTATGATTAGCATTGCTTTGTTTATAACTGAGAGACACCATAGCTTTATGAAATCTCCCAAACCATGCCCTTGGGAATTTCTTCAACCCATAGAGAGTACTTTTGAGTTGGCATGCCTTCCATGAGTCTCAATAGAAGTATTCCCTGGTGAAACATCCATATGCGCTTCCTTTTGAATTTTTTCATGAAGGCATTTTAACATTAAGTTGTTGAATTTCCCATCCTTGATTCACTACATATGAAAGCACCACTCATACTGTATTCATCTTAGCAACTGGAGTAAAGGTCTCTTGGTAATCAATTCCATAGGTCTGTGTGAATCCCTTTGCCACTAGTCTAGCTTTATATTTATCAACAGTACCATTTGCCTTGTGCTTAATAACAAACATCCACTTACAACCAACAATGCCCTTACCTGTAGGTAAGCTAACTAGATCCAACATTTTTTCCCCTCAAGGCTTTCATCTCTTCATCCATAGCTTCTTTATAACGAGGATGAGCTAGTGCTTCCTGCTAGGTTTTGGGAATAGAAGCAGAGGACAAGGAAGAAACAAAACTTTGAAAGGTTGGGGACAATGATTGGTATGTTACAAAAGTAGAATAAGCTGCTTAGTACACGCTCGTGGTTGCTTTCTCAGTGTAATTGGTAAGTCTAATGATGGATCATAAGAATTTGGGATATGAATAGACTTAGTAGGATTTGTATCTATAGGACTAGGAAATAGAGCTTCCAATTGGCCAAGAATGGTGGAGGCATTTCTCGGGCAGCTTTTCTTTGGTATGTTTTTAGAGGAGATTGCAAAGTCAGTTGCTGCTTCTCCTGCACATCACTCTCCCCTTGCACATTATTGTCCTTAGCCATCAGTGATTGTTCTTGTCCGGTTACTCCATCCTCCAAGTGGGCAACGCGAACTTTGAGGTGTTGGGGTGGGGGAGCCCTCCCGGTCCTCTGGGGGGTGGGAATGTTTTCCTGGAGACGACATCAATGGTGACACTCATCTTTTGGGAAGGTGGATGATAACACCTGTATCCTTTTTGGGTGGCAGAGTTGCCAAGAAACATACACCACAACCCATGAGGGTCAAGCTTACTATGAACATGATGGTTTTGAGAAAAGGCAACACAAACAAATACTTAAGGAGGGACTTGAATGTGGTAGAACCTAGAAGAATTTTAATGGGGGCAGCATTCTTGTAAGACACAGCAGGCAATTGACATCTGGTTAATAAGGTGGGCAGCCACAAGGACTGCATCTCCCCAAATGAGGTGGGACATGCTTTGTGAACGTTAAAGATTGCAAAACCTTGAGGAGATGCCAATTCTTGCATTTGTCCACCCCATTTTTGAGGTGGGGTGTCAACATAATTGGTTTGGTGGACGATATCCTGTTTTGTCATTTGCCAAATAAGTTTTGAATTCCCCAACATTATATTCAGTCCCATTATCAGTGCAAAAATTTTTAAAGTATGCCTCAAATTAGGTGATAACTATTTCCTGAAAAATTTGAAAGCAAGCAAAAGCATCACTTTTTTGGCAAAGTAAATTAACCCATGTGGTTCTAGTGCAACAATCAATAAAAGTAACAAACCAGCGACATCCAGATGAAGAAACATAATGTGAAGGCCCCCAAACATCAAAGTGAATAACAGAAAAACGGTTAGTACGATTATCAGAAATAGGACAAATATTTTTGGTTTGTTTTGCTAAAATGCAAGCATCATAATGGAAATCATTCAAGTTATATCATTTAACTAAATTAGTAAAATGTCTAGCTAAAGTAGATAAAGTAGGGTGACTAAGAGGACTATGTCACTGAAGCAAGGTGAACAAAGTAGGAGAGGAGGATTTGGAGACCATAGCCAACCTTATAGGAGAACAGTCTAGCAAGTAAAGCCCTCTAGTCTGTTTACCATTGCCAACCTTAACACCCCATTTCCTAGTCCTAAAAACACAATGAGATGGGAAAATAGAAGAAGTTATTTTGCAACTTATGTCCTGAGTATACTAATAAGTAGAAGATTAGTAGAAAAATTGGGAACTTGCCAAATCGAAGATGAACTATAAAGATTATGAACAAATAATGGATCTCTTCCTAGAAATAGGGGAAAGCGAACCATTTTTAATGCTAACAGTATATTAAGATAAACATGAGAGTAGGAATGAAATAACAAGGATGAACTAGTCATGTGATTGGTTGCGCTAGGGTCAATTATCCACAAGGAAGGACTCGGGAACACACTATGGCAGCCGAAAAAGATACATGAGGTGGAAGGAGGCTTAGAGGAAGTAACCATTGTAGAGGCAACACTAGTGCTAGATGTCAGCGTGGAAGAACCCAAGTCTGGTTACAGCTGAAGGAGATGTTGGAGCTCATCGGAAGAAAGAGGTTTTGGTGCATTACAATCCTCCAAATGGGCCTTGATTAGTTGCCGCTTGTGAACATACTCCACAATTGGTATTAGACCTTCATGGGAACTGGGTGGTCGGCTATGTAGTTTCCAACATTTATCCCTTTTGTGACGCTCACGCCAGCAGTAATCACACTTAACGGGAGCATGGGAAGAGTCACCGGTACAAGTTAGAGTGCCTCCCATACCAGCAACCAAGGCAAACCTTTCAATTGCAAGATTGTGGAACATGGTCATCCTACGACTATCTTCAATACCAACCATAGCATACGCTTGCTCCAAGGGAAAGGCTCTCGTGAAAGAATGTGGGCACGTATCGGATCATATGTTATAATGAGGCCAGCCTGGAAATCATAAACATAGAGTTTGTCTTCCCACTTCTGATAAGAAGCAACATCAGTGGCACAAGTAGGGGTAAATCTCCCATAAAAGTCAAGTGTCTGATAATATCCCCTAGGAGTATTATAGTACTGAGAGAGAGGTTGAGGTCCTTTTTCTGAAACTGATGATCTTTCTTTTTATTTCAAAACATTGTGCATCATTACCAACCTTAGAATACTTGTCTTTGGCAACTTTCATGACCATAGCAGCATTAAGAAGAAGAAGAAAACTTTCAGCAATAATAGGTTCAATAGAATGGAGTAGAAAACCTGTGATTTTTTCACTTCTTTAAAGCTGAACCAAGCGTTGTAGGTTTGTCATGCCGTGAAGGTGACCATTAAGACCACGGGCACCTACCACAAGAGCAACAAAATGAGACCATCGAAGATAATTCGTCATGTTGAGTTTAATGGAGCTCATCTAGATTGGGGAAAAATTACACTCACAAATAATATGAGCATCCTCCATAGAAGAAAAGCCAGAGGTAGCGATGGGCTGATGGTAATAGATTTGATAGACATCATGCTGATTTTGGTAATAACAAATGTAGAAGAAACACATATGCTTCATATAGAAAGAATTACATCATGAATGGTCATTGGAAGCCCTTGGTAGGAGAAAAGTGCTCGCCACCTAGGGAACAAAGACATGGAAGAGAGGTGTAGGCCGAAAAAGGGGTTAAAAAAAGTGGCTGAAGGGTTTAGAAGGGCGTTGGCAGGGTAACGTGGCCCTAGAGGGATCGCGGGGAGAGGGTGATGTCCTGAGAACCGCACGATTGGGGTTTGGAGGGCCGATGGTGGCTGTTGGAGGTCTTAAAGACCTAACGGCTATTGGCAGTGGTCTTTAGGACGTGGTGGAGGGTTTGGCGGAGGTCCTATTGTCCTAAAAACTTGGTGGAAGCTGGAGGAGATCCTAGGACTTGATAGTGGATGGGTAGAAGGATGGTAGTGGTGTCTACTTTAGAGGAGGCTGGCAATGGTGGCTTATTAAGATGCTCTGTTTTTCTCAAATTCGTGGATCATCAAATTCCGAAGAATTTTGGCTCGAATATCATGTTGAATGCTCTGAGGACGACTGACGTTGGTGAGGGAGACACAATCAATCTTTATCTATAATAATAGGAGAGTATAGAACAAAAAGAAAATTTCCATGTGGGATTATTACAAATATTATCCTAGAGACAATTCTACCCTTTTTTCTTGGAATTACAACATGCTCTGTTTTCTTGTGTCTAAAAATGCTACATAAATGCATGTGTCGCAGTCAAGTAGTAAAAAATAAGTAGAATATTGATTCCTTGGAGAATTTTATCCTTGAATCTTAATGTAAAAGGGAAACTAATTTAAACAAGATTGATAAAAATATTTTGATTAACGAACTAATTAAACAAAGGACAAATGAATTAAGCAAGAGATCCTAAATTGGAGAGCATGCAATAGAAAGAACTGCAAAAAGTGCTATGAATGTTGGGAATCAATTTCCCCTCCCCGAAATTTGGGTTGTGAATGTTACAGCAAAGCTGCAGCGTAAGGCTTATCAGAGAACTTGGAACAAAATTGTACACGGGTGTCTTTTGATCCACTTATGCATTGACATCGTAGTTTAAAACCATCATATTACTATGGGGAATTGAACTGATGATGCGAATTACGCCTGGATTCCAATGGTGGTTATGTGAGGCAGGTGAATATCCATATCCTACCCGCTAATTAGCTAAATCCACATAAGGATCAAGCTAACACATATTATTCAACATTAGTCTAGCTCTAATTAACTTTCCGGTCAAGGAACAAATTTTGGTCGAAACCAGGATTTCGACCCAAGAAAATGTTGAAATTTTTAGGTTTCAACCGAAATTTCGGTCAAAAAATATGATTTTTTTTTTTTCATTTCAACCCTAGGTTATAACTAGTATTTTCCAAAATAAAACCACTGAAAATTTATCATTCAAGTATACTAACAAATGACTGGTTCTGACAAGTACAAACTATATTGTATACAGGCATAAAATCGTCAGCTTACATGAATTGTTTGATAGAATGGTTACATATACAACAAGTCAACAAAGTAAAATGACTAACTAGATCAAGTGATGGTGTCTCACATATATTAAGTTAAAGCCCATATATCATATATACATATGTATTTTTTCAAAATACATAATTTAGAAAATAATTATTAAAATAAGAAAATGAAATCAATGGTAGCAAATAATAAAAAAATAAGTTTAACAAAACACAATCATAGATCATAGTCCTAGGCTAGACATGTATAATTTCAAGGCAATACAAGATCATTTACTCACGAACAAAAAAAAAAAAAAAAAAAAAAAGAAGAAAAGGAAAGTTTGGAATTGTTGGGTATGGCTCATGCTTCACATTCTATTGTTGTCGGAGCTTCCTTTGTAGCTGTTGTGGCTTTGGAGGTGTTTGAAGGTAAAACATGAGCAAAAGAGGTGATTGAAGGCAATGAGTCGTGAAGATTAGGTGAAAATGTGAAAGAAATCAACAAAAATTGAGGAAAAAGAAGTTGGAATGTTGAAATGCTCAAGATTTTGGTCGAGATAGCATAGTTGTTAAGGCGTTACCTTGGCGACTCCTAGGCGTCCGGGCACCTTCAGAGCGCCTCAAATCAGTGTCGCCTCAAGAGCCTCGGACGCCTTATACCCCAAGGCGTCAGCTTTTTTTTCTTTTTAAATCACGTGAAAGTTGCCAAATTTAAGGTATATATTGAATTACTTATTAGATTCCAATTGTAAAGTATCTACTGTTTGAACCTATATGCATATTTATAATGACGCTACATGTGATCAAATGTTAAAATAAAAAATAAAATAAAAAAAAAAAAAAAATCGAAAGAGAATAAGTTCTTGACTCGAGTCTCACACTCACTCTCACTCTAATCCCTAATCTCTTTAGCTCTTCTTCCATTCCCGCGACGACACTCTGGCTAGCCACGCGACAGATGACTTCATCTCTTCCTTTCTTCCCGCGACTTTTTATTTAGGACCTACTATGTGTGGTTTGTAGTATGTTGGATGACTTGAGGTAGGTTGATATTAGTTTTTTTTATCATATGAGATATGATAGATTTATAATGAATTGGAGTGAATGAGATGTACGCTAAAAATTTCACTTAAAACGCCTCAAAAGCTCCTCGGAGGGCGCCTCAGCAACTCATTGCTTCAACTAGCCTAAACTGCCTCGCATCCCCTCATCGCCATGACAACTATGAGAGATAGTCAAAATTTCGGTTGAAACCTTTGAAATGGTCAAAATGTTTGAAATTTCGGTCGAAACCTATAGTTTTTCCGAAAAAATTGGAATTTCATATCGGTTTAAAAAAATGCAAGCATTTTGGTCGAAATTTCGACAATTGCAAACCAAGTTTCTTCTATGTTTCCAGTTAACAAAAACCACAACATTAACTCAAGGATGACTAATTGATAAATAAAACAATTCAAAAACATGCATGTTGAACACACCGATAATAAACTGTACTACAACAAAGTTATAGAAAATTGAATAAACACAACTCAAGTCACTGGTTTGGGTACTTTATCATCCCAACAAAACAAAAAACTATCTCTTATTAAAGTTCAAATACAAAGAAATAAATGCAGTCATTAAAAGCGTCATTAGAATATAAAGGACTAGAAAATATAAAACCCAATAGAGAACTAGAAGAATGCATCCACAATGCTCCAGCTCCCTATCTCCACCAGCTCCTCCTCTTGGCCGAACTCCCCCTCTCGCATCTCTAGTTCTTGCCTCTTTTGGTGCCTCTTCCTTTTCTCAATTACCCCCAAACTTTCCTTAGGTGAAGGGTAAAAATGGATTGTAGGATTGGACCTTTTCTTGTGAGATCAATGGTTGAGATCCTTCATGTAATGACAAGAGGAATATCTAATCAGCTAGCCCTTTTTTTGGTGATTTCAGTTGATAATGCCACATGTGTCCTTTGATCATCCAATCTAGAAAATTTATGCTGCAACATCTCTATTGCAAACTGAGTAGACTTGTTCTTTGTTCCTCTTCTATGACTCATGTCATCTTGTCATCCATTATAATTCTTCTCCTACAATGCCAAGAAAAAGAGGGCTGATCAATTCCATCCATTAATTCAAGGAAAATTCATGCATAAATAACATAAAAGACCTTTTCAACACTTAAAACACTAAGACTTACTAAACTACAATTTATTGAGAACTATCACTAAAACAAAGAGAAATCACTTTTAAATGAAGCTATCTTCAAGCATAAAATCACTAGAATTAATTCTATTTTCATAGAGTTATTAGGCTCCTTAGAAGTGTTCCAGGTAATAATCCGGCAAGGTTTAGCCTGAAACTCCAGTAGAGAATGATTGAGGAAGCTGCTGTTGAGAGGAGACCAATAACTCCGAGATTTGGTCTCGGGCAAGACTGAGTAGAAAAGGGCATTTTGGGACTGAAATACTGGTTGGACCGAGATTTCGATCAAGTTTTGCACCTAATCTTTACCCGACCTCTTGGGAAAACGAGATCTTGTGACATCTTGTACTATGCATGAGTGAGCTTACACTAGGACCCAACATTAGAAGGTGATTCAAAGTTCAAACTAGGACTCTTCTTGGACTTTGGACTCCTATTCTAACAAGGTTTCAGATTTAACTCACCCTAGGATATTGCAGATTACAAAACATGAGTAGGACTGGAGTCCTTGTGGAAATTGCACTGCAACTAAGGGAATCCCTCTCTAATTGGGACTCCTATCTTGACTAGAACTCTTCCATATCTTATCCAAAACTAAACCAAATTCAGAAACATGAGTGGGGTTGGAATCCTACTAAAATACTGGATCCAACAAACCCCAATTTGACTCAATTAGAACAAGCAAAAATTACCAAAATACCCCCATTCATGTGCATCTCCTTTAGGGCTGTAGGGTATGGGGCTTGCCACCCTAGGCCCTGCTTCGCCCTTACTGTGGCCCTGGATCTGGTTCAAATCACCTGCCAAGAAAATCAAGAAGAGTTTTGTGGTTAAGGTTTTCTGGATCTTAGACCTTAACTTTTATGTGGATTTTTGCTGAAGCATTGGGTAAGTGGTGGTAGTCCTAGGCTTTCTGTATGGTGACTTTTTTTTGATTATCAGTAGACGACATTTTCCTGACTTTTTAGTATTGCCAAAATATGAAATCCTGCAATGGGAAAAGACATTCAGAAATTTCATTTGGCCATGCCTGGTTGCTTAAATATTGGTTTCAACAATGTTTAACGTAGCAGCTAGTCTGGATTGGTGAGTTTCACAACTTAAATGTTCTGGAAATTCTATAGCATTCTGCATAAAACTGATGCTTGAGCTTGTTTTTCACCTTTAAGTTGATTCTTACTTCACATTTAAGCTGATTCTTGCTTAAGTTATGGGAAAGTAGCAGCAACCCTGGGGGCTTCATATGGTGATATGGTTTTTGAATCTTTAAGTAGAAGGTGAATTGGTACAAAACATTTTCTTGACTTTTTATTACTGCCTACAGTCTGAAATTCTGGACTGGGAAAAGATTCTCAGAATTTTTCATTCTGGACAGGTTTGGTAGCTTAATTACTGATATCAGCAATATTTAACAAGTAACCTGCTTGAGTAGCAAGTTTCACAAACCAATGTTCCGAATATTCTCTTATCATGCTGTGTATTACTGATGCTTATGCTTGTTTTTCTAATAATGCAGGTCAATGCTTATGATAATGTTCATGTTGTTGACGCTTTATATCGTTCCAAGTATTTGTTAACCCCAGCAAGTCTGTATGAAGGTCTTACAACAGTTCGGCCAATTAATTCTCCCGTAATTAATGACAAAGCCTATTCAATCCACCTGTCAGACAATCGTGAAGGTGCTGCTTGCACTTCACAGGAAGAGACAGGTGTCAACCTCAGCAACATTCATAGAGTTACCATTCTTAATCTGCCAGAAGAGGTTTCCCACTCCTCTAAAGAACTTCCATCTGGAAACGAGTCTCAAGATCATATGAATGTTGAAATTGTTCCCATGGAGGGAGCTCATGATAGCAATTTCTGTAAATTTGTGAGTTCTGATGATCCATATAGGCCAATATTACCATGGATAAATGGAGATGGTACCACAAATATGATTGTATACAGGGGATTAACACGCCGCATTCTTGGAACAGTAATGCAAAATCCTGGGATTTTAAAGGTATGCACTGAACCATATTATACTTTACTACCCATTTAGAGTCTCTCTGTGTTCAAAGTTGAAAGATGATTGAGTGGAACCAACGTGGGCTGCTATAAGGTGAGGTCGGGCCAGGCTTCTTGAAACCCTGATCCTTGCCATGAAAACCATGGGCTTTAGCCTGACTTTACATGGCTGGGCTTGGTCGAGCCAGGCTAAGTAAAAAATTCAACCCCGACCCAACCATAGAACAACAAAACAATGCATTTACTCCATATTGTTGCCCTACATTTACCAAAAGTAGCCTTCATGGTGGTAGGTTGGCTGGTTCAGGTCAAACAATCAACCTTGACCTGCTCTCAGGTCCAAGTTTTAGGCCTAGGAGTATCTGGGCTTCGGGTGGGTTCAGGCTATCAGGGCCAAACTTGCATCCCTAGAACCAAGATTAGAATGGTGTTGTAAACTTCATCAAATCCACTGTAATGGTTCTCCGAGCTTCTTAACTTTAGTTTTGATGCCATCCAGCCCATTATCATTCATGGGAATCTGCTTCATACGCTACTTTCAATGTACTTCAAGTTCGTGTTATGGAGGTCCAGGTCTCAACTCTAAGGTTATTTTGGTGTTTAGTGGTAATTTATCAGTTATCAGAGTCATAGTTGAGCTTTTGGATACAAATTTAAAAGCTTCGGTTTTTGGTGTTTAATGGTAGTTATCAGTTATCACAGTCATAGTTGAGCTTTTGGATACAAGTTTAAAAGCTTCATTTGCGATTCCCAGTTGTGTTACTTCCACCCAGTTTAAGTAGAGCAGCATTTCACCTTCTCTTTTCTCTTTCGTATTTTTCTCTTGTAGAGTATTGAACCCGTCTCTTTTCGTTTGTTGAGTATTTCAGTCCTATTACTTCCACCCTCCTCAAGTAGATTGATGTGACCCAAAAATACTCCTTTGTCATGCAGCAGCAAGGGCTGGCTGAATGGCCTTAGGGGTATTTGGTCATTTTGACATCCCTCCTTGGGGTCTTGTGAGTCCCTTTAGTTTCTTTGTGGTGTTACCAGTTAGAATCTATTCTTAATTTATAAGTTGATTATGTCATAGTCAAGTTATTAGAGAGTCTTTAATTATGTAGTAGTGCTAGTTGAAATCAATTTTAAAGTATGATTCCTTCTGGATAATTGTTATTTTATTTTGGTTATTTTTGTGGTTCTTAGAAGACCCCTTTTTCAAGCTGTTAGTTGGTTTAATTAGTTGTTGAGTTGTAAAGGGATTCCCAATCTGAATTGGATTCCCTAATTAGAGTCCAAGTTTGTTAGTTAGAGTCCAAGACTTTAGGTCCAAGTGTCTTGCTTCTTTGTAAATGGCTATATAAAGGTCCCCACACCTTTTATGAAAATTAGACCGGATTGATAAAATTGCAAGCATTCAGGAAGAATTGGAGTCATGGGTTCCAAGGAGGATCCTCACAGCTGAGTGTTGAAGTTTCTGCAACTTTTCTTCCTTCTTCAACTCCAAGATGCTGTGAGTCCTGCAACAGCTTATAGTCCTTCCGTTCAGCAGCTGTAGTGTACCATTCCACTCCCCCCATTAAGTGAACCCCGGACCCTACCCTACTCCCATTCCCTCGCCTAACCCTTGCGCAACCACCCGTCTTTCCCTTGCAGCGGCAGCAAACCTCCCTTCCCACTTGTTCTCTCCCACTCACAAGCCTACCCAACTCATTCCCTCCTCTTTCTGCCTTTCTTGATCTTGCGGCAGCTTAGGAAGAGAGAATAGAAAAGAAAACAAAGAAAAAGAAGAAAGAAAGACAAGAAAAGAGAGAAAAGAAAAGAAAGAGAAGAAAGAAAAAAAGAAAGAAAAGAAAGAAGTAGAAAATCATCAAGATTGAGCCAAGAAAGCTTCCAAACCATTCCCAGACCGGCCACAAGCTTCCTTATCCCTTTCCTCCTAACCAAAAGCCTCCCGAGCCTTTCCCGTTTAGGGTTTTTGAAAACCCTAACTCTTTCCAACCCTTCTCCTTGATTGTTAAAACCCTAATCCATCTAAAATCCATCCCATCTGTCTGACTGAAACCTTAAGTTTGACAACCCCATCCCATCCCATCCCATCTTTGGTGTTGTCAAAACCCTAAAACCCTAACCCTTCCATAACCAAGACACGATTTTCACCAACCCATCCAGATTTTTGTTAACCTAAACTTTCCCCATTTTGTTCCCCAAAACATCCCATCTTGGGTATAATTAAAACCCTAACTTCCCAATTGTATCCCATCAGTTAAGATCCTAAAATTCCCCAAGTCCATCCCATAACATATTTTTCTCAGTTCCATTTCCCCATGGGTTACCAAAATATGAAATAAACCTCCTAGGGATTATGTATCTGATAGCTGGTTCAATTTTAGAGGATCTTGAAGACTGGCCCAAAACCTGGATTACATCATAGATGCATTCCATGAAAGCTGGCACATGGGTAACCTGGAGTGCGCAAGTCATGGACTCCTGTTGGAGAAGCCAAGAGACCCATAGTCTTTACATAACACAGAATATCTGGGTAGGGATTTTACAAAAAGAGACATCTGGTAAAGATCTAGAGATGTCCAGCAAAAAGGGTACCAAAGAGCATGATTGAATTGTTGGTGTAGGAAGCAGCGCTTCAATCCCTGGTGAGTAGGTCCAGATCAGTAGTAGAGCCAAATGGGTCTCCTGCACTTCTCATGACCTAGTTGAGATGGCCCAAAGGACTGGCTGTAGGCTATCTGATCCTAAAATAGTGCTTCCTTCTTGTTGGCAACAAAAACCATCGGTTATTAAATGAAAGGCCTGATGTAGTCCTAGATTGATAGATGATTAGCTAGAAACTAGTTCTTCCAGGTGTGGATAAGAGCCAACTTAATTTGGGGGTTGGAGGATTCCAACACAGCAGCTTTGAGTGGTAGATTTGTGAAGACTGATTTTGCAGTAAGAAGACAAGTTAGGATTTTAAACACCTAAGCGATCACGGTCTTCCTGAACTTTACCCACTGGGGAAATCAGCACTTGGGACCTTTAAACACCAAGCTATGAGTGCAAGTTTGGCTTTTGTTGCCCTAACCCACCCTGAGCCCGAGCAGGGCTTAGTCTCAAGATTTTTTTGTTTTAGCCCTGAGGGTCGGTGAGGGCCAAAATATTCTGGCCTTGAATTAGGCCCAAGGGCAGGCCTGGGAGTAGTGTTTCTCCCGCCTGACCTGTTCAGGTTTGCTGAATGTAACAAGAAGTAATTCCAAAACTGAAACGAGCCATAAAATTGACGTTTTGTTTCATTTAAAGTCCACACAAAGGATTAAAAACAGGTCAAGGATAGAGTTGCCAGCAAAGAACTCAGTGTGAAGGCCATCAAAATGCATTTGGTCCAACCCTAAAGCAGGAATAAGTACTACTGGGTTTCAGAGTGGTTGCCACAAAAAATGGAAACTGGAGTCCATATTAGACCATTTAGGCAGTAGTCATTTGACATGGGGGTAGATTGACAATAGCCAGAACAAAATTTTGAATCCAGGTGAAATCAAAGTTCCTAGGATAAAGACCACCAGTTAACACTCAAAACTTTACGACTATCCAGTATGTCAGATGGCGAGCGTATTAAAATTTCAGAAACAAACAAGGGTGGTAAGGTGAAAGGAAAAGCATTTTGAATCAACTGAAGTTAATTATCAACTCAGAAATTTTAATGGAAGGAGAATGGGAATAGACTTGGGTAAGGCATGCTTTAATCGTAACTAATCTCTTAGTATTGGCTTGAGTTCTAATTTGGACTTTCTAGTTGGTGCAAATTTTAGGGGCATTCCACCTTGAATCACTTGATAGGTCAGAGGACTTAGATTGCCTCAACTGGGAGACCCAAATTTCTCCTGCTGATATGTCTAGGCTCAGCTCAAACAGAGTTGACCCAAGTGGCAGAAGAATGCATTGAAAATCAATCACTACTGAAATGAGTATGCTCCAATGCTAGGGCTTCCCAAACAAATGAGTCTGATGTTTGATTCATGTCCAATCTAGAGTCCCTTGATGCCCACTTCCAAGATTACCACATCACCCTTCTATTTAGTATATAATGAGGTGGGTGATTTTTCTTTTCTAGCTTCTGATATATAAGAGATGTCTTGGTATCCTGTTTAGCCACAGAGCTCTGTATCCTTTTTAGTGTTTATTTTTTAACCTTCTCGGCCATTTGCTATTGCTCTTCTCCCAGGAAAATGATGTTGCACTGTTGCTTCTCTGATACAAAGGAATTGTGTATTTTCATGTCGGCTCAAGTAAACCATTATTTAGGCCCTGCCTGGTCAATGTGTGTGTCCGGTTAATCTAAAGGAAAGGCAAAGTGGAGTGGTTTCATTTGTCAAACCAGATTACACCTTCTGTATTATCAATAATGTGAATTAGCTGTTGAAGATATTTGATCTGGTTTTGGAAGTGTTTTAACTTTCTTGGTGTAAGTAATGTGTCTGGGGATGCTGTTGTTCTTGTGGGATGAACTCTGCTTGCTATCCACCATTTTGTATTGTTAGTTTCTTCTGTCCTATTTTCTGCTAATTTTTCTTTCATTGTTGTGATAGGACGATCTCATCAATCGCATTGACATTTTGAATCCTCAGGTATAGTTTCTTTAGCCTGAAAATCATGAAACTGGTTTCTCAAATTTTTTGGCCTGTGTCTGATGTTGATAGTGGGTGCAGAAGCATAGATTTCCTTATTTCATCATGCATCATATTGTGCTTCTAACTTGGCATAACATTATCACTTGCTTGTGCCATTTACCATTCAAAGACTGCCAGTTTATTGTCAGCTCTTGTAATTGTTGATCATGTGAGATTGAACATAGTCATTTGGAGGAGTTTTATTGGGTGATAGCTCACAACTTGTTTTTCTTCTTCTATACTCATATCTCATTTAAAAATCTTAAAATAAAGAACCAGAAAGCTCACTTCACAGACTGGGTTTAACAAGTTGTAGATATTAGTCTAAATTTTATGGAAATGCTCATTTGTTTACACACTCTAAGTTTCAGACTGTGTGGCTGCGTTACAGTATAGAAATTATGAAAAAGTCAAGTTCAGATGGTTTAGTTGTACATTTAAGATTCATATTTGAGATCAAGTAACAAATTTCGCTTGAAATGGGAATTTCAACCTTGCCAAAGGCTGAAATACCCATGTTTCGGTCGAAATTTCGACCAAAACTGGACACTTTTTTCTGCACACTTGTAACCTCAATCTCGGGCCTCATATGGGCTCAAATTGATTTGGATTCTTGCATATTACCTATTTCAAGCATAATAAATACTATAGAACTACTAGTTTACCAAAAAAAACCATTGAAAATGTAACATCCAACTTTCCAAGTATACACTACATATGAGAAGAAGCGAGAATGTTAGTAACTTAGTATGTTACTAATTATAAGTTTGTTATATTCAATCTCCCCCTCTTCCATCTACACCCCATACAAATGACAATACAAGTCCCATGATGTTCGCCCTATATAGTTGTCGACATAGTCAACAATTGCAGCTCTATACGTGGCTTCATCCACATGCATAAGATTTGCTGACTATGGGAAGTTGTGAATCTCCAAAAAAGGAACTGGCTCAGCTACATATGGAAAGGTTGGTGGTGGGCCGGTGGCTATAGAATAGAGTGGAAAATCTGCTCAACAAATGAAGGAGCACCCTGGCTGTCAGCAGAAGGATAAGATCCATACTGACAATAACCCAGTGGCTAAATCCAATAGGTGACAGTGGGAGGACACCATAAGCTCCATAAGTTGCTCTATAACCATAAGGCTCCACTAGTGGCTGACTGGCCTAACCTTGAATTTGATAGCCAGGAGGGATACCATATGGTCCATAATCATAAGCTCCATAAGTCAACCCAGTAGAACCAATACTCTCCACAGCAGTATCATATGAGGACTCCGTAGGCCTATGCCATCCGGATTCTCTAGAGGTGGAGGACGTCTCTAGAATCATCAATGCTTATCGATCTGATAGATCCCACTAAGCTCTCGGCATCAACTGGATGGTAGGACCCATATGATGGCGTGTCCTCTATGCTATAGCCGTGTTGTCTCTCCTTCCCCTTCCTCGAATATGTAGAGGGAAACATTTTGGCCTCGAGATGTAGTTCCAGTATGGTCTGAATCCTATGTCGCGTGGGTGAACTGACTCTTGCCTGTGAATCTCGGTGGTCGTCCTCCCCACCCTTGACTCTCACGTATTGCTGGTGGTGGTGGTGGTTTGTCCCTAGGATCAACTGAATCTTGATCACTAGGTCCAACACCCTCCTCATCCCCTCCATCATCACTGCCATCGTCATCATCACCACCATCGTTGTCATTGCCGGAGGCTTGAGTCACCTCATCCTCAGTGTCGGACCAGACAATCAAATCCTCACTCTGGGTGGATGCATTAGAGTGTGGCACGAAGGGACGGGCGGGTGCTGCATGTGCACTCCCCTCATGGGCCATGAAGTCCTCCACATTAGCCCCCATCTCCTTTGCAATCTGTCTACTAGGACGACCTCCCTCCTCATCCAGCAATGGCTCTCCACTGTCCCTGATCCAGTCAACTACTGGGTTATCATCATCATTCATCTCAAATATGTTGGCCAACTTGATATTGTTAGTCTCTTTGTCCATCCCCTGTCTAATATGATCCTCTCTCAGTCTCATATTATAGTGTATGTAGACAAGGTCCTCTAGACGCTTCACACCCAATCGGTTGCGCCTCTTTGAGTGAATGAGGCTGAAGGTGCTCCAGTTTTGCTCACAACTAGTGGCAGAACATGTCTAGGAGAGCACATTGTTTGCAATCACACTCAGCTGCAACAAGCATAGACTCCAAGTCATTTTAATACTTAAATAACTAAATTAAAGATAGAATATAATAATAAAATATATAATGAAATAAATGAATGAACTTACCCCCAGGGGCGGATTCCCATCCTGATACGGCCACAGAACGACCGAAGCTCCCAGTGGCATCCCTAAATGCCTTTATCTAATATATAAAGAGAAAAAACAATGACTAGTTACCAGGTTAATGACTTAGTATAAAACTATGAATTGTGAATATCAAATTATTCAAATCACTATCTCACCTCCATAAGGATGACTGCTTGTTTAGATGGATCCAGTTCCAACTTCTCCACTACAATTTGGATGGCATCCATCAAATCTTGCCTTATCCCAAGATTGTCCTTGTAATGGTACTTGGGATTTAAATAGTATGTTGTGTAAGAAAAAGTATGTCATAAAAGGGAATATTTAATGCTTAATAGTGTGATAAGATAATGAAAATTAAATTAAACACTAGACTTAACAACTCACAAGCCTTATGCAGTGGATGCTGCAACATAGACTGCCATCTAAGTTCGATGATTTCGATGACTCTCTTGTTGTTGTGTGGGTGGACCTGAGCAACTTGCTGCTTCATCCTCTCTATTGCATCAAATGTGTGGTAGAGTAGGTTTTCTCTGCTGATCTACCATCCTCAACGCATGCACCACAGGCTCAAGCATCTTCACCACTATTTTCACATTATGCTAGAAAGTCTCATCGAGTATGGTCAATTGTGCTCTCCTTCCTCCCACGGATGAAGAACCCTCCCAGCTAAACCACTCCTTTGATGCAAACATGCTCTTAAGGCCAGTCTTCCTATTCTCAAAGCTCTGCAGTGCTATCCAATTAGTAGCAAATCTGGTTATGCCTGGCCTCCCTAACTCACCATGGCACTTGTCCCTCATCATCCTTAATGCATATGTGTGGTTATAGATGAAGGTGCTAACTTGTCGGGCTTGCTCCACGATCTTCTTCACAAGCTTGACCTTTCCGATGTCCTTCAACATTAAGTCAATGCAGTGAGCAGCACATAGAGTCCAAAAGAGCTTATATCCGTCCATCCATGAAGGCATCAATACAAAGTTATAAAGTGTACATGTAATGTAAATATATGTATTTAAAAATAAAAATTAATACTATATGTTTAGATGCCTAGAGTTCTCCTGCATCTTCAACCCAACTTTCCTATAGTTGGAGCCATTATCAGTCATAATTTGGACCATATTTTCCACTCCAACCTCCTTAACCACTTGCTTTAATAATTTATAAATATATTTTGCATCCTTTTTATCACCGGATGCATCTACTAACTTGAGGAACATTGTCCTCCCATCACAATTCAACATGAAATTGATGATGGACTATCTAGTGGGACCAGTCCAACCATCAGCCATCATAGTCACTCCATAATGAGTCCGCATGGGCTTTAATCCCTTAATATACTCATTTAAGTCCTCTTTATGCTTAGTCAAATAGACATTATATATCTCATATGGAGTGGGGCCCTGTACACCACTCCCAATCTTGCTTATCTCCTTAATCATATCTCTATAGTAGGGCCCCTAATCGTGTCGCTAACCAATCAAAAATAAAATCTTATACTAATCTAGCAAGCAGAAAGTACGGGGTTGAATTATGGGGAACTAAAAGGCTAAGTCACTAAGATTGAATTCAACAAAACTAAATTTAAACTAAATCTACTAATTAATGCAAAAACGTTAACTATGAATATGTGAAGATCTTTGGGATTTCGAATCCCCAACGCTTTTCCCTAACCAATATAACTCTACACTTCAAAGCAAATTAAGGATGGTCTTCCTAGGTATGCCCTATCTTCGCAAGACTATCGTCCTTCACGGAAGCTTGGCATGCTTAGTTTGCTGAGCTATAGAACATCTTTGGCCAAACTCAAACACAATCAACTAGAAGATATAAAACAATTAAATTAATGAAATAAGCATGGTTCATCTACATCCCAAAGAAAAAGAACTAGCTACTCATTATCACAAAGTTCATAAGAAAAATAAAGATGAAACATAGGGAGAGAGAGAGAGATGTGGTCTTCTTCTTCAGCAATGAGAGAGATGAGAGCTGCGTTCGCCGTCTTCCTCCTCTTCTCTGTGGCTGGCTTCTTTTTTATGTCTCCCGCACACAATGAATCCCCTCTCTTTACCCGTCGATTTGACATTTATTCTTTTGGATTTTGGAAAAACTCAAAGCTAGAAAGTTGTAGATATTTTCAATATCGTTCCATAGCATCTTGAATCACCGCAATCCAAGCTCATACGAGAGAGATATGCCCAAAATACTGAAGGTAGGTCTGTTTACCCGATTTTCAGATTTATTACCAATTTTGTTCCTTAAACCTCCACCTGTTTCCAATTTGGCTAAGATCTCACTTTTCATGATTTCTTGGGCAGCAAGATTGAATGCCATGATTTAAAATCCACCAATATCTAATATATTTGCCAACTTTACTCCATATTATCTCTAATATCCAAAATCACCTTATTCCTGAAAAATACACAAAAATACTCAATTAGCTCTCTTCAATTAAATAAGTATAGGGAATTAAATCAAATAAAGAATGGTAAATGCATGCTTATCAGCCCCTGGGTTGTATGTGCTGGAATACTATGGTAATAAGCCCATTTGGAGAAAGCCATCCCACTTTTTCCTTCACACTCCGCCATAAGTGCTTCAACTTTTTTGTTTATGCTCAAGCCTCGCTAATAGGGCCGGATCATTGCGAAGAATCTCAAGATCCGGATCTGTAGGATGTGCTGACGAAGCTCATCCCCTTGTAGGGGCCCGTGGGATAGGAATTTCCTGCCTCACACTCGACTCCTCCTCATAGGGACTTGGGAGCCACTTGTGCCTCTCATACCTACTGGCTCTCTAGAGGACCCACAACCCAGACCCCTCTGTTGCCTCCTCATGTCATCAACCCTTTGTTGCTCCCTACTCATCATCATCGCCCTCCTGTCGGTCTCTGGATCAAAGTCACATCCCTCTTGGCTCATCCATACCATAATCCTTGAGATCTAGAAGGTCATCTGAGCATGCATCCTCGAACTCCTCCCTATGTGTTTTCTTCTCTTTCCTCTTTTGCTTTTCCCCACTAATATATGAGGCCAGTGCCCTCTTGACCTCTACGGGCACCTTTGGGCACCCTACTACATCCCTGTTTCCACCAGCTAGATACACCTTTAGTCTAGTGGCCCCACCTCCTCCTATTTGTTTCTTGCAATAATTACAGTCACTCTTCCTTCTATCAGCTGTCAATGGCCTCCCGTGTCGCCAAGCTATGTCAGACATCTTTGAAAGAGAGTGCTTGATCCAAGAAATACACACTAAGTATCTTGAAAAGCTCCACAATATGCTCAAAAAATGACATACATGCTTCTAACAATAACCTCCTATTTTAAATAAATAAATACTTAATATCCACATAAATTACATATTAAAATATCCACAACAGCCGCATATATAATATATATTTAAATTTAAAAGGAGTTATTAGTTTTTTTAATATCCACATAAATTACATATTATATATATATATATATAATTATTTAAATATATATTAAATAAAGAAAAATTACATAATTAACAGAAAAAAATTAATTCAACAATATGGTGTCTCGACTCTCACATACATTAATTTGAAGCTCATACATGTACTATACATATACATTTTTAGCAATATACATAATTTACTAAATAATTTTTAATAACAGAAAAATAAAAAATTAGTAGGAAGAATAAAAAATTAATTTTGACACTTCAAATTCATAGATCAACACTCTAAAGTAAACATACTTAAATTTGGAAGCAATCTAAGATGATTTAAGGCACAAACAAAACAAAAATATAAAAAAATGAGGAAGTTGGTTACTCACCTTGCAAGATTTGAGAAAATGCACAAATGGAGGAGCAAATCTAGTGTTTTGAATGAAATGGAGTTGTAGAAATTAGGTGAAAAGAGGGATGAAAGTGAGAGAAATTAAAAAAAAAATTCAGAAAGGGGTTGAAATGTGCCTGGCGATATCGCTCGATATGCTTGAAAATGACGGTAAGTCGAAAAAGAGCTTGAAACAGGACACTATAACATGCGTTGGTGTCGTTTTGGCTCAATATGGTATCGGGCTCAAAATATCGTGTCGTATCAACCGATATGTCGGTCGATACGATACGATACAGGACACTTTCGTGCCTATCCACTAATTTCGTTCGTTTTCAAATTTTGCAGACATTTCAATCGATATTTCGACCATATCGCTCAAATTTTGTTCCATGTTTGAGATGGTTGGAACTAAATATTCGATTCGGGTTGGTGATACTTGTTTCCGTGATTGCCTAATTGAATCACCCATGAATTCTAGTTTGACAAGGTCTTGTGAATACAACTTCTTTTCTAGCTAAAATATGTTTACAATTTTATGTGCTCAGTATCACGTGCACGTGCCACCCCAGCAGGCTTGTGGTGTTAGGAACCTCAAAATTTCGGTTTTTGAAAAAAAATGAGGTGAAACTTGGGTGGAATCGAAATAGTACCAGGTTTCGACCGAGATGGGTTGAAACCTTGAAACCTGTGAGATTTGGTAGGTTGGGACAGCTTCCGCCAAATTTTGCCCTTTGAGTTTCGAGCCACAATTTTATATTTTTTTGCTAGTTTTATTTCAACCTCTTTTTCACCCTAAATCAGTTACTCATTTGCCTTCAATCACACCACTTGCTCTTCCTTTGGGAATTTCGGAAGATTCTTGCAAGTTTTGTTCCGAATTTCCCATTTTTTTATTTTTCTTTTATCGATGGCTTGAATGGTCTCTATTTTTCCTTTGTTGATGGCTTGAGCGGGTGTCATATGGAGTATTTTCCCTTATGACACATTTACTAGGATGGGATATCTTCATTATGTTGATGATCCCACCTATAGAAACACGATGAATTAGTTCCTAAACAACTTTAGGCATAACATGTGATGGGAAACTTTCATCCAGTATTCACTATTCAGGGGATGGATCCACCTATTCCAGCTAAGCACTCAACTTTGGAATTGAAGCCTGAGGACTTTGTTTTTCGTTATTATATTTTGATGTATATGTAATTTTCTATCAAACAGTTTACTAAATAAGTCACAAATAATGTGATATGAACACAATTTTCCACCTAGCCGAAACCCTAAGTGGGGCCCACAAGATGCCCCTAAGAAGCCTCCCTAGGCTGGCCGAAACCCCTAGAGGGGGTGTTTCGGGCATTTTCAGCCCTATTCAGTTGCTGGAATTATTTCCAGATTCAATTCTGAAGTCCAATTTGGTTAATACTTCTTGAGTTAGTGGTTGAGTTAGTAGTTAGTAGCTGAGCGTCTAAAGGAGTTCTATTAGAGTTTTAAGTTATTTAAACTTTCATTTCAGCATGTTCTATTAGGGACCCTTAGATCTTTTAAAATTTAATTCAATGGTTGTGATTGATGTGGTGGGATCCTAATCTATAAAGGAGTCCCACCTAGAGTTAAGGTCCTTTAGTAGGCTATAAATGAGAGCCTACTTTTCTTTCTAAGTTAAGTCGGAATATGTGAATAAGAAATTGAGTTTGGAGGACCATGGTTCCTGTTTGAGGGGACCACGGCAGATTTTGAGAAAACATCTTCTTCAAAAGTCAGCATCCTAACTAGCACTCTTCTTCAACAAATTTCAGCGGCCATTGACAGCAACAGCAGCCTTAATTAAGTTAGTACAGCAGCCCCATCCCCTTTCTCTCACCTCTCAATCCCATCGCAAATCCTAGGCATCCTCTCCCCCACCATCGGAGGCTCCCCCTCCCCTTTAGCTTGCTGCCATGACCTGGCAGCAACCTCCCACACCCCCTGTAGACCTTCCAGCCTCTCCCCTGTTCTGCACACTTCTTTAGTCCCCTCCCCCTAGCTGCTGCAACACAGCAGCAGCCTCCCAGCCCCTACAACACCCCTATCCCCTCCCCCTAATGCCTGCACCCTCCCCAGCCCTTCTCCCACCTTTCCAGGCCTTGCAGCAACCCCTACCCCTTCCCTTCTATCTTGGGCTCTCCTCCCCTCCCTTACTTGCAGCAAAAAAAAAAAAAAAAAGAAGAAGAAAAGAAAGGTTGTCCAAGATATTCAATCCCATCCCATCACATCCCACAAATTGAATTGTTTTCCCTCCAAAGTTTTGCCTATTAGGGATTTACTTATTTGTCCATTAACCAACCCATAGGGATCCTGATTATCCCATTCTTCTTTCCAATTTTTTGGATTTCTCAAAACCATTCCATAGAGATTTGGGAAAACCTTAACCATCCCAACCCAACCCACATAAAAATTAGTTTAAGTCCTTGCTTGTCTCTAGGATCTTCCCATCAATCCACAAATATCCCAAAACCTTCCCACAATATTTTACCATTATATGCTGGAAGATTCTAGGTGAACCCTTAATTTTAGGGAAAATATTCTAGAAACTCTGACCCTAGAATCGGGCTCACATCACAACGTGTGGAACATATTGTATAATGTACTCAGAAAGTTGGTTTCAATTGGGCAACATAAAAATGACAAAATAGACTAAAGGTTTTCTAGATTTGCAGGTCTAGAGGGCGTCTGTAGACTAACTATCAACTTTTCCCACGTGGAAGGGTGATTTCACAATATATCGGCTTAGAATTTCTAATGATTCAGTTTTGGTGAGATGCATTGATGCAGGCCTGGTATAGGGTGGCAATGGCAGGTTGTAATGGAGGGAGGGAATAAGAGGAGGGAGTACTCACACTCAAACACGATCCATACAGGCTTTCATAAAGATAACTTGATCCATTCTATTCAATCTGAAATTGTATCTTAATAAAATATATTTAAAGGAATAAAACACAAACCTTAGTTGAAATCAAAATCTAAAATAGAATCCAAACTAATGTCTAACTCACAATTACGTAGGAATTAAAATAATAATTAAAAAAAAAAGGAGGAGAAGAAGAAGAAGAAGACATAAGTATTAACTAAATTCAACTGTTGTTGGACCAAACCCCATTGGACGGGTTCTTATAGGGTTGCACCAAAACCGATTGCACCAATCTAAAACTGCATCATACGTTAGTGAATGTTATTAGTATATTGTTGAATTGTTTGAGGACTTCTGAGTTGTGTTAGAGAGATACAGTCAGTCTTTATTTATATTAGTAGAAGAGTACAAGAAGGATAGTGTTGAAAGGAAGACTCAATTGGGGGAGATCTTGTGATTTGAGTAGTCTTCGTTGGTTTACTTTCCTTGTTCTGTTTTTTCCTCATTGGGAATAGATTTGCTAAGATCTTTTTTTCCATGTAACATTCCCACACTAGGAAGATTTTATTTGCTTTGTATTTGTTAAGTTTTAAGTATAAATAAAGCTCTTGAGATGTCCTTCAAACACAAGTCAAGATTTTTCCAACTCAACTCTGATCCATTACTAAGCACCATCACCGCTGCCGCCTCTTACCCAACTTCTCTCTCAATGGCGAGCCAAGAAAAAAGGGGAAAAAATCCTCCGAAAAAAAAATCCTCATCGAACTTGCCCTCTACTTCTTCTTCGTCTTCTTCTTCTTCTCCTTGCTTAACTCATCAAACTCAGCTCTGCTTCTTCTTCTTCTCCTTGCATAACTCATCGAATGCACCTTTGCTTCTTCTCGCTAAACCTCCCCCACCTTCCTCTGAATTGATACCTTTGACCACCTTTGCTAACCAAAAAAATAAAAGAAGAAAAAAACGGTATCATCTGCATCACAACTTCCGTCACAACCCTCTGCAACTTCCATCGCATCCAATGATTCCCAAATCCAAAATAAATAACAATTATATTTGTATATGGTTTTGTGAAATTATTATGACCGAATTATTTTTTACCTGACTATTTTTCGTAAACGAATAATTCTCTAATCCAAATTGAATTTGATTTGTCCATTTTTTTACCACTTTTTTGAACGAACACGATAAGTTAATAGATCACATTACTCTGATTTCCAAATCGTTCTCCATTTAATGATTCATTGATTCCCGAGTCCGAAATGAATAACTATTAAATTCATATATGACTTTGTAGAATAAAATTCAGATAATTACTATTGCCCCCTTGTATTGTAGCTTTATTACTAAAAGAACCTTGTTCTTTATGACATTATTGTTGCCCCCTTAGTTCTAACAGTGTTAAGCGGCCATTAAGGTTGAATGTTTAATGCCTATTTTGCCCATTTATAATTAAGAACGCCAAAGATAATATTATCCTCATTTAGAAGAAAAAAATCATATGAAATAATTTTACACATATTTTTATCATTTTGGATTAAAAAAAAAACACCTTATTGGTAGTAGGAACTTCCTAAAATTGTTAATTAGACAATAAATAAATAACAATCTATTGGAAGTAGAAATTTCTTAAATTGATAACATTAAACTGGAAAGTGAATAACAAAATTAAAAATAACACAAAAAATTAGGAATTACTATTTTTTTATTACCAAATTAAAAAGTACATATATAAATTTGAAAATGAGTTTTATTTTATTTTATTTTTCTCTCTTTTCTTTTCTCTCTTTCTTTTGACTAGAAAAGAAGATTGTTTAATTAGGTTTAAGTTTTCCCTAATTACTGAGGATAGTAATGTAATTTAATATAAATTGTAAATAAGTAATATAAACTGTAGGGTTAATTTGGGATGTTAAATAAATAAAATATGTCATGTCATTATTTAATTAACGGATTTTAACGGTAGGGGGCAATAGTAATTACAGGCAAAGTTCAAGGTTGAATTAGTAATTTCAAAAAGTATAGGGGATAAAGTAATAATTAAGTTATAATACAGGGGGCAATAGTAATTTTCCCAATAAAATTGTTGTTAAAAAAAGTTTAAAAAAATAATTATGTACAAAATATAAAAAAAGTGACTGTTTTAGTGCCTATATGGCAATACAGTGCACAAGGTGACAAAGCGGCCAAAAATTTGCGCATAAAAAAAGTGGTTGGAAATATGGCAGTTCAAAAACTGCCTAGGTGATGCTTTGACAACAATACATTGGACTGAGTGGGACCTAGACCTAAGACACCCAAACTATTTCAAAATGACCAAAATACCACTATAAGGGTTTAGCCAGCCCTTTTGTGTATCAATTGGACCTGGGCTTTTGGACCCAATTATGGGGGTCAACCTTGTTCACATCATATAGTACTGAGAGAGAGTAAGATCCTTTTGCTATAACTAAGTTTCTTTACCAACCATGGAGTATGTCTTTGGTGACTTTTCACACGGCCACGACATTCACAAGAAAAAGATAGCTCTTAGCAATAGCAAGTTCAATGGAATTGAGCAGATAACCCATTACAAGACATTCATCAATTTCCAATTTTTCTTGAGCTAGACCAGGAGTTGTAGGCTTCACTGTGGTGCCATGAAGATGATAGTAAGACCTCGGGAACTAGTCTCCATCGTAGATAGTTTTTCCATTGAATTTGACAGGGTTCATCTGGAAAGAGGGATATCTCATTCATGGATAATTGGAGCCTCTTCCTGATGTTTACTAGGATTGGCCACAATCAGGCACCTTAGATTTTGAGCCCCAAAATAGACCCTAATGGGTGCACCAAGGGATGGCTGAATACTGAACAGGGTTATTTGGTCATTTTACCCCCCTTTTGGAGCCCTAGTGGGGCTAGTTAGATGCAGATTACTATTAGGAGTCCATATCTATTTTTGTTTTTTCAGTTTGATTTTGTTTTGGTCTAGTTATTGAAGAGTCCCAGTTTAGGTAGGGGTCCTAGAGGGATTTCCTTATAATCCACTCCTTACAAGGATCCTAGATCTACTTTTATTTCTAATTTGGATCATTCCTTGATGAGTTATGACTTATAATAGAGTCCTTATCTAAGTAAGAACCTCAATTCGAATCCAATTTTCAAGTAGGATTCCTTCTAGAAGTTGGTTCTCTATTTTGTAAGTTGTATTTGGTTAGGAATTCTTACTTAAAGAGTTTTTTTCTAGTTTAGAAAGTCAGGACTAGTTGTAATAGGGAATTATAATCCAAATTGGATTTCCCTAGTTTGAGTCCAATTAAGTTTCCTAGGTTGACTCTTAGTTTGTTTCCCTCAAGTGTAAGGCTATAATGGCCCCACCTCATTGTAAGCAAGTCAGTTGAGATTTATTATTATTATTATTTTTTAAATTAGAGACTTGGGAGTTGTGGGAAGCTAGCCCACTACCTGGGTTTGGGGGATGTGAGAGTTTTCTGCTACTATTCTTCATCTTCTTCAGCTTGTTGCAGTCCAAGAACTTTCAAAATTCCAGCAGCCTTCAAGTGTCCTTCCCCCATCAAGTATGTACAACCCCAGCCCCTTCCCTACCCTTAGACACCCTCCAAGCCCTAAAACCATAATCCTAATGCCCCTATCACCCTTTTTCCTCTTCTTCTTCTTCTTCTTCTTACCCTAACCAAGAGTCCTAAGCCGAGGAGGAAACCTAGTTTGAACCCTACTCTAAAGGGATTTAATTCTGAAATTATAAAATAACAAAATCGGAGTTAATTGTAGCCTAACCAAACCCTTGAATCATCCCATACTTAACCCTAGAAGCCTTAAAACATACAAATCCTAACTTGTTAGAAGCTGCAATTACATTTTTGTTAAAACAGGTTAATTTTAACCCGTTCCAGTCTCACGCCTAACCTGGCCGAACCCTAAAACCCCTTCCCAATTAATCCTAGACTACCCTAAATCTAACACTAAGATTTGGGCTTCAAATTAGCCTATCCATAAGGTGTTTGGTATTAAAAAACAGCTGCTGTCCACTGAGATTTCAACCCAAACAGCAAGGGTTTAAACCCTAATTTGCTGCTGGTCCTATTTGAGAGGATTCTGTAGACTAGCCCAGAGCCTAGGTTACATCACCTATTCACCTTCACATTAGATGAACTAGTAGATGCATTAGACATATTGCTAATCCAGAAAAGGGAAACAAATGAAATCAAAGATCCTTTGTTACAGAAGGAATTACACCATCGATGGGTTTGAAGGACCCTTCATGGGAGAAAATGTGCTCACCACTAGGGGAATGACACAAAGGTAGGCAAGGACCTAAAGTAGCTTTGGAAGAAGGTGGGGAAGATGGAAGACCCCGTAGAGGTTGTGCCAGGGTGGTGGAGAGAGAAGAGGCTTTTGGGGAGGTCATGAGTGAGAGGTGATGCTCGAGGGACCTCCCCTTCAGGTTGTAGAGGCTAGCAATGGCTAGCGGAGACTTGGTGGTGGCTGGCGGTGGTGGAAGGAAAGGGTGATGGGGTTTGAGGGCATTATTACCAACAAGGAAAAAGGAAATTTTGAGTTTGTCATTGAACTTTCCTTAGACATATGTGGTATCAGATTATGAAAACCTTCAGCTCTGATACCATGTTGAATGGCCTAAGAACTTCTGACTTGTGTCAAAGAGACAGGCTGTCTTTATTTACATTAATAGAAGAGTACAAGAATCAAAGTTCCCGGATTTGGGATATTACTCAACAATATCCTAGAGACAATTCTACCCCTTACACTCAAGGATTACAACAAATATGACATCTGCATGAACGCAAGGATGATTTTTGCTTCTAGAAATTGTGCTTAATGACTAACAATTATGTTCCATGTCCTTACATAGATGTTGGCAATGCCAGTTATTCCCATCACACAACCACTGAACCAATTCTTTTATTTTTTTTGGGAGGGAGGGGGGGGGGGGGTTCTTCCAAGTTGCTAGGGTATGCCTCTAGATGGACCATAGCCAGTAAGGATGCATTAGAAATTAAGAGAAATAAACATTAATAGTATTGCTCTCTTTATTGCTTCCTGCTACTCTTTCTGACATAATATATGGTGTGTTTGATGATCTTTATTCAGAGCTGTAGGACTCTGTTGGAGATAATGGTTCTGGACAACCATCTTATTGAGAAAAAGATGTACGCGAGGAGTTCTGCTGCCCCACCTGGCATTCTTCAGAGTCTTCTCAAGGGAAGCTTCAAGAAGCATGAACCCATATATCGTTGCCACTACTTTGCTAACCCAATGTGTACATCCTTGTTGTAGATATCAAGGTATCTTAAATGTTCTTTTTGTTCTTCACTTACCTTCTTTTTGGATGCCTTAGTGGTTTCTTATGGCTTTGATTTCTTTAATATGTAAAGTGCCCATGTCAGAATGTCAGAATTATACCAGATGTGAATTTTTATTTTTATTTTTCTCTCTCAGTGGTGGTTAATTTATCAAAAGAAGCAAACAAATTGAATTTCTGTGCTTCGTAGGCCAGTTCTCAGACACTTCATATCCCAGCCTACTAAGTATTTTGTATTTCTGAACTAACCTCTGATCCAATTTTCTTGTTGCATCTTTTGTTCTTAACTGCAAGCTCCATTTTTAGTTCTGTATACAGCATTTGAACTACTTCATGATTGATGAATTTGTTGGAACTTCGTATGATAATTCCTCCCCTGGATTATTTTTTTCAAGTACTTGGCTGCCCATATCAATGGTGATGATTGGTCCCTTGCTAGTAACCAATATCATTCACAACTATATTAGATTCCTTATCCAGTTGTTCATTGTTAACTGCACTGGTGAATACTGAATCCCCTCAGGAATGTGGCTTGAATACCATTGACCAATACGTATTATACTGATCATTGAATTGGATGATGGTGAAGTCTTCATGCATAATTTTAAGGTATTTTATGGTACCTTTATCTGTAGATGTGAATCCACAACCGCTACATCATGTAGTACAACCTTGAACTGGTGCATTGCTTTGATATTTTGTTTTACTAAACCCTAGAGCAAATCCATGTTTAGTAGTAGACTATGATCAACTGGTCTGAGTGGATCACTGAACTGGTTTTCTTTTGAAAACATCCTTCCCTGAAAATTCACATTTGGGTTTGCCATATGGGAGCTTAACCCGTAATAGTTTCCCCTACAAATTTTTTATTTTATTTTAGGGGAAAACAAGGCTGCCTAAACCCATTGACATTGTGCCTTCACATTGATGTAAGATCCATGCAAATCAAGGAAAGATATCTTGACCTGAAATTCTTTTATATCATTTTGGTAAGGCTTAAGGGTATTGCGACAAAAGTTTTCAATTTTGCGGAGAAGAAAAGGAATGAGAACACGTACTTCCTTTCGATTCCTTCTAGAGTTCCAACTATAAGGAACCTGTGAATTTTGGGTTTTTCATTTGGTAATAAAATGACAGGTTTTGCTGCATTGGTTTTTGCAATCTTAAGCCTTGGAGGGTTATTAGTGAAGAGACAACTTGGGTATTGACCAGACTATAGAGAGAATGGTTCTACACTAACCTCAGATTTATGAGGAATAGAACTTGCTATTTGAAAGGATAAAAGGGTTGGGTGAGGGGGAACTGCAAGTGTTGTGGCTTTCCTTTTCCCAAAGTTGACTACTTAAGAAAGAAACCATGAACAATCTGAGGTATATGAGACACAAAATCATAGAATAAGGAGTGGAAGTGGAAAGGCTTGATTGATGGGTTAGTGTGAGGAGTCTGGATCAGCGACCCGTACGGGGAGCACAAAGTGCTCCCCCCACGCTTCCTGACCACAAACATGAGTGGGGCCCACGGTGAAAAACACTTTTTGAAAAAAATAAAAAAAATGTTTTTTTTCACCAGTGGGACCCACTGATGTTTGTGGTCAGGAAGCCATCTCCCGACGGGGAGAAGATCCGGATTCGTAGGAAGAGGATTGAAACGTGAGAGAAACAAGGACGTCAACCTGTTTTAAATATAGAACATGGATTCTGGCAATGCAGCTTAGTTGGATAGAGATTTTGCTCAATTGGAAGCTTATTTGATGTGGAAAAAAAAAGTACGTATCTCATGGCTTCATAAGTGAAATGAAACAATTCAAAACTAGAGGTACAAGTTAGACTCTGTTGTCTCAAACTTGGCCTGCGAAAGCCTAAGCACGGTTGATCTCTTAGTGGGGTTGGCTCTTGTTCAAACGCCACCACATACAAGAGGGGTTAACATGTCACTCAAGTTCTTCAAGCTGATGGACTGCAAGTGATTATGACCATATCAGTGAAAAGGCAAATTAAAGTTCATTTTTTCCATGAAATAAATTGAAATTACATCTATAACACTTGAAGGTTCTTAGATATTTTATGCAATTTCAGTTGAATCAAAATCACAGTGGAAAACCATCAAAGGGTTGTTTAGTCAGTAATGACCGATACCTCATAGAGAAGTGGTCATAGATTCGACTCTCCTTGTAGTACATTTAATAATCTTCACTCCTTAATATAAAGATATCAATTCTCTTTCTTTTTTTTGGATCAAAAGTTCAACATTTCATTCATAAACTTGAAAGAAAATACATTAGAATACTGGTTGTGACAACCACAAAACCAAACAAACACCGGATATGATATACATATCCACCACCACCGCCTGCGGAGACACACCACAAAGGCGAACACCGACACTGACAAGAACACGCCACAAGGGCTTACATACCACTCGCCTCAAGGGCGAAACACGCCACAAGGGTGGGATACAGACACCGCCCCCAGGGCGAAGACAGAACATGCCACAAGGGCATACATACTACACGCCACAAGGGCGGATACAGAACACGCCTCATAGGCGAAAACAAGACACACCACAAGGGCACCAACTCAGTTGTTGAAGCGAAAAGCGCCGGATCTTGTTTCTGAACTCCCATCTTGAAACCGCAAATATGGAACCACCAGCAACAGTAGACGAAAAAAATCAGAAAACATGACCAAAGCTCACATCAACCACCGTTTCTTTTTTTTCTTTTTTTTAATAACCAGGAGCTGCAAACAAAGAAACACAGATAAAAAAAACCGAGAAAAGAGATGGAAAAGATGTAGAGATAATCTCTCCGCCTCCTGAAGTGGCACTAGGCATTAGGGTTTTTTTCGCTTTAGCAAGAGAAAGGCGGAAGAGAGAAAACCAGAAAAGAATCTCAAGAGAGGGGGACAAAGAACCGAAAAAGAAATTAAAATTCAAAGTAGAAGAAGATTTTAAAAACATATGTATATTTGCCTTCGCTTTTGGTTAATGGTTTACTTTTTGTACTTGTTTTTGGTAACCAAATTTCATTAAGGCTGAGCAGAAACCAAGGCCGATGAATACAGCCAAGGAGTGGAAAGCGGCCAAACTGTCGAGCCCGCAATCGACAGGGCCATCCTTGCTAGGTCATGAGCAATTAAATTGCTAGACCTAGAGATTAAAGTAAACCTACCTTCCAGAAAATCCAATTGAATTTTCCTGATATCCTTAACAATTGGGTCTATGTGAGGAATTCCAATTGGCTTACTTTTTGTACATATCATAAAATATTGTAACAAATTCTTTTTCTTGGGTGAAATATAGTAACAACTTCAATTTAGTGTTTTGGTTTTTTTTTTTTTTTTTTTAATTTATTTATCCGAATTAAAATCATTTCAGAAATAATGAAAAAAAAAAGAAAAAAGAAAAAGGAAAAAAGGTAAGGTTCAATTTCAAGCATATGCTACCATTCTATTCTATTTTGCACCTGATGAGCATGTATTAAGAGTTTTTTTTTTTTTTTTTTTTTGGTAAGAATGAGCATGCATTAAGAGTTAAGATATTTAGTTGCGGTTCAAAACAAAAATGCTACCTCTCATTCCCAGCCACCGCCAAGGTTGAATCATCACATGAGTTCCAGAAATTCTCTTAACCCAAATGATAATAATAATAGTAAAAACTTTCAGAAAAGAAATCGAATCGGCTCTCCATGGTCCCAACTCTCAAGCCTTACAGGTTCAACGAATCCTCAGCAAGAAAACCACGAACCCAGTTGCCGAATCACTCCCTCCTTTTGGAATCTCATCCGCTGTAGTCTGCTATAATCTCGCGATAGTGGAAGAACGAGGTTGCCGATCTGCTGCTGTCGCCGGAGGAATTTGTTGTTAGAGAAGCGTCACTATCCACCTGTATTGCTCTCTTTATCTCTACAGACTTGGGTGTTCTCACTTTAATGTCAAATCATTAGCCTTTTCTCTTCATTTGTTAGTAATTGAGGATAATTTTTTTGTTCTTTCTTTGGGAAAGACGAAATCCCACTGATGCAGTAATGTTTGCTTTTTAGTGGGAAATGGGTTTCGATTTTTTGACATGATTATGTGATGGTAATTGGTCAGAGTAACCAAACTAAAACAATCATCTTCTTTGTTGATTTTTCATTCCTGTACCTGAAACGCTTTCTCTCTCTGTATGTTGATGCATCGACGCTTAACAGCTCCCATTAATCGGGTCTTCCTAAGCTTAACCAACAGGGGTATTCTATTCTCTCCAACAGGGCGAGTTTCAGACTCGGTCTTCAATGACATTTCTTTTCAAAATTTCTGCTCTTCCTCATCATCTCTTCAAATCATTCCCGAGTCTAATACCGAACTTGTCTATAGTCCACTTTACTCCTTCCTCCCACGTACCCATAACCCTTACAATACAGTTGATATCATCTGTTCCCACCTTAAGCAGAACAATGGTCAAATCACATTTCTAAGGGAAGACCTAAAGTGGGTTCTTCCCCATTTGGGTGCTCAGGATGTGTCAAGAGTTTTACTTAGATGCCAATCAGAGCACCTTGTAGCTCTCAACTTCTTCAATTGGCTAAAAGATGACCTGGGTTTCAGACCCACCTCCCAAAACTACTCTATCATTGTACATATCTTGGTCTGGTCTCGCAATTTTGGTCAAGCAATGAAGCTTTTATCTGAACTGATAGAAGAATCAGCTAAGGAACTTCACCCTAGTGAGGATGTCTTCCAAGATCTAGTTTTGTCTACTGAGAGTTGCAATTGGGATCCTGTTGTTTTTAATTTGCTCACCAAGGCCTATATGAAGTTGGGAATGGTTCAGGAAGGATTAATTTCTTTCCAACAGACAGTGAAGATTGGATTTGTTCCTAATGTGACTGTCTGCAACTGTCTCTTGAATGGTCTACTGAAATCGAATCAGCTTGATTGTTGCTGGGAAATTTACGATGAGATGGGTAGAATTGGGATCTTCCCAAACACATACACCTTCAATATATTGACTCGTGTGTTGTGCCGGGATGGGGATGCAAATAAGGTGAATGTATTCTTGGAGAAAATGGAGGAAGAAGGATTTGATCCCGATGTTGTGACCTATAATACACTGATTGATAGCTATTGCCGGAAGGGGAGAATGGATGATGCTTTCTATATGTATAAGATCATGTACAGAAGGGGTGTGCCGCCAGATCTAGTCTCATATACTACATTGATGAAAGGGCTCTGCAAGGGAGGGAGGGTGAAGGAAGCTCATCAGCTCTTCCATCGTATGGTTAATAGAGGGTTCATCCCAGATATTATTGCATTCAATTCTCTTATTTCTGGTTATTGCAGGCAGGGGAAGATGCAAGAATCAAGGTCCTTGTTGCAGGAGATGATTCAAAGTGGGATTTTGCCTGATGGTTTCACTTGTCGGACGCTCATAGAAGGATATGTAAATGGAGGGAGATTGCTTTATGCTTTGAATCTAATCATGGAACTTAAGAGATGGGGGGTTTTGATCCCACCAGATATCTATTGTTATCTTATAATGGCTCTATGTCAAGAGAACCGACCAAATGCAGCTCTCAGTCTCTGTAGAAGAATGTCTCAAGATGGTTATAACCCAAGCTTGGAGGTCTACAGTGGGTTGATTGGATCTTTCTGTAAATATGATAATTCGTTGCAGGCATCCTTGTTGAAAGATGAGATGGTCTGTAAGGGTCATAAGCCTGATTTGGTTACTTATAGGGCTCTCATAGCCTGTTTTTGTAGATTAGGTAAAAGTGCAGAAGCGGAGTCCTTGATGAATAACATGGTCGATTCAGGACTCTTTCCTGATTCATTGATCTGTAGGGCCTTGATAAATGGCTTTTGTAAGGAAGGAGACCTTGACAAAGCAGAATCTCTTTTGACCTACTTTGCTGAGGTATTTCATCTGTATGATACTGAGAGTTACAATTCACTTATCCAAGTTTTCTGTGAAAAAGGTGATGTGACAAAATCTTTTGAGTTGCAGGATAAGATGTTGAAATTGGGTTTCGTGCCAAATAGATTGACATGCAAGGCTTTGATATATGGGTTGTCAAAAACCAAAGTGCAAACACAAGCTTCATAAGAACATCCTTCGTACTTGTATATTCATAATAGTAATCATCTACAGCTTTGGTGGTTTGTGTTGCAATTGCTGGAGAATGGACTTTCAAACCCAAATATGTTGTTATTGTGCTCCAATTCTAATTAACCATGGAACTATCTTATCCTTTTTGAGCCAGGTCAGAATCCAAGGTAGAATCCAGTAACACTGAATCTTAGTGATATCTAACTGAATCATGTAATTTCAAATTCAGATATACAGAGGTTCACGAAATTTTTATTCGAATTCAGTTCATTTACAGTTCTGTATCATTTAACATAGCTTGGTGTCTTACACTGGCTTTATTCAGATGCTTGCTTATCAGATTCAGATATACTGTGGTTTGATTGGACATTTTTATCTGAAATATGTCCATTTAGAGCTCTGTGTCATCTAGCATAGCTTGATCTGTTACACTGTTTATATCCAAAAGCTTGCTACTGAACTTTCCCTTTTCTACTTCCGGCAATCTGTTTTACTTGGTGGAAAAAATTACCCAGCCAATTTTGAGATCGTAAAACTGTGATGTTATATGGTATACTAGAAATTGTGCATCTCCTTACCTTGCAGGTGTTTTGACTGTTCAGTTCACTAATTTCCAAGTCTGAGCATGCGAAGCTGCAAGTGCTGTTTGCAGTTACATGAGAAAGAAGTGCATTGTAAATAAGAGGGTGCATTCAAGGAATTGGTGTTCCATAAAGAACTGTGGTTTGTTGCTTGTTATGTTGGTCCGAGGGGCGACATCTTTGCTGCATTTTTTCTCTTGAATTTCTGTTTAGAGACAAGTTTAGGGTTTTTATCTGCTAACTGAATACATCCTAAATCAGAGATTTTTCTTTGAAAATGTTGTTAGTTTGGGTTGCTTACAAAATATATATCAATCAGGTTTTCCAACTGTGAGACCTATAATTTTTATCATTTGACTGACAGATGAATCATTCGTAGAATGTCTTTTCCGAGTGCTTTTTTTTTCTGAACTAGTTTGGTTTGTTAGTATTTACTGGGCTTTGCACTGAATTCCTTTGGTTAGTTCATTGTAGGATCTCCTTTTCAAATTTAAAGAGCTAACTAATATATTTTCCTTCTGTTAGTAAAAGAATTAATTACTCCATCTGACATGAATTGAATATTTTCTTGCATAAACATGAAGATCAAAATCCCATCCAAGTACTTTTCAACACCCATAAGTTGCATCTTACATTTACTCATTTTGTCGATTAAATCTAGCTCTAATTCTCTATGTTCATGTTAAATTTGAGATACCAAACCTCCCATTAGTTCTTCATGTCCATCATTTGAGCCCCTGTGATGGTATTAAGTCTACTAAAGCTGGGTAGGTCTCAATCCTTTCTATATTAGGTGAGAAGTAATGTTTCATTTTCCCCTATTTTTCTTCTTTTCTTTTCTTTTCTTTTTCCTGGTCATGATGAAATTGAAATGGGACCTCCCCGAAAGTGACGATTAGCAGTTTCAAGTGCCTGAGCATTTGGATTCTTGGACGGTGCCGGAAAATTTGGATTCTTGGACGGAGTCTTCGTTGATGGTTTTTCTTTCAATCTTTATCTATCATTGTTTCATATATGATCTTTTTGGTGATGTATGTATTAAAAACAGGAAGGGAAACAGTATTGCCTCAATCTGGTCTCTAATGAGTCTATTTGGCAACAGTTTTATCAAACTAGCAACTCTCAGGCATGTTCTTACTGGAATTATGTGAAGGAAATGACATCAAAGTAGTGGTGATAAATATGATAAGAAGTTTATGCAGTTTACAGTCTCCTCCCTAAATTTGAAAATTACCTCCAATTCTCATTAAATTTTCCAAATGGAACCTCAGTTTCTTGAGGCCTCCTGGAGTCATTTCTTGGGTTTTTTTTGCCAGGGATTTAGGGATCTTTTTCAATTACCTTGGTTTGCTCCAATCGACCAATCAAGTTTGATAGGAACCACTGATTTTGATGATAATACAACATTGATTCCTGAAAATTGGTGATTTTTTCTCATAATTTTCTATGAAAGATGTTCTGAACCACCAAATATTTGTTAATAAATGGATGGACAAAGGAATTAATTGCTTTGTTGCACAGCTTCTATGCCTAAGATTTCTCTTATACAACCCACATTTCATCACCTTAAAAGTTCCACTTGCATTGATCCTTCATATGTGAAACATAGAATTCAACTTAGTGGGTGAGTTATCACTCAATAAGGAATAAATTAAAAGTAGAAAGGTCTTATTCAAAATCTTTCAGAGAAATCTGGAACTCTCTTCACACCTCGGAACATGCCTTTTCTCTGCAAGAATGCGTTCGCATCTTTGCATCTTCGCTGTCTAACTCGAGCAGAATGTTGCATTAAAAAGACAGTTTCCATTCACAACATTGCATAAGAGATTCAAATTAAAGTCATCATGCATGGCATCACCAATATAAGGAGCCGTCTGAGCTCCCACACAGATGATTCTTTGCTTGTCAAAATTCCTTCAAACAGAACTTGTATCCTAAAGGATGGAAGAAAAAAGAGAGAAACCAAGATAAGCTTAGCAGGTAAAGGGGAATAAATTATAGTAGAAGCACGAGGCAACAGCTGAATATGCGCAAAAGAGCATTGCAACTAACCATTAAATAGCAATTTTTGGATGAATCAATGCCTGCAGCAGCATCTAGCTCCATCTCCTCCGGTCTTCCTCCTCATCCACAGGGGTATACCATGCTGGCCGCCGCTTGTTGTTGCTCAATCGATAGTTCAAGAGTATCTCTTCGTCACAGAGTGTCCTAGTTGCCACCAGAACAAGAGTCTTCACAGTAGGAACATTTGAATCACTGTTCTCTGAGGGCCCATATTTAAACCAAAAGCTACCCAACCTCTTCATTTTCACCTGCTCATCCTTACCAAATGAAATATTGGGAATATAAACTCTCATGGCCGTCTCAGTAACTGGGAAATCATATGGGCAGACCACGACGTTAGGGGCTATACCCTTCGCTGGATGGTTAGCAAAGTGGCCCAATGCTAAGGGGTTCCGCCGCTCTAATACTTCACTACCAATTCCCCCCTGTCCACCTTTCAAAGGCTTGCTAAGTAGTTTCCAGATGCGGTCTGAACCTTTAACTGTATCCTCCCCCATATCAGACCTGCTTTCATACATACCTAATCCATTCCATTCTTCACGGCATTCACCACCTGTACCCCAAGGTTGGGCATTTATCACAATCTCATCATACCTTTTCATCAAATATGAGTTATGTGCATCAACCTTTGGATATCCAGGAATAAAACGGTAATAAGCTGGAGAGTAGAGTACACCAGGGTAAAAAGCCACTACAGCACCAACAGTGGCTTCACCATTTAAGAATAATCCTTGGCCAGCTTCTTTGTGGTCAATTTGAGATTTCTTGAGCTCTAGAGTGTAACCCAAGTGATCTTTCAAACTACAGGAGACATCAGCAAAAGAAAGAGGCTTCGTATCAGGCACACCTGCGCTGAAAAATGAGATAACTCAGATTCCAAGAACAAATTTTCCAATGCTAAATAGTTGTCGTATCTCAGCCAACACATTGGAAAAGATGTAGCATCCAGACAAAGTGTTGCTCTGGCATTGAGTCTCAATTTGAAATCAATTTTCACTGGTTCATTTAAATTATAGGGGTCCCTTGCTTTGTTTGTTTCAAGTTTTTTAACCTATCCCATCATTAGTTTAACCATGCTTCACATAATGCAGTTCTGGAGATTCAAGAATTCTATTAGAAAAACAAGGAATCTATGATTGTTCTGGATGCTTCAGAGAATATGAAGAAGAGGTCCTCAATCTCATGTGATGCTGTTCAAGTCTTAAGTGAGATTCTATATTTAGTTGAAAGGAACAAGGTGAACAGCAGGCCATTGGATATGTAGGTTTAGAAAGTATGCATATATGGTGACGGGAATAGTTTTGGGGTTCAAGGATTAACAAGAAGAAAGAATGTAGCTCCAGAAAAAGGGACTTCTAGCGATTGCTGATCCAGTTATGAGCCCCAAAAATTTGTTATAAAAACCAAAAAGTCAAATAAATTAGAAGAGGTGAAAAAGAAGAATAAGCAATAACAAGTAGTATATCGCTTGCCGACCTGTGAATATGAGCAGGTTACAAACTACTCTAGGCTCAAAAGAATTTGGTATCACTAATTCACTGCCCACTACCACCCCCCCCCCCCCAAAAAAAAAAAAAAAAGACAGAAGACCCTGGCCTTCTCACTATTATTAAAATTTGCTGAAGCCTGATTTTTAGAGTTAATTCAGAAAGTTCAGCGGCAGTTTCACCTTCAAAATGTGTCTAAAGACTCTAAACAACCGAAAGGTGCATGCATCAACATCTTCAGCTGTAACCCCAAAGAGCTCGTTGGGATCTTTGATTTGAAACACTACACAGCTTATGGTGCTTTAGGTGGCTTTTTTGGTACTTCCTAGGATGAGGGCTTTCTCTATTTTGCTAAACATGAAAATCACTATAAATAGCGATAATCTCTTTGGAGATGGGTAGGAGATTAAAGCAATAATCTCTTCAGCAGAGTGTACCTTGATTATCAGTCAGCTATGGCATAGCATTCTTTCTTAGGGGCGAATGATGCAAAATGGTTGATTTCTCTCCCTTTCCTTCCGCAAAATCACCATTCTGCTACTTTATTATTTCTAAAAACCACTTGCTAGAACAGGGCTTCAATTGACACGTACGCAAATAATCTCAGAACAGTAATGCAAGAATATGGAACCACCAATGAGCAAGAAAATGATATAGAAAAGGGGATAGGGTGGATCAAGCCTTCAACCCTTCCCTAATCACATAAAGGTCTTCCAGCTCACACTGCCTACCAAAACAAAATGGCTGCAAAGACCCTTTCTTCTTTTTTGGGTGGGTGAACTTTGTGTGGAAGGTCTCAAAAGGTTCATTATATACAAGCTGGTTGTAGCCACCACTAAAAAGGAGAAGACAACATAATAGAAGTCTTGAAGAAGTAATTCTGATCCTAGTAATTATATAATCATGGAAGTATCTAATAACAACATTGCAACATTAAAAGATCCTAACCAACTAATGTCATAACTCATGACAATGAAAGAATTCTAAAACTGAAAGGAAATTAGATAATAACAATAAAATCTGATCCTCCTCCAGTTGATCTCTACTGGGGCCCAAAAGATATTTTAGAAATCATCCCAATACAAGGGAGTAACTATTTATGAAGTACCTTTGCAAGCTGTCCATATGGGCACAGGATTCACACCACCATCCAAGTGAACAGTAACTTGTGGTACCATCCATGTGAACAGTGACTAGTTTGAACTGTATCATGCTTCAACATTCATCAACTATCCCCCCCCCCCCCCCATTTGAAAGAAACTTGACATTGAGTTTTATAGAATTTAGGAATGAAACTGGTGTGATGCACATTTAGTTTCAGACAAAATAGTAGATCTTCAAAGAATCTAGATGGCATGATGGGCTATATGTAATCAACCTCTGAGTCAATATTATGGATGCCATATCGATGGAGTCCTCAATTGAGAGCTTGCTCTTCAAAGATTTCAGATACATACTTCATCTCTTTGAGGACAACATAATCTGTTTCTAGTGTTCTCAATTGCTAACTCATGCACCATTGGTTTAGTCTGTCTACATTGATGCCTTTGCCATAGACCTCTTTGGTGGTAGCCCCATCTTTCATAACTTCAATGGTGGCCATGGTAGCATCTAGGTGGAGAGTAGAAGGGCCCAAGTTTGCTTTAACTTCTGCTCAAAAGTGGTCATGCAGTTTAATAAATGTTTCAACTTCTCCCTTGATCATAAACACATTTTGGTGGTAATCTTGTTGAAGGGAGAGCTTTCTGATAGCTATTCTCCAAATAGTGCCTCATCGCTTCCCTCGTCCTAGGTTTATCTCTTCAAACTTTGAGCTTTTCTTCATGTTATCTCCAGCATTTTCTAGCATGAGCACTCACTTACAAGTAAACATATACAGTTCTGCTCCTTGGTTGGGTTGTACCAATCAAAATATTCTTCCTAAGAATCTAACCAATGAAGGAATAGGTATGGATGTATCCGTCCAGCAAAGTTAGGAACTTCTGGCTTTATCTTCCTTTTATAAATATCAACCCAAGGAGGTGAAAGGCTCCAATACACAATAATATGAGGCCAAGTCACAAGTGACTCAACCCCAGAATAGGATCTCAATTACCAGCAGAGAATAATCAACTTCAGAAGCAGTAAATACAGTATAGGATGGGCCTTATCTTTCAATCAAGATCTATTAGAGGCAATGAATACCTAAAACTCTTGACCCAAACTAATGGTTAGTGCTGAGATACCAGCACATCATGAACTTAGCAAGTATACATCATATTTAGTAGCAATGTGATTAATCACTAGAGTAGCTAATAGTTATTGAAACACTACAAGATCCCAACCAACTAGGGACGATTGTCATTACAATAGAAAAAAATCAACTTAGATCTGTCAACAGAAATTAGATAACTACAACATCGCTGCTGAGGCGCTAGCTGATTAAGGCAAGGCACGTCAATGCTTAGGTGCCACCTTGACAACCTTAAAATGACAGCAAAGAAATCTGATCCTCCTCAACTTGATTTCTCCAATAGGGACCCACTATATCTTCTGGAAACTATTGCCATGTACATGAATAACTATCTCTAAAATACCTCCCACACAAGCTGTCCATATGAACCTATACTACTTCTGCACAAACAGTAAAAAATGGGACTGTTCATGTGAGTGGTAACCAACTTGAATAGCAGCATGCTTTGACATACATAATTTACACTCTCTCGGTATTAGTGGTTTCTTATCTTCAATATTTGTACAGCCAAACATTTACATGAAACTAGGTTGGTTTTTTTTAAAAAAAGAAAAAAGAAACACAAACTCTAGCATGCACCAAGGCTTTTAAGCAGCAAGAAAAAATATGTAACAATGTCCAGAGAAAAGTTCATTATCAGATGGTTATGTTCATCTACCTGGCTAAGCTAAGTTCTCACCTAAGAGACATCCTTAGTTGGGAACATTCATGGATTCAATTTAAAGGATAAAAAAAAAAACATTATGAACTCTCCATCAAATATTCCCTACAACACGTATGCAAGAAACACTCACGATTGTGGTTATTAGATGCTTCACTCCGGCCAATGGCAAGACTAAGGCCACTGCGGAAAGGAGCAGTACATCTTTCTGGGGGCAAATTATGAGCCTCCAATGTCCTATCAAAATTAGGAAGAAGAATATCATCCATTGATGTACAGAAGCTTTTGACTTGAGTATGAATGTTTTCATGTATTTGCTTCTGCTGATCAGCCAATGAAGCTTTTGTTGCCATGTCAATTATCTCTTCCACATCTGCTTCTTCAGCATCCTTCCCAAGGCGATTATAACTGAGAATTAAAATCAAGTATGATAATCAATGAGGTTGACATAACTATGCAATAAAAACTCAAATTTTTCAAGAAGCAAAAAGCAGATAGCTGAAAAGTTTGATCAGCAAGGAATTACAAAGAAAATTAGCGTCTATGAATTGAGTATTTGAACATGTGCAAATATCTGAAAATTTTATGTGCAGCTAAAAAGTCAAAAAGGGGGTTAAAAGAAAAGAAGAAAGTGAGGGGGGGGGGGGGATTCCTCTGACAACTATCACAAGCCTTATAGATTGCCTTCAGGATAGTTTACCCTTTTTGTCTCTTTGAGCACCTAGAACAAATGGTAGGTCACAAGGTGGAGCTTCCAAGTTCCAACACAGGAAACTCCCAAGCAGATACCAGTAAAGGAATCCTAAAAGGAAAAAAGTCACCAAAATTTAACAGGCAAGAGGCCGGCCCACAAACAATGAATATGCTTCTACAGTCTTAACCTCTAGCTTCTCAATGCCACTTTAAATGTTCATAATTGTCAAAATCTACACATACCAACCATTATATTATTGAAATGCACCTCGTTCAATCCTCTTACATCTACTGGTGTGGCATCTATGAGCTTCCAAAATTCACTATCAAAGCCATGGAAGAAAGTTCTCAATAGTAAAGTTATTTAGGGGAAAAAAATTCATCTGAGCGGGGTCACCTCATCCTCTCCACCAAAGGTAGAAAGTTTCCCATGAAGATGGGGACCATAGATGCTATTCATGCTTTAATAATCAATAAATCTGATATTAAACAACAAAACAATCTAGAATTTCTAAGCAGATTTTTTTTCTTTTTTGGGGAATGGAAGAAAATAAAATATTTTAGGTAAAGCATCCCAAATGAGCAGCACATGGGTCCAAATCAATTCATCCAAGAAATTCAACCAACCTGGTATAAAGGAAGATACGGTTCATATCTGCTTCAAATTGAAGGTGTCTTGGATCTCTAGCAAACGTGGAACTCTTAGCAAGAGTTTTCACAGCCTGGACATATGAAGCTCAAATAATTAGATGAATTTGCATGCTATCATCTCAAATTACAGTTTCCATGGAAGGGCCTTGGATACAAGTTTATTAATTTCATCCAGGAGTAATTTCTTCAAAGAATAATCCATCAGGGAGGTTATAGGCATTCATCATTTGTCAGCCAGGATCATTGCTCAAATTATTTATAGGGTAAGGCATCCTCTAGATAACCATTCAGTTTAGCATAAGGCACATGTAGCACGAGTAAGTGAACTAGGTCATGAGAACAGCTAAAACCATGTGTTATTCCCAGGAAAAATGATTAGGGACACTTTGACCAACTATTCATAAAGAATTTTGAATCTCAGGACATGTCTGGTCAAAAATGACAAACACAAAAAGCAATACAGACCAAGTGCATCCAAATCCACAACAGAATAAGCAAAGTATCTAATGGACTAGCCACTGGGAACAGAGAAGTTTCAAAAGTAAAAGCAACAGAAGGTTAAAAAATCCAATCAGATGGTACACACAGACCAAATGAAGATAGAAGACTGCCAATTTAAAACTGAACAGCCCTATCATCGTAAATCCTCCCACAATGAGGACCAGCAACTTCAATACTTCCATCATTGTTATCTAGATTACCCAATAATGCCCTCTAAAAGCTTCTTTCACCAATTCAACATTGACATCAATACAACGGCAACCTCATTAAGCATTCTAATATACAAAAACATGTTTTTTTTTCATCTAGAACAGATGCCACTCGAACCACCAAAGAAACAAGAAGAGGTACTTCAATTTCCACTCTGGGAAAAAGTCGAACAAATGGCAGTCTACAAGGCTCGGCCTCTGATCCAGTCAAAACCATAGTAATACAGCCACAGGTAATAACACAGGCTTGGTCATGAATAGAGCCAAGTGACTTAACACTTGCCATTCAAAAGCAAACCCTACAAAAGTTATTGATTTTAACGTTTGCCGTCCCAAGAAAACTACATCAATTGTCATCTTTAATCACTAATTTCCTTGGGGAACATCTGATTTACACCAGATATATAGTGCTGTTTTCGGTGGAGTTCGAGTTAGTGAGGATACCCTCAATCTAGACCCAAAACCAAGCTCATAGCAAGAACCCATCAACTACGTTTCACTAAAGGTGCTAAAGTTAAGATGCTAGAATAGAGAAATGATCAACCAAAGGCTCTGGAAGATCGAATGCTAATAGAGAAGGTAGTGACCAAATAATGCTGTAAAGTTATGGAGAATTACCTCTTGGAATTTCTGAAACAGAAACGCCATTGAACTCCGCTGATTCGGAACACAACACTCTCCGGCTTCAACGGCGATCTAGAAGAGCTAGTTGGGTCCTCTACGTGCAGGGCTTATTCCTAGATGTTCCTGCTGAGCTGCGATGAGCGGCTATAACATCGATGGGCATTGGCGCTGCTTTCTCCGGTCGATCTAGTGAAAATGAAAGGGCAAAATTGTCAATGCACCTTCTGTCTTTTTTTTTTTTTTTTTTAATCGATAGCTTTAAATAGGGATTGGAAATTGGAACTATTAGATATACCCTAAAGAGGTGGCCTCCTACTAAGAGGTGCCAGTCATTATGGGCTGAGCAACCCTTCGATGTTCAATACACTATTTTTTAACACCATTAAAATCCTAGCATATAAATTTCACTGAGTCTAGATCCCCTACATCAAAGCAAAACATTTATCCATCCAATAGCCCACTAGATGCACTATGGATGGTACCAAGCAACCATGGGCAAGCCACGTGTTGTCCATCTAGTAGAGCAGTTGGATGGATGCATGCCCTACCCGAATACTTAGGATGTCACGACAGTGATCACGTTATAGCAAATATCATTATTGTTTTGTTTTTTGGTGTAAATTTCAATAATTACAACAAGCACACAAAGATTCATTTCTTTTCTCCTAAATCACTACACATGTTGTTTGAACTTAAATTTATGGGATTTATGGGTAATTTCATTTGGACCCCCTAAGGTTTGGTCTATATCATTTTTAGTCCAAAAAAACTAAGACTTTGCATCTACCTCCCCTGTACTATAGAAAAAGTCAATTTAAGGACAAATTATCACTTTTATGACAAATTTGCCTTTTTTTTCCTTTTTTTAATTTAAATTTTTTTAGTTTTACATTTTAAGGGTTGAACTTTATTAATTTACAAAATCAGACCTTCCTTATCCGATTCCCAAATCCTTGTTTCTACCAATTCTAAATCTTGACCCAATTGTAAAAACGATAAGATTATTCTCTCTTGCAATTGATCTTTATCTACAATGAGAAAATCAAGAAGAAAAGCCTTAGTTGATAGGATTGTCTTTGTGATTTCCGCTAAAATATGGTAATGTCATTTTTTCTTTTGGAAGACTGCTTACTTTAGCTTTGTTCTTCTTGATAAGTTCAACGACCATACAACGCATAAATCCACATATCTAAGATCTTTTTCTTCAACCAGGCTTGATTACATTGGATATTATACAACCAGTAGACCTTTTCGTTTTCCTGAAAGTAAATTTCCTCTTCATCGAGGTAGCTTGCAAATTCCCCCCTTTTAATCTGTTAATTGATGACATGCAAGCATGGTTTCCATCCGAATCATTTTGTTGCATATGCATTTAAATTTCATTTTGTTACTTGGTTGCAATCCATCCTCCCTGAACCCCGTATTGGACATGCTCCGCCTTCCTCATACGCTCTTCTTCTTGGATGGATATTTAGGTGCTTGGCATGGCTCACTAGGATTATTTTCCAAATCCTAGTTGAAGATTTTAATACAATCTCCAACTAGGGTTCAAGATTTAGAATGGGTAGAATTAGGGATTTGGGAATCGGGTAATGAAGGAGGGTCTGATTTTGTAAATTAATAAAGTTGAACCCCTTCAAATGTAAAACTAAAACAATTTAAATTAAAAAAAGAAAAAGACAAGATAAAAAGAGTTCAATCGAAATGATAATTTGTTCTTAAATTGACCTTTTCTATAGTACAGCCCTACAGGGGAGGCAGATGTAAAGTCTCAATTTTTTTGGATTAAAAATGACATAGACCAAACCTCAGGGGGTCCAGATGAAAATTACCCTAAATTTATATAGCGAAATAGTTTGTCTTCCCACGATGCACATTTTGATGAAGTTAGGGACGAAAAAACAAGATCTCAAGAGATAATTCATTTACAAATTTTCTTGATTTGTGTCTTCATTACATTTTTAATGGATACAACTGGTGCTCTTTCAAATTCAAAATTGATTTTAAAAGATAAGATTTTAAGGATATAATTGACATTCAATATAGTTTCTATAAAAAATGATAATGTCATATTTTTTACTTATTAAGTGTAATGAAAAGCAAAATAGACATTACATATTAAATGTTAACACCAATATTGCATCTAGTGAGTTGAAACTAACATCTCTTAGTAGAGTCTTCAATTGGCATATTAATATCCCTATCACGGCTTAATAAAAGCATCTTTTTACCAAATAAGTGAAAAAATATTAATTTCATTAAGAAAAAGGTTTGATTAGTAATAAAATAAAAGTATAAGGATGCCATAGTAATTATCCCTTGATTTATCTATTAACAACCCTCATCATTATTTTCCTTTCCAAATGATCAATTTTGATCATGGTGGCTCTCCTCCATGTCCGTTGTTTAGTGAGCCCTTTTTTCTTGCGCGGGGGTGGGGAATGACGAAAGGGAATGGAGTTGTGTCAACCATATTCAATTGAAATCAAGGGCTCCTTGACTAGGATGTCTCCCACTAAATTGGCTGAGACAATAAGAGTTTTCTTTTACTACAAAAGTTTCATTGTCATATATTTATTGAAAGGCCCCCTCCCCCCTCCCATTCCATCCATCATACCTAACTCACTTCCACAAAGGCAAGGACCTAACTAATTTGAATCTTTGTTTTAGTTGCACCATGAAGCATTTCTTTTTGTTGCTTGGACTTCTAACAATAACATACTATATAGTAAGACATATGGACTTGATTTTAGTTTGCACGGAGTTGTATGAGATCTTAATAGACTTGGGAATATAATGATATCTGTTGAAAGAATACTACAGTATACTTGCACCCCTAGTGAACCCCTTCTATTGATAGATGAAAACAAACCAAGTTATGAATGGTCATCACAAGGGAAAGTTGATATTATAGATTTGCAAGTACCCTTCAATTAATTATCCTTTTTAACCCTCATTTAATGGAATATACTCACCCCCACCCCAAAAAAAAAAAAAAAAAAAAATGAAATCTTCGGCCAATTTCATATGATAATTAAAATAGGTTAGGGTTTGTTTGGTTACTCAAATCTCTAGATTCATGAATGCTAGATTTATACCTATTTGGTTGTGAAAATCATTGGAATCATGAAATCTAGAGTTTCATCTTTTTACACTAAAAACATGAATGTGTAGATTTATGGGTATGGGGGTGAACCTACTATAAAAACACTAAACATTTGCACATTCACAAAAATACGTCGACGGAACTCTCTGATTCAGGTTAACCTAACAGTTAATTTTATGAATTATGACTCCATAGATTTAAAATCTCCAGATTTAAAATCTCCATATTCATGTAACCAAACATGCCCTTAAGCTTCATGATTTAACTATTTAACATTCATATAGGTCAGTATGCTCCACATCTTTTTTACCACTTGTCTTGCAAGGTATTAAATTTATGTTACCCGGAGGGATCAAGGTTGGAATTGTTGGGCGAACAGGAAGTGGTAGATCCACTTTCATACAAACTCTATTTTGTATGGTTGAATCTGCAAGTGATCAAATTTTGATAGGTGATATCAACATTTCCGAGATCAGTCTCCATGACTTGTGATCTAGATTGAGTATTATCCCACAAGATCCAACAACGTTATGAAGGACTCTAAGAAGTAATCTTGACCTACTTGAAGAATGCACTGATGAACAAATCTAGGAAGTAGGACTTCTTATCGGATGAATCATATGTACCAATGACAAATGATGTATATATTTATTTTTATGGGAAGATTTCCACAAAAACAATCATCTCGCAACTATAGTTGGGTCTCATATTTCTATGACTGATTTTTTTTTCATGTCCTCCTTATTTTTATTTCTATTCAATTTTGAAATTCTTTACACTATGATATTGAAATATTTGAGTTGGTGCTGGCATTCAATCGATGTACTAGGGTAAGAAAATAATTCACCACTTATACTTTGCTTGTATTACTTAAAGGTTGAAGGATGGGGGAGACCAGGAAAATTAGTCCTTGAACAAAGACATGCAAGAGCCATTAAAAGATAAATTTTAGCTTCTTTTCCAATAGAACTATTGATTAAGAAGTGCACATTGCGTATTTTCGATCTGACCATCATATATATATATACAATGAAAGATTAAATGAACATATGGGAAAGATTGTTTTGATTCTATTGCCAAACATATATTATAAAATTCCATTGCCAATACATTAAGAACACCAAAAAAATATTATTCAACAGAACATCATCAATGGCTGAAAAAATACCAGAAGAAGAAAAGATAAAAGGAAATATAAATTAACTCCCACTCTGGGACTTCCGAAGTTTTAACTGTTCTGGAGTAGCTGCTGATTTTGAGAACTGACTCATTTGTGTTACTTCTCTAACATTGATAGAAGAGATGTGTTTAATCTTTTCCCAGTCTTCTCCACCTTCTTTCACTCTGTCATTGAAGTTCTTTGACATCACTACTGTGAGTTCTTCAAGGGTTCTTAGATGTCTCAACCCATCTGGAAGCATTTTCAACTGATAGATCATTTTGATATTTAAAAACCTCAACATAGGCAATGCTCCCTTTTCCACCATCCATAGCTGTAATCTTAGTAAACAAACAAGTGATAATGACTCAAGTTTTGGAAATCCTCCTGCAGAGCAAGTCATTTTATCTCCATTGAATGAGTACCAATCCAAGGTGAGGTTCCTCAAGTTGGGTAGCTTCTCGAGCTTTACCATCGGATCATCTGTTAGATGCAATGAGTCCAAGCGTAGACTGGTGAGGTTTGGTGGGAAATCATTATGTTCAGGTAGCTTCTTCATAGCCCCAATTAACACCATGTCATATAGATGCAAATGGATTGAAAATGAAGGGAGAAGCAGGGGAGACCAATCATGCTGTTCTAGCCATAGAACTCGAAGTTTCACCAATCTTGCTATTGCCCAATACAGTGATCCAAGTCCATATGATCCCTTGAGTGCTCCATTTCTCCGGATCCGCAGCTCTCTAAGATTGATCAGCATGTCAAGGCCACCCATTATCCAACCACTTACATGAAGCCATAAGGTTTGGAGATTTCTCAGCAGTTTGATGGGTGGTGGAGAATGAGTAGTGTCAACAATGAACTCATCTTTGATCAAATAATCATGAACATTAATGCAGATAAGATGTCTCAATTGATCTAGTTTCAATATTGCAATGGGTAAGCACTCAACTTTGGTATGATATAGATCTAATGTTTGTAGGTTTCGGAGGTTACCTACCCAAGATGGAAGAATCTGAATATTTGTTCTTCGTAAACTCAGGTATTTTAAAAGGGTGAGCTTTTCAATTTCCCTGGGTAGGGTTGAAATCCCTGGAATTCCCTCTAGATCCAATACCCTTAGTAGTTCAAACTTTCCATTGATCGAACGTGGATATTCAGTAAAACACAGGAATGAGTGGAGAAGATCTTGGTTGCTATTCCTTGGAGGGGGAGATTGTTGAGCTTTCATATGGAAAGGAGAAGTAATATTGTCATGATCATACATACCATTTCTAGGGTGGAATGCTAGTCGACGATAGCCTTTTGAAGATTCCAAACAGTCACTTCGAGAAATGTTGAGAAATTTATCTTTCTTGGCTACTGAAATTGCCATATCTCGAAGCAGACCATGAACACAACATGTTTCAGGTGTTCCATTAGATCTCCATTTCACAACTTGAATCATGTTTCTTTGGATTAGCTCTGCAATGCAATCAGCAGCCACATCTTCCATGGTTTTATCCACTCGTGATTGTAGAAATCCCTCGGCAGCCCATAAGCGAACCAATTTATCACAATGGATCTCATAACCATCTGGAAATAGACAGAAATAAAGGAAACAAGACTTCAAGAAATAAGGTAATTCAGTGTAACTCATAGCTAATACCTTTTGGCAATTACTTGATTCTTGATTCCCATGCCAGTTCACACTCTCAAGAAACTTTGTCCACACTGCAACTGTCTTCCCTTTTGTAGATAAAAGACCTCCCAATACAACAATGGAAAGTGGAAATCCATCAGACTTGGCAACAATCTTCTTTGCTAGATCCTGAACATCTTTGGGTAGATTTGCTTCTTCACTTCCAAAGACTGTTCTTGTGAAGAGTTTAAGACTCATTACTTCATTCAAACTAGGTAGCTTGTAAGGATTGCTTAATGGGTTTGCATGCTTGGATACTTGTTCATCACGAGTGGTGAGCAACACTCGACTTCTTCTGCCCTTCTGAGGTAGAGGAAGGGCTCTCTTTAAGCTATCCCAAGCTTCTTGCCTCCACAAATTGTCAAACACAATCAGGTAATTCCTGTTTTTCAGTTTGTTGTGAAGAATCATCTCCAATTTTCCCTCTTTCCACTGCAAGTCCTGTTTCTCCACATCTGTCAGCTCCACAACCTGTTCTAACATGGCCTGCTGAAGATCTCCTATTCTAAAATCTCTTGAAACATAAACCCAAACAAAGCAATCAAAATGTCTTCTAATATCCCTTCTGATATAAACTTTTCTAGCAAGAGTAGTCTTACCTGATCCTCCCATTCCTAAGACTGAAACAACACCAAGCTTTCCTTGAGGTTCATCTCTCATCAGGATCTCTGCTACCTCATCAGATTCATTCTGGAAATCCATAATATTTCCTTTGTGAACAACGGGATATCTCCTTCCATTAATGGCCGGACATTCTTGTGAAGTTTCCTCATCATTTAAAGATTGAATGCCATACCTCAACCTATCAAATGCAAGCTTGTTGAACTTTTTTTTGCTCTCTTCAATTTGCCTTCCTAATTTGTGTAGAGTAATGACTTTGTTGGGTAATCCTTTAATCTTCCAAACAACACTTCGCAGTCGTTTTTTCAACACTTTGTCCAAGAACACATCAATGAGATCTTCAACCTCTAAACCCAAATCTCTAATCTGGCTTACCCATTCTTTAACTTCTTCATTTTCTTGGGATCTTATATCTGCATTCCTCAAAGGAGGACTGATCAATATCAGTTCTCTATGGAGAGATTCAACCTCTTTCTCCACTCCTTCAAGCAAACGAGCCTCATCTGCAAGCAACATTCCCAGTTTCTGTATAAGAGCCATGACAACAATCTCTGCCATTTTTTCAACTTTCTGATGGATCTCAGAGCTTCTCTGTTCCAACTCTCTGGTCTGTTTCTCTTTTTCCTGATCTTTTGGAATCCTTTTGTTTATGATTTACTTGAGAATCTTTGACGTGGGACTCCAACACCTATTGGCCTATTGTGATGAAACCTTTAATTTTTCCAATTTAAAAATAGAAATGGTGGGAAGTGCTCTTAACATGTTTCCCTGTTCGGTATAGTCTAAAGGAAGTTTTGACTCTTGTATTTCTATATTGGTCATTATTCATGCTAGACCATACCGATCTCATTAAAATAAGATAGAGATTTGTATTCCTCTCATACCTCTTCATCACACATTATGAGAGACCCATCTTTGAATCCTAATAAAAAAAAAAAAAATCAAAGGTAAGCCTTTTAGTGGGCCTCACTTCTAATATACGGTAGCAAAGTGTGAGGAACGGATAGACTCTGATAGACTCTGCAAAACTAAGGTTTAAAACCAAGACAACCAATTCTTGCACTTCACCTACTCTCTTTTTTTTTTCCTCTCAAAAATCAAAATGGTTTTGAAAATAGAAAAATAGAAATATAATAACTTAAAAACTAAGGTTTAGGGTCTGTTTGGTTACATGAGTCTGGAAATTTAAAATCTATGGAGTCATAATTCATAAAATTAACTGTTTAGTTGTGCAATGAAATTTGTGGATTCATCCTAAAAAACTGTTTGGTCGACATGATTTTTATGAATACGTAAAGGTTTAGCGTTTTTATAGAGATTTCATCCCCCCATACCCATAAATCTACAAAATTAATTTTTTAGTGTAAAAAGATGAATCTCTACATTTCATGAATCCATGGATTTTTACAACCAAACGGGTATAAATTTCGCATTCATGAATCCGAAGATTTGGAATTGACCAAAAAAAAAAAATGATTCATTAGGCCTATTTGGTTCATGAACCAAATAACTCAAATCTCGATCGAATGCCTAATGAATCATCGTGTTGAACATAAGGATGCAAACCCAATGAAAAAAATGTTAAAAGATGTAAATATAATTTTTATTTTTTTTAATAATAGTGTAAAAGAAATATCGCATATCCAAATTGTTCAATAAGCGTGGATGTGCTTCTAGTAAAATTGAGCTAGCCTTGTCTGTAGAGGCAGTAAGTCCAAAGTGGTCATGAGTTCAAACCTTTGAATTCTCCATACCATCTTTCTTCTCTTCAGGCTTGTAGGCCCCATTTGATGATGACCGAGAAGAAAAATAAATTGTTCAAATAAATAAGAACCGACCAAATAAACCAAAGCCGAACCGCTTTACATTACCCACCCCGGACTTGGAGCTTCAATTCCCAAACTTTCCCTCCACGCTCCGCTATCTTAACAGACATCGGCACCAACCATGACTCTCTTCGCATATAAATTGTTAGCAGTGGCTTAGATATTTTCTCTCTTTCTAAAACCCTAAAAATTCTACTAGGGTTTTGGCAGCTCCAGCATACCTCGAACTTTTTGGACTTCACTGCAACTGGTCGAGATGGGGAAGAAACCAGTTCAACAGGTTTGAGTTTCTTTTCTCTTCCTTTGGCTTGCGTTTGTTGATTAGTGAATAGTGATTTCTAAAGTAAGTATTACTTGCAGGTTGCTAAAGTTGTCTCTTCTAATCCACCTGCGAAATCAGCAAAGAAAGGTAGTAGCTTTTACACTTAATAAGCAGTTTCGTTGTTCCTGAAGTGTTTTATGGTGATAAATTAATGTTTGGGTGGTTTTCTTTTGTTTCGTTTTTAGGTAAGAGGAATGCCAAGGATAACTTGGATAAACTGGTGAGTGCCAAGAAGCAGAAGATAGCTGAGCAAGTTCTTTTGAAGAAACAGAACAGAAACGTTAAGACAAAAAAGAAGGATGACCCAACTAGCTCAGAGGATATTTCGGAATCCGGAGAGGAGGTCTGTTCTGGTGTTCTTCTAATCTCGGTTTTGTTATATCTCCGCCTGTTTTATTGCCTTTCTTTTGTTTTATCTATCGTAGTTCCATATCAGTATACTCATGTTCAAGATACCCTCAGTTAAAATATGCAGATAAAATTTAATATTTTCTGGTTCTTTTCCCTTATCTTTTACTCATTTTTTATTTTATTTCTAAATTCCAGTGGTTTTAGTTACAGTTTAGAATGTAGCGTGCTAAGTGATTTCATTGCAACTGTTGATATTTTATTATTTTCTTAGGAAATTGAGGCAGAGGTTAATGAATTGCCGGCTAAGACTATAAATGGGGATGCAGTAGCTTCTGAGGAGAAAGATGAATCCAGTGATGGTTTTGATTCAGATGACAGTGCAGATGAGGATGATGTGAGTTTTGGTCTGAATTTTTATATTTTCTCAGCACCTGAAAATTGGTTGAAGTTGTGCCTCAAACAAACAAGTTGCCTGCTGCTGCAGTCAGATGTGGAAGATGTCACTATTGTGTCACATTTTCAATTATAAAATGATTTTCCCTTCTGAGCGTAGGAGGAATAAATGTTCTGTGAATATCTAGCAACATGGACGATTTATATCTCTTCTTTTAGAGTAGGGTGGGGTTAGGGTCAGGGTTTATGTAGTGGTTGAATGAATATAATATGGCTTTTACTAATGTCAAATCTTCACATTACATTGGGAACTACTGAGCATTGGTTATGTCTACTTGTGAGATACATCACCAAAAGGGGCTTCTTTGCTTAGGAACAAGTCTTTGAATGGCTTGTATACAGGGCCAAGGCCCTTGGGGGCTTCTGATGTAATATGCCACTTGGGAAATACCCTTTTCATCTCTTCAATAATTTTTTATATTGTTTTCTGTTTAGAAGCTTTGTCATTTAGCTTGGCCAATTTCAATGCAGGAGGCACCACCTGCGAAGCTGTCTAATACCAATGCTAAAGCACCCAAGGACAGCAGTATTTCTGATGATGGTTCATCTGAGGAGGAAAGTGAGGAAGAAGAGGAAGAAGAGGAAGAGGAACCTGCTGATACTCCAAAAAATAATGTAAGCTTGTCAAGCTTGATATTTTACTAAATTGATAATTCAAATCTGCAAAATTTTGTGATGCTCGATGGGATTTTTTTCCCTAAAAAAATTATGGCAACTCGCTCTGCAGTTGTCAACAAAAGCATCAACTGAAAGCAATAATTCTGATGACTCTTCTGATGAGGAGAACAGTGAGGAGGAGCAACCAGCTAAGACCCCAAAGAACAATGTAAGCAGTTTTTTCAACATATTTTGCGCTTGATTTCATATAACTACCTTTTCTTTCTCAAAGATTAAATGGAAGGGGTAGTGAATCCATGTTACTGGTATAAATTCAATACCGCTTAGGGTCTGATCATACTTTTCCAGCTTCATCCAAACCCCACAGACTCCATCCTTCATTGTTTGTTCATCCATATAGAGCTGCTTTTATTCACCAATATCAGAATAATGCTACTGCCAATGGGCCATCATAGAGAGTGAATAGTTGATCCTTTATTTTTATCTAATACTGGGTTTATAGTCTTATTGAGATGACATGGATCCGTATTTATTTTCTAGTACAAATTAAAAGGAAGGTTGTGCTATAAGACATGGGTTTCACAATGTGTGGTCCAGTTTGTATGGTGATCTTCATAGGACTTGCCTGGGTCCAACTTGAGATCACTTCAGTAGGAGATTGGAAGACTTTATTCACAGAAAATTTGATGACATTTATTTGCTTTGTTGGTGACTGTTTTCTTCCAAGAGGTAAGGCCTAGTAATTGAATGCAGAGAAAAGTTTGTGTGGGTAGTGTGAAATATCGACTAGAAAAAGAAATAGAAAAAGTTAATATGAAGTCACTGACATAATTGATGCTTAATGTTCCAATGCTATGTGCATTGAATTTCATTGGCTATCACAAAATTTTGAAAAAATTATTACTTTTTGGAGTCTTGGGGAATCCTATGAATGGATACTTATTCTTTAATGCTTTTAATGCTTATCATTTTGGCTAATGGATGATCATGCACAATTTCTGCATCAAGCAAGATGGTGATGAAGAAATTATAGATGCTGCAACACTAAAGGGTGGAAAAATTAAGCAAGCTTATAAAAATTTGGGAAGAAAGTGGTGCTTTTGAATAGTTTACTTATTCGTGTTATGCAAGATTGCAAGCCATCTTGGTGGTATTCTGCATAATTTTAAGTACTGAACTCTTTCCGAAACTTTTGCAGCGCGTAACCTCGGCCGACCCAAATGTTCAAACCACTGGGTCAAAAACATTGTTTGCGGGGAACCTATCTTTCAGTATCGAAAAGACTGATGTGTATGTACCCAGTGTAGCAGTTGTGGTTGCAGTCTTTCTGTCTCATATTTTTTTTCACATATTCATCTTCTTTTTTAAAGGGAAGAGTTCTTCAAAGATGTTGGTGAAATTGTTGATGTCCGTTTTTCATCAAACAACGAAGGGAAATTTAGGGGATTTGGCCATGTTGAATTTGCCACTGAAGCAGAAGCAAAGAAGGTAAGTGTTTGCTCTCAACCGCCACCAACAAAAGGTGTAACTTGATTATGTTTTAACTGGTCAATATCTGGTTTGGTTATCAGGAAGTTTTTCCTCGTATAATTTTTAGGGCTGGTCAATGTATCTCTGCTCTGAAGTTATGGCCATAAATTGCGGGTTCATATTATTTAACTCTCAGAAAGATATATGTGTGATGGCGTGTCGTCTGTATGTGAAGGGGAATGTGTGCCAATTTTTTTTCTTTTACTTTATTGGCTGTTCACATTTTTCTCCTCTGGTCATGTGAAGTTTGAGACTTCATGTGGTATCTGGCATTTCTTTAATTTTGTTATTTGAATGTTGATTTGGTTTGTGCTTTGGCAACTGCATTTCTGTGTCATAGTTTTGTGCTTATACAGTAGTGTTGAGTCTAATTGGTTGGTTAGGATAGGTTAGTAGCCAATTGGCACACATATAACTAGAGGGTCTGTGAGGTATGTCATACTGGTTGGCTTTTTTGAGCAGAATTGATTAGTTTACTAACATATAAAGCATCAACCTACCCTGAGAACATGGATGATTCAGTGATCTTATACCTCAAGTTTCTAGTAGAAGAATAAGGACTGGTGTTCTAGTCAAGCCTCACTTGAAAGGCTAGTTGAACTCATCACAGTCTAGTGACTGATATTTATACAATGATGATACAAAGTTACTCATTTTCTCAAAAATGTGGCCTATTTGCTGATGAGCTGATTGGCCTTTATAAAGGGTATAGTTGTGAAATGAACTGAAACATGATAGTGACTTGGAAATTCTGAAAGATGGCATCCTTGAAAAATGAATTAATATCTCTTCTTTTGTTTACTTGGTGGTCTTCAGCATTGCCATTAAGGATACCTGCTGTCTTCAATCATCACAGGCTTTCTTTTAACAGCAGTTTTGGTGTGTTCAGTTGGACCCATCTATTGAAGATTAATGCTCTATTCTGCAAAAATAGTCCTGATTTCCGAATATCCCAAAATCTTTGGACACTTTAAATATTGATAATAACTTATTAAATTTGCATTGATAGCAGAGATTATTTTTTCAATGAATCTTAGAAATGGAAGGTAATGGGTTGTTAGATTGTAAAGATAGGCTACTTTAAATGCTTTTTCTATCTCACCTTAAACATTGTGCTATTTCAGTGTAGTAACTAATATTGGTCTTATAACTTTGTTAACGGTTTCTTTACCTTTGCAGGCTGTTGAACTGAATGGTCAAGACTTATTGGGTCGGCCTGTCAAACTTGAAATTGCTCGAGAGAAGGGCTCTTATACCCCACAAAACAGGTATTTTGGCTCTTCATACCACCATTGTCTTCATACTTCGTAAAGAATAGTTTCAGCTGCATTTGACCTTGTCATTTTACAGCAAAGAGAGCAACTCAAACCAAAAAGGAGGTAAAGGCCGGACTATATTTGTACGTGGTTTTGATACATCTAGTGGAGAGGATCAGGTATAGTCTTGTAACATATTAACCACAGCTATGTTTGTTGGATGAGTTGATTGAGTTCTCATTCCCACATTTTATGTTGAGCTACAGATTCGGAGTGCATTAGAAGAGCATTTTGAGTCCTGTGGAGAAATTTCAAGGGTGTCTATTCCAAAGGATTTTGAAACTGGTGGTCCTAAGGGGTAAGCACATTTATCTTTGGCCTATTGATTTTTTCTTCCTTCTCTGGTTTTCCGTTGTAAGGCCTGCATGGATGCTTCTGAATCATCTCTCTCTCTCTCTCTCTCTCTCTCTCTCTCTCTCTCCAGTTTGTATGTTCCCCCTTTTCTTTCCCCTGCATAGGTATATACTCCCAGGGTAGTTTGCGTAATCTGCATTTGCCTGCATGATATTACTTGCTACCTAATCATCTCTGTGTAGGAGTTCATGTTATGAAACCCAACATCGTTATTGCACATGTTGTGCCTCTTAAGATGTTATATAAATAAATATTCACTTCTAGTTTCTGTTTAGATGCTATATTCTGTGGACACCAAAACACAACTCTGTCCTTTCAATTAGCTTATGTGGACTAAATGGCAACTTGATATTCATTTCAAGAGATCAATGTTTCTTAATTGCATTAAAGGAATGTAGTAATTGTGGGAGATGGAAAAGTGAAGAATATAGGCCCCTGTCTTGATTGGTGAGGGGAGTGAGAACAAATGAACCAAATGTTCCCATGCTGATCATCTTAGGCTTAATTGGTCACTTGACATAGTTCCTTCTGCTCCATTACAGCTATGCCAAAATCATACAGAATAGGATTTCTTGCTTGGTTAAATCATAGAAACAGCCTATGGGCGTGGGTCTTGGATGCAGATAAATGCTCTTTCCTGTATTTTGTAACGATTTGTTTAATTTTTCATGTACAGGATTGCTTATATTGACTTCCCGAATGAGGATAGTTTTTCGAAGGCTCTAGAACTTAATGGATGTGAACTTGGAGGTTGTTCATTAGCAGTGGAAGAAGCAAAGCCAAGGGCTGATAATCGTAGTGGTGGCGGTGGCAGTGGAAGGGGTGGTCGTGGCAGGAGTGGTGGTAGAGATGGCGGTGGTCGATTTGGTGGTCGTGGCAGGAGTGGTGGTAGAGATGGCGGTGGTCGATTTGGTGGTCGGCGTGGCGGTGGTGGCAGAGGAGGTCGTTCAGGAGGGGGCAGGGGACATGGAGCACGTGGTTCAGGTTAGACATTCTTAATTTTATCTTGGATTCTAAAACATGGATCATAATATGTTGTATGCTGGTATGGATTTAGCCGAGTTATCACTACCTTAGTTTTAGGTGTGGTTAACTTACCAAGTACCAATATGATATTCCGTAATTAAACATGTCTTGCAGCTGAGCACTCACACGAACTCAGTGGACTTGTGCACATTGTTCTCATGTGTTTTATTAAAATGCTTCTGGAATTGTTTATAAATGTGACTTTGAATAATGTAGAGATTTGTTCAGCAAACTAAGGGTAAATCTTCAATTTATATGGGATAAACCAAAAATTTGTCAATATGGCTATCCAGGGTATTCAATGTCTTCCCTGGTTGGACTGCCAAATAATTTTGTCCTTTCAAAAAGGGAAAAAAGAAAAATAAAGAGAAACCGGGAGATGCTTCATCCAGTGGGTGATGAGAACAGTTTCTAACCTTGCCCTCTGTTTACCTTTTTCCTTGTATGAAATGACTACACTTCCCTTAAATTGACAATTCTTTGATCTATGTGCATCCTTGAGTCTTTTTCCATATTCTCTGCTCAGTTTAAGAGTAGCAGTATGTTTTTGGTCTCTTAGAGCTTCCCCTTTGGTTGATCCATAATTGGATAGTTAGATTTCTGCTAGTGTTTTTGTAAGAGGGGCATGTCAAGAGACATCTCTTGACAGCTGCCTATGGGTGCTTTATATCTCCATTAATGCTCAATCATACCCTACTTGTGTTACAATGAGCAGGTTAATTTTTTTCAATTTTTCTCCTTTCACCTATTCAGTGTTTGAAATTGCACATTCAGCATCCATTGTTTGCTTGTTGAGATTCAGTGGATAAAAATCCACCAGGACTGCCCCTTTGCCCCCTTTCTTGCCCATACCTTTGTGGCTGGTCTGTCATTCAATGTACATGCCCATTCATGATTAATTTAGGTTAGTTTGATAGTGAGTGATATAAATACAACCGCCCTGCTTTCTTCTCTGTGTTAGTTGCATTCGAGTTGGATGAATGAGGTCCTTTGTGGGGTCTGGTGATCCCATTTGTTCTTTTAATCATATAATGACTTGTAAATACAGGGAAATGACATTTTAATCATACATGTACTTACTTTTTGTTCCTTCACCCATTTTTTTTCCCAAAGAAACTTGGGAACACTTTCCAACTTTTAAAATTAATCGCATCATTGGAGTGAATGTTCTGCTGCGTCTAAAGAAACACCGTCTTTGCGTTTAGTCTTGTGCATTTTTGGTGACCTTACAGCCTACTTCTATCTGCACTTAAATTTGCTTGTGTGTTTTTGTTTTGTGCTTCATGTATGTTCTTATCAGTTCTCTTTCTGCTGTGCAAATGCAGGGAATAGGAAGAGATTTGATGATTAGGAGAGCACAGAAGGATTTTGAACTTATACCTTCTGGCTTTTTCTCCATATTTTGATGCATTATGTTTGAATATTGTGTTTTTATTCAAGTTAGTACATGTAATCAGTGATCTTCATTGCTAAACATGATAAATTTGTATGAGATAATTTATGATAGAGTAAATCCTTTATTCTCGTCAGTCTCTGATATCTTCTGTCAGTAAATAGTTTATTGAGTTTTCAAAATGCCGTCAATTGTCTGATACCATTTTAGGAGGGCAACCCTGTTATGCTCTATACGTGTAGAACTCGCTACCTTTTAATTTAGTCATGGATGGAGAAATGCCTTATCTAACTCCCACTCTTCTTCTTCCTTGTTTATATTTTGCACTGTGTAATGGTAGTGGGAAGGTAAACTATGGCTAAAAAATTATGAAAAATTGAGCAATCCAAGAAAAGAGAGTTTGACGGTTTGGAGGTAATCTTAGTTTTCAAAATAAGTTCAGATGTTTTACTTGGAGGAAATTCATACTATTGAAGGATTGCTCAGTTGATAATGACTGAAACCTCTTATTCGACTGCCGATGAACTTGCAAAAAAACTGGCTGACCTTGATTGGTAGGGGCCTGCCTTCAACAATCAAGCTAGTATTTCACACAACGAAGAAGACTCTGAATGGTTGTAAAAGAAAGAGATGTTCCTGATCAAATTCCAAAATTTCAATGCTAACCCTCATCAATAAAACAATAAAGATATTATCGTGTAGTTGAAATCTTTTACTCAAGTTGCATTACGTTTGAATTCACCCAAATCTGATGAATCCGTCTGAAAATCGATAGTATGTTAGGTGAATCCGTCCAAATATAGGGAACAAACATGATATGGTCACTATATTTGAACTGAATCTGATCTATTTACACCTCTATTCAATGTTGGACGTCCCTATAAATATAACCCAGCTCCCTTACACAAACACTACTACTAAACAAAGTACCCTGCACCATGGACAAGGATTCAACCATGCTGGTCATTTTGCCTTTTTTCTTTTTTTGGCACTCACTGATTGAGGTCTCACATCACTCTTTGATACTTCATAAATACACAAGTTAGCTTAGAGAATAATTTTTATTTTTTATTTTTTGAAAGGGGTCTTTACTGTAACCTCTCTCGAAAGGAAGTTTATATTCCCACATCTTGAGCTATTCCCTATGTTAGGTAAAGAAGTAGACTTATGGAGTATTGTGTATACATCGTCCGTTTTTCCCTTAGAAGGGTGGTATACCGATTGTAGTTGGGAATGACAAAGCACATATAATCTTTTTTTTTGTTATCCTTAAATTTTGTTACCGAAGTACTTATAAAATATATATGATACAAAAGTTATCTAGGCAATCAAGCTTGTTTTTATTTTTCAATTTTATTACAGTGATTCATAATTCCTTGGTCCCCAGTTAGGTAGGGCTCTAGCTACTTCATTTGCAGCTTGAGATGGATGCTCCAGGAAACAAAGATTTCTTTTCACCAAGAGCTCATTTGAGTTTCCTTTATATTTGCATTATTGCTTGCAAGTGTTCTTTTAATGCAAGTATGATTAAAACTCAACACTAGTCTTTTCAATTTGTATATATTTTTATTTTTTCTATTAATAAATCACCTGCCCGTGGGAAAAAAATAATTCTTAAGTTACTCATTAAAATTAAAAAAAAAAAAAAAAAAACAAAAAAATGAATTGAAAAAAAGAATTTATAGTAATAAAAGATAAATTAGGTACAATGTATAAGTCCCTTAATCTCTTGCAATAATTTCTATTATTTTCTCCGATAAGCTACCAAAGATGTGAAAGTATATGTTCAGAGAAGACTAGTCAAAACGTAAAACTCTTATATAGGGAACAGAAGATTATTGAAAACTAAATGAAATTAATTTGACTAATCAAATATACAGCTCTTATAGAGCAGACAATGGTAGAAACAAAACCAAAAAAATTAATAACAATTAAATAAATATTGCTACGTTTCTTAGACATGAATTATAGAGAATTGCAGTAGTGGGAATTGTAGAGGATGTAAATCCGAAACCTCACCCTTGCTTCCCTGTCTATGAACGACACTGTTCACACAATTCTTGGATGTTGTAGGCTATTTTCATTACTCAATGGGTTGAAGTTGTGGGAATGCTGCGCAATACAACTGACTCTATTGTAAGACCTGGTCCAAACCCTAGTAGCACACCCCATTCAAAGCCATCACCAGTTGTAGTTTTCCCTTCCTCCTTGGACTTCCTTCTCATCTCATCCATAATGAATAGTACTGTGGGGCTAGACATGTTACCGTATTCACTTAACACTTTCCTTGATGCCTTTAGCTTGTCTTCTTTTAGTCCAAGTGTCTTCTGGACAAGGTCCAATATTGCAGGCCCACCAGGGTGACTTACCCAAAAAATTGAGTTCCAATCTGTAATGCCCACTTTGCTGAATGCTTCTTCCAAGCATTTCCCAATGTTAGCGGCAATAGTTCTAGCCACATCCTTGGTTAGGCTGATTGTGAGACCAGTTTGACGTAGGTGTCCAGCGACCATTTCTTCTGAATCTGGGAGTATTCGGGTCCCTGTTGAGATGAGCTGGAATATTGGACGTTCGATTGAGGTGTCAAGGTCAGCACCAACTACCAAAGCTGCAGCACCATCTGCAAAAATTGCCATCCCTAGTAGGGCATGTAAGTCTGTCTCATCGGGGCCTTTGAAGCCACTGATGGAGTTCAACTCTGAGCAAACAACGAGCACACGAGCCCCTTTATTATTCTCTGCAAGATCTTTGGCTACACGGAGCACTGAACCACCACCGTAGCATCCTAGATGGTACATCATCACACGTCGAACAGTTGGGGAAAGGCCAAGGAGTTTGATAAGCTGAAGTCAACACCCGGTGCATCAACACCAGAAATGGTAGTGAATACGATGTGGGTGATCTTTGATTTTGGCTGCCCCCACTCGTTGATAGCTTTGGTTGCTGCTTCCATGGCCAGCTTAGGTACCTCAGTCACCATAATATCTTGACGTGTGTCAAGGGATGGAGCTTTTGGATCATAAAGTGAAGGATTCTCTGAGATCATTTCATCGGTGAGGTGGGTATGGCGTTTGATGATTGTGGAACTGTTACCTGTTTTGACAAAATCAAAAGAGTCATTTTTTGAGAAAATTGAAAATCAATTCTAGTGGTGAGAAGATCATCGAATTTGCCATCATTTGAAGAAAATATATAATTTGCAGGAAATGATATATGGTACTTACAAATACGTTTGAACTTCTCCTTCAACTCAGACTTGTGCTCACTCTTGGTGGTTCTGAAGTAGAAGTCTGGAAAATCAGTTTGGTACATGGTGTTGGATGGATTTGCAGTTCCAATGGCCAGAACCGTTGCTGGACCTTCAGCATGCTGAGCTTCATAGATGTATCCCTCCGATCCCATTGCTTGTCTTTTGCTTCGCTGTGAGGTGATCGAAAAAGGAATACTATGAGAAATTGGAGAAAAGAATGACTATGAGTGATGATGAAGTTGCAGAGACAATGGATGTAGGTATTTATAGAGCAAGGATGGCTGAATAGATTGGAAAACAATCATTTCGTCATCAATAACCCAACTAACTTGAATAATTTACCTCTAAACATGTGAATATAACAAGGAGAACGATAATAATACAATTCTACAGCTAAGTCAAGGAGGCCTCGAGAAGTTCGACGGGATTTCCAAAGCCCAGAATTTTGTAATATCTTCTTCCATTTTGGTGGGTGATGAGTATTATTGCCAAGTCAATTCAAAGAGGGAGGTGGAGTCAACAAAATGTAGCCAAATCTTTCTTTGTGTTTGAAAGCTGGGTTTATTTTTTTAATTACATTGACCATCGGAGGATATTACAAAGTTTGTGAAATAGTTTTAATTTAATTTTTTTTCAAAATAAGAAAACATTTTATCATATTTTGAAGAAAAATACACTTATAACTTCGATAAAATTCATGATTTACTTCACTTCTTATAGAAAAGTGTCTATATGGCTGTAAATAAAACCTTACCAGTCCAAACTGGCGCAACCCTGAACCCAACCTAAGCAAAACTTGACATTTTAACTCAAAGGGTGGGTTTGAGTTACAAAATAACTGACCCTACCAGTATCACATAAGATTCAATTTAACCCTTAGACCAACCTTGCTTGACCATACATGCTTAGTATTAACTCTGTTAAGCTAAAATTATTTATAAATTGAGTATTTGAGTTTGAATAATTATTTAATCAAGTATCCCACATATGAACCATCCCATGGAATTATTTGGTTTTTGAAGACCAACACTTCACAACTAAAAAGTTAAAGAGCTTAAATTTTCTTTGGGCCACTAACCTATGCTTGTTCTTTTTGTTTTAGTCAGGTCTGGAGCAGGATAAATTAGGGCTAATCCGATCCTATAAATGGACTTAGCCTAAGATACAGGATTTGGGTTAGGGTTCTTAAGCTTCTGATAGGGTCCGATAGGGTTGGATGACTACGTAAGATATATTTTTCATTTGTCGCTCTCATTGAAAATGTATCGACACATTCATGTCTGCCATTGAGTGATCCTTAGGCATCATTCATATAAAAACCTCTACAGCTGTGTGTCTGTATTTCTTTTCTGAGTTCATGAATGAAGATTTCTCTTACAAAAAAATACATATAAAAACCTCTGAAAAAGAGTTTCAGTCAAGATGATGAATTGCTAGGCAGGAGAAAGATTCCGGATCCAAGAGGTTTTCTTTGGTTTTTCATCAGCAGATGTCTTGTGAGGGTGATCTGTCCTTAACCATTGGAATTTCCGCACAACCATCCTGTATGAAACAACCATGCAAACTCTCGGGAATCTTCACAGTAACCTCACTGGTCAAATAAAGATTTTGCCGCTTATTTTGACTTTATTTCCCTCTGTTTGACTGACTTCTCAAAATACTTTAATTATAAGGATATCAGCTTTGGAAACCTCGTCAAAGTCCAATGGAGATTAGCATCTTGAGATTAGGTGAGCCATTTTAAAATCTCATTAATATTGGCTTTTATATGAATTAGTCATCAGAAACTAGCCCAAATCACAGTGACCAGTTGATCTGTTCCTTGATATACCACACATGTTAAGTAATAATTCAGTCTAAGTATTAAAGAAATCCATCCAAACATCCGTTCATTATAAATATATGCATTGGAACTGCTACTTCATCATCACCTGCTGTTTTCTTTTCAATCTTCTCTCTGGTCTTTCGTCTCTCACAGGAGTACACCTCTTGCAATCGATCACCTCACAGAGAAGCAAAAGACAAGCAATGGGATCCGAGGGATTCATCTATGAAGCTCAGCATGCTGAAGGTCCAGCAACTGTTCTGGCTATTGGAACTGCAAATCCATCCAACACCATGTACCAAACTGATTTTCCAGACTTCTACTTCAGAACCACCAAGAGTGAGCACAAGTCTGAGTTGAAGGAGAAGTTCAAACGTATTTGTAAGTACTCTATATCATTTCCTGCAAAATATATATTTTCTTTAAATGATGGCAAATTCTGATCTTCTCACCACTAGATTTGATTTTCAATTTTCTCAAAAAATGAGTCTTTTGATTTTGTCAAAACAGGTAACAGTTCCACAATCATCAAACGCCATACCCACCTCACCGATGAAATGATCTCAGAGAATCCTTCACTTTATGATCCAAAAGCTCCATCCCTTGACACACGTCAAGATATTATGGTGACTGAGGTACCTAAGCTGGCCATGGAAGCAGCAACCAAAGCTATCAACGAGTGGGGGCAGCCAAAATCAAAGATCACCCACATCGTATTCACTACCATTTCTGGTGTTGATGCACCGGGTGTTGACTTCCAGCTTATCAAACTCCTTGGCCTTTCCCCAACTGTTCGACGTGTGATGATGTACCATCTAGGATGCTACGGTGGTGGTTCAGTGCTCCGTGTAGCCAAAGATCTTGCAGAGAATAATAAAGGGGCTCGTGTGCTCGTTGTTTGCTCAGAGTTGAACTCCATCAGTGGCTTCAAAGGCCCCGATGAGACAGACTTACATGCCCTACTAGGGATGGCAATTTTTGCAGATGGTGCTGCCGCTTTGGTAGTTGGTGCTGACCCTGACACTTCAATCGAACGTCCAATATTCCAGCTCATCTCAACAGGGACCCGAATACTCCCAGATTCAGAAGAAATGGTGGCTGGACACCTACGTCAAACTGGTCTCACAATCAGCCTAACCAAGGATGTGGCTAGAACTATTGCCGCTAACATTGGGAAATGCTTGGAAGAAGCATTCAGCAAAGTGGGCATTATAGATTGGAACTCAATTTTTTGGGTAAGTCACCCTGGTGGGCCTGCAATATTGGACCTTGTCCAGAAGACACTTGGACTGAAAGAAGACAAGCTAAAGGCATCAAGGAAAGTGTTAAGTGAATACGGTAACATGTCGAGCCCCACAGTACTATTCATTATGGATGAGATGAGAAGGAAGTCCAAGGAGGAAGGAAAAACTACAACTGGTGATGGCTTTGAATGGGGTGTGCTACTAGGGTTTGGACCTGGTCTTACAATAGAGTCAGTTGTGTTGCGCAGCATTCCCACAATTTCAACTCATTGAGTAAATCTCACTCTTATGTATGTTTATAGCTTAATATTTAATCATTTCCTTTGCTTTATTTTTACCATAATCTACTCACTAGAAGCTCTCTCTCAAGGTCGAAATCAATGGCCTCTTTCATCAATTTTTTTTTGTGGTAAATTTCCTCAATTTTTATTGTTGTAATTTTTTTGGGTCTACTCAATAAAGTATTATATTGAATTTTATCAAGAAAAAGATGTATCATTTTTTGTCTTATTTTATTCTATTTCAAACTTATTCCAAAGCAAAGCAAAGCAATCTTGCTTGCAATTTTCTTCCAGTTCAATAACTATTAGATCTTGTTTTGAAATGATACATTTGGATCATTTTCGCATTACATCGCTTTCTAGGGCATATTTTTTCCCCTCGCAATTGTGGATATTCCTAATGCACATGGGTTTAAGCATATGCTGATTCCTCTATTTTTTTTGGGGGGGGGGGGGGGGGGGGGGGAGAACAATCAGATAACTTCTTACTTTCATGTAATGTGGGTAATCCATCGATCGAGTCGCAGTTTTACCCTTCAACGTTGTTGAATATACATAAACTCCACCAACTCTTAAATGTTCTCTCATATTCTCATGTACTTCATAGTTTTGTTCAGGGTAGATGAATTAATGAGAGGTATGCACTATTTGTTTAGCAGGTTTGTGTTGGAGGTGAATGAAGATGGAGTTTGACAAAGGAGGGAGTGGAAGAAAGATTTACCAGGTGTGGGATGGTATAGCAAGCTTAACCCTTGTGTTTGAATTTTCAAATGATTTCCAAGCAATGGATGTTATTTCAGATTAATACACCTACTATATATTGGGTGTGGTAGGAACATATATAACTTCTACCAAAAAAAAAGGTAGGAACATATATAACTGCAACCTAGTTGCATCCAAATGCCTTCCATGTTGAGGGCTAAAAGAAGGTGAACCACCCTACAAATAAATGTGTGCGTTAAAGGGTCAGGATTAGTAGACACCGATCCTAGAATACAAAAAGTAATCGTTTTGCAAATTTAGATAATGTACTCGTCAAGGTAGATGTCTAAGCTCTCCTTGCATTTTTTTACCCCACATTAAGAATGACGCCCACTAGGGTCCCATGCACCTTTGATTTATCTTGTTACAATTTAGAGGTGGGATCCCTCCAAACATGTGCTGGGGAGGTGTGAGAGAAGCATGGACCTCTACCCTGACCACTAGAGAATACCCAACTCCGTCTTTGCTGCCTCGCACAACAAGAGGACCTTCTTTGCCCAGCCTCGTCACCCAACAACTAAAAAGCCATGGACAAGGGTTCAATCAAGCTGGCCATTTTACTCATTATCTTGGTCCCTGCTTTAGGTATCATACCTCCCCCCTCCCTTTCTATATTTCAGAATTTTGTTTTGCCAATGATGAACTGATGAGATGCATGCCTTGTTTGCCACTAGATTAGTTTTCAAATGTGGATGATGTAGGTTGACTTGGGTTGGATTATGTGGATCTCTGTCTGGTTCACTGGCCTGTGAGGATAAAACAAGGAACACGCTTCCCTACTCCAGGGGAAGTTCTTCCCTTTGGCATGAAAGGTACTTGGGAAGCCATGGAAGAGTCTTGCAACCTTGGCTTAGCAAAGTCTGTTTGTGTTAGCAACTTCTGCCAAGAAACTCTCCCAAAGGAGAAGGGAATCCTTGTTAGTGCCGCTAATTACATGTCAGTGCCTTCTTGCCTCTTGCAGCATATGGAACTATCTGAGGTTCAAATTTGGTAATGGTGAATCCAATTCTCAAAGACATTGTTATGGCTAAAGGGAAAACTATTGCCTAGTTATTAAACCTTAGAACATGTATGTTCTAAAATGAATTCCGGCTTTAGTGATTCTTTTAAGTAGTATTATTAGTGATTAATTTGTAATCTTTGCACTGTATTTTGTTTTATAGGGAACCGATGAGATTGGGTGTAATTGGGGCAAATGTTCTAGGGTTACCCATTCCATATGTCAGTGATCATATCTTTGGCCTTGTCTCTCTCTCCTCACGTCTCTCACTCTCTCCTTCTCTCCCATGGTTTTTAGCAATAACAATCAATTAGTTTAGCCCAGTGTAGGTTCAGGGTTTACATAGCCTAACCTGGGTGATTGGCAGTCCTTGGATATTATTTGCTAGTCTCTTTCTACATCATGTAGATAGACTCCTTTTGGGTTATGGAGTCCAAATCTGTGCCGTGCATGGGAACTTATCCTAGTCATCCACGACTTTCCCCGGGCAAGGCAGGGTTCTCACTGGGCAGTTCATCGGAATGATAGCGGCCCAATCTTGTTCGTTGGTTTGGGACCAGTCGAGACGAGGTCGGTTCCTTATCAACCCCTCTGGTCGAACCTGGTCTGGCAAACCAAACATAACACTAAGGTATGAAAATTTCAAAGTTATCTTCCAGCTCTAAGCCTCAGTGACTAAACTTTTTATAATCAGATATGGTACAATAAACTATCTTTCTGCAGCAATACTGTTACTCACATCAAAAGCATTTACAAGTACAAATCAGGCCTTTACAAATAAATTCATACTCTTTGCCCTTACAGTCCAAGTGAATCCCTGCTTCTATTTCATTCTCCTTCACTGTTTCATTTCCATGTACACATGAGAAACGATCTGATGTTATGTTATGAGAGAAGCAATTAGCTTCTTTAACTACTTATGTCACAAACTAAGATGCATTATTTATTTAATGTATCGTGATCAATTTGTGATATGATCCATTCATATGTAAATACCTTGACCTCCAGCCATCCTTCTCCAAGACTCCAACAAATCCATGCATATTCTCTGGGGTTCTACATCTTCTACAATTTTCACTCTTTACAATTCCCTATAATTTGTATATAAGATTATGACACGTGGTAGTTAATTATCCAGTGATTAGAATTATAACCTAATTAAGAGCTAAATCTAATAAATAACTAAAATTAAACCTCAGAAAAAGAGAAGATATGAACTTGGGTGAAATTTTGGGGATTCATTATATTCAATTCTTAGTCGGGTTTTAATTGTGGCTGTCGGACAAATAATTCCCGTATATCACAATCCTAGATACGAATCACAAGGAATTATAGGGGGGGGGGTGAGAATTTATCCACTTGAATATGTTTATGAGTATCTGAATTTGTTCGATTACCAAAAGGATGCAGATGATAATACCCCTTTTTGGCCAATAATTATTTGACCGATTAATTATTGTTTTAAGTTACCTTGTTGACTTTGTCTCCGTCTTTTATATGAATATTCTTCTGTATTTTTTATCAAAAAACGACAGAAAAATTAATACTGAAAAATTGTAACAAAACCAAAGTCTTAATAAGAGTAAAAGAAAGAAAAGTTTCTGATCGAATTCCAAAATTTCAATGCTAACCCTCATCAATAAAATAGTAAAGATATCACCGTGCAGGTCGAAATCTTTTACTCAAGTTGCATTTACGTTCGTTTAGGATAGGCAATGTTTGAAAGAATAATTTTATGAATCCATCCAAATTTGACTGAATCCGTTTGAAAGTCGATAGTATGTTAGGTGAATTTGTCCAAATATAATAGGAAACAAAAATGATATTGTCACTATATTTGAACTGAATCCGATCTATTTACATCTCTAATCAATGTTGGACGTCCCTATAAATATAACCCAGCTCCCTTATACAAGCACTACTACTATAATAATAATAACAAAAGAGTTCTAGTACCCTGCACCATGGACAAGGATTCAATCATGCTAGTCATTTTGCCTTTTATTTTTTGGCCCTCACTGAGGTATCAAAGAGCGGGTCTCACTCTTTGATACCTCATAAATACACAAGTCCGCTTGGAGAATAATTTTTAATTTTTAATTTTTGGAAGGGGTCTTTACTGTAACCTCTCTTGAAAGGAGGTTTGTATTCCCACCTCTTGAGTTATCCATTAATATTAATGTTATTCCCTAAGTTACCTTATTTATTAGAACATTTTGTTACTAACACCCTAGTTTCAATAAGTTTTAATTTATCCATTTCTAATATTACCCCACATCTTAGTTTAAAAAAAATACTTTCCATGAACCATATCTCCCAAACTTTGTGAAAATTTACGAATGGGAGAAGTAGAAGTTGCAAAAAGTAAAGGAAGATCAAGAAATGAGTCGTGCACAAGGTTTTCGTTCAAGGTTATTCTTGTCTTTCTGAAATGTTTAACTTGCTTAAATCAGCATTTAATTGTGATTCCAATGGGAGTTATTGATATATTTTCACCCTATAAGGAGTTTGACTGATAAGCTGGATAACTCTTGCTGAAAATTTTCATTCAAGAAGAAAAGAGAAAAACACTTTTCTATGTTAGGTAGAGAAGTAGACTTATGGAGTGTTGTCTTATGCCACACTCTTGAATTGAACTCTTTTTCTATAAATTCATGAAGAGTCACTTTTCCCTTAGAAGGGCGGTATAGCGATTCTAGCTGGGAATGACAAAGTTTTAGAATTCTTTTTTGTTACCATTAAATTTTGTTATCTAGTCCGTATAAAACATATATGATACAAAGTTATCTAGGCAACCAAGCTTGTTTTTATTCATAAATTTTATTACGATGATTCATAATTCATTTGTCATTAGTTAGATAGGACTATTCAGCTGGCTCTAGCTACTTCATTTGCAGCTTGAGATGGATGCTCTAGGAAATAATGATTTCTTTTCACAAAGCTCATTTGAGTTTCCTTTATATTTGCATTGTTGCAACCGTTCTTTTGATACAGGTATGATTAGAACTCAACACTAGTCTTTTCAATTTGTATATATTTTTATTAATGAAATCACTTGCCTGTTAAAAAAAAAATTTATTAAGTTACTCATCCAAAAAAAAAAAAAAAAAAAAAGAAAAAAAAAAAAAGAATTTATAGTAATTAAAGAGAAAGGTACAACGTATAAGTCCCTAAATCTCTTGCAATAATTTTTAAGGGAAATGTTTAACTTGCTTAAATCAATATTTAACTGTGGTTTTCAAGGGGTGTTATTGATATTTTCATCCTATAAGGAGTTTGCCTGATAAGTTGGATAACTCAGGGATATTGCTGAAAATTTTCCTTCTTCAGAAAAAGAGAGCAAAACACTATTCTATGTTAGGTAGAGAAATAGACTTATGGAGTGTTGTTGTAAGCCACACTCTTGAATTGAACTATTTTTCTGTAATTCATGAATAAGATATACATCGCTTTTCCCTTAGAAAGGTGGTACAATGATTCTAGCTGGGAATGACAAAGCACGTAAAAAAAAAAATTTCGTTACCCTTAAATTTTGTTACCAAAGTATGTATAAAACATACATGATACAAAAGTTATCTAGGGAATCAAGCTTGTTTTTATTCTTAAATTTTATTACAGTGATTCTTAATTCCTTTGTCACCAATTAGGTAGGACTATTCAGCTGGCTACTTCATTTGCAGCATGAGACAGATGCTCTAGGAAACAATGATTTCTTTTCACCTAGAGCTCATTTGAGTTTCCTTTATATTTGCATTATTGCGAATGATCTTTTGATACAAGTATGATTAGAACTCAAAAGTAGTCTTTTCAATTTGTATATATTTTTAGTTTTTCTCTTAATAAAATCACCTGTCCGTTGGAAAAAAATAATTCTTAAGTCACTAATCCCCCCCCCCCCCAAAAAAAAAAAAGAAAAAAAGAATTTATGGGAATAAAAGAGAAAGGTACAACCTATAAGTCCCTCAATCTCTTGCAATAATTTCTATTATTTTCTCCGATCAGCTACCAAAGATGTGAAAGTATATGTTCAGAGAGGACTAGTCAAAACATAAAGCTCTTATATATGAAAACCAATGAAATTAATTTGACAGATCAAATATACAGCTCTTACAGAGCAGACAATGGTACAAACAAAACCAAAAAAATTAATAACAATTAAATAAATATTGCTACGAATCTTAGACATGAATTATTAATAACAATTAAATAAAAGCCATTTTGGAAGGGGTCTTTACCGTAACCTCTCTTGAAAGAGTTTCTATTGCCACCTCTTGAGTTATCCATTAATATTAATGTTATTCCCTAGTTACCTTATTTATTAGAATATTTTGTTACTAACACCTTAGTTTCAATTAGTTTTAGTTTATCCATTTCTAATATTACTCCACATCTTAAGTTAAAAAAATTCTATCCATGAACCATATCTCCCAAACTTTGTGAGAATTTACGAATGTGAGAAGTAGAAGTTGCAGATAGTAAAGGAAGATCAATAAATGAGTCGTGCACAAGGTTTTCGTTCAAGGTTATTCTGTCTTTTTGAAATGTTTAACTTGCTTAAATCAACATTTAATTGTGATTTCCAGTGGGTATTATTGATATATTTTCACCCTATAAGGAGTTGATTGATCAGGCTGGATAACTCTTGTTGAAAATTTTCATTCAAGAAAAAGAGAGAAAACACTTTTCTATGTTAGGTAGAGAAGTAGACTTATGGAGTGTTGTTGTATGCCACACTCTCGAATTGAACTCTTTTTCTATAAATTCATGAATAATGTATACATCGCTTTTCCCTTATAAATGTGGTACAATGATTCTAGCTGAGAATGACAAAGCACGTATAAAAAAATTTCGTTACCCTTAAAGTTTGTTACCAAAGTATGTAAAAAACATACATGATACAAAGTTATCTAGGGAATCAAGCTTGTTTTTATTCTTAAATTTTATTACAATGATTGATAATTCCATTGTCCCCAATTAGGTAGGACTATTCAGCTGGCTACTTCATTTGCAGCTTGAGACTGATGCTCTAGGAAACAATGATTTCTTTTCACCTAGAGCTCATTTGAGTTTCCTTTATATTTGCATTATTACGAATGTTCTTTTGATACAGGTATGTTAGAACTCAACAGTAGTCTTTTCAACTTGTATATATTTTTATTTTTTCTCTTGATAAAATCACCTGCTCGTTGGAAAAAATAATTCTTAAGTCACTAATCCAAAAAAAGAAAACAAAAAATTTATAGGAATAAAAGAGAAAGGTACAACCTATAAGTCCCTTAATCTCTTGCAATAATTTCTATTATTTTCTCTGATCAGCTACCAAAGATGTGAAAGTATATGTTCAGAGAGGACCAGTCAAACCGTAAAGCTTTTATATATGAAAACCAAATGAAATTAATTTGATAGATCAAATATACAGCTCTTACAGAGTAGACAATGGTAGAAACAAAACCAAAAAATTAATAACAATCAAATAAATATTGCTACGAATCTTAGACATGAATTATAGGGAATTGTAGTAGTGGGAATTGTAGAGGATCTAAATCCGAAACCTCACCCTTGCTTCCCTGTCTATGGACGACACTGTCCACACAATTCTTGGATGTTGTAGGCTATTTTCATTTACTCAATGGGTTGAAGTTGTAGGAATGCTGCGCAACACAACTGACTCTATTGTAAGACCTGGTCCAAACCCTAGTAACACACCCCATTCAAAGCCATCACCAGTTGTAGTTTTCCCTTCCTCCTTGGACTTCCTTCTCATCTCATCCATAATGAACAGTACTGTGGGGCTAGACATGTTACCGTATTCACTTAACACTTTCCTTGATGCCTTTAGCTTGTCTTCTTTCAGTCCAAGTGTCTTCTGGACAAGGTCCAATATTGCAGGACCTCCAGGGTGACTTACCCAAAAAATTGAGTTCCAATCTGTAATGCCCACTTTGCTGAATGCTTCTTCCAAGCATTTCCCAATGTTAGCGGCAATAGTTCTAGCCACATCCTTGGTTAGGCTGATTGTGAGACCAGTTTGACGTAGGTGTCCAGCAACCATTTCTTCTGAATCTGGGAGTATTCGGGTCCCTGTTGAGATGAGCTGGAATATTGGACGTTCGATTGAGGTGTCAGGGTCAGCACCAACTACCAAAGCTGCAGCACCATCTGCAAAAATTGCCATCCCTAGTAGGGCATGTAAGTCTGTCTCATCGGGGCCTTTGAAGCCACTGATGGAGTTCAACTCTGAGCAAACAACCAGCACACGAGCCCCTTTATTATTCTCCGCAAGATCTTTGGCTACACGGAGCACTGAGCCACCACCATAGCATCCTAGATGGTACATCATCACACGTCGAACAGTTGGGGATAGGCCAAGGAGTTTGATAAGCTGGAAGTCAACACCCGGTGCATCAACACCAGAAATGGTAGTGAATACGATGTGGGTGATCTTTGATTTTGGCTGCCCCCACTCGTTGATAGCTTTGGTTGCTGCTTCCATGGCCAGCTTAGGTACCTCAGTCACCATAATATCTTGACGTGTGTCAAGGGATGGAGCTTTTAGATCATAAAGTGAAGGATTCTCTGAGATCATTTCATCGGTGAGGTGGGTATGGCGTTTGATGATTGTGGAACTGTTACCTGTTTTGACAAAATCAAGAGAGTCATTTTCTGAGAAAATTGAAAATCAATTCTAGTGATGAGAAGATCATCGAATTTGCCATAATTTGAAGAAAATATATATATTTTGCAGGAAATGATATATAGTACTTACAAATACGTTTGAACTTCTCCTTCAACTCAGACTTGTGCTCACTCTTGGTGGTTCTGAAATAGAAGTCAGGAAAATCAGTTTGGTACATGGTGTTGGATGGATTTGCAGTTCCAATTGCCAGAACCGTTGCTGGACCTTCAGCATGCTGAGCTTCATAGATGTATCCCTCGGATCCCATTGCTTGTCTTTTGCTTTGCTGTGAGGCGATCGATTGCAAGAGGAGTACTACTGTGAAAGACGAAAGAACAGAGAGAAGATTGAAAACAAAACAGCAGGTGATGATGAAATTGCAGTGCCAATGCATATATTTATAATGAATGGATGTTTGGATGGATTTCTTTAATACTTAAGACTGAATTATTACTTAACATGTGTGGTATATCAAGGAACGTACAGAAGAATTGGTCACTATATTTCGGCTAGTTCCCGATGACTAATTCATATAAAAGCCAATATTATTGAGATTTTAAAATGGCTCGCCTAATCCCAAGGTGCTAGTCTCCATTGGACTTTGACGAGGTTTCCAAAGCCCATATCCTTATAATTAAAGTATTTGAGAAATCAGTCAACGGAGGGAGATGGTGTCAATATAAACGGCAAAATCATTCTTTGACCAGTGAGGTTCCTGTGAAGGTTCTGAGAGTTTGCATAGTTGTTTCATACAGGATGGTTGTGCGGAAATTCCAATGGTAAAGGACAGATCACCCTCACAAAACTTCTGCTGATGAAAACCAAAGAAACCTTGAATCCGGATTCTCTCCATCTTGACTGAAACTCTTTTTCGGAGTTTTTTTATATGAATGATGCCTAAGGATCACTCAATGGCAGACCATGAATGGGTCCATGACGTTTTCAATGAGAGCGACAGATGAAAAATATATCTTAATTAGTCATCCAACCCTACCGGACCTATCAGAAGCTTAAGAACCCCAACCCAAATCCTATATGTTAGGAATTTTTTAAGTCCATTTATAGGATCGGATTAGCCCTGATTTATATATCCTTATCCTGCCCTGACTAAAACAAAAAGAACAAGCATAGACTAGTGACCCAAAGAAAATTTAAGCTCTTTAACATTTTACTTGTGAAGTGTTGGTCTTTAAAAACCAAATAATTCCTTGGGGTGGTTAATATATATAGGATACTTGATTAAATAATTATTCAAACTCAATTTATAAATAATTCTAACTTAACAGAATTAATACTAGGCGGATATGGTCAGGCAAGGTTGTTCTAAGGGTTAAACCGAATCCTATCTTACTTGCTAGGGCCAGTTAATTTGTAACCCAAACCCGCCCTTTGGGTTAAAATGCAAAGTTTTGCTTTGGCGGGGTTCAAGATTGCACCAGTTTGTACTAGCAAGGTTTTATTAACACCTGTATACGGTACTCTTCTACAAGAAATTAAGTAAATTATCGTGAATTTTTTCGAAAAGAAACTTTATTTAAGAGTTTTGCCTATATTCGGAGTTATAAGTGTATTTTTCTTCTTAATATGATAAAATGTTTTCTTATTTAAATTAAAACTGTTTCACAAACTTTGTAATATCCTCCAACGGTCAATGTAATTAAAAAATAAACCCACCTTTCAAAGACAAAGAAAGATTTGGCTACATTTTGTTGACTCCACCTCCTCTTTTAATTGACTTGGCAATAATACTCATCACCCACCAAAATAGAAGATGATATTACAAAATTCTGGACTTTGGAAAGCCCGTCGAACCTCAAGAGGCCTCCTTGACTTAGCTGTAGAATTGTATTATTATCGTTCTACTTGTTATATACACATGTTAAAAGCTAAATTATTCAAGTTAGTTGCGTTACTGATGACGTAATGGTTGTTTTTCAATCTATCCAACCATCCTTGCTCTATAAATACCCACATCCATTGGCTCTGCAACTTCATCATCACTCATAGTCATTCTTTTCTCCAGTTTTCATAGTATTCCTTTTTCGATCACCTTATACCGAAGCAAAAGACAAGCAATGGGATCGGAGGGATACATCTATGAAGCTCAGCATGCTGAAGGTCCAGCAACGGTTCTGGCCATTGGAACTGCAAATCCATCCAACACCATGTACCAAACTGATTTTCCAGACTTCTACTTCAGAACCACCAAGAGTGAGCACAAGTCTGGGTTGAAGGAGAAGTTCAAACGTATTTGTAAGTACTATATATCATATCCTGCAGCATGTTTCCTTTGAATGATGGCAAATCGGATCATTTCATATAGATTGATTTTCAATTTTCTCAAAAAAATGACCGTTTTGATTTTGTCAAAACAGGTAACAGTTCCACAATCATCAAACGCCATACCCACCTCACCGATGAAATGATCTCAGAGAATCCTTCACTTTATGATCCAAAAGCTCCATCCCTTGACACACGTCAAGATATTATGGTGACTGAGGTACCTAAGCTGGCCATGGAAGCAGCAACCAAAGCTATCAACGAGTGGGGGCAGCCAAAATCAAAGATCACCCACATCGTATTCACTACCATTTCTGGTGTTGATGCACCGGGTGTTGACTTCCAGCTTATCAAACTCCTTGGCCTATCCCCTACTGTTCGACGTGTGATGATGTACCATCTAGGATGCTATGGTGGTGGCTCAGTGCTCCGTGTAGCCAAAGATCTTGCGGAGAATAATAAAGGGGCTCGTGTGCTCGTTGTTTGCTCAGAGTTGAACTCCATCAGTGGCTTCAAAGGCCCCGATGAGACAGACTTACATGCCCTGCTAGGGATGGCAATTTTTGCAGATGGTGCTGCAGCTTTGGTAGTTGGTGCTGACCCTAACACCTCAATCGAACGTCCAATATTCCAGCTCATCTCAGCAGGGACCCGAATACTCCCAGATTCAGAAGAAATGGTTGCTGGACACCTACGTCAAACTGGTCTCACAATCAGCCTAACCAAGGATGTGGCTAGAACTATTGCCGCTAACATTGGGAAATGCTTGGAAGAAGCATTCAGCAAAGTGGGCATTACAGATTGGAACTCAATTTTTTGGGTAAGTCACCCTGGAGGTCCTGCAATATTGGACCTTGTCCAGAAGACACTTGGACTGAAAGAAGACAAGCTAAAGGCATCAAGGAAAGTGTTAAGTGAATACGGTAACATGTCTAGCCCCACAGTACTGTTCATTATGGATGAGATGAGAAGGAAGTCCAAGGAGGAAGGGAAAACTACAACTGGTGATGGCTTTGAATGGGGTGTGTTACTAGGGTTTGGACCAGGTCTTACAATAGAGTCAGTTGTGTTGCGCAAAGCATTCCTACAACTTCAACCCATTGAGTAAATGAAAATAGCCTACAACATCCAAGAATTGTGTGGACAGTGTCGTCCATAGACAGGGAAGCAAGGGTGAGGTTTCGGATTTAGATCCTCTACAATTCCCACTACTGCAATTCTCTATAATTCATGTCTAAGATTCGTAGCAATATTTATTTGATTGTTATTAATTTTTTGGTTTTGTTTCTACCATTGTCTACTCTGTAAGAGCTGTATATTTGATCTATCAAATTAATTTCATTTGGTTTTCATATATAAAAGCTTTACGGTTTGACTGGTCCTCTCTGAACATATACTTTCACATCTTTGGTAGCTGATCAGAGAAAATAATAGAAATTATTGCAAGAGATTAAGGGACTTATAGGTTGTACCTTTCTCTTTTATTCCTATAAATTTTTTGTTTTCTTTTTTTGGATTAGTGACTTAAGAATTATTTTTTCCAACGAGCAGGTGATTTTATTAAGAGAAAAAATAAAAATATATACAAGTTGAAAAGACTACTGTTGAGTTCTAATCATACCTATATCAAAAGAACATTCGTAATAATGCAAATTTAGAGGAAACTCAAATGAGCTCTAGGTGAAAAGAAATCATTGTTTCCTAGAGCATCAGTCTCAAGCTGCAAATGAAGTAGCCAGCTGAATAGTCCTACCTAATTGGGGACAATGGAATTATCAATCATTGTAATAAAATTTAAGAATAAAAACAAGCTTGATTCCCTAGATAACTTTTGTATCATGTATGTTTTTTACATACTTTGGTAACAAACTTTAAGGGTAACGAATTTTTTTTTTATACGTGCTTTGTCATTCTCAGCTAGAATCATTGTACCACATTTATAAGGGAAAAGCGATGTATACATTATTCATGAATTTATAGAAAAAGAGTTCAATTCGAGAGTGTGGCATACAACAACACTCCATAAGTCTACTTCTCTACCTAACATAGAAAAGTGTTTTTCTCTCTTTTTCTTGAATGAAAATTTTCAACAAGAGTTATCCAGCTGATCAATCAACTCCTTATAGGGTGAAAATATATCAATAATACCCACTGGAAATCACAATTAAATGTTGATTTAAGCAAGTTAAACATTTCAAAAAGACAGAATAACCTTGAACGAAAACCTTGTGCACGACTCATTTATTGATCTTCCTTTACTATCTGCAACTTCTACTTCTCACATTCGTAAATTCTCACAAAGTTTGGGAGATATGGTTCATGGATAGAATTTTTTTAACTTAAGATGTGGAGTAATATTAGAAATGGATAAACTAAAACTAATTGAAACTAAGGTGTTAGTAACAAAATATTCTAATAAATAAGGTAACTTAGGGAATAACATTAATATTAATGGATAACTCAAGAGGTGGCAATAGAAACTTTCTTTCAAGAGAGGTTACGGTAAAGACCCCTTCCAAAATGGCTTTTATTTAATTGTTATTAATAATTCATGTCTAAGATTCGTAGCAATATTTATTTAATTGTTATTAATTTTTTTGGTTTTGTTTGTACCATTGTCTGCTCTGTAAGAGCTGTATATTTGATCTGTCAAATTAATTTCATTGGTTTTCATATATAAGAGCTTTATGTTTTGACTAGTCCTCTCTGAACATATACTTTCACATCTTTGGTAGCTGATCGGAGAAAATAATAGAAATTATTGCAAGAGATTGAGGGACTTATAGGTTGTACCTTTCTCTTTTATTCCCATAAATTCTTTTTTTTTTTTTTTTTTTTGGGGGGGGGGGGGGATTAGTGACTTAAGAATTATTTTTTTCCAACGGACAGGTGATTTTATTAAGAGAAAAACTAAAAATATATACAAATTGAAAAGACTACTTTTGAGTTCTAATCATACTTGTATCAAAAGATCATTCGCAATAATGCAAATATAAAGGAAACTCAAATGAGCTCTAGGTGAAAAGAAATCATTGTTTCCTAGAGCATCTGTCTCATGCTGCAAATGAAGTAGCCAGCTGAATAGTCCTACCTAATTGGTGACAAAGGAATTAAGAATCACTGTAATAAAATTTAAGAATAAAAACAAGCTTGATTCCCTAGATAACTTTTGTATCATGTATGTTTTATACATACTTTGGTAACAAAATTTAAGGGTAACGAATTTTTTTTTTATACGTGCTTTGTCATTCCCAGCTAGAATCATTGTACCACCTTTCTAAGGGAAAAGTGATGTATATATTATTCATGAATTATAGAAAAAGAGTTCAATTCGAGAGCGTGGCTTACAACAACACTCCATAAGTCTACTTCTCTACCTAACATAGAATAGTGTTTTGCTCTCTTTTTCTGAAGAAGGAAAATTTTCAGCAATATCCTTGAGTTATCCAGCTTATCAAGCAAACTCCTTATAGGATGAAAATATCAATAACACCCCTTGGAAATCACAGTTAAATATTGATTTAAGCAAGTTAAACATTTCAGAAAGACAAGAATAACCTTGAATGAACCTTGCGCCCAACTCATTTCTTCATCTTCCTTTACTATCTGTAACTTTACATCTCCCATTCGTGAATTCTCACAAAGTTTGGAAGATATGGTTCAAGGATATTATTTTTTAACGTAAGATGTGGGGTAATATTGGAAACGGATAAACTAAAACTAATTGAGACGAAGATGTTAGTAACAAAATGTTCTAATAAATTGGGTAACTTAGGGAATAGCATTAATATTAATGGATAACTCCAGAGGTGGCAATAGAAACTTTCTTTCAAGAGAGGTTACGGTAAAGACCCCTTCCAAAATGGCTTTCTACCAAAAAACAAAAAAGACACCTTCCAAAAAAATAAAAAATAAAAAATATTCTCCAAGCGGACTTGTGTATTTATGAGGATCGAAAAATGATTTGAGACCTCAAGCAGTAAACGCCCAAAAAAAAAAAAGCAAATGACTAGCATGGTTGAATCCTTGTCCATGGTACATGGTACTAGAATTTTATTAATTATTAATATTATTATTTTAATGTTTTTATTTAGTAGTAGTGTTTGTGTAAGGGAGCTAGGTTATATTTATAGGGACGTCCAACATTGATTAGTGATGTAAATAGATCGGATTCGGATAAAATATAGTGACAATATCATGTTTGTATGCTATTATATTTGGACAGATTCACCTAACATCCTATTGAGTTTCAGATGGATCAGTTAGATTTGGATGATATTTAGATAATTATTCTTTCAAACACTGCCTATCCTAAACGAACATAAATGCAACTTGAGTAAAAGATTTCGACTACATAGTGATATCTTTACTATTTTATTGATGAGGGTTAGCATTGAAATTTTGGAATTTGATCAGGAACTTTTCTTTCTTCTACTCTTATTAAGACTTTGGTTTTGTTACAATTTTTCACTATTAATTTTTAACAGACGGAGTTGGGATTCTCTAGTTGTCGAGGTAGAGGTCTGTGCTCCCCTCACACTTCCTCAACATATATTTAGAGGGGGCCCACCTCTGAATTTTAACAAGATAAATCAAAGGTGGGACCCCCAGCGGGCCTCCTTAATGTGTAGTAAAAAAGTGCCAGGAGAGCATAGACATCTACCGTGATGAGTAGAGGATCTGAATTCTCCGAACGACTACTTTTATTATTTTGGAATCCGTGTCTACTAATCCTGACCCTTGAACCCACACCTTATTTGTAGCGTGGTTCACCTTCTCTTAGCCCTTTGCATGGAAGGCATTTGGATGCAACCAAGTTGCTGTTATATATGTTCCTATCACACCCAATGGTAGGTTTATTAATCTGAAATAACATCCAGTACTTGAAATCATTTGAAAATTCAAACACAAGGGCAAAGCTTGCTATACCATTCCACACCTAGTAAATCCTTCTCCCACTCCCTCTTTTGTCAAACTCCCATCTTCTTTCACCTCTGACAACAAACTTGCTGAACAAATAGTGCATAACTCTCATTAATTCATATCTACCCTAAACGAAACTATGAAGCACAGGAGAATATGAGTGAACATTTAAGAGATGGGAAAGTTTATGTATGTTCAATAACCCAATTTTGTTGAAGGGTAAGATGAATTAATGAAAGTAAAATGTTATCTGATTCTTTTACCCAAAAAAAAAAAAAAAGACTTATCCAATTCTTGAAAAATAGTAGAATAGAGGAATTAACATCTGCTTTGAAATACATGAAGCAAACCCATGTACATTAGGAATAGTCACCACAACTGCGAGGGGAAAAAATATGCCCTAGAAAGAGATGTGATTAAAAAATGATCCAAATGTTTAATTTCAAAACAAGATTAATAGTTATTGAACTTGAAGAAAATGGCGACCAAGATTGCTTTGCTTCGCTGTGAAGTAAGTTTAAAATTGAATAAAATAAGATAAGAAAAAGTAAACATATTTTTCCTGATAAAATTAATTATGATACTTTATTGAGTAGACAAAAAAAATTACAACAATAAAAATTGAGGAAAGAAGCCATTGATTTCGACCTTGAGAAAGAACTTCTATTGAGTAGACTATGGTAAAAATAAAGCAAATGAAATGATTAAATATTAAGCTATAAACATACATAGAGTGAGATTTACTCAATGAGTTGAAATTGTGGGAATGCTGCGCAACACAACTGACTCTATTGTAAGACCAGGTCCAAACCCTAGTAGCACACCCCATTCAAAGCCATCACCAGTTGTAGTTTTCCCTTCCTCCTTGGACTTCCTTCTCATCTCATCCATAATGAACAGTACTGTGGGGCTAGACATGTTACCGTATTCACTTAACACTTTCCTTGATGCTTTTAGCTTTTCTTCTTTTAGTCCAAGTGTCTTCTGGACAAGGTCCAATATTGCAGGCCCACCAGGGTGACTTACCCAAAAAATTGAGTTCCAATCTGTAATGCCCACTTTGCTGAATGCTTCTTCCAAGCATTTCCCAATGTTAGCGGCAATAGTTCTAGCCACATCCTTGGTTAGGCTGATTGTGAGACCAGCTTTGACGTAGGTGTCCAAAGAACCATTTCTTCCGAATCTGGGAGTATTCGGGTCCCTGCTGAGATGAGCTGGAATATTGGACGTTCGATTGAGGTGTCAGGGTCAGCACCAACTACCAAAGCTGCAGCACCGTCTGCAAAAATTGCCATCCCTAGTAGGGCATGTAAGTCTGTCTCATCGGGGCCTTTGAAGCCACTGATGGAGTTCAACTCTGAGCAAACAACGAGCACACGAGCCCCTTTATTATTCTCTGCAAGATCTTTGGCTACACGGAGCACCGAGCCACCACCATAGCATCCTAGATGGTACATCATCACACGTCGAACAGTTGGGGAAAGGCCAAGGAGTTTGATAAGCTGGAAGTCAACACCCGGTGCATCAACACCAGAAATGGTAGTGAATACGATGTGGGTGATCTTTGATTTTGGCTGCCCCCACTCGTTGATAGCTTTGGTTGCTGCTTCCATGGCCAGCTTAGGTACCTCAGTCACCATAATATCTTGACGTGTGTCAAGGGATGGAGCTTTTGGATCATAAAGTGAAGGATTCTCTGAGATCATTTCATCGGTGAGGTGGGTATGGCGTTTGATGATTGTGGAACTGTTACCTGTTTTGACAAGATCAAGAGAGTCATTTTCTGAGAAAATTGAAAATCAATTCTAGTGATGAGAAGATCATCGAATTTGCCATCATTTGAAGAAAATATATATATATTTTGCAGGAAACGATATAGAGTACTTACAAATACGTTTGAACTTCTCCTTCAACTCCGACTTGTGCTCACTCTTGGTGGTTCTGAAGTAGAAGTCTGGAAAATCAGTTTGGTACATGGTGTTGGATGGATTTGCAGTTCCAATAGCCAGAACCGTTGCTGGACCTTCAGCATGCTGAGCTTCATAGATGTATCCCTCCGATCCCATTGCTTGTCTTTTGCTTCGCTGTGAGGTGATCGAAAAAGGAATACTATGAAAATTGGAGAAAAGAATGACTATGAGTGATGATGAAGTTGCAGAGACAATGGATGTAGGTATTTATAGAGCAAGGATGGCTGAATAGATTGGAAAACAATCATTTCGTCATCAATAACCCAACTAACTTGAATAATTTACCTCTAAACATGTGAATATAACAAGGAGAACGATAATAATACAATTCTACAGCTAAGTCAAGGAGGCCTCGTGAGTTCGACGGGATTTCCAAAGCCCAGAATTTTGTGATATCATATTCTATTTTGGTGGGTGATGAGTATTATTGCCAAGTCAATTAAAAGAGGGAGGTGCAGTCAACAAAATGTAGCCAAATCTTTCTTTGTCTTTGAAAGGTGGGTTTATTTTTTAATTACATTGACCGTTGGAGGATATTACAAAGTTTGTGAAACAGTTTTAATTTAATTTTTCCTCAAAATAAGAAAACATTTTATCATATTAAGAAAAAAAATACACTTATAACTCCGAATGTAAGCAAAATTCTTAAATAGAGTTTCTTTTTGATGAAATTCACGATAATTTACTTAATTTCTTGTAGAAAGGTACCGTATACGGGTGGTAATAAAACCTTACTAGTCCAAACTGGTGCAATCTTGAACCCAACCAAAGTAAAACTTTCCATTTTAACCCAAAGGGCGGGTTTGGGTTACAAATTAACTGGCCCTAGCAAGTCAGATAAGATTCGATTTAACCCTTAGACCAACCTTGCCTGACCATATCCGAATAGTATTAATTCTGTTAAATTAGAATTATTTATAGTTTGAGTTTGAATAATTATTTAATCAAGTATCCCACATATATATATATATTAACCACCCCAAGGAATTATTTGGTTTTTGAAGACCAACACTTCACAAGTAACAAGTTAAAGAGCTTAAATTTTCTTTGGGCCACTAATCTAGATAAATCAGGGCTAATCCGATCCTATAAATGGACTAAGAAATTCCTAACATATAGGATTTGGGTTGGGGTTCTTAAGCTTCTGATAGGATCCGGTAGGGTTGGATGACTAATTAAGATATATTTTTCATCTGTCGCTCTCATTGAAAACGTCATGGACCCATTCATGGTCTGCCATTGAGTGATCCTTAGGCATCATTCATATAAAAAACTCTGAAAAAGAGTTTCAGTCAAGATGATGAAGTGCTAGGCAGGAGAGAATCCGGATCCAAGGTTTCTTTGGTTTTTCATCAGCAGAAGTTTTGTGGGGGTGATCTGTCCTTGACCATTGGAATTTCCGCACAACCAGCCAGTATGAAACAACCATGCAAACTCTCAGGAATCTTCACAGTAACCTCACTGGTCAAAGAATGATTTTGCCGTTTATATTGACTCCATCTCCCTCTGTTGACTGACTTCTCAAATACTACTTTAATTATAAGGATATGGGCTTTGGAAGTCTCGTCAAACTCCAATGGAGACTAGCAGCATCTTGAGATTAGGCGAGCAATTTTAAAATCTCAATAATATTGACTTTTAAATGAATTAGTCGATCAGGAACTAGCCCAAATATAGTGACCAATTCTTCGGTACGTTCCTTGATATACCACACATGTTAAGTAATAATTCAGTCTTAAGTATTAAAGAAATCCATCCAAACATCCATTCATTATAAATATATGCATTGGCACTGCAACTTCATCATCACCTGCTGTTTTGTTTTCAATCTTCTCTCTGGTCTTTCGTCTTTCACAGTAGTACTCCTCTTGCAATCGATCGCCTCACAGCAAAGCAAAAGACAAGCAATGGGATCGGAGGGATACATCTATGAAGCTCAGCATGCTGAAGGTCCAGCAACGGTTCTGGCAATTGGAACTGCAAATCCATCCAACACCATGTACCAAACTGATTTTCCAGACTTCTATTTCAGAACCACCAAGAGTGAGCACAAGTCTGAGTTGAAGGAGAAGTTCAAACGTATTTGTAAGTACCATGTATCATTTCCTGTAACATATATATATTTTCTTCAAATTATGGCAAATTCGATGATCTTCTCATCACTAGAATTGATTTTCAATTTTCTCAGAAAATGACTCTCTTGATTTTGTCAAAACAGGTAACAGTTCCACAATCATCAAACGCCATACCCACCTCACCGATGAAATGATCTCAGAGAATCCTTCACTTTATGATCCAAAAGCTCCATCCCTTGACACACGTCAAGATATTATGGTGACTGAGGTACCTAAGCTGGCCATGGAAGCAGCAACCAAAGCTATCAGCGAGTGGGGGCAGCCAAAATCAAAGATCACCCACATCGTATTCACTACCATTTCTGGTGTTGATGCACCGGGTGTTGACTTCCAGCTTATCAAACTCCTTGGCCTTTCCCCAACTGTTCGACGTGTGATGATGTACCATCTAGGATGCTATGGTGGTGGCTCGGTGCTCCGTGTAGCCAAAGATCTTGCAGAGAATAATAAAGGGGCTCGTGTGCTCGTTGTTTGCTCAGAGTTGAACTCCATCAGTGGCTTCAAAGGCCCCGATGAGACAGACTTACATGCCCTACTAGGGATGGCAATTTTTGCAGACGGTGCTGCAGCTTTGGTAGTTGGTGCTGACCCTGACACCTCAATCGAACGTCCAATATTCCAGCTCATCTCAGCAGGGACCCGAATACTCCCAGATTCAGAAGAAATGGTTGCTGGACACCTACGTCAAACTGGTCTCACAATCAGCCTAACCAAGGATGTGGCTAGAACTATTGCCGCTAACATTGGGAAATGCTTGGAAGAAGCATTCAGCAAAGTGGGCATTACAGATTGGAACTCCATTTTTTGGGTAAGTCACCCTGGTGGGCCTGCAATATTGGACCTTGTTCAGAAGACACTTGGACTGAAAGAAGACAAGCTAAAGGCATCAAGGAAAGTGTTAAGCGAATACGGTAACATGTCTAGCCCCACAGTACTGTTCATTCTGGATGAGATGAGAAGGAAGTCCAAGGAGGAAGGGAAAACTACAACTGGTGATGGCTTTGAATGGGGTGTGCTACTAGGGTTTGGACCTGGTCTTACAATAGAGTCAGTTGTGTTGCGCAGCATTCCTACAATTTCAATTCATTGAGTGAATCTCCCTCTATGTATGTTTATTGCTTAATATTTAATCATTTCATTTGCTTTATTTTTACCATAGTCTACTCAATAGAAGATGTCTCTCAAGGTCGAAATCAATGGCCTCTTTCCTCATTTTTTATTGTTGTATTTCTTTTTTTGTCTACTCAAAAAAAGTATCATATTGAATTTTATCAAGAAAAAGATATTTCATTTTTATCTTATTTTATTCAGTTTTAAATTTATTCCATAGCAAATCAAAGCAATCTTGCTAGCCATTTTCTTCCAGTTCAATAACTATTAGATCTTGTTTTGAAATGATACACATGGATCATTTTTGCATTACATCTCTTTCTAGGGCATTTTTTTCCTTCGCAGTTGTGGTGACTATTCCCGATCCACATGGGTTTGCTTCATGTATTTCAATGCATATGTTAATTCCTCTATTCTACATTTCTTTGCAATGGTTTATACCCAGCTTGATACCATAGTTTGATGCATTGGTTTTGACAATGGAGTCAATTTTTTTTTTTTGGGGGGGGGGGGGGGGGGTTAACACAAATAGATAACTTCTTACTTTCATGTAATGGGGGTAATCCATCTATCTAGTTTCATCTTTACCCTTCAACAAAATAGGGTTGTTGAACATACATAAACGCTGCCATCTATTAAATGTTCTCTTATAGTCTCATGTACTTCATAGTTTTGTTTATGGTAGATTATTTAATGAGAGGTATGCACTATTTGTTCAGCAGGTTTGTTGTCGGAAGTGAATGAAGATGGAGTTTGACAAAAGAGGGATTGGTAGAAGGATTTACTTGGTGTGGAATGGTATAGCATGCTTCGCCCTTGTGTTTGAATTTTCAAATGATTTCAAGTACTGGATGTTATTTTAGATTGATACACCTACCATTGGGTGCGGTAGGAACATATATAACTGCAACCTGGTTGCATCCAAAGGCCTTCCATGCCAATTCACAACTTTTCGCTCTGTTATTTCCAATATGCCAATTCACAACTTTTTGGTGTACTAGTGGCCAGGAAACCTCATAAAGCATGTTGAATCCTGGATGCACAATTTTATTTGGTTAGGAAGCATTGAATCTGTTTAAAAATTTCAGTTTAATGGGACTTTGTTTGTGCTCCAAAGAGTGAAGGGGTATTCGGTCTTTGTTGTCTACAAAATGTCAACTTCGCCTGCTTTTGTAGATTGGCATGGCATGTCAAGCATAAAGACTCTTTCTTCTCAAAATTTTGATAGGGAAATTGTTGGACTCTCACAGAAATTTGGGAACTTATGGGCAACGTTCTTCAATTATTCTTGGCGTGAAAAAAGTTTGGAACTTTGTTAATTAGAATGAGGAGTGGACGGTGGACGATGGAAGGTGTATAAATTTTTGGACAGATCGCTGATTGGGGGACTTTACTATTGTTGATCATGCTGGTTAATTTTCCTCATGATTTAGTGGACAACTTATCCCTTAAAGTGGCGGATTGTATTCATGATGGGCAATGGTGTTTACCTGTGGTGCAATCACCTGGGTTATAGGAGATACTGAAATTAGTGAATTTCACTCCTCTCCCTAATGATGATCAGTGTGATGTTTGCCACTGGAAAGGCAAAATTCATGGCAATTTTACTATCAAATCAGCTAGGGATTTGTACAGGAGAAAGGCAGTGACAGTGGACTAGGCAAATTTGATTTGGAAATCACCTTTGTTACCTAGGCAGCAGGTGTTATGTTGGCGTGTTTTTTAGGGGAAACTCTCTGTGGATGATGTGGTTATGACCAAAGGGATCCCCTTAGTTTCCCACTGCAGTTTGTGTTTGGGAGCTTCTGAGTATTTAAATCACCTATTTCTCTTTTGCCCGTTTCCACGCAGCTGTGGGGAGAGCTTGGCAAAGAGGTTTGGCAAGGTTTGGGTGGTTCAACCTTCACTTCAAGATAGCTATCAGAAGTGGAGACAACAAGCAAAATCCTTACCTTTAGGGGCTGCTTGGCTGAATGGGTGTTGTCTCCTCCTGTACTACTAGTGGTTTATCCGAAATAAATGTAGATTTGAGGAAGTGATGCTCTCTAAAGATTGGGTGATGCATCAAATTCTTTTCGATCTTTCCCATCATGATTATGTGATTGAAGGAAGGAAGGTCTCACAGACGTTTTTGCCCAATCAAGGGCGATAGGATTGATAATCACTATTAAGAGCTCTAGTTGTCCTTAAGAAATTTTCTGGATGCCACCATTTGTAGGGTGGGTTAAGCTTAATATAGATGGATGCTCCTTGGGTAATCTTGGAAAAGCTGGTGCAAGAGGAGTGTTTAGAGATGTGGCGGTGGTTGTTGTCTTCTTGGGGTTTAAAACCAATTTTGAAGCTGAAATAGAGGCCTTCATGCATGGTTTGAAATGGCCAAAAAGGATGGAGGTGCATGCAGCGGCTATGGGTTGAATGTGATTTAGTGGCTGTGGTGATATTAATATAACAAAGGAAAATCCCTTGGATCATCCTACAATGATGGAGAGGCCTAGAGTCATTCTTAGCCATCATTGTTTGCAAGATTTTCCATTGCTCTAGGGAAAATAATGAGGCTATTGATCTTGGCAAATAAGGCTGCCAGATTGGGAAATTTAGAGATTAATTAGCCTTGGACAACATCTATAAAGAGTGAATTGGATCTCGAGGCATCTGGACGCTCTTGGTTTAGATTCTAGTTTCTTTTCTGTTGCTTATCTGTGAGTAGAAATTTGTGAGGTTGGGTTTATTGGGGGCAACTCATGTTGCGGGTATGAGGTTTGGCTCCTTCTTGTATGATTAATATTGTACTTTTTATTTTTTAATATAAATGACCCTTTTAGCAGAAAAAAAATGCCTTCCATACAAAGGGCTAAGAGAAGTGGACCACCCTACAAATAAAGGTGTGGGTTCAAGGGTCAGGATTAGTAGACATAGATCCCGAAATAATAAAAGTAGTCGTTTTGATAATTAAGATCCTCTACTCGTCAAGGTAGATGTCTATGCTTTCCTTGCTCTTTTTTACCACACATTAAGAAGGAAGCCCGCTGGGGGTCCCACCTTTGATTTATCTTGTTAAAATTCAGAGGTGGGCCCCCTCCAAATATGTGCTCGGGAGGTGTGAGGGGAGCATGAACCTCTACCTCAACAACTAGAGAATTGCAACTCCGTCTCTACTGCCTCGCACAACAAGAGGACCTTCTTTGCCCAACCTCATCACCCAACAACTGAAAAGCCATGGACAAGGGTTCAATCAAGCTGACCATTTTACTTATTATCTTGGCCACTGCTTTAGGTTTCATCCCTCCCCCCCCCCCTTCTATATTTCATAATTTTGTTTTGAAAGTGATGAACTGATGAGACGCATGCCTTGTTTGCCACTAGATTAGTTTTCAAATGTGGATGTTGTAGGTCGAGTTCCAGCAGGGTCTGTCTCTGTCACATACAGATGGAGCAGGTTGAGTTCCAACACATCTATCGTTCTCAAATGTGCATGACAATGTAGTAGTGATGGCGAAGAGGACTAAAAGATATCCTTAACTGTACTTGTCTTTGGGACATTTTTTTATATGCTTTTGGCCCTGCCCATCCCAACTTAAACGCACCTAACCAACATTCGTTTGGATTAGCTAGTGTTCAAGCCTATGTAGACTCCTATGTTGTGTTAATTGAATAAGGAAATCAGAGTTTCTCCTTGTAATTTTCCTCCACAAGTGCTATTAATTAAGTAAACAAAAAAGGGCATTCGGAATGGTCAACTCTTGTTTTTTTAACACTCACTATTTCGTTTGGAAAGAACCGAACAACAAAATCTTTAAGAAGCTTAACCCCAATCTAGAAAGATTGTTGTTTAATATTTCAAGTTGGATCCAAGATCTAAACCTCAACACACATGATTCTTTAGGGATCACACATAGTGGGACACATATAATGATCTCTAAACCAAATATTTGTTTCTGTAAAAGTATGACTAACTTAAGTCAATTACCAATGTTGATGTGTACAGGGGGTACATAATGCAGTACTAGATAGCACTGGATGGAGTGTGGGACTATTTTGGAAAGGGCAGCTAAAGTGTCTCAGTACAGGAGGACTGAAGAAGGGATAGACCATGGAGGCTCTCTTAAGTGGGATGAAGGATGGAATAGATAAGCACAAGCCTACAATATCCAAGTAGAAGAGATATGGTGCAATGAAAAGGAATTGCTTGATATACACTCATTACAAAATCACAACAAATGGCCAATTTTGATAAATATATTCTGTAATAGTAAGGATCCTAACCTTAAACAATTTACTCAGACCACACTCTAGCAATGACTCACTTATATAGCATATATATATCCTCCATAGAGTATCAGAAGAAACTAGATGTAATAGATGCTACTAATCTGTGTACTTGCTATATTAAGTAATACTAATTTTTTTCAGTATAAAAAAAAAAAAAATACAACTCTACTTTTTATTTTTTATTCTTTTTGGGGATCTAGGTTCGTCAGGGCAGCTTAGGCGCTTGTGGACTACATTCTTTGAGGTAGCCTCTTTCACAGCCCGATTTTGCCAAATTGGAATGCAATCCTGGGAACACTTATCAATTTACTCCAAAATCAAACCAAAATCAAATTGTTTTTTTAATAATATCGACTATCTCGCTCATCCGAATCCGGGGCGGGGGGGGCCCCCCCCCACTCGTCACAAGAAACCAACAGGGTTAGACCAATGATAACAACAAATAACTGAGGGAAAAATGAAAGCTTGTGTTATTTAATTTATGTCATTTAATTTACCAAATACTAAATTAATTAATGTCAATTTACCAAATACTAAATTTTACGATAAGAACAATAAAAGAAAGATATAAAACATGAAATACAATACATGGAAATGTTTATTTGGAAATACAATACATGGAAATGATTTAATAGAGAAATCAATCCAGCCAAATTAGGATACTAATGAAATGGAAAGATGAGATGGTATGGAAAGAATTCAAATGGAAGGAATGATGAATGGAAATAATTCAATGAGAGGAGGAAATAATATCAATACAATTAAAATGAGAGGAGCAAATAATATGGAAATAATTCAAATTAGAGACAATTAAGGAAATGATGAAAAATCATCCTTATTACGCCTAATAGCCCTAGAATAAAAAGAGATTGAAGAAGTTGATAAGCACTTCTCCTAAGCTTTTATATAAAAGACTTGAAGGTAATTTGGGTAGTTATGGTAGAATATTAGTTGGACGAGAAAAATAATCACGAAATTTGAGATTTGGTAATTATTTTCAAAAATAGAATCCATTTGAATGTGAAAATTATATTCTAAATGAAGATCATTGTTTTTTTTTTGAGTCCAATTCTCTACTAACATCCCATGTCTGAGAGGAGTGAATTTAGGATAAACCTAACAATCTCCCTATAAATATGTCCCACCTCCCTTGTACAAATCCACCAAGATAACATCTATTACAACTTCAACATGGATAAGAGTTCAGTCAAGTTGGCCATTTTACTTGTTTTTCTGCTTACCGCTTCAGGTATCAGAGCATTCTCTTGTTCTCTCATATGCACACATCCTCATATTACACAATTTTTTTCCCTTGCTATTTTGATGAACTAATGGCTGTCAACAGGTCTGTTCTCAAGTGTGCGTGGAGGTAGAATAGCGCCTAAGGAAAGAATCGGAGGAAGGAGCTTGGTCTGTAATCCTGGGTGCAAATATGTTTGTAGCGATGATGATTTCTGCAGTTGTATATGCGAGCCAACTTTAGCCAAATCTACCAAATTCAATGGTTTGGATTAGGGACCATATGGATTCCTGAGTCAGTCTTAAATAAAATCAAATAAGATGGTTTCTCCTTTTCTCTTTATTAAGAAATAAAGACTTTTATTCTGAGTTACTAGTGTTCAGGTTCACCTTTCATCCATCTCTTTCTTCAACCAAAAGTTTCTCGATTGTGATTAGGGTTTGTATTGGGAAGTCTTGATCATACTTTTAGGCTGGATTCTATCTCAGAGCTGACAAAAGAGAAAATGCAATGAATTGAATGTCCTATGTATTACATACATTATGGTTCAAACTGTTAAACCCAAATGGACCGTGTAAATTAGTGTACATGGTTCTAATCCGGTTCGTGTGGTTCATTTATCACTACCTGGAGTAGTGCTTCTAAGGATTGCTGACTTTGGAGAATACTCCTATGTAAATGCCATGTTCATCAAAGGCCTCTCGGATAACTCTTGTCAAGCACCCGAGAAGCTATATCTTGGCAAATGTAAATCTATAAGGGGATTTGGTGTATCTTTATCCAAATGTTGACAAAGGCATTAAATTCAGCATTTAATGCTCTGGGGCTCACTAATTGTCTAGCGTTTATCAGGAGGCTTTTCATTCGCTCAAGTCTTTTCGAGTGGCGTGCCTTACGTTTTGTCTACCAAAGTAAGGGACTGATGTCACATCTACACCACGTGACTCTGAATGTCTGATTAAGCTGGGAAAAGAAAAGTTCCTAATCGAATTCTAAAATTTATCACTAACCCTCATTAAAAATAGTAAAGACATCATTATGTAGTCGAAATCTTTTACTCAAATTTGCATTCACGTTTGTTTAGGACAGGTAGTGTTTGAAAAAATAATTATCTGAATCCAAATTTAATTGAATCTGTCTGAAAACCGATATGATATTTGGTGAGACCGTCTAAATATAATAGGATACAAACATGGAATTGTCACTATATCAAATACAAACCCGATCTATTTACACCCCTAATCAAGGTTGGATGTTGCTTTAAATATAACCCACATCCCTTACACAACACTATGCAAAACAAAAACATAATAAACATAATAAACATAATAAACATAATAATAATAATAATAATAATAATAATAATAAAAAACATAATAAACATAAACATAATAATAATAATAAAAATAATAATAAAAATAATAAAATTCTAGTACAATTGCACTATGGACAAGGATTCAACCATGCTGGTCATTTTGCTTCTTCTTCTTTCTTTCTTTTCTTTCTTTCTTTCTTTCTTTCTTCTTTTTCTTTTTTTTTTTTTTTTTTTTTTTTTTTGCACTCACATTGCTTTGTCTAGACATTTTGTAGCATTTGTGAAATAGTGACATTGATGTCCCATATTTCCACATCAGGATTTTGGTCTGTAATGGTTGTGGCCTGTGGTGGCCATGGATCATACCAGAAAGATGTATTGTTACCATTTCTAATTTTTCATCTTTCCATTTGTTGTAGAGGTGGGAGGATACTGTAGATGCTCTTCCAAGGCCATGATCCTCCCTTTTTTTTTGACCTTTGGGTGAAAGATACTTGTGTTAGAGAAATATCTAGTTTTTAGTATAGTAGCCCATAGAGAATGTAGTTCAGATAGTAGTCTCCACTCTTGTTTCAATAGTAGTGCACTATTTACATCCTCCATTCTTTTGAAACCATGTCTTCCCACATCTTTCGGTTGACAAAATTTATCCCATGAGACTAGAGTCAGTTGCTTCATTTTGGTGGGGTGCCCTAGCCAGAACCTATGGCACGGGGGATCGATTTGCTTGGTGATGAATTTTGGGAATCTAAAACACTGCATATGGTAAAGTGACATTGGTTGTAAGACTAATTTGATGAGCACCACTTTTTCGGCAAACTAAAGGCTGCTGGCTTTCCAAGTTGCAAATTTTGACTTGATTTTCCTTAAGATGAAATTGAGGTTCTTGGTCTTTGCTTTGCCGTGCAATAGATTAGTCCCTAGATACAAGGATTCATTTTTCATTTCATTAACTCCCAATAAGGACAATAATTGGGATCGATTTTGCTGTCTGATATTTCGACTATAAAAAGCTCCACTTTTCTCAAAATTAATTTGTTGCCTTGTTATGTTAGAGAAAATTTCCATAGCAGCTTTAATAGTCAGAATATCCTATTTTTCTGCATGACAAAAAATAAACGTATCATATGCAAAGAGGAGATGTGAGATTTCTGGGGCATGTCTCGCCACTTTGATACATTTGAAAAGATATAGACTTTTATATTCTTTGAGTAGTCTAGAGAGGAGTTCCATAATTAAAAGGAAAAGGTAAGGGCTTAGCGGGCATTTTTGTTGGGGGCCTCTAGTGCCCAAAAACCATTGATGAGGGTTTCCATTTAATTTAATTGAGAAAGAAGCAGTCGACATTAACTTATTCACTAGGCTACACCAGTTTTGGTTGAAGCCTAAAAACAAAAAAACACTGCCAATTACCTGCCATTCGACACTGTTATAGGCTTTAGACATATCAAGTTTCAAGGCTACATAGCCCATCTTACCTTTGGAATGTAACATAAACTAAAAGATTTCATATGCTAGAAAAATATTATTAGATCTTTGCCTCCTTCACTCCTTGGAACAAAATCCCCTTGGAGCAAAGATATAAAGTGTGGTAGGAAAGGTTTTAATCTTTCTGCCAAAATTTTAGCTAAGATTTTTATAACTGAAATTACATAGGCTAATCGGTCTAAAATCAAGGACTTCAGAAGCATTTTTTTTTTTTGGGGATAAAACAGATGAGAGTGTGATTAACCCCCATTACAAATTGTGATGTGTGAAGAAAGTGTTGACAAAGTGAAAGATGTCGTCATAAATCAAATCCCAGCGTTTTTGATAAAAACATGTTGAAACCATCAACCATACTACTTGCTTAATTTCTTCCTTAGAAGGTGGTCAACCATGTTTTCAAGCCCTAGAGAAACTTGGGGGGGGGGGGGACATGTATTTCTAGTCCCGGCGGGGATCCTGGGGGGGGGGGGGGTTCTCCCCCTCCAACATATAGAAGTTTCTTGATTTTTGAAACAAAAAAAGTTTTTAGCATTAAGGGCTCACGAGAGAATTTAGTTTTTCTTCTCTCTAATAGCTTCCCAATCGGGGTTCGGGCTCGATTCCATCAAATCAATTCCTCAGACACATTCCAAAACAACTACAAAGTTCATTTTCTTAGCAGAGAAAATAATTTAGGTAATCTTTTTTTGAAATTCAAAATAATAAGAATACAATTCTAAAATTGGTATTTGATAAGGTTTTATTTTATTTTATTTTTTTATAAATTTTAAATGAGGATAGTATTGTATTTTGACTCTAATTTTAAAAGGACAAAATATACATTAAACATTTAATTGTAACGATCTTATAACACTATTAGAACTGAAAGGGGCAATAATAATTTCATAAAAAACAGGATCCTTTTAGTAATTAAATTATAGTATAGGAGGGCAACAATAATTATCCCATTTAACTTTTATTTTAAAACCAGCACATTTAAATTAATAATATGAAATAAATGACATTTTTACTCTTCAGATATTAAAGAGATAAATTTTATTTTTGGATAAGAACGAGTAAGATTTAATGGCGGGTGAAATAAATTTTTTGATCTTTAACAAATGGAAATCAAGAGGGAATTTCCATACTTTTCTTCTTCATTTTTCATACTTTTCATTGTGTAATATAAGCTATAGCCAAAAAATATGAAAAAATTGAGCAATCCAAGAAAATAGAGCTTATAGTTTGGAGGTAATCTTAGTTTTCAAAACAATGAATTCGGATGCTCTACCTACATAGAGAAGAAATTTTCTAACACGTACCATTGAAGGGTTACTTAGTTGGTAATGACTAGCACCTCTTAATGAAGAAGTCGCACGTTCGATGCTTCCTATGGTATAGTCTATTCACACCCTCGCCCCCCCCCAAAAAAATAAAAATAATGCACATTTTTAGGCTAATAACAAGTATACAATCTGAAAATAAAATCCTCTTTTTTTAAGAAGAATCCCAAAATATAGGAATCCAAAATTTCCATTTCCCTTACCCAAAATAGAATTTCCTTTTAAATTTCACACTTGTCATATTTTGGTGGAAGATTCAGATTCCAAAACAACTTGCGTGGACTATCTATTCTGAGCCAAGAAATCCATAAAATATATTAAATCAGATTACAACATGAATCAAAGTATTTTAGAATCGGTTAGGATTATAGTTTTTTTGAGTCCGGATCCTCTACCCACATTGAGAGGAGTGATTTTAAGGTAAATCTCCCCATAAATATAACCCACCTCCCATTGTACAACTGCACCACCAAGATAACATTTATTACAAGGGCTCAATCAAGCTTGTCATTTTACTCATTTTTCTACTAGGTGTTTTAGGTCTCAATCCACTGTCCGATTCACTCATGCACATATCCTCATATTTCATGAATTTTTTTTCTCCTACCACTGTGATGAATTAAAATTGCTACAGAAATACCATTTAGTTGACCTATGCCTGTTTGAACAGCCCCAGTTAATCCTGTTTTTTGTTGATAAAAATCAATACGCTCTCTATAAGGTTCCTCCTCTGAATGAAATTTAATGAGATCCATAGAGACCATGTCATGAGGGAATCGGAAAGTGGATTGAAACCCGAAAACAGTAAGCAGAAAAATGAGTAAAATGGCCAGCTTGATTGAATCCTCATCCATGGCTTTCAGGTTAATTTGTGAGCAAAGCTCGATATAATAGAATTTTAATCTATGTTTGCGTTTTGGGTTAGGGTCTGATGCAGATGGGTTATATTTAAAGTGAGGTTTATTTAAGATAGTTCCAGTAGTCAAAAAGAGATTCAGCATATATGAGAAAATCAATTGAGAGGCTAGGCAAGGAAGACTGACCTAAAAAAGGGGATAAGTTCTTCCAACCTAGAAATACTTAGAAAAGTCAATTATTTTATCAAGAAAACTTGTTTGATGAACCCACCAACATAAAAATCTGTTTGATAAACCCACCAATGGATAGATTGTCACCAATGGTGTTGGGTGAGAAAAGTTGCACCAGCAAGTTTGTTTTGATGATTGGCTTTGGAGTAGGTGGACAGGTTTTAAAAAAAAGGTGATGTTTTTTCTCACGTGAAATCCTTCCATTTGATCGAATGCAATTATGGGTTTGGGGGAAGGTGTTGGGTGATTTTAGGGCTTGTTTGGTTACATGAATCCAGAGATTTCAAATCTTTGGATTGACAAATGGGAGATTTTTTACCTATTTGGTTATGTGAATTCCTAGACTCATGAAATCTACAGATTCACATTTTTACACTAAAAACATGAATATGTAGATTTATGGGTACGAGGTGAAATCCAGAGATTTCACTCATACTATCAAAGCGTCAAACATTTGAATTATAAATAAATAAATAAATATATTTTTAAGATAAATCTACAAATTTCATTCCAAAAATTCAAGCTAACCAAATAGTTAATTTGATGAACCATGACTCCAGAGATTTGAAGTCTATAGACTCAAGTAACCAAACAGGCCCTTAGGTAGGGGGAAGGTGAGGGCAGCAGTGGCGGGTAGGGGAGAGGTGTGGTAGTTTTTGATGAGTTGTAGGAAGAAGATGGGTGAATGGAGAATTCCTTTCCCCAGATAAGGATTCGGTATGAGAGGATAATTTGTTAATTACATTGCCCTAAGAGCATTATGGTCCTTTCACTTTTGAAATTCGAATGACTAAAGAGAATCAAGCCCAAATTGTTAGCTATGAGTAACAAGTAATTTTGAAATGTGCCACCATAATGAGCATTCTAAGAAAAACAGAGCATGATAGTTTAGAGGTATGAGGTCCCAGTTATCAAAACAACGAGTTCGGATGCTCTACCTACTTGGAGACGAAATTTTCTAACACACATGGTTAGGTTAATGACACGTGTCAAATCTAAAAAATAAAAAGTACTTGTTTTTAAGAAAATTTCCAAAATATAAGAATTCAAATCTTTTCTTTCCCTTACTCAAAATAGGATTTCATTTTTAAATTGAACCCCTGTAAGAAAAGATTTGATTGCAGAATCCCGCATTTGATTGTATGTTTATTGTTTAAGATTTCAATGTAACTAATACACAAAGTTCAGAGAATGCGCAAGAGACTAACAATAAGAAAAGATACAAGTGATATAGGGAAATGTACATCATATGTAAGGAAAATGGTCTTGCCAGATATGCTCCCATCCACAATTGAAATGTATATTAGAAGAATATATATTTGACTCTTGGAATCACAAGATATGATGGAAATCCATATGATAAAGAGATCTAGAGTCCAAGACAACCATGCACTATCTATTCTTAGCCAAGAAAGTTATAAAATCTATTATATAAGAAATTTTTTTTTTGGATACAATGTTATATAAGATTACAACATGAGTCAAAGTATTTTTGAACTATTTTATTTCCACTAAAAGGTCATTTATATTAAGAATAAAAAAAAAGAAAGAAATTACATTAATAAAGCATTGACGAGCAAGGATGGATGGAAAGATTAGTTGCTGAAATTCGAAGCCTATATATATGCTTCTCGAGGCCATGTTAGATTTAGTTATGTGAGGCGTCAAAATAACAAGGCTGCAGATTGGTTGTCTAAGAGGCGGCTAATTGGAAGAGATGATCTGGTCTTTTTCAATGATCCTCCGCAGGAAATGACAGACATCCTTAGAGAGGATTGTCTCAAGAGTTGTGCTCTAGTTTGATTTGTTTTGCTTTTTTTGGGTCTTTTGACCCCGTTATGTAACCAAAAAAAAAAAAGAAAAAAAGCATTGATCCCTGCTACACCCATAATATTCCAAAAAAATAGAAATATACCTTCCATATCTAGGGCTAATAATCTGAGTCTAATTGTTTATCCTACTTTTTTCTTTCTCCACCAAGAGTTGATCATATTTTGCAATTTCCTTTGAAAGTAATCTCAATTTGCGTAGGTGATGATATAATACAATTTTGGATGTTTGAGATCTCTCTTTCTTCATTTAGACCAGCGGACTCTGAACGAGGTTGATTATTTTTACTTCTCTTACCACGACTTTTTTCCCCCACCATTTAATCCCATAATTCATACCAGAATTCTCAGCCTCGAATCAACACCCAAACGAACTTTTGAATTAACCCCTAAGTCTTGAGACCGTTTATCATCCAATGGAGTCGGTCAACTTCGAAGGTCGATCTCACCTCATCAATCAAGGTTGGAGGTCATTATAAATATAACCCACCTCCCTTACACAACACTACAGCTAATAAAAAAAATTAAAATAATAATAATAATAAAATTTTAGTACAATTGCACCATGGACAAGGATTCAACCTTGCCGGTCATTTTGCCTCTTCTCTCTCTTTTTTTTTTTTTTTCAAATCATTCTCTGATACCTCATAATTACACAAGTCCACTTAGAGAATATTTTTTTATTTTTTGGAAAGGGTCTTTACTGTAACCTCTCTTGAAAGGAGGTTTCTATTCACACCTCTCGAGTTATCCATTAATATTAATGTTTTTCCCCAAGTTACCCAATTTATTAGAACATTTTGTTACTAATACCTTAGTCTCAATTAGTTTTAGTTTATCCATTTACAATATTACCCCCACATCTTTAGTTGAAAAATATTATCCATGAACTATATTTCCCAAAATTCCGAGAATTTTTTTTGGCCAAACGAGTGGGAGAAGTAGAAGTTGTAGACAGTAAAGGAATATGAAGAAATGAGTGGTCCACAAGGTTTTTGTTCAAGGTTATTCTTGTCTTTTTGAAATGTTTAACTTGCTTAAATCAACATTTAACTATGATTTCCTAACAACAAGGGATGTTATTGATATATTTTCATTTTTGGTAGGAATTATTGATATATTTTCACCCTATAAGGGTTTTGACTGATTAATTGGATTACTCAAGGATATTGCTGAAAATTTCCCTTCTTCAGAAAAAAGAGAGAAACACTTATCCATGTTAGGTAGACAAGTAGACTTATGGGGTATTGTCATATGCCACACTCTTGAATTGAGCTCTTTTCCTATAAATTTATGACTAATATATACATCGCTTTTCCCTTAGAAGGGTGGTATAACAATTCCAACTGAAAATGACAAAGTACGTATCAAAAAACAATTTCATTACCTTTAAATTTATTTCAAAAGTACATATAAAACATATATGATACAAAAGTTATCGTTGGAAATCAAGCTTGTTTTGTTATCCTTAAATTTTATTACAATGATTCACAATTCCTTTGTCCCTAGGGGGAAAAAAATGCCCTAGAAAGAGATGTAATGCGAAAATTATCCAAATGTATCATTTCAAAACAAGATCTAATAATTATTGAACTGAATGAAAATGGACAGCAAGATTGCTTTGCTTTGCTGTGGAATTAGTTTAAAATAGAATAAAATAAGATAAAAAATGAAACATCTTTTTCTTGATAAAATTGAACATGACACTATATTGTGTAGACAAAAAAAAGAAAAAAAAAAAAAAATACAACAATAAAAATCAAGGAAAGAGGCCATTGGTTTCAACCTTGACAGAGAGCTTCTATTGAGTAGACAATGGTAAAAATAGAGCAAATGAAATGATGAAATGTTAAGCTATAAACATATATATAGAGAAAGAATTACTCAATGAGTTGAAGTTGTGGGAATGCTGCGCAACACAACTGACTCTATTGTGAGACCAGGTCCAAACCCTAATAGCACACCCCATTCAAAGCCATCACCAGTTGTAGTTTTCCCTTCCTCCTTGGACTTCCTTCTCATCTCATCCATAATGAACAGTACTGTGGGGCTAGACATGTTACCGTATTCGCTTAACACTTTCCTTGATGCCTTTAGCTTGTCTTCTTTCAGTCCAAGTGTCTTCTGGACAAGGTCCAATATTGCAGGCCCACCAGGGTGACTTACCCAAAAAATGGAGTTCCAATCTGTAATGCCCACTTTGCTGAATGCTTCTTCCAAGCATTTCCCAATATTAGCAGCAATAGTTCTAGCCACGTCCTTGGTTAGGCTAATTGTGAGACCAGTTTGACGTAGGTGTCCAGCAACCATTTCTTCTGAATCTGGGAGTATTCGGGTCCCTGTTGAGATGAGCTGGAATATTGGATGTTCAATTGAGGTGTCAGGGTCAGCACCAATTACCAAAGCCGCAGCACCATCTGCAAAAATTGCCATCCCTAGTAGGGCATGTAAATCTGTCTCATCGGGGCCTTTGAAGCCACTAATGGAGTTCAACTCTGAGCAGACAACGAGCACACGAGCTCCTTTATTATTCTCTGCAAGATCTTTGGCTACACGGAGCACTGAGCCACCACCATAGCATCCTAGATGGTACATCATCACACGACGAACAGTTGGGGAAAGGCCAAGGAGTTTGATAAGCTGGAAGTCAACACCCGGTGCATCAACACCAGAAATGGTAGTGAATACAATGTGAGTGATCTTTGATTTTGGCTGCCCCCACTCGTTGATAGCTTTGGTTGCTGCTTCCATGGCCAGCTTAGGTACCTCAGTCACCATAATATCTTGACGTGTGTCAAGGGATGGAGCTTTTGGATCATAAAGTGAAGGATTCTCTGAGATCATTTCATCGGTGAGGTAGGTATGGCGTTTGATGATTGTCGAACTGTTACCTGTTTTGACAAAATCAAAACGGTCATTTTCTTGAGAAAATTGAAAATCAATCTACATGAAATGATCCGTTTGCCATCATTTAAAGAAAACATGCTGCAGGAAATGATATATAATACTTACAAATACGTTTGAACTTCTCCTTCAGCTCAGACTTGTGCTCACTCTTGGTGGTTCTGAAGTAGAAGTCTGGAAAATCAGTTTGGTACATAGTGTTGGATGGATTTGCAGTTCCAATGGCCAGAACCGTTGCTGGACCTTCCGCATGCTGAGCTTCATAGATGAATCCCTCGGATCCCATTGCTTGTCTTTTGCTTCGGTATAAGGTGATCGAAAAAGGAATACTATGAAAACTGGAGAAAAGAATGACTATGAGTGATGATGAAGTTGCAGAGCCAATGGATGTAGGTATTTATAGAGTAAGGATGGTTGGATAGATTGGAAAACAACCATTTAGTCATCAGTAACGCAACTAACTTGATTAATTTAGCTTTTAACATGTGTATATAACAAGTAGAACGATAATAATACAATTCTACAGCTAAGTCAAGGAGGCCTCTTGAGGTTCGACGGGATTTCCAAAGCCCAGAATTTTGTAATATCATCTTCTATTTTGGTGGGTGATGAGTATTATTGCCAAGTCAATTAAAAGACGAGGTAGAGTCAACAAAATGTAGCCAAATCTTTCTTTGTCTTTGAAAGGTGGGTTTATTTTTTTTTAATTACATTGAGCGTTGGTGGATATTACAAAGTTTGTGAAATAGAAGTTTTGTGGGGGTGATCTGACCTTAACCATTGGAATTTCCGCACAACCATCCTATATGAAACAACTATGCAAACTCTCAGGAACCTTCACAGTAATAACCTTACTGGTCAAAGAAAGATTTTGCCGTTTATATTGACTCCATCTCCCTCTGTTGACTGACTTCTCAAATACTTTAATTATAAGGAAATGGGCTTGGGAAACCTCGTCAAAGTCCAATGGAGATTAGCATCTGGAGATTAGGTGAGCCATTTTAAAATACCATTAATATTGGCTTTATAGGAATTAATCATCAGGAACTAGCCCAAATCACAGTGACCAGTTCTTCTGTTCCTCGATATACCACACATGTTAAGTAATAATTCAGTCTAAGTATTAAAGAAACCCATCCAAACATCCATTCATTATAAATATATGCATTCGCACTGCTGCTTCATCATCACCTGCTGTTTTCTTTTCAATCTTCTCTCTGGTCTTTCGTCTTTCACAGTAGTACACCTCTTGCAATCGATCACCTCACAGCGAAGCAAAAGACAAGCAATGGGATCCGAGGGATTCATCTATGAAGCTCAGCACGCTGAAGGTCCAGCAACTGTTCTGGCCATTGGAACTGCAAATCCATCCAACACCATGTACCAAACTGACTTTCCAGACTTCTACTTCAGAACCACCAAGAGTGAGCACAAGTCTGAGCTGAAGGAGAAGTTCAAACGTATTTGTAAGTACTATATATCATTTCCTGCAGCGTGTTTTCTTCAAATGATGGCAAATCGGATCATTTCATATAGATTGATTTTCAATTTTCTTTAGAAAATGACCGTTTTGATTTTGTCAAAACAGGTAACAGTTCGACAATCATCAAACGCCATACCTACCTCACCGATGAAATGATCTCAGAGAATCCTTCACTTTATGATCCAAAAGCTCCATCCCTAGACACACGTCAAGATATTATGGTGACTGAGGTACCTAAGCTGGCCATGGAAGCAGCAACCAAAGCTATCAATGAGTGGGGGCAGCCAAAATCAAAGATCACTCACATCGTATTCACTACCATTTCTGGTGTTGATGCACCGGGTGTTGACTTCCAGCTTATCAAACTCCTTGGCCTTTCCCCAACTGTTCGTCGTGTGATGATGTACCATCTAGGATGCTATGGTGGTGGCTCAGTGCTCCGTGTAGCCAAAGATCTTGCAGAGAATAATAAAGGAGCTCGTGTGCTCGTTGTTTGCTCAGAGTTGAACTCCATCAGTGGCTTCAAAGGCCCCGATGAGACAGACTTACATGCCCTACTAGGGATGGCAATTTTTGCCGATGGTGCTGCAGCTTTGGTAGTTGGTGCTGACCTTGACACCTCAATCGAACATCCAATATTCCAGCTCATCTCAACAGGGACCCGGATACTCCCAGATTCAGAAGAAATGGTCGCTGGACACCTACGTCAAACTGGTCTCACAATCAGCCTAACCAAGGACGTGGCTAGAACTATTGCCGCTAATATTGGGAAATGCTTGGAAGAAGCATTCAGCAAAGTGGGCATTACAGATTGGAACTCAATTTTTTGGGTAAGTCACCCTGGTGGGCCTGCAATATTGGACCTTGTCCAGAAGACACTTGGACTGAAAGAAGACAAGCTAAAGGCATCAAGGAAAGTTTTAAGTGAATACGGTAACATGTCTAGCCCCACAGTACTGTTCATTATGGATGAGATGAGAAGGAAGTCCAAGGAGGATGGGAAAACTACGACTGGTGATGGCTTTGAATGGGGTGTGCTATTAGGGTTTGGACCAGGTCTAACAATAGAGTCAGTTGTGTTGCGCAGCATTCCCACAATTTCAACTCGATGAGTAATTCTCTCTCTATGTATGTTTATAGCTTAATATTTAATCATTTCATTTGCATTATTTTTACCATAGTCTACTCAATAGAATCTCTCTCTCAAGGTCGAAATCAATGGCCTCTTTCCTCGATTTTTATTGTTGTAATTTTTTTTGTCTACTCAATAAACTATCATATCGAATTTTATCAACAAAAAGATGTTTCATTTTGTTATCTTATTTTATTATATTTTAAAATTATTCCACAGAAAAGCAAAGCAATCTTGCTTGCCATTTTCTTCCAGTTCAATAACTATTAGATCTTGTTTGAAATTATACATTTGGATCATTTTTGCATTACATCTGTTGTTTTTCTTTCCTCGCCTCCCTTGCAATTGTGGATGACTATTCCTAATGCACATGGGTTTAAGTAGATGTTAATTCCTCTATTCTACATTTCTTTGCAATGATTTATACCAACTTCATACCATAGTTTGATGCATTGGCTTTGACAATGGAGTCAATTTTTCAATAATTAGATAATTTTTTTTTGGTTGGGGGGGGGGGGGGGGGTAAAACAATCAGATAACTTCTTACTTTCATGTAATTAATGGGGGTAATCCATATTTACCCTTCAACAAAACAATGTTGTTGAACATACACAAACTCTGACATATCTTAAATGTTCTTTCATATTCTCATGTACTTCATAGTTCCGTTCAGGGTAGATGAATTAATGAGAGGTATGCATTATTTGTTCAGAATGAAGATGGAGTTTGACAAAATAGGGAGTGGAAAAAAACATTAGCAGGTATGGGATGGTATAGCAAGCTTCACCCTTGTGTTTGAATTTTCAAATGATTTCCAAGTATTGGATGTTATTTCAAATTAATACACCTACTATATATAGGGTGTGGTAGGATTTAACATATATAACTGCAACCTAGTTGCATCCAAATACCTTCCATGTGAAGGGCTAAGAGAAGGTGAACCACCCTACAAAAGGTGTGGGTACAATGGTCATGGGATAATAGAATCGATATAGGTTACATAATAATGCTGATGTCGGCTTTCAACAGCCCCATTTTCTTCATTAGTGTGAGCGCATGAAAGTCCATGGTCAATACCATGTTCTTGAAGAAAAGAAAAAACAGTTCGGTTCATCTCCCCAATCACTATGAAACCACTTAATGCAACGAGAAAAGAGATTCTCAACAAGCAACTTAAATCTCTTAAAAAAAAAAACAACTTCTGATTTATCAATCATGGGATAACACCAAATAAATGTGTTACTAATACCTTAGTTTCAATTAGTTTTAGTTTATTCATTTCCAACATTACCCCCACATATTTAGTTCAAAAATATTATCCACGAACCATATCTCCAAACTTCGCGAGAATCTACGAACGGCAGAGGCAGAAGTGGTAGATAGTAAAGGAAGATGAATAAATGAGTTGTGCACAAGTTTTTTTTTTCAAGGTTATTCTTGTATTTCTGAAATGTTTAACTTGTTTGAATCAACATTTAACTATGATTTCCTAATAGCAAGAGATATTATTGATATATTTTCACCCTACAAAGGGTTTGATTGATAAATGGAATTACTCAGGGATATTGCTGAAAATTTCACTTCTTAAAAAAAAAAGAGCGAAACACTTTCTATGTTAGGTAGAGAAGTAGACTTATGGAGTGTTGTCGTATGCCACTCAACTGAGCTCTTTTTCTATAAATTATTTACTCAGGGATACTGCCGAAAATTTCCCTTCTTCAAAAAAAGAGAGCAAAACACTTTTCTATGCTAAGTAGAGAAGTAGACTTATGGAGTGTTGTCGCATGCCACACTCTCAAATTGAGCTCCTTTTCTATAAATCCATGACTTATATATACACTGTTTTTCCATTAGAAGTATGGTATAGCGATTCCAACTAGGAATGACAAAGTACGTATCAAAAAATAATTTTATTACCATTAAATTTTATTACAAAAGTACAGAAAAAACATATATGATACAAAGTTATCTTGGCAATCAATTTTGTTTTGTTACCCTTCAATTATATTACAATTATTCATGTTTCCTTTGTCCCTAGTTAGCTAGGACTATTCAGGGTTAGCACCAATTACCGAAGCTGCAGCAACATCTGCAAAAATTGCCATCCCTAGTAGGGCATGTAAGTCTGTCTCATCTAGGCCTTTGAAGCCACTGATGGAGTTCAACTCTGAGCAAACAACGAGCACACGAGCCCCTTTATTATTCTCTACAAGATCTTTGGCTACACAGAGCACTGAGCCACCACCATTGCATCCTAGATGGTACATCATCACACGTCGAACAGTTGGGGAAAAACCAAGGAGTTTGATAAGCTATAAGTCAACACGCGGTGCATCAACACCAGAAATGGTAGTGAATACGATGTGGGTGATCTTCGATTTTGGAAGCCCCCACTCGTTGATAGCTTTGGTTGCTGCTTCCATGGCCAGCTTAGGTACCTCAGTCACCATAATATCTTGACGTGTGTCGAGGGATGGAGCTTTTGGATCACAAAGTGTAGGATTCTCTGAGATCGTTTCATCGGTGAGGTAGGTAAGGCGTTTGATGATTGTCGACTGTTGCCTGTTTTGACAAAATCAAAACGGCCATTTTCTTGAGAAAATTGAAAATCAATCTATATGAAATGATCCGATTTGCCATCATTTGAAGAAATCAGGCTGCAGGAAATTATATATAATACTTACAAATACGTTTGAACTTCTCCTTCAACTCAAACTTGTGCTCACTGTTGGTGGTTCTGAAGTACAAGTCTGGAAAATTAGTTTGGTACCTGGTGTTGGATGGATTTACACTTCCAATGGCCAGAACCATTGCTGGACCTTCAGCATGCTGAGCTTCATAGATGAATGCCTCGGATCCCATTGCTTGTCTTTTGCTTCGCTATCCTCACAGTATTCTTTCACATGAAATCTACAAGGAGTTAGTACAAGGCTTTATATAGAAATAGAGTCCTTCTTCCTCAGTGTCCAGGGGCTCTTGTAGTTGTGGTTCTAGGACTCTTGAGTTGCAGTGTTTTGGTTTACATGAAGGTAGGTGTTTTAGATTCCATAAAATATTGACTAGGGTTTTGTACCAATCAGTATCAAACTCTTCTTTGTGCAAAGGGTTCAATCAACAAGAGGGTCTTGACTACAATGAAACTTTTAGCCCTGTTGTCAAACCCACTACTATTCGCCAAGTTCGATCTCTAGCTATCTCCCACTCTTGGCCTATTCGCCAACTTGACATCCAAATTCCTTCCTCCATGGCTTTCTAAAAATGAAATAGTCTAAATGATACACCACCAGGGTTTGATGACACTCTTCATCCTAACTATGTTTGGGTGTTGGCTTCAGATCACACTGGCTGTTGGACATCATTTATTCACCACAGATGGATTTCGAAATGCTCTATCCGGAATCTAGAGGTGTGAACTCAGTGCTCTTACTGCTTCAAGTGTATCCTCAAGGCTCGCCACCTTACTCTCCCCCACACTTGTGTTGTTCTCAAAAATGGTTTTGATACTTCTTTATGGGATGACCCACGGACCCCTGGCAGTCCTATCTGGAATGAGGGCATTATTATCTTTGAAGCCTTGGGATGTAGACCGAATGTCAAGGTTGCTTCCATTAGAAACACCAAAGGCACATGGAAGGACGACATTATTGAAATCACCTTGCTTCAATGCTGGGATGTCATCAAAGTCGTTCTCCTCCACCAGCAACAAGCACATGATAGATTGATTTGGTGCCCAACAGCGAATGGTATTTTATCTCTCAAGTCTGCTAGGGACACAATTCGTCACCACAAATTGGAAGTCTCCTGGTCAAGAGTAGTGTGGTGTTCTACCAACTAGGCTTGCTTCTCATTCATTACTTGGCTTGCATGTAAGGAACGACTCCCAAGTGCATGTGGATTCCGATAAGTTTGTCTTAAATAAATCCAAACAAACAGTTTCTCCTTTGCATCTGTGATTTGAAGTGCCCTTTTTTTTTTTTCCCATTGTGAAACCATCATAGAGCTGGTAGACGAAGTCTTCTAATGAATTGTATAAAATATTATCTTGCGTGCAAGATTTTTCTCACCTTTTACTTTAAGTTGAATAACTTTGCTACCGACGATGGAGAATATCGATTAACATGACAGTAGACCGATGAGGGATATTTTGTTTTGTCATAGGAATTGTCCATGGTATGGAATTGGGTACCGATCCTTCCAAAATCAATATGATAGGATATGATATGAAATTGGGTGGCCCAAATTGAACAAAAATCCCCCATCCTTCCTCCAAAAATTAACCTTTTTATGAACAAAGTTCAATATCGCATACAATAAGCATTGCTCCTAACTCCTAACTCTATCCCCTTCTTAAAGAAATCAATGATTATGGATATAGTAAGATTCAACCTGAATAGTTCCGTACAATAAGGGTTTTCCGGTTTCAGTCTTGGTTCGGGTTTGGCTTCTTTTTGGCATTATTGGGCAGCTATAATTTTGGTATCAATTTAGGTTACATTTACCATGTACATAAATTCATCAGTATGACCAAGAAATCTTTATTCAATGAAATTCAATATACTAATGATAACCAATTGGGTTTTATCATTCAAAGTCGAATTATATAACTGAATTCATATCCGAATTGGAACCGTTTAAACCTGAATGGGAACGGTTACTCTAGTTCAGCTTTCGGCTCACGCACTCACCTCATAAAATTGAACTAACACCTCAAGCTACGGAAGATCCAGTTTCTTAGTTTCTCCAGTATGATATACATAGCAACTTTAGGGAGAACAAACCATGTAGGGTCCCTTTTTATAGGACAACCTTCCTTTCTTCAACCTTCTCAACTAAAAGTTCAGTCAAATTGAAACCTCCCCTTTATTGATCTCCAAAATCTAACAAAGGATCTACCTATAAATATAACCCACCTCCCTTGCACATTCATATCACATAACATCTATTACAACGTCTTCATCATGGATAAGGCTTCAATCAAGCTGGCCATTTTACTCATTTTTCTGCTCAATGCTTCAGGTCTCAAACTACTCTCCAATTTACTCATGCGCACACACTCCATCATTTGCATATTTTTTTTTCCCTGCCAATTTGATAAATTCATTATAATTGTATATCTTTATTTTGCAGATATGTTCCCAAGCGTGCTTGGAGATGGAATGGTGACGAATGGGGAAATAGGAGGGTCATCAGGGATACCCGATTGCGGTCCTAGGTGCCATGTTCATTGCACCATTCGCAACCGGTATTGCACATGTTTGTGCGGCGCAACTTAAAACCGAATCTACCAGCTTTGTTGGTTTGGATTGGGGGCCACTGGGTCCTAAGTTGTCTTAAATAAAATTTAAAGTTCCTCCTTTCATTTTTATTAGTTTTAATTTTATCTGATAAAACTGTACCATCCATTTAAGTAATAAAGAATTTATTCTATGTTATTGCTAGTTGAGCGCTATGTAGAATCATACTTTTGTGTATAGCCTTGTAATCGTTATAAACTTTAAGATCTAATAAGGGTGTCAATCAATAAGTTTGTATTGGTTTACACAACGATGTACGTGGTTCGGTTGATCTCGACAACCTACATTCATGGGAATGTGATTTGCTCCCTAGAGTTTGACTGCCATACAAAGTACATATTTATAGTTATAGAGTCCTTATTTAACGTTAATCTTGGACTCTTATTCTAGAGTTTGAATTACACAAGTTATCTATTTCTTTTTTGTATGAACTATGTCTCATGTGTGTTTCAGTACAATTCTAAGTCCATTAGAAGGCCTCAAACATGGGTGGCATGCACAACCAAAAGTCCTCAAAGAGCCATAGTCAGGCTGGACTCCAAATAACTTAAAGTGAGGAGAAGTATTGCACAACACTTGGTTGGGTAACTAATTGATCTGAAAAATAATAGTTTCAAAAGCATACATTCAAATTTTTTTTAAGGCACGAGGCATGGGATAATATAATCGACATAGGTTCCATAATAATGCTGATGTTGGCGTTCAACAGCCCCATTTTGTTCATTAGTGTGAGCGCAAGAAAGTCTATGGTCAATACCATGTTCTCGAAGAAAAGGAAAAACAGTTCGGTTCACCTCCCCAATCACTATGAAACCACTTAATGCAACGAGAAAAGAGATTCTCAACAAGCAACTTAAATCTCTTAAAAAAATAACAACTTCTGATTTAACAATTGTGGGATAACACCAAATAAATTTGTTACTAATACCTTAGTCTCAATTAGTTTTAGTTTATCCATTTCCAATATTACCCCCACATATTTAGTTAAAAAATATTATCCATGAACCATATCTCCAAACTTTGCTTGAATCTACGAATGGCAAGAGGCGAAGTGGTAGATAGTAAAGGAAGATTAATAAATGAGTTGTGCACAAGGTTTTTTTTTCAAGGTTATTCTTGTATTTGTGAAATGTTTAACTTGTTTGAATCAACATTTAACTATGACTTCCTAATAGCAAGAGATGTTATTGATATATTTTCACCCTACAAAGGGTTTGATTGATAAATGCAATTACTCAGGGATATTGCTTAAAATTTCCCTTCTTCAAAAAAGGAGAGCGAAACACTTTTCTATGCTAGGTAGAGAAGTAGACTTATGGAGTGTTGTCGTATGCCACACTCTCAAATTGAGCTCCTTTTCTATAAATTCATGACTTATATATACATTTGTTACCATTAAATTTTATTACAAAAGTACAGAAAAAACATATATGATACAAAGTTATCTTGGCAATCAATCTTGTTTTGTTACCCTTCGATTATATTACAATTATTCGTGTTTCCTTTGTCCCTAGTTAGCTAGGACTATTCAGGGTCAGCACCAACTACCAAAGCTGCAGCAGCATCTGCAAAAATTGCCATCCCTAGTATGGCATGTAAGTCTGTCTCATCTAGGCCTTTGAAGCAACTGATAGAGTTCAAATCTGAGCAAACAACGAGCACACGAGCCCCTTTATTATTCTCTACACGATCTTTGGCTACACGGAGCACTGAGCCACCACCATAGCATCCTTGACGGTACATCATCACATGTCGAACAGATGGGGAAAGGCCAAGGAGTTTGATAAGCTGTACGTCAACACCCGATGCATCAACACCAGAAATGGTAGTGAATACGATGTGAGTGATCTTCGATTTTGGCTACCCCCACTCGTTGATAGCTTTGGTTGCTGCTTCCATGGCCAGCTTAGGTACCTTAGTCACCATAATATCTTGACGTGTGTCGAGGGATGGAGCTTTTGGATCACAAAGTGTTGGATTCTCTGAGATCATTTCATCGGTGAGGTAGGTAAGGCGTTTGATGAATGTCGAACTGTTACATGTTTTGACAAAATCAAAACGGCCATTTTCTTGAGAAAATTAAAAATCAATCTATATGAAAATATCCGATTTGCCATCATATGAAGAAATCAGGCATGAGGAATTGATATATAATATTTACAAATACGTTAGAACTTCTCCTTCAACTCAAACTTGTGCTCACTCTTGGTGGTTCTAAAATACAAGTCTGGAAAATCAGTTTGGTACATAAATGTTATTGACAGTTCTGAAGTGTCACTATCAAAACTTATGACTTCTATTTCCTCTGTCTTTTCTGTCAAAGATTTTGGTCCCTTACATTATTTTCTTTCATGTCTGTATCTTTATTCCTAATGGTGTTCACCTTTGTCAACAAGAATATATTACTGACTTTCTTCATTGGGCCAACATGAGTGATTGCAAGCCTGTTACCAATCCTTTTTCTCCCTGTACCCAGTTGAACAAAGCTCATGGCTGATTTTACATTATACATAATTATTATGGGGGCACTATAGTATGCTACTATAACTCATCCTGACATACCGTTTGCAGTCAACAAATTCTGTCAGTTTATGGAAAGTCCAACTCTTGATCATTGGTCTGCTGTCAAAAGGATTATGTGCTACTTAAAGGGTACGCTCTCTCATGGAATAGTCTTCAAAAAATCCTCTGATATGACTTCAACAACCTTCTCCAATGCTAATTGGGTTGAATACCCTGATGATCATAAGTCTACCAGTGCGTATGCTGTCTTCCTGGGGCCCAACATCATCTCTTGGAGTTCTTGAAAATTATCCACTATTGCTCGCTCCAGTACAGAGTTTGAATATTGAGCTATTGCTAATGTTGCTGCTTACCTCACTTGGCTACAAACTCTTCTTCATGAGCTTCATATATTCCTAAGTGCTACTCCTGTACTCTAGTGTAATAATATTGGTGCCACCTATCTCACTGCAAATCCTGTCTTTCATGCTCTTACCAAACATGTGGAGATTGAATTCCACTTTGTTCGTGATAAATTTGCCAAAGTAGATCTTCATGTTCCTTTCTTATCTGTTAAGGATCAACTGGCTGACATCTTCACCAACCCGCTATGTACTCCACATTTCAGCACCTTGGTAGGCAACCTCAAGGTCACTTCACCTCCCTTGAGTTTGCATAGGCGTATTAGGGATACCCAAGTGCGTGTGGATTCCGATAACTTTGTCTTAAATAAATCCAAACATACAATTTCTCCTTTGCATCTGTGATTTGAAGTTGTGAAACCATCATAGAGCTGGTAGACGAAGTCTTCTAATGAATTGTATAAAATATTATCTTGTGTGCAAGCTTTTTCTCTCCTATTACATTTAAGTTGAATAACTTTGCTACCGACGACGGAGAATATCGATTAACATGACAGTAGACCGATGAGGGATATTTCGTTCTGTCATAAGGATTGTCCAGGTATTGAATTGGGTATCCTTCCAAAATCAATATGATAGGATATGATATGAAATTGGGTGGCCCAAATTGAACAAAAATTCTTCCATCCTTCCTCCAAAAATTAACCTTTCTATGAACGATGTTCAATATCGCATACATTAAGCATTGCTTCTAACTCCTAACTCTATCCCCTTCTTACAGGAATCAATGAATTTGGATATAGTAAGATTCAACCTGAATAGTTCCATACAATAAGGGTTTTCCGGTTTCAGTCTTGGTTTGGGTTTGGCTTGTTTTTGGCATTACTGGGCAGCTATAATTTTGGTATCAATTTAGGTTACATTTACCATGTACATAAATTCATCAGTATGACAAAAAAATCTTTATTCAATGAAATTCAAGATACTAATGATAATCAATTGGGTTTTATCATTCAAAGTCGAATTATATAACTGAATTCATATCCGAATTGGAACCGTTTAAACCAGAATGGGAACGGTTACTCTAGTTCAGCTTTCGGCTCACGCACTCACCTCATAAAACTGAACTAACACCTCAAGCTACGGAAGATCCAGTTTCTTAGTTTCTCCAGTATGATATACATAGCAACATTAGGGAGAACAAACCATGTAGGGTCCCTTTTTACAGGACAACCTTCCTTTCTCAACCTTCTCAACTAAAAGTTCAGTAAAATTGAAACCTCCCCTTTATTGATCACCAAAATCTAACAAAGGATCTACCTATAAATATAACCCACCTCCCTTGCACATTCATATCACATAACATCTATTACAACGTCTTCATCATGGATAAGGCTTCAATTAAGCTGGCCATTTTACTCATTTTTTTGCTCAATGCTTCAGGTCTCAAACAACTCTCCAATTTACTCATGCACACACACTCCATCATTTGCATAATTTTTTTTTCCCTGCCAATTTGATAAATTCGTGATAATTGTATATCTTTATTCTGCAGATATGTTCCCAAGCGTGCTTGGAGATGGAGTGGTGACGAATGGGGAAATAGGAGGGTCATCAGGGATACCCGATTGCGGTCCTAGGTGCCATGTTCATTGCACCATTGGCAACCGGTTTTGCACATGTTTGTGCGGCGAAACTTAAAACCTAATCTACCAGCTTTGTTGGTTTGGATTGGGGGCCACTGGGTCCTAGGTTGTCTTAAATAAAATTTAAAGGGGATGGTTCCTCCTTTCCTTTGTATTAGTTTTAATTTTATCTGATGAAACTGTACCATCCATTTAAGTAATAAAGAATTTATTCTATGTTATTGCTAGTTGAGCCCTATGTAGAATCATACTTTTGTGTATAGCCTCGTAATCATTATAAAGTTTAAGATCTAATAAGGGTGTCAATCAATAAGTTTGGATTGGTTTAGACAACGATGTACGTGGTTCGGTTGATCTCAACAACCTACATTCATGGGAATGTGATTTGCTCCCTAGAGTTTTACTGCCGTACAAATTACATATTTATAGTTACAAGAGTCCTTATTTAACATTAATCTTGGACTCTTATTCTAGAGTTTGAATTACACAAGTTATCTATTTGTTTTTTGTATGAACTATGTCTCATGTGTGTTTTAGTACAATTCCGAGTCCATTATAAGGCCTCAAACATGGGTGGCATGCACAACCAAAAGTCCTCAAAGAGCCATAGTCAGGCTGGACTCGAAATAACTTAAAGAGAGGAGAAGTATTGCGCAACACTTGGCTGGGTAACTAATTGATCTGAAAAATATGAGTTTCAAAAGCATACATTCAAATTTTTTTAAGGCAAGTGGCATGGGATAACAGAATCGATATAGGTTCCATAATACTGCTGATGTCGGTGTTCAACAGCCCCATTTTGTTCATTAGTGAGAGCGCAAGAAAGTCTATGGTCAATACCATGTTCTTGAAGAATAGAACAAATAGTTCGGTTCACCTCCCCAATCACTATGAAACCACTTAATGCAACGAGAAAAGAGATTCTCAACAAGCAACTTAAATCTCTTAAAAAAATAACAACTTCTGATTTAACAGTCATGGGATAACACCAAATAAATTTGTTACTAATACCTTAGTCTCAATTAGTTTTAGTTTATCCATTTCCAACATTACCCCCACATATTTAGTTCAAAAATATTATCCATGAACCATATCTCCAAACTTTCGCGAGAATCTACGAATGGCAGAGGCAGAAGTGGTAGATAGTAAAGGAAGATTAATAAATGAGTTGTGCACAAGTTTTGTTTTTTTTCAAGGTTATTCTTGTATTTCAGAAATGTTTAACTTGTTTGAATCAACATTTAACTATGATTTCCTAATAGCCAAGAGATGTTATTGATATATTTTCACCCCTACAAAAGGTTTGATTGATAAATGGAATTACTCAGGGATGTTGCTGAAAATTTCAATTCTTCAAAAAAAAAAAAAAAGAGTGAAACACTTTCTATGTTAGGTAGAGAAGTAGACTTATGGAGTGTTGACGTATGCCACTCAACTGAGCTCTTTTTCTATAAATTCTTTACTCAGGGATATTGCTGAAAATTTCCCTTCTTCAAAAAAAGAGAGCGAAACACTTTTCTATGCTAGGTAGAGAAGTAGACTTATGCAATTCTAACTAGGAATGACAAAGTACGTATCAAAAAATAATTTTATTACCATTAAATTTTATTACAAAAGTACAGAAAAAACATATATGATACAAAGTTATCTTGGCAATCAATCTTGTTTTGTTACCCTTCGATTATATTACAATTATTCGTGTTTCCTTTGTCCCTAGTTAGCTAGGATTATTCAGGGTCAGCACCAACTACCAAAGCTGCAGCAGCAGCTGCAAAAATTGCCATCCCTAGTAGGGCATGTAAGTCTGTCTCATCTAGGCCTTTGAAGCCACTGATGGAGTTCAACTCTGAGCAAACAATGAGCACACGGGCCCCTTTATTATTCTCTACAAGATCTTTGGCTACACGTAGCACTAAGCCACCACCATAGCATCCTAGATTGTACATCATCACACGTCGAACAGTTGGGGAAAGGCCAAGGAGTTTGATAAGCTGTAAGTCAACACGTGGTGCATCAACACAAGAAATGGTAGTGAATACGATGTGGGTGATCTTCGATTTTGGCTGCCCCCACTCGTTGATAGCTTTGGTTGCTGCTTCCATGGCCAGCCTAGGTACCTCAGTCACCATAATATCTTGACGTGTGTCGAGGGATGGAGCTTTTGGATCACAAAGTGTTGGATTCTCTGAGATCATTTCATCGGTGAGGTAGGTAAGGCGTTTGATGATTGTCGACTGTTGCCTGTTTTGACAAAATCAAAACGGCCATTTTCTTGAGAAAATTGTAAATCAATCTATATGAATGATCCGATTTGCCATCATTTGAAGAAATCAGGCTGCAGGAAATGATATATAATACTTACAAATACATTTGAACTTCTCCTTCAACTCAAACTTGTGCTCACTCTTGGTGGTTCTGAAGTACAAGTCTGGAAAATAAGTTTGGTACCTGGTGTTGGATGGATTTACACTTCCAATGACCAGAACCATTGCTGGACCTTCAGCATGCTGAGCTTCATAGAAGAATCCCTCGGATCCCATTGCTTGTCTTTTGCTTCCCTAACCTCATAGTATTATTTCACATGAAATCTACAAGGAGTTAGTACAATGCTTTATATAGAAATAGAGTCCTTCTTCCTCAGTGTCCAGGGGCTCTTGTAGTTGTGGTTCTAGGACTCTTGAGTTTCAATGTTTTGGTTTACATGAAGGTAGGTGTTTTAGATTACATAAAATATTGACTAGGGTTTTGTACCAATCAGTATCAAACTCTTCTTTGGCCAAAGGGTTCAATCAACAAGAGGGTCTTGACTACAATGAAACTTTTAGCCCTGTTGTTAAACACACTACTATTCGCCTAGTTCGATCTCTAGCTATCTCCCACTCTTGGCCTATTCGCCAACTTGACATCAAAATTCCTTCCTCCATGGCTTTCTAAATGAAATAGTCTAAATGATACAACCACCAGGGTTTGATGACACTCTTCATCCTAACAATGTTTGTTGATTTCACAAATCTCTTTATGGTCCCAAACAGGGCCCTTGTGCTTATTTTGATCGTCTCAGTTCCTTCTTTTTGGAATTTGGTTTTGTTGGATCTAAAAATGACACTTCTCTTTTCATTTATCATGGTATTTCTGATCTACTATTTATCTTAATTTATGTGGATGACATAAATGTTACTGACAGTTCTGAAGTGTTACTATCAAAATTTATGACTGCTATTTCCTCTGTCTTTTCTGTCAAAGATTTTGGTCCCTTACATTATTTTCTTTCATGTCTGTATCTTTATTCCTAATGGTCTTCACCTTTGTCAACAAGAATATATTACTGACTTTCTTCATAGGGCCAACATGAGTGATTGCAAGCCTGTTACCAATCCTTTTTCTCCCTGTACCCAGTTGAGCACAGCTCATGGCTGATCTTACATTGTACAGAATTATTATGGGAGCGCTATAGTATGCTACTATAACTCATCTTGACATACATTTTGCAGTCAACAAAGTCTATCAGTTTATGCAAAGTCCAACTCTTGATCATTGGTCTGCTGTCAAAAATATTCTGCGCTACTTAAAGGGTACACTCTCTCATGGAACAGTCTTCAACAAATCCTATAATGTGACTTCAACAACCTTCTCCAATGCTGATTGGGTTGAATACCCTGATAATCATAATTCTACCAGTGGCTATGCTGTCTTCCTGGGGCCAAACATCATCTCTTGGAGTTCTTGACAATTAGCCACTATTTCTCGCTCCAGTACAGAGTCTGAATATTGAGGTATTGCTAATGTTGCTGCTGAACTCACTTGGATACAAACTCTACTTCATGAGCTTCATATATTCCTAAGTGCTGCTCCTGTACTCTAGTGTGATAATATTGGTTCCACCTATCTCACTGCAAATTCTATCTTTCATGCTCTTACCATACATATGGAAATTGAATTCCACTTTGTTCGTGATAAATTTGCCAAAGGAGATCTTCATGTTCGTTTCTTATCTGTTAAGGATCAACTGGTTGACATCTTCACCGAGCCGCTATCTACTCCACATTTAAGCACCTTGGTAGCCAACCTCAGGGTCACTTCACCTCCCTTGAGTTTGCGGGGGCGTATTAGGGAAACCCAACGGCGTGTGGATTCCGATAACTTTGTCGTAAATAAATCCAAACATACAGTTTCTCCTTTGTATCTGTAATTTTCACCTATATATTGGACCTATATCTTCTATTTACCTTTTAATTTTCAATTGGAATGCCCATCTGTACCTTCACTTAGTTTTTCCTTTTACTTTCTGGGTGGACGTATCTTTTGTTAGTTCATTATTTACTTGAATAATAAAAACTCTGAATATCCCACTTAAGATCCCATCTCTGAAATCTTCTTCTTCCTTTCTCAATTCTCGGCTTTCTCCATTTTTATATTGTAATTTTATCGTACTATCTAATATTACATATGTACCATGCATTTTTATTCTACAATCACACCTTACTATCTAATACCATATACGCATTTTTTTTGTACTGCAACCATATCATTTTGTTGTGGTATGGTGATGGTTTTGATAACAATATATACAAAGAATACAGTACGTGATTTTGAGTATAGAATGTTTATACTATATCTTATATTGTGCTGCTTACATCGTTAGCCAAGAGCACCAGAACAGTTCTAAAAATAGTCGGGTAATCCTAACTGCACGACTAACCTATTATACAGGAAGAAACGAGTTTGGATTATCTATCCATCAAGGTAGAGGTTTGGGTTAGTGTTTTCCTCATACATCTCCACTATATATTAGGAGAGGGGCCACATAGGGTCCGTTTGGAATTCCAACTTTGATTCATTTCATCAGCGCTCAGATGTGGACTCCACTCCTATCTTATTGGAGAAGTGTGAGGAAAACACAGATCTCTACCTGGATTAGTAGAAGATCTAGATTAGAAAAATTGCACCTAACCACCCTAAATTCAAGGAGAACAGAAATAAAGGTATTCAAATCTTAGTAAATGGATTTATCCTCTGGATGTATAATTTTTTCATACCTTCCTAAATTAATCTGACTTCAAAGTTTCCTTATTTGAAACTCAAATACACTTAAATCTCTTACGTCAAAAAATAAAAAATAAAAAATAAAAAATAAAAAATAAAAAAGAAAAAAAAATAAAAAAGAAAAACAAAAAAAAAATCTTAAATCTGCGTAAATCTATAAAACACATTCATAATTAAAAGGTGTTGGAATTGCTCTACTATTTTTGGAATACATCGGATTGAGTCTAAGTTGGATCGTGTTCTCACCAACCCGACTTGGCTCTCTACATTCCCTTCCTCGCCAGCTTGGTTTTCTCACTCTGCAGTGTCTGACCGCTCTCCCATGGTGGTTTTCCTTGGATCGTTGCCAAAGAATCATGGTAAGCATTTCTCCTTTTACAACCACTGGGCATCACATGCTGATTTCTTACCCATCGCTGCTGATGCATGGAGTCAGCAGCAGCCAGGTTCTCCAATTTCTGCTTTTTTATTAAAGTGCAAAGTGATAAAAAATAAACTTAACTCTTGGAGCAAGCGAGCCTTCTCCAACCTTGACCAGCAGATTTCTAGTAGAGAACTGGAAGTTCAACGAATCCAAGACCGTATTACCTCTCACACCCCTTCAGAGGCTGACATTCAACAACAAAAAATTGCTTCTGAACACCTCAGACATCTTTTATTCATTCAAGAATCTGAACATCGACAACAGTCCAGAGCGTGATGGCTCACTGAAGGTGATGACAACACTAACTTCTTCCACAGGGCAATTAAGGTTAAACGGAGGTGGAACGCTATCCCTTCCACTATTAATATGAACGTTAACACTCTTACTAATCCTATTTCTGATAAGGAAATCAAAGATGTTATAGTTGCTAGGGATGATAATAGTGCTCCTGCCCTGATAGATTTGGTGCTTGCTTTTACAAAAGTAGTTGGGGAATTATTGGAAGTGAACACTGCTCTGTTACCTGATGAAGTCAAGCTATCTCGCCTCACTTTGGTGCCAAAAGGAGACATTCAGAACACCTTTGCTGGATACAGACCTATTGCAGTCTCTCCCTTGCTTTACAGGTTCATTGCAAAAGTAATAGCCAACAGCATGGATAAAAAAAGGGTTATTGGCGAATTGCTTACTCTAGTTCAGTCAACTTTCATTGAAGGCCACCAAATCTGCCTGCCTCGACAATATATGCTGGCGGTTGCCAAGCACTCTTCAATAAAAGGTGCCACAATGAAGCCCCCCCTTTGACGGTGACGGGTCCTCCGTGTTTCCTGCTGCCAGTCAATTGGATAAATCGGGAGAAGAAAGGCCTGGATCGAACTGGCAGGATGAAGTGCGATCTGGAATTGGGAGTGGGAGACTTTCTCTTCAAACTATTAGGACAAGCGTGCTTTGTTTTGTCCTTCTTGCCACGGGTTCCGCGTGTGTCAAGTTTTCATGACACATTAGAAACGCTCTTCACAACACACATATACATATTTGAAATAATTAATGACAATTGACAAAAGTGGAAGGTATGAAATTGCATTGAAACGTGGGAATTCACAACATCCGAAACACCCTTTTTGTTGGGTGGGGGGGGAAAAAAAAGGGTTTGGGGGAATTGGTTAGCTTAGGCAACTATTGGAGGGCGTGCCTGTAAACGGCCTTTCCATTCACAATTGCACTGTAAATCCTGGATATGTTGCCTTTGTAAACGGGGCCTTATTCTCCTAAATTCACAGCAAACCAAGAGCTACAACAGGGTTTCCCATGTTGTCGGTGCTTTTTAACATTGTTCTACAGGTCCTAACGGATGACATCATGTATTCTGCCACTATTGGAAACTTCAACTATCATATACATTGCCGCAACCCCGAGATTACTACGGTTGCTTTTGCTGATGACATCATGGTCTTTGGGAAAACCAATCTTAAAAATGCACAGTACCTTAAAGAAACCCTAGACGACTTTGCTCTTATCAGGACTCCAGATCAACCATGGGAAATCTGCAATCTATGATGGAAACTTCTCTAATGAGGTTCGTGACATTTTTTATACCATCTTAGGCATCCCTGCCGGTAACTTCCCTTTTAGGAACCTAGGGGTGCCAATTACTGCTGGCCCCACTAGGCGCCCCGTGTTTAAAGTCCTCATCCAAAAGGTGAACGCAAAAATTAACTCTTGGAGAAATCTGGTCCTCTCATATGTATGTAAGAAGGTTAGCTCTTATCGTCTCTGTGATTATGGGAATTTTTTTTCTTATTGGTCTGATGTCTTCTACATCCCTCTCAACATCACCCAAAAACATGAAAGCATAATGGCCAAGTTCTTATGGAAGGGTAACTCTGAGAAGGGTAGCTACAAGAATGCCAGGAAAGATATATGCCGTCCAAAGTGTGAAGAAGGCTTAGGTCTCAATAGGCCTCATGACTGGAACCAAGCTAATTTGATGAAGCATGTTTGGGTGTTGGCTTTAGATCACACTCGCTGTTGGACATCATTTATTCACCACAGATGGATTTCGAAATGCTCTTTCCGGAATCTAGAGGTGTGAACTCAGTGCTCTTATTGCTTCAAGTGTATCCTCAAGGCTCGCCACCTTACTCTCCCCCACACTTGTGTTGTTCTCAAAAATGGTTTTGATACTTCTTTATGGGATGACCCATGGACCCCTGGCGGTCCTATCTGGAATGAGGGCATTATTATCTTTGAAGCCTTGGGACGTAGACCGAATGTCAAGGTTGCTTCTATTAGAAACACCAAAGGCACATGGAAGGACGACATTATTGAAATCACCTTGCTTCAATGCTGGGATGTCATCAAAGTCGTTCTCCTCCACCAGCAACAAGCACATGATAGATTGATTTGGTGCCCAACAGCGAATGGTATTTTATCTCTCAAGTCTGCTAGGGACACAATTCGTCACCACAAATTGGAAGTCTCCTGGTCAAGAGTAGTGTGGTGTTCTACCAACTAGGCTCACTTCTCATTCATTACTTGGCTTGCATGTAAGGAACGACTCCCAAGTGCATGTGGATTCCGATAAGTTTGTCATAAATAAATCCAAACAAACAGTTTCTCCTTTGCATCTGTGATTTGAAGTGCCCTTTTTTTTTTTTTTCCCCCATTGTGAAACCATCATAGAGCTGGTAGACAAAGTCTTCTAATGAATTGTATAAAATATTATCTTGCGTGCAAGCTTTTTCTCACCTTTTACTTTAAGTTGAATAACTTTGCTACTGACGATGGAGAATATCGATTAACATGACAGTAGACCGATGAGGGATATTTTGTTTTGTCATAGGAATTGTCCATGGTATGGAATTGGGTACCGATCCTTCCAAAATCAATATGATAGGATATGATATGAAATTGGGTGGCCCAAATTGAACAAAAAATTCCCCCATCCTTCCTCCAAAAATTAACCTTTTTATGAACGAGGTTCAATATCGCGTACAATAAGCATTGCTCCTAACTCCTAACTCTATCCCCTTCTTAAAGAAATCAATGATTATGGATATTGTAAGATTCAACCTGAATAGTTCCGTACAATAAGGGTTTTCCGGTTTTAGTCTTGGTTCGGGTTTGGCTTCTTTTTTGGCATTACTGGGCAGCTATAATTTTGGTATCAATTTAGGTTACATTTACCGTGTACATAAATTCATCAGTATGACCAAAAAATCTTTATTCAATGAAATTCAATATACTAATGATAATCAATTGGGTTTTATCATTCAAAGTCGAAATATATAACTGAATTCATATCCGAATTGGAACCGTTTAAACCTGAATGGGAACGGTTACTCTAGTTCAGCTTTCGGCTCACGCACTCACCTCATAAAATTGAACTAACACCTTAAGCTACGGAAGATCCAGTTTCTTAGTTTCTCCAGTATGATATACATAGCAACTTTAGGGAGAACAAACCATGTAGGGTCCCTTTTTAGAGGACAACCTTCCTTTCTTCAACCTTCTCAACTAAAAGTTCAGTCAAATTGAAACCTCCCCTTTATTGATCACCAAAATCTAACAAAGGATCTACCTATAAATATAACCCACCTCCCTTGCACATTCATATCACACAACATCTATTACAACATCTTCATCATGGATAAGGCTTCAATCAAGCTGGCCATTTTACTCATTTTTCTGCTCAATGCTTCAGGTCTCAAACTACACTCCAATTTACTCATGCACACACACTCCATCATTTGCATAATTTTTTTTCCCCTGCCAATTTGATAAATTCGTGATAATTGTATATCTTTATTCTGCAGATATGTTCCCAAGCGTGCATGGAGATGGAGTGGTGACGAATGGGGAAATAGGAGGGTCATTAGGGATACCCGATTGCGGTCCTAGGTGCCATGTTCATTGCACCATTCGCAACCGGTATTGCACATGTTTGTGTGGCGCAACTTAAAACCGAATCTACCAGCTTTGTTGGTTTGGATTGGGGGCCACTAGGTCCTAAGTTGTCTTAAATAAAATTTAAAGTTCCTCCTTTCATTTATATTAGTTTTAATTTTATCTGATGAAACTGTACCATCCATTTAAGTAATAAAGAATTTATTCTACGTTATTGCTAGTTGAGCCCTATGTAGAATCATACTTTTGTGTATAGCCTTGTAATCATTATAAACTTTAAGATCTAATAAGGGTGTCAATCAATAAGTTTGGATTGGTTTACACAACGATGTACGTGGTTCGGTTGATCTCGACAACCTACATTCATGGGAATGTGATTTGCTCCCTAGAGTTTGACTGCCATACAAAGTACATATTTATAGTTACAAGAGTCCTTATTTAACGTTAATCTTGGACTCTTATTCTAGAGTTTGAATTACACAAGTTATCTATTTCTTTTTTGTATGAACTATGTCTCATGTGTGTTTCAGTACAATTCTAAGTCCATTATAAGGCCTCAAACATGGGTGGCATGCACAACCCAAAGTCCTCAAAGAGCCATAGTTAGGCTGGACTCCAAATAACTTAAAGTGAGGAGAAGTATTGCGCAACACTTGGTTGGGTAACTAATTGATCTGAAAAATAACAGTTTCAAAAGCATACATTCAAAAATTTTTTTAAGGCACGAGGCATGGGATAATAGAATCGACATAGGTTCCATAATAATGCTGATGTCGGCGTTCAACAGCCCCATTTTGTTCATTAGTGTGAGCGCAAGAAAGTCTATGGTCAATACCATGTTCTCGAAGAAAAGGAAAAACAGTTCGGTTCACCTCCCCAATCACTATGAAACCACTTAATGCAACGAGAAAAGAGATTCTCAACAAGCAACTTAAATATATGAAAAAAAATAACAACTTCTGATTTAACAATCGTGGGATAACACCAAATAAATTTGTTACTAATACCTTAGTCTCAAATAGTTTTAGTTTATCCATTTCCAATATTACCCCCACATATTTAGTTCAAAAATATTATCCATGAACCATATCTCCAAACTTTGCTAGAATCTACGAATGGCAGAGGCAGAAGTGGTAGATAGTAAAGGAAGATTAATAAATGAGTTGTGCACAAGGTTTTTTTTTCAAGGTTATTCTTGTATTTGTGAAATGTTTAACTTGTTTGAATCAACATTTAACTATGACTTCCTAATAGCAAGAGATGTTATTGATATATTTTTACCCTACAAAGGGTTTGATTGATAAATGCAATTACTCAGGGATATTGCTGAAAATTTCACTTCTTCAAAAAAAGAGAGCGAAACACTTTTCTATGTTAGGTAGAGAAGTAGACTTATGGAGTGTTGTGGTATGCCACTCAATTGCGCTCTTTCTCTATAAATTCTTTACTCAGGGAAATTGCTGAAAATTTCCCTTCTTCAAAAAAAGAGAGCGAAACACTTTTCTATGCTAGGTAGAGAAGTAGACTTATGGAGTGTTGTCGTATGCCACACTCTCAAATTGAGCTCCTTTTCTATAAATGCATGACTTATATATACATTTGTTACCATTAAATTTTATTACAAAAGTACAGAAAAAACATATATGATACAAAGTTATCTTGGCAATCAATCTTTTTTTGTTACCCTTCGATTATATTACAATTATTCGTGTTTCCTTTGTCCCAAGTTAGCTAGGACTATTCAGGGTCAGCACCAACTACCAAAGCTGCAGCAGCATCTGCAAAAATTGCCATCCCTAGTAGGGCATGTAAGTCTGTCTCATCTAGGCCTTTGAAGCAACTGATAGAGTTCAACTCTGAGCAAACAACGAGCACACGAGCCCCTTTATTATTCTCTACAGGATCTTTGGCTACACGGAGCACTGAGCCACCACCATAGCATCCTTGACGGTACATCATCACATGTCGAACAGTTAAAGAAAGGCCAAGGAGTTTGAAAAGCTGTAAGTCAACACCCGGTGCATCAACACAAGAAATGGTAGTGAATACGATGTGAGTGATCTTCGATTTTGGCTACCCCCACTCGTTGATAGCTTTGGTTGCTGCTTCCATGGCCAGCTTAGGTACCTCAGTCACCATAATATCTTGATGTGTGTCGAGGGATGGAGCTTTTGGATCACAAAGTGTTGGATTCTCTGAGATCATTTCATTGGTGAGGTAGGTAAGGCGTTTGATGATTGTTGAACCGGTTACTGTTTTGACAAAATCAAAACGGCCATTTTCTTGAGAAAATTGAAAATCAATCTATATGAAAATATCCGATTTGCCATCATATGAAGAAATCAGGCATCAGGAATTGATATATAATACTTACAAATACGTTTGAACTTCTCCTTCAACTCAAACTTGTGCTCACTCTTGGTGGTTCTGAAATACAAGTCTGGAAATCAGTTTGGTACATTGTGTTGGATGGATTTACAGTTCCAATGGCCAGAACCGTTGCTGGACCTTCAGCATGCTGAGCTTCATAGATGAATACCTCGGATCCCATTGCTTGTCTTTTGCTTCGCTGACCACACAATATTATTTCACATGAAATCTACAAGGAGTTAGTACAAGGCTTTATATAGAAATAGAGTCCTTCTTCCTCAATGTCCAGGGGCTCTTGTAGTTGTGGTTCGAGGACTCTTGAGTTTCAGTGTTTAGGTTTACATGAAGGTAGGTGGTTTAGATTACATAAAATATTGACTAGGGTTTTGTACCAATCAGTATCAAACTCTTCTTTGGCCAAAGGGTTCAATCAACAAGAGAGTCGTGAAAACAATGAAACTTTTAGCCCTGTTGTCAAACCCACTACTATTCACCTAATTCGTTCTCTAGCTATCTCCCACTCTTGGCCTATTTGCCAACTTGACATCCAAATTCCTTCCTCCATGGCTTTCTAAATGAAATAGTCTACATGAAACAACCACCTGGGTTTGATGACACTCTTCATCCTAACTATGTTTGTTGATTTCACATATCTCTTTATGGTCTCGAACAGGGCCCTTATGCTTAGTTTGATCGTCTCAGTTCCTTATTTTTTGAATTTGGTTTTGTTGTATCTAAAACTAACACTTCTCTTTTCATTTATCATGGTATTTCTGATACACTTTTTATCTTAATTATGTGGATGACATAAATGTTATTGACAGTTCTGAAGTGTTACTATCAAAATTTATGACTGCTATTTCCTCTGTCTTTGCTGTCAAAGATTTTTGTCCCTTAAATTATTTTCTTTCATGTCTGTATCTTTATTCCCTAGTGGTCTTCACCTTTGTCAACAAGAATATATTACTGACTTTCTTCAAAGGGCCAACATGAGTGATTGCAAGCCTGTTACCAATCCTTTTTCTCCCTGTACCCAGTTGAACAAAGCTCATGGCTGATTCTACATTATACAGAATTATTATGGGGGCACTATAGTATGCTACTATAACTCATCCTGACATACTGTTTGCAGTCAACAAATTCTATCAGTTTATGGAAAGTCGAACTCTTGATCATTGGTCTGCTATCAAAAGGATTATGTGCTACTTAAAGGGTACACTCTCTCATGGAATAGTCTTCAAAAAATCCTCTGATATGACTTCAACACCCTTCTCCAATGCTAATTGGGTTGAATAGCCTGATGATCATAAGTCTACCAAAGGCTATCTTTGTCTTCCTGGGGCCCAACATCATCTCTTGGAGTTCTTGAAAATTATCCACTATTGCTCGCTCTAGTGCAGAGTTTGAATATTGAGCTATTGCTAATGTTGCTGCTGACCTCACTTGGCTACAAACTCTACTTCATGAGCTTCATATATTCCTAAGTGCTGCTCCTGTACTCTAGTGTTATAGTATTGGTGCCACCTATCTCACTGCAAATCCTGTCTTTCATGCTCTTACCAAACATGTGGAGATTGAATTCCACTTTGTTCGTGTTAAGGATCAACTGGCTGACATCTTCACCAAGCCGCTATCTACTCCACATTTCAGCACCTTGGTAGGCAACCTCAAGGACACTTCACCTCCCTTGAGTTTGCGTGGGCGTATTAGGGATACCCAAGTGCGTGTGGATTCCGATAACTTTGTCTTAAATAAATCCAAACATACAATTTCTCCTTTGCATCTGTCATTTGAAGTGCCCTTCTTTTTCCCATTGTGAAACCATCATAGAGCTGGTAGACGAAGTCTTCTAATGAATTGTATAAAATATTATCTTATGTGCAAGCTTTTTCTCTCCTATTACATTTAAGTTGAATAACTTTGCTACCGACGATGGAGAATATCGATTAACATGATAGTAGACCGATGAGGGATATTTTGTTCTGTCATAAGGATTGTCCAGGTATTGAATTGGGTATCCTTCCAAAATCAATATGATAGGATATGATATGAAATTGGGTGGCCCAAATTCATCAAAAATTCCTCCATCGTTCCTCTAAAAATTAACCTTTTTATGAACGAGGTTCAATATCGCATACATTAAGCATTGCTTCTAACTCCTAACTCTATCCCCTTCTTACAAAAATCAATGATTTTGGATATAGTAAGATTCAACCTAAATAGTTACGTACAATAAGGTTTTCCGGTTTCAGTCTTTGTTCGGGTTTGGCTTGTTTTTGGAATTACTGGGCAGCTATAATTTTGGTATCAATTTAGGTTACATTTACCATGTACATAAATTCATCAGTATGACAAAAAAATCTTTATTCAATGAAATTCAAGATACAAAAGATAATCAATTGGGTTTTATCATTCAAAGTCGAATTATATAACTGAATTCATATCCGAATTGGAACCGTTTAAACCAGAATGGGAACGGTTACTCTAGTTCAGCTTTCGGCTCACGCACTCACCTCATAAAACTGAACTAACACCTCAAGCTACGGAAGATCCAGTTTCATAGTTTCTTCAGTATGATATACATAGCAACATTAGGGAGAACAAACCATGTAGGGTCCCTTTTTACAGGACAACCTTCCTTTCTCAACCTTCTCAACTAAAAGTTCAGTAAAATTGAAACCTCCCCTTTATTGATCACCAAAATCTAACAAAGGATCTACCTATAAATATAACCCACCTCCCTTGCACATTCATATCACATAACATCTATTACAACGTCTTCATCATGGATAAGGCTTCAATCAAGCTGGCCATTTTACTTATATTTTTGCTCAATGCTTCAGGTCTCAAACAACTCTCCAATTTACTCATGCACACACACTCCATCATTTGCATAATTCTTTTTTCCCTGCCAATTTGAAAAATTCGTGATAATTGTATATCTTTAATCTACAGATATGTTCCCAATCGTGCATGGAGATGGAGTGGTGACGAATGGGGAAATAGGAGGGTCATCAGGGATACCCGATTGCGGTCCTAGGTGCCATGTTCATTGCACCATTGGCAACCGGTTTTGCACATGTTTGTGCGGCGAAACTTAAAACCTAATCTACCAGCTTTGTTGGTTTGGATTGGGGGCCACTGGTCCTAGGTTGTCTTAAATAAAATTTAAAGGGGATGGTTCCTCCTTTCCTTTTTATTAGTTTTAATTTTATCTGATGAAACTGTACCATCCATTTAAGTAATAAAGAATTTATTCTATGTTATTGCTAGTTGAGCCCTATGTAGAATCATACTTTTGTGTATAGCCTCGTAATCATTATAAAGTTTAAGATCTAATAAGGGTGTCAATCACTAAGTTTGGATTGGTTTACACAACGATGTACGTGGTTCGGTTGATCTCAACAACCTACATTCATGGGAATGTGATTTGCTCCCTAGAGTTTGACCGCCGTACAAATTACATATGTATAGTTACAAGAGTCCTTATTTGACATTAATCTTGGACTCTTATTCTAGAGTTTGAATTACACAAGTTATCTATTTCTTTTTTGTATGAACTATGTCTCATGTGTGTTTCAGTACAATTCTGAGTCCATTATAAGGCCTCAAACATGGGTGGCATGCACAACCAAAAGTCCTCAAAGAGCCATAGTCAGGCTGGACTCGAAATAACTTAAAGAGAGGAGAAGTATTGCGCAACACTTGGCTGGGTAACTAATTGATCTGAAAAATAAGAGTTTCAAAAGCATACATTCAAAAATTTTTAAGGCAAGTGGCATGGGATAATAGAATCGATATAGGTTCCATAATACTGCTGACGTTGGTGTTCAACAGCCCAATTTTGTTCATTAGTGAGAGCGCAAGAAAGTCTATGGTCAATACCATGTTCTTGAAGAAAAGAAAAAGCAGTTCGGTTCACCTCCCCAATCACTATGAAACCACTTAATGCAACGAGAAAAGAGATTCTCAACAAGCAACTTAAATCTCTTAAAAAAATAACAACTTCTGATTTAACAGTAACGGGATAACACCAAATAAATTTGTTACTAATACCTTAGTCTCAATTAGTTTTAGTTTATCCATTTCCAACATTACCCCCACATATTTAGTTCAAAAATATTATCCATGAACCATATCTCCAAACTTTCGCGAGAATCTACGAATGGCAGAGGCAGAAGTGGTAGATAGTAAAGGAAGATGAATAAATGAGTTGTGCACAAGTTTTTGTTTTTCAAGGTTATTCTTGTATTTCTGAAATGTTTAACTTGTTTGAATCAACATTTAACTATGATTTCCTAATAGCCAAGAGATGTTATTGATATATTTTCACCCCTACAAAAGGTTTGATTGATAAATGGAATTACTCAGGGATGTTGCTGAAAATTTCACTTCTTCAAAAAAAAAAAAAAAAAGAGTGAAACACTTTCTATGTTAGGTAGAGAAGTAGACTTATGGAGTGTTGTCGAATGCCACTCAACTGAACTCTTTTTCTATAAATTCTTTACTCAGGGATATTGCTGAAAATTTCCCTTCTTCAAAAAAAGAGAGCGAAACACTTTTCTATGCTAGGTAGAGAAGTAGACTTATGGAGTGTTGTCGTATGCCACACTCTCAAATTGAGCTCATTTTCTATAAATCCATGACTTATATATACACTGTTTTTCCCTTAGAAGCATTGTATAGCAATTCCAACTAGGAATGACAAAGTACGTATCGAAAAATAAATTTATTACCATTAAATTTTATTACAAAAGTACAGAAAAAACATATATGATACAAAGTTATCTTGGCAATCAATCTTGTTTTGTTACACTTCAATTTTATTACAATTATTCGTGTTTCCTTTGTCCCTAGTTAGCTAGGACTATTCAGGAATTGATATATAATACTTACAAATACGTTTGAACTTCTCCTTCAATTCAAACTTGTGCTCACTCTTGGTGGTTCTGAAGTACAAGTCTGGAAAATCAGTATGGTACATTGTGTTGGATGGATTTACAGTTCCAATGGCCAGAACCGTTGCTGGACCTTCAGCATGCTGAGCTTCAAAGATGAATCCCTCGGATCCCATTGCTTGTCTTTTGCTTCGCTAACCTCACAATATTATTTCACATGAAATCTACAAGGAGTTAGTACAAGGCTTTATATAGAAATAGAGTCCTTCTTCCTCAGTGTCCAGGGGCTCTTGCAGTTTTGGTCTAGGACTCTTGAGTTTCAGCGTTTTGGTTTACATGAAGGTAGGTGTTTAAGATTACATAAAATATTGACTAGGGTTTTGTACCAATTAGTATCAAACTCTTCTTTGGCCAAAGGGTTCAGTCAACAAGAGGGTCTTGACTACAATGAAATTTAGCCCTGTTGTCAAACCCACAACTATTCGCCAAGTTCGATCTCAAGCTATCTCCCACTCTTGGCCTATTTGCCAACTTGACATCCAAATTCCTTCCTCCATGGCTTTCTAAATGAAATAGTCTAAATGATATAACCACTACGGTTTGATGACACTCTTCATCCTAACTATGTTTGTTGATTTCACAAATCTCTTTATGGTCTCAAACAGGGCCCTCGTGCTTAGTTTGATCGTCTGAGTTCCTTCTTTTTGGAATTTGTTTTGTTGGATCTAAAACTGACACTTCTCTTTTCATTTATCATGGTATTTCTGATCCACTTTTTACCTTAATTTATGTGGATGACATAAATGTTATTGACAGTTCTCAAGTGTTACTATCAAAATTTATGACTGCTATTTCCTCTGTCATTGCTGTCAAAGATTTTGGTCCCTTACATTATTTTCTTTCATGTCTGTATCTTTATTCCTTAATGGTCTTCACCTTTGTCAACAAGAATATATATATTACTTACTTTCTTCATAGGGCCAACATGAATGATTGCAAGCCTGTTACCAATCCTTTTTCTCCCTGTACCCAGTTGAGCAATCCTCATGGCTGATCCTACATTGTACAGAATTATTATGGGAGTGCTATAGTATGCTACTATAACTCATCCTGACATACAGTTTGTAGTCAACAAAGTCTGTCAGTTTATGCAAAGTCCAACTTTTGATCATTGGTCTGCTGTCAAAAGGATTCTGCGCTACTTAAAAGGTACACTCTCTCATGGAACAGTCTTCAACAAATCCTCTAATATGACTTCAACAACCTTCTCCAATGATGATTGGGTTGAATTCCCTGATGATCATGAGTCTACCAGTGGCTATGCTGTCTTTCTGGGGCCCAACATCATCTCTTGGAGTTCTTGAAAATTATCCACTATTGCTCGCTCTAGTGCAGAGTGTGAATATTGAGCTATTGCTAATGTTGCTGCTGACCTCACTTGGCTACAAACTCTACTTCATGAGCTTCATATATTCCTAAGTGCTGCTCCTGTACTCTAGTGTGATAGTATTGGTGCCACCTATCTCACTGCAAATCCTGTCTTTCATGCTCTTACCAAACATGTGGAGATTGAATTCCACTTTGTTCGTGATAAATTTTCCAAAGGAGATCTTCATGTTCCATTCTTATCTGTTAAGGATCAACTGGCTGACATCTTCACCAAGCCGCTATGTACTCCACATTTCAGCACCTTGGTAGGCAACCTCAAGGACACTTCACCTCCCTTGAGTTTGCGGGGGCGTATTAGGGATACCCAAGTGCGTGTGGATTCCGATAACTTTGTCTTAAATAAATCCAAACATACAGTTTCTCTTTTGCATCTGTGATTTGAAGTGCCCTTTTTTTTCCCATTGTGAAATCATCATAGAGCTGGTAGACGAAATCTTCTAATGAATTGTATAAAATATCATCTTGCGTGCAAGCTTTTTCTCTCCTATTACATTTAAGTTGTATAACTTTGCTACTGACAATGGAGAATATCGATCAACATGACAGTTGACCGATGAGGGATATTTCGTTTTGTCATAGGGATTGTCTAGGTATGGAATTGGGTATCCTTCCAAAATCAATATGATAGGATATGATATGAAATTGGGTGGCCCAAATTGAACAAAAATTCCTCCATCCTTCCTCCAAAAATTAACCATTTTATGAACGAGGTTCAATATTGCATACATTAAGCATTGCTCCTAACTCCTAACTCTATCCCCTTCTTACAAAAATCAATGATTATGGATATAGTAAGATTCAACCTAAATAGATACGTACAATAAGGTTTTCCGGTTTCAGTCTTTGTTCGGGTTTGGCTTGTTTTTGGAATTACTGGGCAGCTATAATTTTGGTATCAATTTAGGTTACATTTACCATGTACATAAATTCATCAGTATGACAAAAAAATCTTTATTCAATGAAATTCAAGATACAAAAGATAATCAATTGGGTTTTATCATTCAAAGTCGAATTATATAACTGAATTCATATCCGAATTGGAACCGTTTAAACCTGAATGGGAACGGTTACTCTAGGTCAGCTTTCGGCTCACGCACTCACCTCATAAAACTGAACTAACACCTCAAGCTATGGAAGATCCAGTTTCTTAGTTTCTTCAGTATGATATACATAGCAACATTAGGGAGAACAAACCATGTAGGGTCCCTTTTTACAGGACAACCTTCCTTTCTCAACCTTCTCAACTAAAAGTTCAGTCAAATTGAAACCTCCCCTTTATTGATCACCAAAATCTAACAAAGGATCTACCTATAAATATAACCCACCTCCCTTGCACATTCATATCACATAACATCTATTACAACGTCTTCATCATGGATAAGGCTTCAATCAAGCTGGCCATTTTACTCATTTTTTTGCTCAATGCTTCAGGTCTCAAACAACTCTCCAATTTACTCATGCACACACACTCCATCATTTGCATAATTCTTTTTTCCCTGCCAATTTGATAAATTCGTGATAATTGTATATCTTTAATCTGCAGATATGTTTCCAAGCGTGCATGGAGATGGAGTGGTGACAAATGGTGAAATAGGAGGGTCATCAGGGATACCCGATTGCGGTCCTAGGTGCCATGTTCATTGCACCATTGGCAACCGGTTTTGCACATGTTTGTGCGGCGAAACTTAAAACCTAATCTACCAGCTTTGTTGGTTTGGATTGGGGGCCACTGGTCCTAGGTTGTCTTAAATAAAATTTAAAGGGGATGGTTCCTCCTTTCCTTTGTATTAGTTTTAATTTTATCTGATGAAACTATACCATCCATTTAAGTAATAAAGAATTTATTCTATGTTATTGCTAGTTGAGCCCTATGTAGATTCATACTTTTGTGTATAGCCTCGTAATCATTATAAAGTTTAAGATCTAATAAGGGTGTCAATCATTAAGTTTGGATTGGTTTACACAACGATGTATGTGGTTCGGTCTATCTCAACAACCTACATTCTTGGGAATGTGATTTGCTCCCTAGAGTTTGACTGCCGTACAAATTACATTTTTATAGTTACAAGAGTCCTTATTTAACATTAATCTTGGACTCTTATTCTAGAGTTTGAATTACCCAAGTTATCTATTTCATTTTTGTATGAACTATGTCTCATGTGTGTTTCAGTACAATTCTAAGTCCATTATAAGGCCTCAAACATGGGTGGCATGCACAACCAAAAGTCCTCAAAGAGCCATAGTCAGGCTGGACTCGAAATAACTTAAAGTGAGGAGAAGTATTGCGCAACACTTGGCTGGGTAACTAATTGATCTGAAAAATAACAGTTTCACAAGCATACATTCTAAAAAATTTTAGGCAAGAGGCATGGGATAATAGAATCGATATAGGTTCCACAATAATGCTGATGTCGGCGTTCAACAGCCCCATTTTGTTCATTAGTGTGAGCGCAAGAAAGTCTATGGTCAATACCATGTTCTTGAAGAAAAGAAAAAACAGTTCAGTTCACCTCCCCAATCACTATGAAACCACTTAATGCAACGAGAAAAGAGATTCTCAACAAGCAACTTAAATCTCTTAAAAAAACAATAACAACTTCTGATTTAACAATCGTGGGATAACACCAAATAAATTTGTTACTAATACCTTAGTCTCAATTAGTTTTAGTTTATCCGTTTCCAATATTACCCCCACATATTTAGTTCAAAAATATTATCCATGAACCATATCTCCAAACTTCGCGAGAATCTACGAATGGCAGAGGCAGAAGTGGTAGATAGTAAAGGAAGATTAATAAATGAGTTGTGCACAAGGTTTTTTTTCAAGGTTATTCTTGTATTTCTGTAATGTTTAACTTGTTTGAATCAACATTTAACTATGATTTCCTAATAGCAAGAGATGTTATTGATATTATTTTCACCCAACAAAGGGTTTGATTGATAAATGGAATTACTCAGGGATATTGCTGAAAATTTCACTTCTTCAAAAAAAAAGAGTGAAACACTTTTCTATGTTAGGTAGAGAAGTAGACTTATGTAGTGTTGTCGTACGCCACTCAACTGAGCTCTTTTTCTATAAATTCTTTACTCAGGGATATTGCTGAAGTTTTCACTTCTTCAAAAAAAAAGAGCGAAACACTTTTCTATGTTAGGTAGAGAAGTAGACTTATGGAGTGTTGTCGTACGCCACTAAACTGAGCTCTTTTTCTATAAATTCTTTACTCAAGGATATTGCTGAAATTTTCACTTCTTCAAAAAAAAAGAGCGAAACACTTTTCTATGTTAGGTAGAGAAGTAGACTTATGGAGTGTTGTCGTACGCCACTCAACTGAGCTCTTTTTCTATAAATTCTTTACTCAGGGATATTGCTGAAAATTTTCCTTCTTCAAGAAAAGAAAACGAAACACTTTTCTATGCTAGGTAGAGAAGTAGACTTATGGAGTGTTGTCGTTTGCCACACTCTCAAATTGAGCTCCTTTTCTATAAATTCATGGATTATATATACACTGTTTTTCCCTTAGAAGGATGGTATAGCGATTCCAACTAGGAATGACAAAGTACGTATCAAAAAATAATTTTATTACCATTAAATTTTATTACAAAAGTACAGAAAAAACATATATGATACAAAGTTATCTTGGCAATCAATCTTGTTTTGTTACCCTTCGATTATATTACAATTATTCGTGTTTCCTTTGTCCCTAGTTAGCTAGGACTATTCAGGGTCAGCACCAACTACCAAAGCTGCAACAACATCTGCAAAAATTCCCATCCCTAGTAGGGCATGTAAGTCTGTCTCATCTAGGCCTTTGAACTTCTCCTTCAACTCAGGCTTGTGCTCACTCTTGGTGGTTCTGTAGTACAAGTCTGGAAAATCAGTTTGGTACATTGTGTTGGATGGACTTACAGTTCCAATCGCCAGAACCGTTGCTGGACCTTCAGCATGCTGAGCTTCATAGATGAATCCCTCGGATTCCATTGCTTGTCTTTTGCTTCGCTGACCTCACAGTATTATTTCACATGAAATCTACAAGGAGTTAGTACAAGGCTTTATATAGAAATAGAGTCCTTCTTCCTCAGTGTCTAGGGGCTCTTGTAGTTGTGGTTCTAGGACTCTTGAGTTTCAATGTTTTGGTTTACATGAAGGTAGGTGTTTTAGATTACATAAAATATTGACTAGGGTTTTGTACCAATCAGTATCAAACTCTTCTTTGGCCAAAGGGTTCAATCAACAAGAGGGTCTTGACTACAATGAAACTTTTAGCCCTGTTGTCAAACCCACTACTATTCGCCAAGTTCGATCTCTAGCTATCTCCCACTCTTGGCCTATTCGCCAACTTGACATCCAAATTCCTTCCTCCATGGCTTTCTAAATGAAATAGTCTAAAGGATACAACCACCAGGGTTTGATGACACTATTCATCCTAACTATGTTTGTTGATTGCACAAATATCTTTATGGTCTCAAACAGGGCCCTCGTGCTTAGTTTGATTGTCTCAGTTCCTTCTTTTTGGAATTTGTTTTGTTGGATCTAAAACTGACACTTCACTTTTCATTTATCATGGTATTTCTGATCCACTTTTTATCTTAATTTATGTGGATGACATAAATGTTATTGATAGTTCTGAAGTGTTACTATCAAAAATTATGACTGCTATTTCTCTGTCTTTGCTGTCAAAGATTTTGGTCCCTTACATTATTTTCTTTCGTGTCTGTATCTTTATTCCCTAATGGTCTTCACTTTGTTAACAAGAATATATTACTGACTTTCTTCATAGGGCCAACATGAGTGATTGCAAGCCTATTACCAATCCTTTTTCTCCCTATACCAAGTTGAGCAAAGCTCATGGCTGATCCTACATTGTACATAATTATTATGGTAGCGCTATAGTATGCTACTATAACTCATCCTGACATACAGTTTGCAGTTAACAAAGTCTGTCAGTGTAACGCCCCATCTCCATTGATCAAGGTTCGGTGTTACTTAGGTAGTGAACCAAAATACACTAAGAGGGTTTCCACAAACAATGTGAATAATAAAATCCACCAAAAATACAAATGATCGCAGCGGAAAATATTCGAATATAAATCAAAATGCTTCCATGAATTGTCTCATAATTTTAATGAAATCCTAGTAAAGATCTAGAATCCAAGATTTAAAACTAATAGGAAATTTCAATATTTATCTATCCTAAGAGATGTAATAGAGATGATCTTGATTTTCATCCTTCGAATATCCATCATCCCTCTGATCAAGTCCATCATCTGTAGAAGTAAGGGGTAAGTTTCGGGAAGAAACTTAGTAAGTACAACCTAACACATATCAACAGTTTCCTTTCTTTTTATATTTAATATTTAATTAAACAAAATTTTATACAAATAAAATTGACTAACATGTATAAATGAGAAAATAAAGTCATGACATGCCCAATGATATGAATGAGACTTGATGATGCTAAGAAGATATAAATAAACCACACCCTCACTGGTTTATGGTCGATAGGATGCCCCATGCCGTTAAATGGCTTACGCGTGTTACACAGCCTAACATCCATCTACCCTAACCCAAATGTTTCCAAACTCAATGTATGTTGCATGCCATTACATGACCTACGCGCATTATACAGCCTTAACATACATTCTCATCCAAAAACACAACTACCATCTCACATGCATACATGGTCTAAGGTCGATCGGATGTCCCATGATGTTCATGGCCTACGCGCGTTACACAGCCCAACATCCATCTACCTTAACCAAATGTTTTGGAATCAATGCATGTTCCATGCCATTACATGGCTTGCACACGTTACACAGCCTTAACATACATTCTCATCCAAAACATCTACTAACTCAACATCACACATAATGCTAATATGATCATGACATGTCTTGACGAATCATATGCAAACAATGCAAGATCATATGAAAATGATGAATTTTGGATATAGTCCATTATAAAATCGATGCATAATACGATAATAAATAACTCAATAAAACACAAATCTAAAGATACATTCATGTTTATAAAAAGATTAATAAATTCAAGGGAGAGATTAATTATTGGTAGATCATAATATTTTCATAAAACGTAATCTAAAAGAATACATATTTATATACTCAAAGACAAGATACTAATAAATCAAGATAGACAAAATCTAAAAATGTATTCATACTCAAAAACAAATTATTAAATCAAAGGAATAAATCATATACTAATAAACTATGTAAATCAAACATCATCTAAAACGAATTCATAATCAAGATAAGTTATAAATTCAAGAAAAGAATCAATAACTAAGAAGTCATGTAAAACTATAAATCTAATCGTAGAAAAAGAAAACAATAATATGTGAAAGTATGAAGATTGTACTTACCGTGGAGAAATCACAAAAAGAATAATCACCCTTAGATAGAGGGCCAGAATAATCACCCTTCAACGCTCTAAATTATCTTCTTCTTTTCTCTGCACCCTTGTCTTTCTTTTCTATTCTTGCTTAGCCAATATAGGCTCTCAATTCTCATGTTTAATATACTCACCATTAACTCCACGTTCTCATCATCTTACTTCTCTCCTCTCAATATTCCTCAATATTCTCTATTCCATCCTCCTAACTCCACGATTCCATCAACCCTTATATTTACATACTTAGTTTCTCTCAATACTTGATTCCCTCAATATTCAATTCCTCTTTTTATTTGATTACATATTTTCTCTCTCATGCAATATTTGATTTGTCTTTTATTCCCTATTTATGCAATATTTTCTTTATCATTTAATCATTCTTTTATTTATGCAATGTTTTTGACTTCCACGCATGAAATCCCCCAAATTCTAAATTAGATCCGGGTGGGATTAAAACAATATAAAAATATGTAATATAATTTATATAGCTATGAGGCATTGAGCCTTGGACCTCTTTCTTTATTCATAGTGATTGTTAACCATTTAACTAATGCTAACCTTATGATTGAATTTAGCAAATAAATTCTAGTAACTATGTTAATCCCATACAAGTTTGGCCTTTAACGGTAATTATTTGAATATCAATACAAAATGCCAAGACTACCCCTATGCTTTAGTTGCGGGTGTTACAGTCAGTTTATGCAAAGTCCAACTCTTGATCATTGGTCAGCTGTCAAAAGGATTCGGCACTACTTAAAGGGTACACTCTCTGATGGAACAGTCTTCAACAAATCCTCTAATATGACTTCAACAACCTTCTCCAATGCTGATTGGGTTGAATACCCTGGTTATCATAAGTCTACCAGTGGCTATGCTGTCTTCCTGGGGCCAAACATCATCTCTTGGAGTTCTTGAAAATTATCCACTATTTCTCGCTCCAGTAAAGAGTCTGAATATTGAGTATTTGCTAATGTTGCTGCTGACCTCACTTGGCTACAAACTCTACTTCATGAGCTTCATATATTCGTAAGTGCTGCTCCTGTACTCTAGTGTGATAATATTGGTGCCACCTATCTCACTGCAAATCCTGTCTTTCATGCTCTTACCAAACATGTGGAGATTGAATTCCACTTTGTTCGTGATAAATTTTCCAAAAGAGATCTTCATGTTCCTTTCTTATCTATTAAGGATC